>NW_024870825.1:2400000-3000000 GCF_019054845.1 Dipodomys spectabilis | reverse complement strand
ATAACATGGAAAACGGAGGCAGGAGGACTGCAGGCCAACCTGGGCTACATAGGGAGTCCATATTTCAAAACAAACTAGAGAAAGAAGGGTTAGAGAAAGCAAAGCAAGGGGCTGGGAAGGTTGCTCAGTGGTAGAGCGCTTGCCTTGCATGCATGAGGCCCTGGGTTCAATTCCTCAACACCACATAAGAAAAAAGTCCGAAGTGGCGCTGAGGCTCAAATGGGTAGAGCGCTGGCCTTGAGCTGAAGAGCTGAGGGACAGCGCCCAGGCCCAGAGTTCAGGCCTCATGACTGGACCCCCCCCCCAAAAAAAAAAAAAAAAAAAAAGAAAGCAAAGCAAGGTGATGTTGTACAGATATGGTTCAAGATTTTTAATCTTTTTTTTTTTTTTTGGGTCCAGTCGTGGGGGCCTGAATTCTGGGCCTAGGTGCTGTTCCTCAGCTCTTCAGCTCAAGGCTAGTGCTCTACCACTTGAGCCACAGCGCCACTTCCGGTTTTTTTCTTTATGCTTATGTGATGCTTAGGAATCGAACCCAGGGCCTCATGCATGCAAAGCAAGCACTCTACCACTGAGCCACCTTCCCAGTACCAAGATTCTTAATCTTATGCTCAAAGTAGTGGAAGATCCCTGAGGAAAAGGGAAGATTTGTGTTGTTTAGAAATGCAGATTCCCTGAGTGCTTTTAAGGTTATTAAGTATGTTAATGAGATAGAATTGATAAGGATTGATATACATTAGACATGGAAGGACAGGGACAGGAATTTGGAGGATAATGCCTTAAATTTGTGTCAGAAACTAGCACTTTACCTTGATTAAATAACTGGTGTCTCTGGACAACCCTGTGAGAGGGCTATTGCCATTATATAGAAGAGTACACCCAGGCTTATTGCTCCAGAGTATTAGATATGTGATGTCATCTTGTAATGGAGATCGAAAGCTGAGGTGTGTGTGTGTGTTAAATTTGAATTTGAAGTGTCCGTTAGATGTCCCAAGTTGAGGTATCAAGTGATCATTTGCATTTAGGGTTTGGATGGGGTGGGGAGGGAGAAGTGTCTGAATTAGCAATGGAGATTTAGACTTGCACAGAACGAATCCGGTGTAGTAATACTGAAAAGAGAAAGGGGGCTTAAAGCCTCTGAAGGTCAGATTGTCAGGAGGGAACAGATAGTATGAAATGGGGTGTATTCTTTGTCAAATGCTTGGACTTTATTATGAAAAAAAATCTGGATCTAATCTGTGGCTTAATGAGTTTGAGGCATTGATTTAGACAACTGGATTGTGTTTTCACTTCCACTTTCTATTTGTTTTTCTTTTTGTTTTTGAGCAGACCGTGGGGCTTGAGCTCAGGGCATGTGTACTGTCCCTGAGCTTTTGTGCTCAAAGCTAGTACTCTACCATTTGAGCCACAGCTCCATTTCTGTGTTTTTGGTACTTAATTGGAGATAGGAGTCTCACAGATTTTCCTGCTCAGGCTGGCTTCAAACTGCAATCCTCAGATCTCAGCCTTCTGAGTGACTAGGATTACAGGTGTGAGCCACCTGTGCCTGGTAATTTCCCCCCCTGCTGAGATAGATTATCACATTGGAGAACAGATGGGCTTGAACTTGTTGTGTAGTACAGGCCTTGTGGGAGGCTGACAGGAGTTCATCACCAGGCTCAGCCTTTTCCTCTTTCTATTTTATTTTTTGGTGTTGGTCTTGGGGCTTGAACTCAGGGCCTAGGTGCTGTCCCGGAGCTTTTTTGCTCAAGGCTGGCATTCTTTATCACTCGAGCCACACCTCCACTTCTGTCTTTTTTGCTGGTTAATTGGAAACAGAAGTCCCATGAACTTTCCTGCCCAGGCTGGCTTTCCAGATCTTAACTTCCTGAGTGGCCACAATTACAGGCGTGAGCTACTAATGAGGTTTTCTTCATATAAAGCAACTTTCTGAAGTTCTTCAGAAGATTCTCTCCACCCTTGTCACCAACCTGGTTACTTTCTTTTGTCAGTTTTTATGAGTCGTCCTTTTCAAATATAATATTCCTGAACACTTGGGTTTGGTTCATGTAGTACGTTGTTGGACGCTATTCATGATTGGGAGAACGGGCCGTGACACTTTGCACATGCGTCTTTTCTCCCTGTGGTCTGGCTCATCTTTCTCTCTCTGTGTAGGTATGGCATCACAGCTGCAGGTGTTTTCCCCCCCATCAGTGTCGTCGAGTGCCTTCTGCAGTGCGAAGAAGCTGAAAATAGAACCCTCTGGCTGGGATGTCTCAGGACAGAGCAGCAGCGACAAGTATTACACCCACAGCAAAGCCCTCCCAGCCACACAAGGGCAAGCTAGCTCCTCAAGCCAGGTAGCAAATTTCAGTATTCCTGCTTACGACCAGGGTCTCCTCCTCCCAGCACCCACCGTAGAGCACATTGTGGTAACAGCCGCTGACAGCTCAGGCAGTGCCGCTCCATCCACCTTCCAAAGCAGCCAGACCCTGAGTCACAGAAGCAACGTTTCTCTGCTCGAGCCATATCAAAAATGTGGATTGAAAAGAAAAAGTGAGGAAGTTGACAGCAACGGTAGCGTGCAGATCATAGAAGAACACCCCCCTCTCATGCTGCAAAACAGAACCGTGGTGGGTGCTGCTGCCACGACCACCACTGTGACCACCAAAACGAGCAGTTCCAGTGGGGAAGGGGATTACCAGCTTGTCCAGCACGAGATCCTTTGCTCTATGACCAACAGCTATGAAGTCTTGGAGTTCCTCGGCCGGGGGACGTTTGGTCAGGTGGCAAAGTGCTGGAAGCGGAGCACCAAGGAAATTGTGGCTATTAAAATCCTGAAGAACCACCCCTCCTATGCCAGACAAGGGCAGATTGAAGTGAGCATCCTCTCCCGCCTAAGCAGTGAGAATGCTGATGAGTATAATTTTGTTCGTTCTTACGAGTGCTTTCAGCATAAGAATCACACCTGCCTTGTGTTTGAGATGTTGGAGCAGAACCTGTATGACTTTCTAAAGCAGAACAAGTTTAGCCCACTGCCACTCAAGTACATCAGACCCATCTTGCAGCAGGTGGCCACCGCCTTGATGAAACTCAAGAGTCTGGGTCTGATTCACGCTGACCTTAAGCCTGAAAACATAATGCTGGTCGATCCAGTTCGCCAACCCTACCGAGTAAAGGTCATTGACTTTGGTTCTGCTAGTCACGTTTCCAAAGCTGTGTGTTCAACTTACCTTCAGTCACGCTACTACAGGCAAGTGGAAAATATTGAAAAAACATATGCTAGGCTGGGGGTCTGTCCTTACATTTAAAATTTGTAAGACCACAAAAAAGATTGGGGGAAGTATTGTGGTTTACTGGAAGACCTGCTTGCCCTTGCTAGGCAGGTCTTCTAACACTTAGGCCTATTCTCTTTTGCTTTTTTTATTCTATTTATTTTTTGTTTGTTTTTGCTTTTTTTTGTGTGTTTTTTTTTTCCTCCCCGGTCCTTGGGCTTGAACTTCAGGCCTGGGCTCTGTCCCTGAGCCTCTCTGTGCTCAAGGCTAGCTCTCATTTGAGCCATAGTGCCACTTCCAGCTTTTTCTGAGTAGTTTATTCGAGATGAGTCTCACAGACTTTCTTGCCCAGGCTGGCATTGAACCGTGATCCTCAGATCTCAGCCTCCTGAGTAGCTAGGATAACAGGTGTGAGCCACTGGTGCCTGGCTCTATGTATTTATTTGTGCCGGTACTGGGGCTTGCACCCCACGTTCTCCCTTGAACTCTTGAGACTTGACTTTTCCCTTCAAGGCTGGTTACTACTTGAGCCACACTTCAGCTTCCCACTCTTAGCTGGTTAAATGGAGATAAGAAAAAGCTGGAAGTGGCCACTGTGGCTCAAGTGCAGCTTCCATGCCCAGATTTTTATTGGTTGATATAGTAGTCTCTCAGACTTTTTCTTTTTTTCTTTTTTTTTGGTCAGTCATGGGGCTTGAACTCTGGGCTTGGGCACAGTCCCTGCGCTCTTCAGCTCAAGACAAGCACTCTACCACTTGAGCCACAGCACCACTTCTGGTTTTCTAGTGGTTTATTGGAGATAAGAGTCTCACGGACTTGAGTAGCTGGGATTACAGGCGTGAGCCACTGGCACCCGGCTTCTCAGACTTTTTCTTTTTTTTTTTTTTTTTTGTCGGTCGTGGGGCTTGAACTCTGGGCCTGGGTGCTGTCCCTCAGCACTTCAGCTCAAGGCGAGCGCTCTACCACTTGAGCTACAGCGCCACTTCCTCTCAGACTTTTTCTTTAGGTGGGCCTTGAACTCTGATCTTCCTGATTTGCACCTCCTAAGAAGCTAGGATTATAGGTGAGACCCAACTTAGTATATGTGGTATTCCTTACTTAGCACTGGAAAAATAAGCTCAGTCTGATTGTGAAGGTTGTTACTACTTGAATTTGCAGACACGTATTTATTTATTTGCTACCATTATTGTACTCAAGTTTTTCTATTTTTAAGGACATTTCAAAATATAACGATATTTACTTATTTATAATGAGTTTGAGCATATGCTGCTTTTTTTTTTAAAAGCTCCATTCCAAGTTCATTCTTGGCAGGTAAAGTACCTTGGAAATACTCTTAGATTTAACTCTAGCAGCATTTTATTTTTTAGATTTTTCTTCTTATACTAATGAGAATTGTTAGATGATTATTTTCTTTTCTTCCTTTTTTTTGTTTTTTTTTTGTCTTTCATGAGCCTCGAACTCTGGGCCTGGATGCTGTCCTTCAGCTCTTCAGCTCAAGGCTAGCACTCTACCACTTGAGCCACAGCACAACTTCTGGTTTTCTGGTGGTTAATTGGAGATGAGTCTTCTGGATTGTGCTGCCTGGGCTGGCTTTGAACCACAGTCCTTAGATCTCAGCCTCCTGGGTAGCTAGGATTACAGGCTTTTTGTTTTTGTTTTTGGGTCCAGTCATGGGGCTTGAACTCTGGACCTTGGTGCTGTTCCTCAGCTCTTCAGCTCAAGGCTAGTGCTCTACCACTTGAGCCACAGCGCCACTTCCGGCTTTTTTCCTTTTTGCTTATGTGGTGCTGGGGAATTGAACCCAGGGCCTCAGGCATGCAAGGCAAGCACTCTACCACTGAGCCACCATCCCAGCCCAGGATTACAGGCTTGATGGATGATTGTTACACTTTGATTTTTATTTTTATTTATTTATTTATTTTTGGGTCCAGTCATGGGGCCTGAACTCTGGGCCTGGGCGCTGTCCCTCAGCTCTTCAGCTCAAGGCTAGTGCTCTACCACTTGAGCCACAGCGCCACTTCCAGCTTTTTTCTTTTTATGTGGTGCTGAGGAATCAAACCCAGGGCCTCATGCATACAAAGCAAGCACTCTACCACTGAGCTACCTTCCCAGCCCGTCTCTGAACTTTTATGCTTGAAACTAGTTCTCTACCACTTAAGCCACAGCTCCATTTTTTGCTAGTAAATTGGAGATAATATCTGGCTTTTGAACTGTGATCCTCAGATAACTCAGCCTTCTGATTGGCTAGGATTACAGATGTGAATCTCTGGTTCTCAGCTTGATGTGACAAACTTTGAGTCTAGTTGTCTGTATTTTTTGTTTTTGTTTATGCTTTTGGCATCATAACCAAGATAATCATTGCCAAATCCATTGGAATGATTTCTTTTAAGAATTTTAAAGTCGGGGCTGGGAAGGTGGCTCAGTGGTAGAGCACTTGCCTTGCATGCTTGAGGCCCTGGGTTCGATTCCCCAGCACTACATAAGCAAAAAGAAAAAACCCGGAAGTGGCGCTGTGGCTCAGGTGGTAGAGCGCTAGCCTTGAGCTGAAGAGCTGAGGGACAGCGCCCAGGCCCAGAGTTCAGGCCCACTACTGGACCCAAAAAAAAAAGACAAAAAGACAAAAAAGAATTTTAAAGTTGTCGGGCACAGGCTCCTGCCTGTCATCCTAGCTACTTAGGAGGCTGAGATCTGAGGATTACGGTTCAAAGCCAGACCTGGCAGAAAGTCCATGAGACTCCAAAACTGGAGAAATGGCACTGTGGCTCAAGTGGTAGAGCGCTAGCCTTGAGCTGAAGAGCTGAGGGACAGCACCCAGGCCCAGAGTTCAAGCCCCATGACCAACCCAAAAAATTCTTTTGCTTGTGACTCAAGCTCTTCAGGCATCATTGGCTGACTGTCCTTTCCCTATTGAATGATCTTGGCACCCTTGTTGAAATCATTTGACCCAGTATTTATGGGTTAATTCTGGACTCTATCCTGTTCTATTAGACTTATATGTTGGTCTTTATGCTAGTGTCATGTTTCTCTGATTACTAATAAGTTTTAGAAAGAACTTTATTTGAAGTTTCATTTGAATCTTGGGATATTTTCTTTTTCTTTGTAAAAAGCATGGAACTTTGATAGGATTAATATTGAATCTGTAAATTGTTTTGCATATGGATAGTGTATTGAACTTCTAATGATCTTAAATGTTTTAATCCATCTTCATTTTTAAAAATCTTTTTATAAAACTGACATTGTTTGCATTGAAACTGAAAGCCTATGGTTTCTGGTTTTATTCTGCTATAGGCAGCCTTGGCTAATTTTGAGGTTTTGCACCTTCTAAAAATTAATTCATTTATGTCCTAGGAGATTTAGATTACAACTACATTTGTGTTTTTTATTTGCATACTTAGTTATATAAGTTTTTTATTAAGTAAAATTGTGTGAAGAGGTTACAATTCCATGTGTCAGGTTATGAGTACAATGCATCTTGATCAGTGCCACTCTGTATGAAGAGGTTTTATTGTGACATTTTCACAATAAATTTTTTTAAAATATTTTTTTTATTGTGAAAATACTGTACAGAGGGGTTACAATTACATGGGCAAGATGATGAGTACATTTCTTATCAAGCATTGTAGCCTCCTCCTGTGTTTCCCCTCACAATAAATTTTTTTACAATGATATTTCCCTTTTTTATCTTCTGAACTTGAGAAGGTTTTACAAGGGGGTTACGGTTTAACCCGACAGCTAGATAATCTAAGTGTCCAGTGCTTATTGATCAGAGTATATGATTGCTTATTTATTCTTGTTATGGTATTTGTTTTGTTTGCATAATACAGGAGATAGAACCCAGGGCTTTGCACATGCTAGGCAAAAAATCCACTCCTGAACTACATTCTCCTTATTTATTTATTTAGTGGTGATACTTGAACTCAGGGCCTCAGGTACTCTTTTTTGGCTTTCTACCCAAGGCTGGTGTTCTAGGGCTGGAAAGATGGCCTAGTGGTAGAATGCTTGCCTGGCACACATAAAGCCCTGGGTTTGATTCCTCAGTACCATATAAACAAAAGGCTGGAGGTGGCACTGTGGCTCAAGTGATAGAGTGCTAGCCTTGAGGCCTTGAGCAAAAGAAGCTGAGGGACAGTGCCCAAGCCCTCAGTTAAAGCCCCAGGAATGTGTGTGTGGGGAGGAGGCTAATACTGTAGACCTTGAACACACCTCTATTTCTACATTTGTGCTTTTTTGTGTATGTATGCTGGTTCTGGGGTTTGAACTCAGGGTCTGGCACTGTCCCTGAGCTTCTTTTGCTCAAGGCTAGCACTCTACCACTTGAGCCACTGTGCCACTTCTGGCTTTTTGGTGGTTAATTGGAGGTAAGACTCTCATAGATTTTCCTGCTCAATCTGGCTTTGAGCCATTATCTTCAGATCTCAGCCTCCTGAGCAGCTAGGATTACAGGTGTGAGTCAGTGGTCTGGGCTCTTACATTTGCTTTTAAGCAAACTTTAAGCATATAATACAAATGCACTAACCACACATACAGGGCAAATAACCCAAACACTGCTGCTGCACTCAGTTCTGCTGAGCACCTGGGTGTTAAGAAGCAGGTCATAACTGAAGTGTGAGGACTTAGATCTATTTGAATCTATTTGGTGCCTGCAGGTGTTCTTTAACTATTTGTGTGTCTTCAAAGATATGAATAGAATGAGTTAAAACTGAAAAAAAGGAGAACCAAAAAAGATACAAGATGTTTGTATGAGATAATCTTTAACTATTTGTGTGTCTTCAAAGATAGGAAAATTTAAGACTGAAAAAGTTAGAACCAAAAAGGATATTTTTTTTTGGGGGGGGGGTCGGTTGTGAGGCCTGAACTCTGGGCCTGGGCGCTATCCCTCAGCTCTTCAGCTCAAGGCTAGTGCTCTACCACTTGAGCCACAGCACCCACTCCTGGCTTTTTCTGCTTATGTGGTGCTGAGGAATCGAACCCAGGGCCTCATGCATGCAAGACGAGCACTCTACCACGGAGCCACCTTCCCAGCCCAGGATATGCTTTTTATGAGAGCATTTTTGATGGAATTTCCACTTAAAGGCTAAATGATTTGAGAGTTCCTGGCTGTTTAGCTTTCTCTACTATGTAATTCACTTGGATAATTTTCAGTGTTACGTTGCTGATCTTTGTATTTTTTCCTAATCCTTTTAATTTAAGCTATCATCTGAGTAATTTGGCCGGGGAGAGAGGGGGAGGGGGGTGTGGTACCCCATGGTGCTGTCCCAGAGCTGTTTTACTCATGACTAGCATTCTAGCACTTGTCACAGGTCTACTTCCAGCTTTTTGATGATTGATTAGAGTTAAGGGTTTCACAGACTTTCCTGTCCTGACTGGCTTTGAACTATGATACTCAGACTTAGTCTCCTAAGCAACTAGTATTACAGGCATGAGCCACTGCTTTTGTTTTTATAGAAAACAAGGTTTTCAATTTTTTTAAACTTTTCCCACAAAGGTCCTTATAAATCAATCCAGTGTAGTTGTTAACTACAAGAATAATTTCAGGTAGGACTAAGTTTACTTCTTAAAGACAGGAGTTCATTACTGAGAAATGACTGTGTATACTGAAGTTCTGGCATGACTTTGTTTAGGGTTTAACATGGATATTCTGTGGGGTTACAGTAATGGTTGATAATGAGCTAAAGCAGATGGAATAGAAGCTCAGACATTCTTTTTTTTTTTTTGGTGTGTGTATGTGGGGTCAGTCTTGGGGCTTGAACTTTGGGCCTGGGCACTGTCCCTCAGCTCTTCAGTTCAAGGCGAACACTCTACCACTTGAGCCACAGCACCACTTCTGGTTTTTCTAAGTGGCTAATTGGAGATAAGAATCTCACTGACTATCCTGCCTGGGCTGGCTTTGAACCACAATACTCAGATATCAGCCTCCTAGTAGCTGGGGTGGCAGGCATGAACCACTGGCACCCAGCAAGCTAAGACATTCTTTATTACTAGTTTTATCCATGGTTTTTTTTGTTTTTTTTTTTGGTCTGGGGCCTGAACTCTGGGCTTGGACTCTGTCCCTCAGCTCTTCAGCTGAAGGCTAGTGCTCTACCACTTGAGCCACAGCACCACTTCGGGCTTTTGATGCTTACGTGGTGCTGAGAATTGAACCCAGGGCTTCATGCATGCAAGGCAAGCACTCTTCCGCTGAGCCTCCTTCCCAGCCCCTCCATGGTCTTCTTAAAGCCTCTTTCATATTGCATGATTGCCTGTTACAATCCATTAGATTCTCACATACTTATCTTTCAGAAACTTCTGAAATCTTTGGGGCTAGTCTAGCTTTTTGGCCCCACAAGTAGACTTTTAGTTTGCATTGGCTGGTGACATAACAAAATGCCATCAAGTGGCAGAAATATGTCATACTGTCATTACACTGGCCCTGGGCATAGCTAGATGATTCAGACAATGGGAAAAATAAGGTACTTTATTCTCTGGCTCACCGTAAATGTGAACTCACTCTAACAAAGTTGTCTCTGGGACTTGATTTCAGACAACAAGCTTTGCCATACTTATACTCAGTGCTTTTCCATTCTGAGTCAGCTCTCTAGCCTTTATTCCAAGATGAGATAACTTGGTTATTTATGAAAGGACAAAATCTCCAGAAGGAAAGCATAGCTTGCCTTTACCTTAGACAATCTAATTTTTTTTTTTTTTGGCCAGTCCTGTGGCCTGAACTCAGGGCCTGGGCGCTGTCCCAGAGCTTCTTTTGCTCAAGGCTAGCACTCTACCACTTGAGCCACAGTGCCACTTCAAGCTTTTTTTGTTTACGTGGTCCTAAGGAATCCAACTGAAGGCTTCATGCATGCTAGGCAAGTACTCTACCACTGAGCCACATTCCCAGCCACAATCTTAATTTCTTTTTAAAAAATATTACTTTAATAGTCAAGGTGATGTACAGAGGGGTTACAGTGATATAAGTAAGGTAATAATTACATTTCTTGTGGAATTTGTTAACCCCTCCTTCATTTTTCTCCCACTTTCCCTCCCCTCTTGTCCTTTGTCTCACCGTTTTGTTGTTCCCTTCCCTTCCCTAATTCAGATAAACATACACAATACCCAGGGTACCAAAATCAAATACAGTGACAACAGGGGATAAACCATAGGAGGAAAACACAAAAGAAAAAAGAAATCATGTAGTACATTAAAAACAACAAAGAAAAACCTCTTGTATCCTTGTCTTGGAGTTCGTTTCACTTAGCATCATTTTATATGGTCATATGTTCATAGCTATTGAGCTATTCTGCTCATCTGCTAAGATTATCCTAGTTATTACAAAAAAGTGAAGAGCCGGGTGCCTCATACCTGTAATTCTAGCTATTCCGGAGGCTGGGATCTGAGGATCTCAGTTCAAAAGCCAGCCAGGGCAGGAAAGTCAGTGAGACCTCTTATCTCCAATAAACCACCCAGAAAACCGGAAGTAGTGCAGTGGCTCAAATGGTAGAGCGCTAGCCTCGAGCTGAAGAGCTGAGGGACAGCGTTTAGGCCCAGAGTTCAAGCCCCATGACTAACCAAAAATAAATAAATAAATAAATAAAAGGGGGAGGAAACTATAATTTGACCAAAGCCACCAAAGCAAAAAGTTGGAGTTTATATATATGTATATAAGGCCTCAAGTCTTGTAAGTGGGTTTGATGGCCTTTGAGATGGGAAGTAAGAAACCATGTGGGTGAGAATGATTTGTTTTGGTAAGTGATCCCAACCTCATCTGGCTTCCAGTTTTAGAGCATAAATAAATCTTTATTACCTTGGAGGAGCTTTTTACTACAAAGTAAAGGTTGAGAAGGCAAAAGGCTGTTTCTTCTACTTAGCTATAACAATTAGAACTGTTTAGTGTTTTTCTTTAAGGATGGGATGTATCTTTAATGAAGAGATTCACAATGGTCAGAATAGCAAGTAATACCATTTTCCTACTGAAGTGGATACTGCCATATTTTTTTTAAGCTTTGTTTTCCTGTGTTTGAGTAGATAATCTCTCTTACTTCCCAGTTGTAAGAATGCTAGAGATGAAAAGGGACCTATAGAGTAATATCTAACTCAACCTTCATTTTGTCCAAATGGAGTAGAACTAGGGTTTTTTGTTTTTGTGGGTTTTTTTGCCTGGTACTATTGGCTCACACTTGTAACTCTAGCTGTTTGGGAATGGAGGTTATAATGATTGTAGTTTGAGGTCAGCCCAGGCAGAAACGTCCTCAAAACCTGTTCTTAACCAAGAGCTGGATACAGTGGTGCCTGTGTATTATTCTGGCAATGCAGGAATCCTAA
Source organism: Dipodomys spectabilis (assembly GCF_019054845.1). Lineage (NCBI taxonomy): Eukaryota > Metazoa > Chordata > Mammalia > Rodentia > Heteromyidae > Dipodomys > Dipodomys spectabilis. The sequence continues at coordinate 2,988,457 of NW_024870825.1, read as the reverse complement.
TGGAATCGTGCTCCATCATCTGCCTGGAGAGGTAGTGAAACCTTATCTCAAAATTAACAAACAAAAATCAGCTCTAGAGGTGTACATCAGGGGAAGAGGGCCTGCTTAGCAGGTGCCGGTACTGAGATCAAGTCTAGGGGCTCATTCTTGCTAAGCACATACTCTAGCACTGAGCTGTGCCCCACTCCTGCTTAGGTTTATGTTAAGGAATTAAGAAATAACAGAGGCCCAATTGTGTTCAAGACTTACATCTTAATGTAGAGTTTAATGATGCTATAATGATTTTTTTTTTCTTTTTTCTTTTGCCAGTTCTAGGTCTTGAACTCAGGGCCTAGGCACTGCCCCTGAGCTGCTTTTGCTCAAGGCTAGCGCTCTACTACTTAAGCCACAGTGCCACTTCCAGCCTTTTCTGTTCATGTGGTACTGAGGAATTGAACCCAGGGTTTCCTGCATGCCAGGCAAGCACTCAACCACTAAGTCACATTCCCAGGTCTATAATGATGTTTGCATGTTCGGTAAGGGAGAAAAAATAAAAGCTTTAGTCTTGTTCCTAGAGTCAGGTCCTAAGGAAGAAAAAGCCCTCATGAACCCAATGAACAGCTTCATTATATGTTTAATACTTTGATAATTTTGGCACAGGTGCCACTTCTGGTTTTCTGATTGTTAATTGGAGATATGAATCTCATGGACTTTCCTGCCTGGGCTGGCTTCAAACTGTGATGCTTAGATTTTAGCCCCAAGAATAGCTACGATTATAGGAGTGGCTCCTGGCTTTTGCTTGCTTTTGTTATTCCAGAAACAAGATGAAACCAAATAAGAAAAACAATTCCTATCACTCTTTGTTTTTGTTTGTGCCAGTCCTGGTTGCTGTCTTTTAGCTTTTTCACTCAAGGCAAGAGCTCTGCCAACTACCAGTTCCTGCTTTTGGGTGGTTAATTGGAGATAAGAATCTCTTGGACTTTCCTGCCTGGGCTGTCTTGGAACCACAATCCTCACTTCTCAGCCTCTGGAGTAGCTAGGTTATAAGTATGAGTCTCCCACTAGGGCCTGGCTTATTACTTTTGAAGGTTGTTTTCCTTGGTGAACAAAACCACAGTTTTTATCAGATGCTATTAAAACTGGTGATACTAATTCTCCCTTAATTGTCAAGTAGAATAAATCTGAACAGCCTGAGTTTTCTGTTATTTCATTGTAATCTGAACAGCCTGAGTTTTCAGTTATTTCATTGTAAGTATTAGCTTTTAGACCCCATGGAGTTCCTCATCTATCCTGTTTTCCAAGGGCTATTAATACAAAATTACATGGGAGGATATCCATAAGGGTAAGTATTTTTATTTTATTTCTCCATGTTCATTCAACTCTCAGTCCTAACATACATATACACACAACATAATAGGCATGTAGTATTTGAAACAAAAGTGTGCTAGGCAAGGCTCTGTGTCAGAACCATTTAGATGATTTCTTTATAGAGAGATCTGCTTTTTCCAGTTTTCCTCCTGTTAAATGAGGGAATCTAGCCATGTCCTCACAGATCCAAATTCCCTGACTTCTAAGAAGGAAAGGAAATTTTGAGAAAATGGTAAAATTCAGACCTGGGTTCTGCTTTAGTATAGGGTAGCTTCCTCTTAAGTTCTTTGTCAAATGGAGACATGCAGGTAATGCTTTTGTCTCAGAATCTAAGATGCTATTGAAACAGTATATACCCTTAAGAAAGTAAAAATATTACCATTGAGCTAAAATAAATCATCATATGCAAGAATTTCAATTCAGAAAGTAAAAAGCATTACCATTAAAATATACCATATTTGTAAAGATCTTAACATTTCAGAAATGTTAAAGTACAAAAAGATACAGCTTAGAATTGATGACATACAAATGATAGCTACTTTTAAAAGATTATAAGGATTAATTGAGCAATGTTTATAAAGAACTTAGAACAATGCGCAGCATTGTAATAAACACTGTTCCTGGTATTAATAATGTTACTGTTTTTGGTTTTGCTTTTTCCTTTCTCATCCTCTCTCTCTGTGTTGTTGAATAGGTATCAGACTCAGAGCTGTGCTCATACAAAGCACTCATTCCACTGAACTGTATCCTCACCCCTGCCATTCCCTTTTGAACCTATTTTTTTCTTAAGAGAAAATTTCTTAAGAGAAAATTTCTTTGAGAAATGCCCACGTGAAAATATACCATACATGCCTATTAGATTTATTAGTTTTTTTTTTTTTTTTTTTTGCCAGTCATGGGGCCTGAACTCTGGGCCTGGGCACTGTCCCTCAGCTCTTCAGCTCAAGGCTAGCGCTCTACCACTGGAGCCACAGTGCCACTTCTGGCTTTTTCTGTTTATGTGGTGCTGAGGAATCGAACCCAGGGTCTCATGCTTGCAAGGCATGCACTCTACCGCTGAGCTACCTTCCCGGCCCCCTAGATTTATTAGTTATACATATAATTTGTATTCATTGGCAGATAGTCTAATACTTAATTGTGGAATCAGATTGCCAATTCAGATCCTTGCTTTGCAGTTTACTCACTGTGATTTTGGGCAAATTAGCCTCTCTTTGCTTTACTTTCCTTTATTATAAGTGAGAATAATTTATTTTGGATGCATTTATGTTTGAAAGGCTTTTAGTTTATGGATTACCTTCTTTAACTTTCCTTAGCGTTATATTTTTTGAAGCTTTAGTGGAAATGCATATTTACAAAAGGACAAAGTTCCAAGATTTAAAAAATGATAATATAATAATGATAATAACAGTTATTGTGTCTAACATTAAGTTAAGGTAATGTTTGCTGGATACTGGTAGCTCATGCCTGTGACCTACCCAGGAGGCCTTGTGAGATCTGAGTATTTCAGCTGGAAGCTGTTAGGCTGGAAAGTCCTTGAGACTCATAGCTCCAATTAACCACCAGAGAACTGGAAGTGGAGCCCTGGCTCAAAGTGGTAGAGCATTAGCCTTGAGAAGAAAAAGCTCAGGACAGCATCTAGGCCCTGAGTTAAAGCCCCATGACAGAGCAAAAAATAAATAAATAAATAAAATGTTTATTGTGTGCTAGACAGTGGCTGAAAAGCTTTAAAATACTGATTTATATAGACTTTACAACAACCCTGGATGATAGGTACTCTTTGTGGTATAAATGAGGGACCTGAGGCACAGAGAGATCAAGTTAAATACCTGAAGCTATTAAATGATGGAGTAGGATTCAAAGCTAGACAGGCTAGATATAGAGTCTATATCTAGACTTCAAAACATTTTCATCACAAAGGATATTGGCCATGCCATTTAGTTGATATTTTAAAAATAATTTTAAAGCGGGCTTGGTGTGATGTGGCACACTAAGAATTGGTAACAGAGGCAAGAGGATGGTTTAGTTGAGACTCTGCCTCAGAAACAAAGTAAGACACCAAAGGGCAAAGAACAGTGGTACAGTGCTTGCCAGGCCATCCCTAGAATGATCCTTTTTTTTTTTTTTTTGGTCTGGTCTTGGAGCCTGAACTCTGGGCCTGGGCGCTGTCCCTCAGCTCTTCAGCTCAAAGCTAGCACTCTACCACTTGAGCCACAACGCCACTTCCGGCTTTTTTCTTTTTGTTTATGTGGTGCTAAGGAATCGAACCCAGGGCCTCATGCATGCAAGGCAAGTGCTCTATCACTGAGCCACCTTCCTAGCCCCCTAGAATGATCCTTTATCTGTGATTCCAGTATTCAGAAAGCTCTCAGAACTGAAAAGTATTTCCCATATTTGGTGTACTCATTTGTTGGTAAACCTGACTTAAGCCACTGTAAGGTTATTTCAGGTCTTCCTTCTCCTTCCTCCTCCTCCTCCTCTTCCTTCTTCCTACTCCTCCTCCTCCTTCTTTTTCCTCCTCCTCCTCCTTTTCCTCCTCTTCTTCTTCCTCTTCTTCTTTTGTCCGCTGTGGGGCTTGAACTTAGGGCCTGGGTGCTATCCTTGAGCTCTTTTGCTTAAGACTAGCACTTTACCACTTTGAACCCATAGCTCCACTTCCAGTTTTTGAGTGGTTAATTAGAGATAAGAATCTCATGGGGACTTTTCTGTCTGGGCTGGTTTTGAACCACAATCCTTAGATCTCAGCTCCTGAATAGCTAAGAGTACAGGTATGAGCCACTGGTGCCCAGCTTCAGGTCTTTATTTATCTAACTAATAATCCTGCTGAGTGTTCTGTTTCAGAAATGTGAATATGTTTGATTATTGGACATCTAAGTTTCCCCTATAATTAACAAAATCCTGAGTTCTAAAGCACATCTGGCTCCAAGGGTTTTGGGTGACTATTATATACCAAAGATTGTTCTCAGTTTTATTAACTAAATGTACTGTAGTTTTACTAAATAACTTCAATCAATACTTCAACATAGTTAATTCCCTCAAATAATGTTTATTTTTGCCTGATGTTTTTGTTTTTGCTAGAGCCCCTGAAATTATTCTTGGATTGCCATTTTGTGAAGCTATCGATATGTGGTCCCTGGGCTGTGTAATAGCCGAGCTATTTCTGGGATGGCCTCTTTATCCTGGTGCTTCAGAATATGACCAGGTATGAGTATGTATGTAATGACCCCTTGAACAACATGGACTTAATTAAAGTGCATGGGTCTGAATAGATTATTTTTTTTTTTAGAATTGCAATGATTTGAAAAATACTGAACTTCACAGCCTTGAAATTCTTAGAAAAATTAGGTATATCATAAATGCACAAAATATACATAGATAATAGTCTATTTTACATTTACTACAATAACATAATATATAATACAAATACACATATATATAAAAATTAGCCAGTTCCCAGTGGCTCATACCAATAATCCTTGCTACCTATGAGGCTGAGATCTGAGTATCATGGTTCACAGCCAGCACAGGCAGAGGAATGTCCATAAGACTCTTATCTTCAATTAACTACCAAAAAGGTGGAAATAAGAGATAAGTAAAAGCTGGGTGCTGGTGGCTCACCCCTTGTAATCCTAGCTACTAAGGAGGCTGAGATCTGAGCATCACAGTTTGAAGCTAGCCCAGACAGGAAAGTCAATGAGACTCATCTTTAATAAACTACTCAGAAAAAGCTGGAAGTGGCACTATGGCTCAAGTGGTAGAGCGTTAGCCTTGAACACAGAGAGTCTCAGGGACAGAGCCCAGGCTCTGAGTTCAAGCTTCAGCATTGGCCAAAAAAAAAGGAGGGGGCCCTGAGTACTCAGGGCCCTTAGTTAGAACCCTAGTATTAGTGTGCACATGTAGATATGCTCACATACACAAGCTAAATATTATTATTATTATTATTATTATTGCCAGTCCCAGATCTTGATCTCAGGACCTGGTATCATCCCTAAGCTTCATTTGTGGTTTTTTGGGTTTTTTTGGTCCGTTAGCGGTGCCTGAACTCTGTCCCTCAGCTCTTCAGCTCAAGGCTAGTGCTCTACCACTTGAGCCACAGCACCACTTCTGGCTTTTTTCCTTTTTGCTTATGTGGTGCTGAGGAATCGGAGCCTCATGCATGCAAGACAAGTGCTCTACCACTGAGCCACCTTCTCAGCCCTGAGCTTCATTTGTGTAAGGCTGGCACTCTACCATTTGAGCCACAGTGCCACTTCCAGTGGTTTTTGTTTTTGTTTTTTTTTTCTTGGTTGGTCATGGGGGATGAACACTGGGCCTTGGCGCTGTCCCTCAGCTCTTCAGCTCAAGGCGAGCGCTCTACCACTTGAGCCCACAATACAACTCCCGGTTTTCAAGTGGTTTATTGGAGATAAGAGTTTCACAGACTTTCCTGCCCAGGCTGGCTTTTGAACTGAGATTCTCAGATCTCAGCCTCCTGAGTAGCTAGGATTATAGGCGTGACCCACTGGCACACGGCTGGCACTTCCAGTTTTTTCTGTTTATGTGGTACTGATAAATTGAACCCAGAACTTCATGGATGCTAGGCAAGCATTCTACCACGAAGCCACATTCCCAGCCTTGTTGCACATTTTTTATAGACCTCCATTTTCTTTTTCAGAATGCTAACTCAGTTTGAATTACACATTGTCTGTCTCCCTTGCTATAATAAAAGCTATATGAACACAAGAACTGTGACTGTTTTTAAACATTACTGTTGCTTGCCTCATTGACTACTTAGTGAAAGAATGAATGAGTATGCATTACATATAGTTTTTTAAAACTCGTTGTCTAGATGCTGTCCGTGAACTTTCTTTGCTCAAGAGCACTCTACCACTTGAGCCACAGCTCCACTTTCAGCTTTTTAGTGGTTAAAATTGGAGAATAGTCTCACAGACTTTCCTGCCTGGGCTGGCTTTGAACTGTGATCCTTAGATCTCAGCCTCTTGGGTTTAGTAGCTAGGATTTCCTGACCATCATGGCAGTGACCTCATCACATATCAGCTTCGGAAATCTCTGTCTATGAGAGGAGAGTGAAAAAGGCAAACAACTTTCTTAGTGTTATTATGGACTAATTTTTACTTGTAGACCCCTTGAAAAGGGTCTTGGACCTTCTGTGGTTGTACCACACATAATTTGAGAGCTGTTGTCCTCGCTGGTACAAGTGATTAATATGTGTTGACTGAATTAGAAACAGTGTAAGATAGAGAGCTCAGTGGAGTGTTAAGTTTTGGGGGATGGCTATTTGAAGTAGGGCAGTTGTTAAGAGCTTTAGCACTCAAGAAAGAAAGACAATTTAGGGAATTTTTGCTAGTCTTTTTAAGTTGGTAATACATTAAAAAAAAAAAAAAAAGCTAGGTGCCAGTGGCTCATGCCTGTAATCCTAGCTACTCAGGTGGAAAACATAATTCATGAGAAAGTTTACTGAAAGTTATTCTGATCTAGAATCTAAAAGTTTTGAACATTTTTATCAGAAACCTAAGAAAAAAGACAGAAAAGATTACACTCAATAGACTATGATGTATGTAATCCCAGAGAGGCAGGGACTGGGAGAATTGTGGGTCTTGTCTAACCTGGGCAAAAAGATCATGAGATCACATCTCAACCAATAAAAAGCTGGCTCACATCAGCTAAGCAGGAGAGTCACAGTCCAGGCTAGTCTGGGCATAAATGTGATATCCTATGTCATAAATAAAGCAAAAAAGGTCTAGGGGAGAATGATAGAGCATCTGCCTAGCAAGCATGAGGCCTGAGTTCAAACCCTTGTACTGCCCCCCCCCCAAGACCCCCAAAACCTTAAAGCCAGCTTTCCTTAAGTAACAGGCATCATAACACAGAAGTTACTGAATAAATATATGAATGTTTACCTATGGATGGATTCACAAATTACATATAAATACCTTTCAATTGTACTTATCAGAGATAATTTCTTTGTAACATCTTCTGTCTTTTGGCTAGTTAATACTTTACTTTTTGTTTTTATTTTTTATTTTTGTCAGTTGTGGGGCTTGAACCCAGGGCTTGGGCACTGTCCCTGAGCTTTTGTGTTCAAGGCTAGCACTCTGCCACTTTGAGCCACAGCTCTTCTTCTGGTTTTCTGGTGGTTAACTGGGATCTCAGCCTCTTAAGTAATTAGGATTACAATTGTGAGCCACCAGCTTCTGGCTAGTTAATAATTTAGTTAATACTTTATTAATTTCCTTTTCATTCCAAATTGATAATTGATGATTTTGATATTTCAGATTCGCTACATTTCACAAACACAAGGCCTGCCAGCCGAATATCTTCTCAGTGCTGGAACGAAAACAACCAGGTTTTTCAACAGAGATCCTAATTTGGGATACCCACTGTGGAGGCTTAAGGTCTGTCTTCCCACTGCACTACCCGTTCACATACTGCCACCCCCATTTTTTAATTCAGGCTTTAGTTGTTAAATCCTTGACTTGGAAGAGAAGGAGGAAGAATTACTTCACTGTACTCATTGATTCTTGGTTAAAACAAGATAATTAGCCAGGCACTGGTGACTCACACCTGTAATCCTAGCTTCTCAGAAGGCTGAGATCTGAGTATGGTGGTTTGAAGCCAGCAGAGCAGGAAGGTCCATGAGAATCTTATCTCCAGTTAATCAGCAAAAAGCTGTCAATGGAGTTGTGGTACCAGCCTTGAACACAAAAGCCCAGGGATGGTGCCAGACCCTGAGTTCAAGCCTCAGAACCAGTACAAACAAAACAAAACCCAAGATAACTAAGTGCTGACTCAGTTAGCTGAAGTTTATTTGTTTAGAACCAGAAGTTGCAGGGGGAGGATGGGCAGGTAATGGAGGATAATGTTCACAGTTAAGTGAAATTTAGTAATGACTATTTTAGAGCCTTCTCAGTAAACATGAAAAAAGAACTGAATAGTCTACTTCCCCACATTCAGGCTTTACATGTTTCCTTGCAGCAAGTACCTACTTTTTACTTCTGCGCTTGATTTAATTTGAGAAATCTGAGTAATTTGGTTGTCTGTGGCTCTGCCTCTGAACCTGCTGAGCTATAAGCATTGACCTTATCAATTCATTTCAAAGAAATTTTAAGAGAAAGATGGCAATGTGCCTCTTCCCCTGACTTGCTTCAGGAACTGTGTGGCATCGCCACTTCATGTTTATTTGTGTCACTGTTGAAAGGGTGGCCAGGTATCAAGGACACATTCTGGTTGTAATCTGTTTCGTCATCGGTTGGCAAGATGATGACACTTATCTCTTTGTGTTCCAACTTTAATTTAGACTAAAATATGGAAATAACATGCATATTTTGTAGACACCTGAAGAACATGAATTAGAGACTGGCATAAAATCGAAAGAAGCTCGAAAATACATTTTTAACTGCTTAGATGACATGGCACAGGTAAGAATGGTGGGTTCAGAAGGCAAGACGTCTGTATTGTTCTCCATTCATACATTTCTGTTGGCGATACTAAAGATAGACTTAGCTTGTTGTCTTTTTTAGTTTGTTTCCAGTTTGAAAGAAAAAGCACATTGGTATTCTGCCATGTATTATTAGAACACCTGAGCCCTAATAATAAGAATTAGAGGGCTGGGAAGGTGGCTCAGTGGTAGAGCGCTTGCCTTGCATGCATGAGGCCCTGGGTTCAATTCCTCAGCACCACATAAGCAAAAAGAAAAAAGCCGGAAGTGGCGCTGTGGCTCAAGTGGTAGAGAGCTAGCCTTGAGCTGAAGAGCTGAGGGACAGCGCCCAGGCCCAGAGTTCAGGCCCCACGACCAGACCAAAAAAAAAAAATTAAAAAAAAAAAAAAAGAATTAGATGTCAATAATCCTAGTACTGCTCAGAAATCTGAAATGCCTTTTAGTACTGGCATAAAACTTGCAATTTTCAGGGTGGGAATGTGACTTAGTGGTAGAGTGCTTGCCTAGCATGATCAAAGCCCTGGCTTTGATTCCTCAGTACCACATAAACAGAAAAAGCCAGAAGTGGCACTGTGGCTCAAGTGGTAGAGTGCTAGCCTTGAGCAAAAGAAGCTGAGGGATAGTGCCCAGGCCCTGCGTTCAAGCCCCAGGACTGACAAAATAAATAAATAGGTTAAGCTTTTCCACATTTTGGAGCATTTATATTTAGGTATTGTAGATCTATGCTCAGTTGGTAATTTTGCTGATACTCTTTATTTATTTATTTATTTATTTTGATTGGTTGGTTGGTTGGTTGTGGGGCTTGAACTCTGGGCTTGGGTGCTATCCCTCAGCTCTTCAGCTCAAGCTCCCTACCACTTGAGCCATAGCACCACTTCTGCTTTTTAATTTGTTTATTTTTTCCAGTCCTGGGGCTTGAACTCAGGGTCCTGGGCACTGTCCCTGAGCTTCATTTGCTCAAGGCTAGGACTCTACCACTTGAGCCACAGTACCACTTTCCAGCTTTTTTTGTGTGTATGTGGTACTGAGGAATGGAACCCAGGGCTTCATGTATGCCAGGCAAGTACTCTACCACTAAGCCACATTCCCAGTCCCTCTACTATTATTAATGTTTAGGTATACAAAGAAGTTACAATTCCGGGCTGGGAAGGTGGCTCAGTGGTAGAGCGCTTGCCTTGCATGTCTGAGGCCCTGGGTTCAATTCCTCAGCACCACATAAGCAAAAAGAAAAAAGCCGGAAGTGGCGCTGTGGCTCAAGTGGTAGAGCGTTAGCCCTGAGCTGAAGAGCTGAGGGACAGCGCCCGCCCAGGTCCAGACTTCAGGCCCCACGACTGGACCCAAAAAAAAACAACAAAGAAGTTACAATTCCATAAGTCAGGTTTATAAGCACAGTGCTTCTTAACTATGTCACCCCTTCCATTGTTCCTGGGCCAATATTTTAAAATCCAAAAGCTGTGAATTCTGAAGTACTCCTGGTCCCAAGCATTTCAGATGAAAGGATATTCACCTTGTATATATTTCGCTGTTCTTGTTACATATCAATATTTTAAAATATTCTTTTATAAGTTTCTTTCTTGTTCCTTTTCTTTTTTTGGGGGGGGGGGGAGAGAGGTCTGGTTGTGAGGCCTGAACTCTGGGCCTGGGCACTGTCCCTCAGCTCTTCATCTCAAGGCTAGCGCTCTACCACTTGAGCCACAATGCCACTTCCGGCTTTTTTCTTTTTTGCTTATGTGGTGCTGAGGAATCGAACCCAGGGCCTCTTGCATACAAGGCAAGCACTCTACCACTGAGTCACCTTCCCAGCCCTCTTGTCCCATTTTTGTCTACTAAATAAGTAGTTGCTTAATAGCTAATATTTAATGAGAATGCTTATATTTCAGATTCAGTTTAAACATGTTGCACTAATGTTTTCAACAACAGAAAGTTACATTTATGTAATAACAGTTGTTTTTGCTTAACTTGTTTGTTCCAAATTTTTTTTTTTTGGGTCCAGTCGTGGGGCCTGAACTCTGGGCCTGGGCTCTGTCCCTCAGCTCTTCAGCTCAAGGCTAGCGCTCTACCATTTGAGCCACAGCGCCACTTCCGGCTTTTTTCTTTTTGCTTATGTGGTGCTGGGGAATCGAACCCAGGGCCTCATGCATGCAAGGCAAGCGCTTTACCACTGAGCCACCTTCCCAGCCCCTGTTCCAAACTTTTAATGTCAGGAATTTCTTCATCTTTATTCTGCCTCTTAGTATACAAAACATTTCCTCCTGTGAAAATCATTATACTGTTGTAAAATGAATTTTCATTGCTTAAATGCTGACCAAAAAATACTTTAATTCCTCCTTTTGGAGAGAAAAGCAGATACAGTAAGTCTGTAATCTGCTCTTTAAGCTTAGATGAAGAAATAAAACGTTTCTGAATCTTCCTTGGAAGGTCAATATGTCTACAGACCTAGAGGGAACGGACATGCTGGCAGAGAAAGCTGATCGAAGAGAATACATTGATCTGTTAAAGAAAATGTTAACGATTGATGCAGATAAGAGAATTACTCCTCTGAAAACTCTCAACCATCAGTTTGTGACAATGACCCATCTTCTGGATTTTCCACATAGTAATCAGTGAGTACAGTATGTGGCTTTGATTGAGTATCCATCTTATAAATGGACTGTCTGGTTAACAGCCTTGGTGCATAACTGGCTCACTGGTGCTTATCTTTCTTTTTTTTTTTTTTGCCAGTTGTGGGACTGAACTCTGAGCCTAGGCACTGTCCCTCAGCTCTTCAGCTCAAGGCTAGCAAGCTACCACTAGAGCCACAGCACCACTTCTGGCTTTTTCTGCTTTATGTAGTGCTGAGGAATCGAACCCAGAGCCTCATGCATGCAAAGGCAAGCACTCTACCACTGAGCCACCTTCCTAGCCCTGGTGCTTATCTTTCTCATTTAAAGAAAAAAAAAAAACCCATGAGATTAAGAGTTAGATATTGGGGCTGGGAAGGTGGCTCAGTGGTAGAGTGCTTGCCTCACATGCATGAGGCCCTGGGTTCAATTCCCCAGCACCACATGAGCCGAAAAAGCAGGAAGTGGCGCTGTGGCTCAAGTGGTAGAGCATTAGCCTTGAACTGAAGAGCCGAGGGACAGCGCCCAGGCCCAGTGTTCAAGCCCCACAACTGACCCCCCCCAAAAAAATTAGATATCTTTTTTTCCCCCGATTTTAATGATTACAAAAACCCCTCTCATTTTTTCTGAAAGTGCTTAGAAAATAATAAACTTTGAAACTAGTGCCTGTCCTCAGTGCTTGTAATTCTAGCTACTCAGGAGGCTTAGAATAAGAGGATTGCATATTGAGGCTAGCCTGGACAGAAAATCTCAAGACCCCTTTCTCAACAAAATAGTTGGATGAATGTGAGCCTATTAGTCTAGCTTTGTGGAAGGCTTGTAGAATCATAGAAGGATGGTAGTTCAAAGCCAGCCCAGGCAGGAAAGTCTTGAGAGATTCCATCTTCAAAATACCAGTGAAAAGCCAGGTTGGAAGCGTGTCTTGAGTGGTAGGTAGTGTGCCAGCTGAACAGGCATCAGCCAGTACCAGGCTTAAGTTCAAATTCCAGCACTAGCAAAATTAATAACATAACTTCGATCCATTTTTATCTTGAATTATTTCCAGTTTAAATTTGAATATTCACTTAACCAATCTTTCATCTCATTTTCAGTGTTAAGTCTTGTTTCCAGAACATGGAGATCTGCAAGCGGAGGGTTCACATGTATGATACAGTGAGTCAGATCAAGAGTCCCTTTACTACTCATGTTGCACCAAATACAAGCACAAATCTAACCATGAGCTTCAGCAACCAGCTCAATACAGTGCATAATCAGGTATTCAGTAAATGGTTTTGCCTCGTGGATGGGATAGAAAGGAGTGAGGGTGCAGGCATGATAAAGAAGACACCTGTGTTCAGGTGATCTTCCTGTTAAGAACTTTCTGTCTGACACAAGTGATAGAAAATTGAGTGGAATGTCATGTGCTGACAACAATTAAATACAGAGGCTTAATCCATGACTTCATAAGTCTTAAACATAGTCATATAACTGAGGTCTTATATTCCTTATTACTTGCTCCTAATTGAATGACATTCTTTTTCCGTTAGGAGAAGGATTTTATATCTCATCACTTAATTGAAAGATACTTAAAACAGTTATCCTTAAGGGTAGTTTTTTTTTTTTTTTAATTGTACAGCTACTATACAGAGGGTTACAGTTACATGAGTGAGGTAATGAGTACACTTCCTCTTGAACATTGTTACCCCCCTCCATTGTTTTCCCCCTACCATCCCCTTCCTCCCTCCCTTCCCCGAGGTTCTTTTTTTTTTTTTTTTTTTTTTTGATTGTGATTAAGTGATTACATAATTTCAAAGTCACAAGTTCATTCTAACTTTCCTGGAGCAAATTGTCTATCACAGTCTGTAATATATAACAGTGTTCACATGTTATATACCATATTTGTGATCAGCAGCATGGGGATATTTAGTAGTGGTTCAACCAGATGAGCGGGAGTTCTTTGTTTCTTAAGGGTAGTTTTACATTTTAAAATAATTATTTTCAAGGGTAAATTTACATTTGTTTGCTAATAATTTGAGGCTTATTTTTGAAGATTCAAGTTTCCCAATTTCTCAGTTTGTTGTACTTAAAAAAAAAATCATAGGAGCTGGGAAGGTGGCTCAGTGGTAGAGCGCTTGCCTTGCATGCATGAGGCCCTGGGTTCGATTCCTCAGCACCACATAAGCAAAAAGAAAAAAGCCGGAAGTGATGCTGTGGCTCAAGTGGTAGAGCGCTAGCCTTGAGCTGAAGAGCTGAGGGACAGCGCCCAGGCCCAGAGTTCAGGCCCTACTATCGGACCCCCCCCCCCCAAAAAAAAAAATCATATTGTTCTATCCAGCAGTTTATTGTGCAGAAATCATAGATAACTACCACTAGTACAGTAACAAAAGAATAGCCATTTGTTACTTTTTGCTTATTTGACTTTATAGTATGCCTTACATTTATGGATTGGGAAAAGTTCTAAGTGGAGAGGTATTTCAGATAGTTACTGTTACATTTTTAAACCTTGTCCTAATTTTTTCTGGGTAGATTCTGTATATGTAAAGATATTGTCTGGCTGTGTGAAAATACCATCCTTTTGTTTTTAGGCCACTGTTTTAGCTTCCAGTTCTACTGCAGCAGCTGCTACTCTTTCTCTGGCTAATTCAGATGTCTCATTGCTAAACTACCAGTCAGCTTTGTATCCGTCTTCTGCTGCTCCGGTCCCTGGAGTTGCCCAGCAGGGTGTGTCCTTGCAGCCCGGAACCACCCAAATTTGCACTCAGACAGATCCATTCCAGCAAACCTTTATAGTATGTCCACCTGCTTTTCAAAGTAAGTAGTGAGACTCTTGTATTATGTAATATGACATTGGACCTACTGTTCTAGGCAGATCTAGTGGTTTAGTTTTGATCTCTGACCAGTTAAACTCTGCCTCTGATGTTTACAGTAACTGGAACTGTGTGATAATCACAAAGTAGATTTTTCCTTTTTACACTGGTAATTTCTCTATGGTTACTATAGAAACTCAGTGTCTCTTCCCTTACCTGAATTACCAGTTACCAGGTTTTTGTTTTTCTTTTTCTTTCCTTTCCTTTCTTTCTTTCTTTCTTTCTTGCTCTCTCTCTCTTTCTTTCTTTCTCTATGTCTCTCTTTCTTTTTTTCTTTCCTTCCTTCCTTCCTTCTTTTCTTTCTTTCTATACATTGAAGCTTTCTGTTAATACAAACCTTGAATTAAACATGTATATCTATCTCAGTATATAGAATATATATACATCTTAAAAATTTGGTTGTATGCTAGGCCTTGTGGTTCAAAGCCTGTAATCCTAGCTACTTGGGAGATCACAGTTCAAGGCCAGCTGTATCATATAAGTTCTTTGCTTGTTTGTTGGTCCTGGTGCTTGACCTCAGGGTCTGGGCACTGACCCTGAGCTTTTTTGCTCAAGGCTGTAGCATTTTACCATGTTGAGCCACATTGCTAATTCCAGTTTTCTGGTGGCTAATTGGAGATCGTCTCACAGACTTTTCCTCAGGTAGCTAGGATTACAGGTGTATACCACAGTGCCCAGCTCATATACATTATTGATACTCCATCTCAGCTAATGTCTGGGCATGATGGTGCATACCCATGATTCCAGGTACAAAGGAAGAAAAATGTCTGGGTGCGTTGTTGTGCCCTACCATCCCCAGTGACATGGGGATGTACGAGAAGGAGGATCACAACCCAGGCCTACCCTGGCATAAAGTAAGACCCTACCTCAAGAATAACCAGTGCCAAATGGGGATAGAGGCATGGCTCACATAGAAGAGGACTTGTCTGGCAAGTGTAAGGACCTGAATTCAGTCCCTAGTAATAGGAGAAAAAATGGTTATAAGCAGAATTGTTAAATATTGAATCGAATTTCCTATCATTATCTTTCAAGATAAAATTATGCCCCACTTAAAAATTTATTCTAAAGTGTAAAAGTCACGCTGAAGAATGTAGAAATCTTTTAAGTTACTTTCAATAAGAAAGATCATGACATAGTGATCTGGAAAGTTCTACAGGCTGGCGTGCTTATGTGGGATAGACTTTAGGAATTTCTGCTTCAGCTCACAAATCATATTGTTCCTATAAACTCTTATCAACAGAGGAAGAAAATAGCTGAAGAAAGAGGGTATGACCCAATGTGTTTCATTCGATAGTAATTTTACATTCTCATTTTATTATTATTGTTCTCTAATTCAGTCTGTTTAGTTTTTTTTTTTTTTTTTCTGAAATACAGGAAGGTTAAATTACTTTGTAGATATTTTCTGATGACACTTTGTGAACGTTAATACAAGGCCTGGTGCTCACACCTGTTATCCCAGCCCTTGGGAGACAGGCTGGAGGCCAGTCTGAGCTATACAGCAAGGCCCTGATCCTTTAAAAAAAAAATAAATAAGGAAAAGAATAAAAGGTCAATCTCAATGGGAATAAATTGGGTTTCAGGCTTTTTATATATACCTTTCATCGAAGTAGGTAGCATTTTTATCTTTTTACTTCAGTTACTTGTTGATTGTGACTCTCTTGTTTGTTTGGTTTCTGACAGAGTCGGAGCAAGCAGAAGGAAGTGAGGGTCTGGGGGAGACTGAGAGATTACCGGGAGGCCAGGAGAGCGGTAGCCATGTAAACCAGGGAGAGACCACAGGGCGAGCGGAGGAGCAGATTCAAAATCCGTAAATGCAAACTTAGCTTCGCTTACCAAATTACCTTTAATGTATGCTTTATAGTAGTAAAACTATGCGTTGGGTCATCAGATAGCGAAGGATTCTTCCACTGAATTTAGAAAATTAGCCTTCCCTACCTTTTCCAAAGTGAATTACATTGGAATAGTTTTCAGATGTGGGACCCTGATATTTTCCCTTAGTAAACCAAAATAAACAGGTAGGGGGAGCATGGAATAGTCCCTTTTGATAAGAACTAGGTAAGTATAAACTTTGGAAAGGTCCTACTACCGCCCCCCTCCCTGTCTAGAAGTATAAATAACCTCTGAGGAGCTAGTAGAGCTCCTCTAAGCACTGGTGGCTTGCCTGTAATACTAGCAACTCAGTAGGCTGAGATCTGAGGATTTCAGTTTGAAGCTAGCCCAGGTGGACAAGTCCTTGAGACTCATCTCCAGGTAACCACCAAAAAGTGGGAAGTGGAGTTTAAGTCCTTGCATCAAAGGGAAAAAAATAATTTTTTTCAAACAAAAGGGAGGTCTGAAGTGACAGTGGTTGTGATGATACCTGATAATATCACTATTTGCCAAATAGTGTTTTAAGTACTTTCACATGTATTAACTTATTCTTACAAACAACCATTATCCCCAGTTCCTAAAGGACAAAATCCTCCTGTGTTTAAAGTAATTTGACTATTTACTCAAGACAATGATTAGCACCTCTCCCCGCACTGGGGCTCACCATGAGTCACTTGCGGTGTTATTCCATACTGTAAGGAGCTGTCAGTATCTTGCCAGCCCCACCAAGTGCTGATGTCTTCTGAGTTGCCACTTTCCTTTCCCCCTCTTCCTCTACAGATTGCTGGCACTGGAGGACACAGTCCTTAGGCCTCACCAAGTGGCTTAAAGGATATCAGTAAAACAGCTCAGCCTTCTGGGAGAGCCTTCCCAAAGTACTGTTATTCTTTGTTTCCAGCTATGGTGGAGAAAGGCCTAGTTTAACCTAGCTCTGTGCCTGTGGCTTAGCCTACATAACTGTAGTCTCCTTTATAGGTCATACTAATTCCAGTTGACCAAAATAGACATACATTTTGTAGAGTGGCAGCTATTCTTGTATATTTGTCCCCTTTCACTTTTGTCACTCTGGGAGTCATAAATTTGCTTTTCTAGCCAACATTGCCTCCTGACCTCCTCCATTTGTAGGAGGCTTGTACAATGACCTCTTGAGGTCAGGATACTGTCCCTGTGTCCTAGGAATGCACACAAGATTTTGGGTTGCATTGCTTAGGTCAGCATGGCTGGCAACCTTTACATCTTATCCAGATTCACGCACCCCCCCCCCCCCCCCCATGGGGCTTAAACTCTGGGCCTGGGCGATGTCTCTCAGCTCTTCTGCTCAAGGTGAGCACTTTACCACTTGAGCCACAGTACCACTTCCGGCTTTTTCTGTTTATGTGGTGCTGAGGAATTGAACCCAGGTGGGCCTCATGCATGCAAGGCAAGCACTCTACCACTGAGCCACCTTCCCAGCTCCCTTATCCAGACTTTAAAATTTATTGTTAAATTACTCACAAAATACTGATGTGCAAAATTGGGAAACTAGCTTGCTGGAAAAAGCAAGTTTATACGTTACACATTTGGTTTATACATTATACTCCTTTGATACCTCTATAGTAATAGTAAGAGAAAGTAAGCTGGATGTGATAGTGCCTGCCTGTAATTGTGGTACTCGGGAAGCTGAGATGGGAAGACCTTGAGTTCAAGACTAGTCTGAGTACATAGTGAACCTTGTCAGACAGAGAGAAAGAGAGAAAAGAAATTGATGAGAGCTTAGGAAATGTCACTGATGCAGTCTTCTGAATAAAATGTTTGCCTCTTCACTACATAAAATGTGTTAGCGAAATTAAAGAGGATTAGAAGAAACAGAAACTTAAATTCTCCAAATTGAAAGTTTTGAAAGGGTAGGTATAGAAGAAAACTTCAAAGGCCTTTTTTTTTTTTTTTTTTAAAGACCCTCTTTTAGCCGGGCGCTGGTGGCTCACGCCTGTAATCCTAGCTACTCAGGAGGCTGAGATCTGAGGATCGCGGTTCAAAGCCAGCCCGGGCAGGAGAGACCGTGAGACTCCTATCTCCAATAAACCACCAGAAAACCGGAAGTGGCGCTGTAGCTCAAGTGGTAGAGTGCTTGCCTTGAGCCGAAGAGCTGAGGGACAGCGCCCAGGCCCAGAGTTCAAGCCCCACAACCACAAAAAAAAAAAAAAAAAAGACCCTCTTTTTTTAAGTCTTGATAAAAACAAAGAGCTGGTTGAGTGACCCATGGTGGCATTCATGCCTATATTCCTAGCTACTTGAGGCTGAGATCTGAGGATCACGGTTCAAAGCTAACACAGCCAGGAAAGTGTGCGAGACTCCAATTAACCAGCAAAAAGCCAGAAGTACAGCCATGGCTCAAGTGGTAGAGTACTAGCCTTGAGCTAAAGGACTCAGGGATAGCACCTAGGCCCTGAGTTCAAGCCTCAGGACTGACACAATACATAAGTAAATACAAGACCTATGCTGAACCCCCTTTTCCTAGTTTGAGGTTCCTATTTGTAAGAATTTATAATAGATACCTCTATCTTATGGGAATTTATTCAGCATTTATCCCAGGAGCACAGCAAATTAAAAATATAAATAAAATATGGTCACTGTTTTAAAAGGCAGCAAAGACTTTTTCCATTTGCTTAGCTGCTCTTTAACTATAAGAGAACTGTATCAGAAAGCCACCACTGACAGAAACAGATTTCTCTGACTCAAAAAGTATATTTATCTTTCATTTTCTGCAAGTTAAAGATAGTATGACTAACATTTGAACTTGGTTGAAGTTTTTTGAGGAGACAAAATATCCTTTAAAATATTCTCAATAGCTGGGCGCTGGTGGCTCACACCTATATTCCTAGCTACTGAGGAGGCTGAGATCTGAGGATAGAGATTCAAAGCCAGCCTGGGCAGAAAAGTCCCTGTGATAACTCTTATTGCCAATAAACTACTCAAAACCAAGAAGTGGTGCTGTGGCTCAAGTGGTAGAATGCTAGCCTTGAACACAAAGAAGCTCAGGGACAGTGCCCAGCCCCTGAGTTTAAACCCCACAACCCCCACCCCCACCCCAAATCTGAACAAAAAGGTAATTTAGATTGCAAATTCAACTGTCTAATTTTAAAGTTATGGGGCTGAGAAGGTGGCTCAGTGGTAGAGTGCTTGCTTTGCATGCATGAGGCCCTGGGTTTGATTCCTCAGCTGGAGGTAGCACTGTGGCTCAAGTGGTAGAGTGCTAGCCTTGAGCTGAAGAACTGAGGACAGTGCCCAGGCCCAGAGTTAAGGCCCCACGACTGACAAAATAAACAAGCAAATAAATAAAGTTATAATTATGTTCAAGTCTATTTTTAGTAGATGACAGTTTGAAAAAGCACTTAGGCACTCCTCCCCAATGAACTAAAAGGTAAATATCATACTACTTGAAGGGATAGATAGATAGATAGACAGATAGATCATTAGATCTGATAGATGGGATGGTTATTGTGTTTTAAATTGTGTAACATTAAAATGAAAATTCCTTCTGGGCACTGGTGGCTCACGCCTTCTAATCCTAGCTACACAGGAAGCTGAGATCTGAGGATCATGGTTCAAAGCTAGTCCAGGCAGGAAAGTCTGTGAGATACGTATCACCACTCAACTACCAAAATGAAAGCCAGTGGAGCTGTGTCTCAAGTGGTTGAGTACTAGCCTTGAGCAAAAGAAGCACAGGCTCAGCGCCCATGCCCTGGGTTTAAGCCCCAAGACTGGTGCACGCACGAGTGTGCACACCCACAGTCACAGACACACACAAAACAGAATTCCCTTCAGTCAGCCCTCCCTGTGTCAGATGTCTTTGCATTTGGCTAACTGATGGGAACCAAGTTACCTTTTCTTAACTTTTAAGACTTCTGACTGAAGCTCCTTTGTCTGGAGTGTCTGAAACTAAAACCTGAGCAGTAAAAAAGGCTGAAAACAAAAAACAAAATGATCCTCAAACCCAGCAAAGCAGTTTACCAATGATGTTCTTTTTTCCCCCCCGCCAGCTGGGCTACAAGCAACAACAAAACATTCTGGATTCCCTGTGAGGATGGATAATGCTGTGCCAATTGTACCCCAGGCGCCAGCTGCTCAGCCACTGCAGATCCAGTCAGGAGTGCTCACCCAGGTAAAAGCCAGAATGGTATTGCTGAAGCACTTGGAAAACAGACACTTTGTTTTAGAATATGGTATTTGCTTTGACTATAAAATCTTTCTTGGTTCTGACTCAGTGGTCTTAAAATGCAACATTACAATGTAACAATATACTCATTGCTTCATTACTACAACTCCCTGTGTCTCCCTCAGATTGACAGGGATACATAATATCCAGATGCTGAGAAAGGTCATCTGACTAAGTTTACTCTTAACTTTATGGGATCAGGTCCCCTACCTCTAGATATCTTAAAGATACAGTATACATGCAGCACTTTTTATTCTAAAAGCAAGGCTCCACCATTGCCCCTCATTGTCTGTTTTGCTTTCAGTGGAGAGGCTAAGTCACATCAGGAAGTCACCATTTCTTCATTCCTTACGTTGAACTAGGCTGTAATAAGCTTTACGCTGTCACACTTGCCAGATGATTGAGAAACTAAGACAATAGAGAAAAACCATGCAAGATTTATAATAGCAAGTATACATTATAAATTCTATATGTAAATGTTTGTGGCCCAGAAACATACAAAAAATATAAAAATCTTATTTTGTGAGTTCTGTCCCAGAACAGATTCTCTGGGTCTGGCCCAAGAAAGATTCTGTACTCTTTGCTTTAGGCCATGGATGTTTGACCTAGTGAACTCAAGCTGTGCAGAGTGAGGGGGAAGAGGTTTGTACATCTTAGGTGATTTGAATTAACTTTGATGGTAATAACATGGGGTCTGAGGACCCTTCTGAATCCAGATGACCTGCCTCAGTGTTTGTCTCACTCACCTGCCTAATCTACATTTCAGGGAAGCTGTACACCACTAATGGTAGCAACTCTCCACCCTCAAGTAGCCACCATCGCACCGCAGTATGCGGTGCCCTTTACCCTGAGCTGCACAGCCGGCCGGCCGGCGCTGGTTGAACAGACCACTGCTGTACTGGTAATTCCCTCACTTGACTGTGTTACTAACGGGGTTTCTTTGTTTTCTTTCTTTTTTAATTTTTCCTGTTCGTTATTGTTCTGTTCTTCTGGTTTTCTCATTTTAAAAAAGTAGCTTAGTCTTGCAGAGGGCATGGAAGCATGAGCCATCTTGTGGCTGTGTTCTTGCTGCATCTTCAATGTCACACTGCTCCTCCCCAACGTTGGCTGAAGCACGGGTTGGTGTTCAGTCTGGCTCTGTCAGGAGCCAGACCCCTTGATTCTTCTTTGCCAGCCAGAGTGGTGAAGCTCTTGATTTAGCCTCAGAAGAGCCTCAACACTGTTCCCCATTTTCTGCCCTCTTATGCCCTCTGTGGTCCTTCAGAAGGAAGGAAATGGCCTTAGTTTGACTGGCAAACAGCCCAGATGTCCAAAAACTGAACTCAAGTTAGCTTTTTAATTTTCCCATTGTTTTAAGCTTCTAAAACTCTGTGCATGTGGAAATTTTAAGATGTTCTTAATTCTTTATTGGTTAACATCTATCTTCCTTCTGTAAACACATGAAGATAGGTCTTTTTGGCACTCATAATCAGTGGCAACTTCTGTCTCCCATGAAAAGTTGTTCCCTTTAGAACAAGTTGCTAATGAACATTAAAGGAGAACTCAATTCTTTGGATTTATAGAACCAATATGAAGAGCCAATGCAGTCTCTTCTACTGAAATTTTCTGGGAGAAGTTGTTGAGTAGCACTGCAGTTGTAGTAGCATCAGACTTGGAGAAAGAAAAAAACAAATGAACAGGACTTTGAGGTATATCTCAGCAGTTGTAAGCTTCAGAGTGAGTTTTGGATGTGTTTTATTTAGGGGACTTAGAATTGTTTATTGCATATTTTAACATTTCATTATTTGAGATTTAAAATTAAATAAACATTTGAAAACCTGATGAATATTATTGAATCCTTCAGAAAATAGTTTTGGACTTTAGTTATGTCTGAAGTACTTGTGAGTGGAAAACACTTGCTTAGTATTTAGTTTAAAAGTCTACGCCACCTCCACGTGAATTTCCTCATGAGCATTAATTTTGAGGGCTGG
This sequence comes from Dipodomys spectabilis, assembly GCF_019054845.1. Classification (NCBI taxonomy): domain Eukaryota; kingdom Metazoa; phylum Chordata; class Mammalia; order Rodentia; family Heteromyidae; genus Dipodomys; species Dipodomys spectabilis. The sequence goes on along the minus strand of NW_024870825.1, from coordinate 2,966,195 downwards.
GAGTCAGACAGAATCCATCTTGTTTTATCCAAGCCACTGGTTTCTCCTTGCTTATCTATAGTTTTGAGGTTTGAGATGTTAGTTGACACCTTTCCTTTGCTGTTTTTCTTAAGTTTGCACTAGCCATTTGCTAAGCTTTGCATATTTTTGTTCTTCCTCTGTCAAAGCAGTTCGTCGCTTGGAACGCCAGATTTCTGCCTCACGTGGGAATGTTATTTCTTGCTTTGTATTAAACTACATGCTTTGTCTTGTGCAGGTGTTGGCTTATGGAAAGACGCATGGTGTGACTTAACATACCTCTCTTATTTTCTGTTTTGTTTTGTTTTGTTTTAAATTCTGCATATGGTAACAGACCTGTTTGCAGTTTCTCTGCTTGGAAGGCTTCTTGTTTGGAACCAGTACTTGTTACAAGTGGATCTGTTACTTGCAGAAATATTTTTAAGAGTGTGTTGATGGCCTTGCTGTTTGAAAACTATGAAACAACCATATGTGCTCAAGTATTGTGGGCAGTTACACTGCCGGATTCAAGTTTAAAAAGAAAATGTGCCTTTTTTTTTTTTTTCCCAGAAAACACCACAATTTCTGTAAGAAGTATTAAAAAAAGTATTTATTGCTTTGTCTTTTTTTTTTTTTGGCCAATCCTGGGGCTTGAACTAAGGCCTGGGCACTGTCCTAAAGCTTTTTTTGCTCAAGGATAGCACTCTACCACATGAGCCATAGCGCCATCTCCAGCGTTTTCTGTTTATGTGGTACTAAGGAATCAAACCCAGGGCTTCATTCCCAGCCCAGTTGTTTTTGTTTGTTTGTTTTTTTGGTGCAGGGTTTTTCGCTCAAGGCTAGCATGCTCTATCACTTGAGCCACAGCTCCACTTCCAGCTTTTTGCTGGAGATAAGAGTCTCATGGACTTTCCTGCATAGGCTGGCTTCAAACCACAATCTTTAGATCTCAGCCCTCCTGAGTAGTTAGGATTACTGGCCTGAGCTACCAGTACCTGGCTGTTGCTCTGTCTTTAGCAAGTGGCATTGCTTGGGGGCGGGGGTTCCAGTCATGGGGACTGAACTCTGGGCTTGGGCGCTCTCCCTCAGCTCTTCAGCTCAAGGCTAACACCACTTGAGCCACAGCGCCACTTCCGGCTTTTTTCTTTTTGCTTATGTGGTGCTGAAGAATCGAACCCAGGGCCTCAGAGGCATGCAAGGCAAGCGCTCTACCACTGAGCCATCTTCCCAACCTCGTGATGTATTTTCTTATAGTGATTAGTTTTTATATGAAAGTATGTTTCCAGAAAGGATACATAAAACAGTTTTACATAACTGTTAAAAATAATATGCTTTCTGCCTCTATTTTTTAAATACTTAGCTGGTTGCCTCAATTTTTCATTCTGTCATAGGTCTGTAAATGTTGGTGTTAGCTTTTTCTTTTTTCTTTTTTTTTGGGGGGGAGGGGGTCCGGTCGTGGGCCTGAATTCTGGGCTGGGGCGCTGTCCCTCAGCTCTTCAGCTCAAGGCTAGCGCTCTACCACTTGAGCCAATAGCGCCACTTCCGGCTTTTTTTTTCTGCTTATGTGGTGCTGAGGAATCGAACTCAGGGCCTCATGCATGCAAGGCAAGCGCTCTACCACTGAGCCACCTTCCCAGCCCCTGAGTTAGCTTTCTTTTGCTGGCACAAAACTGCTTGCCAAAGGGCTTTGCCTTTGGTCATCTTGGCTCTGTTGTCTACCCTTTTAAACAAGGGAAGAGTTGCACCTTATGTTTTATGGGTGCGATTGACCTGCTGTCTTATATGATTGGCGCTCAAATATTAGCATTTTTCTTTTTTAATAGCAGGTATGTTTTCTTAAATTTCTAGGGCTGTATTTTACAGTTTTACAAAGATAAACTCCAGTGTTTAACTAGAGTTTGCCTCTGAATTTTCTCTTTACAGTTTAATAGAAACTCTTACCTGTAAGGACCTTTGTTTCTTGTAGTGTGCTGATGCTCAGGTTATGGAAATAGCCAAGAGCAAGTAGTATGCTCTACCTTCTTGTAACACTTGCAGCCATGCGCTCCTCTGACCTTTCTTTGTCTCTGCAAGTTAACAATCTACAAGCAACTTTTTTATAAAAGATATTTTCTTTCATCTTAAAAGCAGAAGAAAAAGTCAACTGTGAATCAAGTCTGGGTTTATGTGTGTGTGTTTTGTTGCAGCAAGCTTGGCCTGGAGGAACACAGCAAATCCTCCTGCCTTCAACGTGGCAACAGTTGCCTGGGGTGGCACTGCACAATTCTGTCCAGCCCACAGTGATTCCAGAAGCCATGGGTAGCAGCCAGCAGCTAGCAGACTGGAGGCAAGTGCCCTGTGTCTCTCTCTGAAACCTGCAAGTGCATATTGAGGTGGGGAGGATTTGGTGTGGAGAGACTAAGAAGAAAATAAATAAGAAATTTGTCTTTATTTAAAATTATTTTTTTTTGGCGGGGGGGGGCAGGGGAGGGGGGTTGGCTGGTTGTAGGGCTTGAACTCTGGGCCTGGGCGCTCTTCAGCTCTAAGCGAGCATTCTACTACTTGAGCCACAACACCACTTCCGGTTTCCTGGTGATTTATTGGAGATCAGAGTTTCATGGATGTTCCTGCCTGGGCTGGCTTTGAACCATGATCCTCACATTTCAGCCTCCTGAGTAGCTAGGATTACAGGCGTGAGCCATCGGTGCCTGGCTATTTGAAATTCTTAAAATAAATAAATAAATAAATGAATAAAAATTAAAAAAAACAATGAACTTGTATCTGGCTAGGAGATGGAATCATAAGAAACTTTAAGCCAGGGGCTGGTAGCTCATGCCTATAGTGTCAGCTACACAAGAGGCTAAGATCAGAGGATTTAGGTTCAAAGCCAGCCAGGCAGACAAGTTCATGAGACTCTTAGCTCCAACTAGCCAGCAGAATACCAGAAGTAGGGGTGTGACTCTAGTAGTAGAGCATCAGCCTTAAGCAGAAAAACCAAGCAAGAGCAGGAGGGCCTGAGTTCAAGCATCCATATCAACATCAAAGGAAAAAGAAATGAAACTTTTAAGTGTAGGAAAATAGGTTATAGATGTCAGGAATCATTTACTCTGTCTTTAAAGAAAGCCTTAAGTGGTCAGAGAGGACAGAGTAAAATCCTGAAGCCTTACAAAATCCATGCTGCTGCTGTATTCAGCTGTGTTTTTTTTGTTGGTGATGGGGCTTGAACTTTGGGCCTGAGCGCTGTCCCTCAGCTCTTCTTCAGCTCAATGCTAGCACTCTACCACTTGAGCCACAATGCCGCTTCTGGTTTTCTGGTGGTTTATTGGAGATAAGAGTTTCACGGAGGGGCTGGGAAGGTGGCTCAGTGGTAGAGTGCTTGCCTTGCATGCATGAGGCCCTGGGAAGTGGCACTGTGGCTCAAGTGGTAGAGCGCTAGCCTTGAGCTGAAGAGCTGAGGGACAGCGCCCAGGCCCAGAGTTCAGACCCAGGACCGGACCCCCCAAAAAAAAAGAGTTTCAAGGACTTTCCTGCCCGGGCTGGCTTTGAACCATGATCCTCAGATCTCAGCCTCCTGAGTAGCGAGGATTATAGGCATGAGCCACCGGTACCTGGCTTGTATTCAGTTTTCCTAATCACTTTTAACACCTGACTAGAACATTTGGTTGTCCTAGTATTTCTTAAACTCCTGTTGCAGTCTGCTTCTCAATGACTCTAGGACTCATGCTTGTCTGTTTCTCTCCCTTGGTATAGGAATGCCCACTCTCATGGTAACCAGTACAGCACCATCATGCAGCAGCCATCCTTGCTTACTAACCATGTGGCCCTGGCGACAGCCCAGCCTCTGAATGTCGGGGTTGCCCATGTTGTCAGGCAACAGTCCAGTTCCCTCCCTTCCAAGAAGAATAAACCATCTGCTCCAATCTCCTCCAAGTAAGTCTGTGGTAGAGCAGATGGTTAAAACTATGCCAGATTCCAAGACGGGATGCATAGCTCAGCAGTAGAGAGCTCACCTAGCATATACAAAAGCCCTGGGTTCAATCCCCAGCACTCTAAGAAAACAAAAACTGTGCCAGTTGCAGAGATCTGCTGTCCAGCATTTGGACTGTTGTGATGTAGATACTTTTGGTCTGAATCTGCAAAGCACCTGCTGAGTTGAACAACAGCTCGTGAATGTCCATCCCAAATGTGTACTGGTTATAACCCCTCTCTCATGCACACTGGGTGTAGCCTTTCTCTTGGTGCCATTTTGAATCCAGGCCACCTTTATGATTTTTTCCCCTGCCTACCTAATAGAGTGAATTTCAAACCTCGGGTAAAATGTCCACAAAAATAAAATTTCCTTTTTTTTTTTCTTTTTGTCCCTGGAAACTATCATGTGAGTAGTTTATTTATTATCAGAACCTTTATAATTGTGTGTTAGCTTAATGGTTATGTAGAAAAGGATCAGCAAATTAGGGGACAATCTAGGGAAAAGATGTGCAATTTGAGGGCCTAAGGTTGAATGGTGTTGACTTGTAAACTTTTCCACAGACCTGCTGTGGATGTTCTGCCTTCCCAAGTCTGTTCCTTGGTTGGGGGCAGTCCTCTTCGTACTGCATCTTACCATTCCCTCATCCCCGTCCAAGATCAGCATCAGCCAATCGTCATTCCAGACACTCCCAGCCCCCCTGTGAGTGTTATCACTATACGCAGTGACACTGACGAAGAAGAGGACGGCAAGTATAAGCCCAGCAGGTAAGGCAGGTGAACAAGCATCTCTGTCTGTTGTCTGTGTTTCTTTTTACAAGGACAAAAAGAGGTATTTTGGCCAGGTGTTGATGACTCATATCTGCTAGCTCCTCAGGAAGCTAAGATGTGAGGATCAAGATTTGAAGCCAGATTGGGCAGATAAAATCTGTGAGATTCATATGTCCAATTAACCAGAAAAACACTCGAAGTGGAGGTTTGATTCAAGTGGTAGAGTGCCAGTCTTGAGCAAAAGAAGCCCAGCAAGAGCACAGGCCCTAAGTTCAAGCCCCATTTTAGACACACACACACACACACACACACACACGCACGCACGCACGCACGCACGCACGCACACACGTACATATTTTGGAAGCATGATCTTGAATAAGTCAGTCCAAAATACTTAAGTTCCTGTAGCTGAGACTTGTCACGTGTTCTATAGTGTTTTACACTCATCATTACCTTAGAGAGAGGGGTTATATGAAGTTGATGGATTACTCTGCCTTGAAATTCACATTGTGCTGCAGCCATGGTCCTTGCTTTTAAGGAGCTTTATAGTCCAAAAATAGATATCATAACAGAAGCATTGGAACAACAGTTAATTGGATTGAGTTGGTAGGTAAGGGATTATTTGAGACTTTCCTTAATCTGAAAAGGCCTCTGTGGTAGAAGTGGAACTAAGTACAATGGCCTTCTTTTGTGAGCTTCATTTGCTCAAGGCTAGCACTCTACTGCTTGAGTCACAGCGCCACTTTGGCATTTCCTGTTTATGTGGTACTGAGGAATAGAACCCAGGGCTTCATGCATGCTAGGCAAGCACTCTACCACTAAGCCACTTTCCCAGCCCTGAAAGTAGAAGACTTTGAGCACCATGTCATTTCATCTTGCTTCTTGCTCTTTAATGCAGGTCCACAGCTAGGCAGTTTATAAGAGGGTACGGGAAAACATAAGGACTGGGATCCTCACTTCTCTCTCAGTATGAGTCCAGTCAGTTTCCTTGATTGAATATATTTTCCATGAGGCTTTTGAAGTTTAGCCATAGCCTAACTTAACCTTTTACCTGAGAAGATAGGATTCACACATGAAAGTAAACTTGGAGCCAGGCACCAGTGGCTCATGCCTGTAGTCCTAGCTACTCAGGAGGATGAGATCTGAGGATTGCAGTCAAAGCCAACCTGAGCAGACAAGTCCCTGAGACTTAACTACCATAAAGCTAGAAGTAGACTTGTGGTTCAAGTGGTAGAGTAACAGCCTTGAGCAAAAAAGCTCAAGGATGGTATACCTGCATTCAGGCCCCATTAAAAAATAAAGTAAATAAACTTAGGAAATAGCAAAGTAAACCTTACATATGACTAAAGTCAGATGTACATTTAGAGTACATTTAGATTAGAGTCTTTTAGTTCAAAAGGGTGATGTGTAGAATGGTGAACTTGAAACTAAGTTTTGGAAAAAGTGGTCATTGAGTTAAACTGATTTGGGAAAAAGAAAAATCAGTTCTTCACTACAGGAATATGGCTCAGTAGAAGCACACACTGGGCCTTGTTACTTTCACAGAAGCCAGCCCTATTAAAAAGTAAGGAGCTAAAAGGAATAAGGTGAGAGGCAGTGAAGGAGCCTTTTATCAACAAATGAGTGGTAAGGCCAGGTGTGGCAGCACACATCCCCCTGCCTCAGTGTGCTCATCTGCACTGGGGCCTGCAGTCCTGTATCACAGGACGGGGGCAAGATGTATAGACGTGTAAGAATAGCACCTGTATACTTGATAGATACCTAATTTACCCCTGCTTGTATTATCATCATCCCTGGCAGAGATCATGGGAAGGTCTCTGCAAAACCTAAACGGGGCAGTTCAATTCTCATGCATTTTCCTCTCCTCAGCTCTGCCCTGAAGCCGAGGTCTAATGTCATCAGTTATGTTACTGTCAATGACTCTCCAGACTCTGACTCATCTTTGAGCAGCCCGTACTCCACTGACCCCCTGAGCACTCTCCAGGGCAATAGTGGACCACTTCTGGAAGGGCCCGGCAGAGTTGTGGCAGATGGCACTGGCGCCCGTACCATTATTGTGCCTCCACTGAAAACTCAGCCTGGTGACTGCACTGTAGCAACCCAGGCCTCAGGTAAGTGCTGTCCACACAGCTAGAGGGAAAATCCCTTTGCTGCATGCCTGCTTCATATTTTCATTGTACTTAGGCAGGGATTGGGACCGGAAACATAAACATCCCTCAGGAATACATCCAGAATCCTGTTCCCTGAGGAACAGGCATCAGTTTTTCTTCCTACATTTATTTTGCTTAGACATAAAAGTGAGACTGTGTTTGATGTCAGCATAATGTCTGAAACACATTCAGTGCTTTGTTATATGGGATCAAGAGTTAGCAGGCAATTAGACTTACACAGGTGACTTGAAGTTGGCAATCAAGAAGAAGATAGAACTTAAAAACTACAAAAGTGCTTGGGAAATGCATCCTTTTTTCCAAGTGGCAGCTTTACTCCCAGGAGGGAGGGATGGTTTTGGTAGCAGTAGAGCTCTCATGTTCTAGTCATGATGTCACTGCCATGGGGGAAAATGGAACTCTAAATTATAGGGGTATTATGTGAAGGCTCAGTGTGGTTCACCTCAGAAATAGTTGACAATCCCATTGAAGGCAAGGTAGAACATCTTGATGCCAGGCTTGTGAATATAATTATTAGGTCTTCTGTCCATTCTTGGGCATAAAGAATTATAGGCTAGCTCACAAGCCACTGTGTAAATGTGCTTTAATTTTTCTACTGGGAACATGGAAGCAAAATGTTGTGTTCAACTGTCCTGTAATTTCTTGAATTTGAAGGCGGTAAGTACCAATAGAATCTTGCCTGCCTTTAAACCCTTTGTGACATTTAAATATCCTAAGAATTACCAATGGCTTTCTCAGCTCCACATTGTCATTTCTGACTTGTTTAATCCCATCCTATATAAAACTAGAGCACCTTGGGAATAGGATTGTATCTTGCTCAGGTTTTATTTCCAGTGGTTCCTTTTATATCACAGGAAATTAGATCATATTTACCCAAGTAGCTTGTAAGGAGCCTGTCATAGCACAGCAGTGGATGATACAGCTCTCCTCTTCTGATTTGTGTTGGAAGAAGTAAGACATATTCAAGCTTGTAACTTCCAGGCTGTCTGCAGATGTTGGGTACTTTGATGCCATCTGAGGTCAGATGGGTAATATGAAGTCCTGACCCTTTACAGGTCTCCTGAGCGGTAAGACCAAGCCGGTGGCCTCCGTGAGCGGGCAGTCGTCTGGATGCTGTGTCACCCCCACAGGCCACCGAGCGCAGCGTGGGGGGACTGGCGCAGCACAGCCACTCAACCTTAGCCAGGTAAGCGCCAGGGGCCGCTGCCTTCTGTTTGCATTCTCCCCTGTTAACACTCTCTGGAGGACCCAGCTCCTGGCCACGCTGCTGAATAAAGCCAAATGATGCTCTCTCTGTCGCCGTGTGGTATTTCATGGCCCGCATCTTATCTGCATGTGTGTGTGTGTGTGGGGGGGGGTACATTCCAGTTTTTCCACTAGACATCCCTTGGGCAGCCCAGATAAAAATGTTTATGATTTAGGGACTAGGATGCTTGAGCCCTACCTGGTTCTGCACAATCACTTACTTCAAGAACAGATAGTCTTCCTTTATCTCCAGACCGCAAATAACATGAGCCTCACACATTATTTCGAGACAGGAAAAGCATTTTGGCCACTCAACTGGTCCTAATCCTGCCCGTTGCCAGAGCCCGGGACTTGCCCTGTGTCTGCCAGTGTAGCTTCACTATGAAGCAGAGTCACGGCATCCCATGGCCTGTACTCTGCTCTGTGTGAGGGAGCTGGGAGACATAGATGAGCTAAGTGAAAGCTCCCGTCAGTGCATGTATTTTGAACTCTGCATTTCCAGAAGTTAGAGGAGAGCAAAAAGAAAGCAATGGCAAGAAAGAGGGGTTAGGGAAAAGCGAAACCCTGGCTCCAGGATAGGGTGAGTTGCAGGAGCAGGCAACGCTGTTCATGCATGAACCCTGTCCAAGTATGAACCCTGTCCATGTATGACCCCATCTGTGTATGAAGCCCATCTGCGTATGAACTCTTCTTCTGTCACGCTTTGTCTGAGGTGGGTCAAGGACTATTCTCCAAGATCAGAAGGACGGGTGGCTACGTCCGGCAGCATTCGTTGCCAGTCTGGGAGATCCTGTGCAGTCCAGAAACTGTCAGAGCCAACGCTTTCCCTTTGGTGCCCTGAACCAGAGTGACCTCAAGATTCCTCCTTCCCTTCTTCCTCCTTCCAGAACCAGCAGTCGTCCTCAGCTCCGTCCTCGCAGGAGAGAAGTGGCCATCCCGCCCCCCACAGGCAGCAGGCATTTGTGGCCCCGCTCTCCCACGCCCCCTACGCCTTCCAGCATGGCAGCCCACTGCACTCGACGGGGCACCCACATCTGGCCCCCGCCCCTGCTCCCCTGCCAAGCCAGCCTCACCTCTACACGTATGCCGCCCCCACCTCTGCTGCCACACTGGGCACCCCCGGCTCCATTGCTCACCTTTTCTCCCCGCAGAGCTCCTCACGGCCTGCTGCGGCCTACGGCGCCCACGCCAGTGCCCTGGTGCACCAGGTCCCCGTCAGCGTCGGGCCCAGCCTCCTCGCATCAGCCAGTGTGGCCCCCACTCAATACCAACACCAGTTTGCCACTCGGTCTTACATCGGGTCCTCCCGAGGCTCGACCGTTTTTGCTGGGTACCCTCTGAGTCCCACCAAGATCAGCCAGTTTTCCTATTTGTAGTTGGGTGTGCGTGAGGGAGGAGGGCTCACCTCCACCCATGCCTGGCCCTGAGCTCGGAGAGCTGGCGTGGTGAGCCCCCTGCCCTTCTCATAGTTCTGCAGCCAGCAGCTCATTCTGCAGAGCCGTGACACAGAAGGCTTTTCTCTGGGAACCTGTCTCAGTGTTGACTGCGTTGTTGTAGTCTCCCAAAGTCTGCCCCATTTTTAAATTTTTCTTTTGTGACAGCACTTTGGTATTTGGAAGAACTCAGAAGCTCATCTTCTGAAGTTACCAAGGAAGAGAGATCACTCCAAAATTATCCTTTGAAAAATGTTTGCTCTCTCTGACCTGACTTCTATAAATGCTTTTAAAAACAGTGAGGCCTCTCTTATTTAACTTTGTTTTATTATGATAGCTGATAAGAGGAAATATGCTGATCTGGCATTACTTCTTGTTTGTTTAAAAACCCAAGGTTTATTTGCCCTTTTTTATTTTAAAAACAGCTTATGCAAATCTATATTATATCATCAGGCATTTTTCCTTGAGCATTAGTTTGTGGAGCTTTTAAACTTAAAATGTTTTAATTCTGTTTCCATGTTGCATTATACTTAACGGACACTTGTTTTCATGTTTTGTAAAACTTGTTGAGTATGGAGATTTTCTCAGTTGCTCTTGTGTTCGTTGCAAAGTGGTGTTGGAAAGGTAGTTCTCCATTTGCTGATAACTCAGTGTGATAGAACCTGTGCCTGAACATGCGGGCACCAAGTATTGTCTTTAAATGAAACACCATGAATTCTTGTTAAACTTATTTTTAAAACTCCTCTGATTCAACTAAAGTTTTATTAGTAACAAAGCCATTCAGGTGTTTTTTGGCATAAGGTAGCAGTCGTTTTACTTCATGCAAGATCTCTTTATTATGAGACATCTGGCCTTGGCGAGAGCCTTGTCTTCAGATGGTCGCCCTCGGTGAGCCCTGCCGAAAGATGATATGAATTCTCAATAACACATCTCTGCGCTCTTTCTCTCTCTCTCTCTCTCTCTCTCTCTCTCTCTCTCTCTCTCTCTCTCTCTCTCTCTCTCTCCTGTTTTATGTGACTTATTTGGGGGAGAAAGCTAAAGAGTTTGAAATCAGATGCAAATGTCATGTATAGCTTTTATACTTCAAAGTAGCTTCCTTCGTATGCCAGCAGCAAACTGAATGCTCTCTTATTAAGACTTCTATTATAAGTGCATGTAGGAATTGCAAAAAAATATTTTAAAAGTTTATTACTGAATTTAAAAATATTTTAGAAGTTTTGTAATGGTGGTGTTTTAATATTTTGCATAATTAAATGTGTACATATTGATTAGAAAAATATAACAATTTTTCCTGCTAACCCAAAATGTTATTCGTAATCAAATGTGTAGTGATTACACTTGAATTGTGTATTTAGTATGTATCTGATCCTCCAGTGTTACCCCGAAGATGGAATTAATGTCTCCATTGTATTTAAACCAAAATGAACTGACACTTGTTGGAATGTATGTGAACTAATTGCAAGTTACATAGAGCGTATTACTGTCGTGCTGGATGAGCAGGGGCCTGGCCTGCAAGCAGAGGAGACCCTTGGCGTTGTTTTGCACAGGTGTGTCTGGTGAGGAGTTGTTCAGTATGCGTCTTTCCCTTCCTTTTCTCCTCCCCATATTGTAGTGCCTTATATGATAATGTAGTGGTTAATAGCGTTTACAGTGAGCTTGCCTTAGGATGGACCAGCAAGCCCCCGTGGACCCTAAGCTATTGAGCTGTTCCCTGGGATTTATCAGAACAGGACTAGTAGCTGTTGTGTAAAGCATTGTTCGCCGTTTTCCTGTTGACATAGCAAAATAAAAACAGCAGCTTTTCTTGTGTACCGCCACTCTGCCCCCTTCCAACTTGGACTCTCAGCTGTGTTCTCACAGAAACATTTCCTAGGTGGCTCTCACTGCATTGCTACCTTGCTTCTGTGAGAATTCAGGAAGCAGGTGAGAGAAGTCAAGCCAATATTGAATATGCATCTTTTAAAGTATGTGCAATCACTTGGAATGAGATCTTCTTTTCCTTTTCCTGTGTAGTAGTTCTTTCTGCTAGTAGTTCACATTGCTAGTCAAATATTTGCTTGTTGAGAAAAAAACATGTAACAGATGTGTTTATACCAAAGAGCCTGTTGTATTGCTTACTGTGTCCCATACTGTGAGGAGGAGTTTTGTGGCGCTGCTGGTGGCAAGAGACTCACAGGGGTGTTTCTTCATCAGTGAAGAACATGAAGAAGGAGCTAAAGCCTGTCGAATCACTGAGGCTTTTGAGGTTTCTTTGTGACAACTTGTATATTCCTGGGGCCCTTCCAGCTGGGACTTGTCCCAGCGATAACCCCACCATTGATGTGGGTGAAGCAGAAAGGACAGAAGGGGTCGATTTGGAGGAGGAAGATGAGCCCTGAGACACAGGTGTATTCCATCTGAGCTGAAGACAAGACTTGAGGGGTAATTCCAGGACTGGCTCTGTGCGGAGATGGTGATAGAAGGTGCAGGATGCTGACGGGAGATTTCATGGAGCCTGGTTGGCACACACTACCAGGCTGAACACCGACGAGCAGTCGGTGTGTTAAGAGTTTCTTCGCTGTGGGGAGTAAGGGCTTCCTGGTGGGGCAGGTGGCCTGCGTAGTCTGCCAGGAGCACGTTGCATTTTCTGTAAATTTAAAAAAGTTAATTATGTGTTCAGCACTCTGTTTGGTCAGGATCGCCAAACAGTTTGTGTAGTTTGCTACTGGTGTCATTCAGTTTTCTGGTCAGTGTGTATCATCTTTGTGTCTCCTCCCTGCCCACCCCACTTTTTTTGGCAGAGTACATTCTAATTTTCTTGTTTAAATGGAGTCTGGTTTCTAGTTTCCAACATTTTGTTGTTGTTCCTTTATCTTTCCTCATCAAGGGACAGGATTTGTTGTTTTTGTAAGAAGTGAGATGTAGGGAACAAACAAATCCCCACCTCGGGCCCTCATCCAATAGGCAGACATCATTTAAGATAGGGAACAGCGGAGCTTGGATCACTGTGGGGCAGTGACTAGCAGCGTGAGAGCGTCTCATGCTCTGCTTGGTGACATCTCAGGTGTCTGCTACATGTGTGTGCACTCTACACAGCTTTGGAGCTTAGATGAACATCTCTGGCTTTTGGGGCCTGTGAATGGAGTGAGCAGCCGGCCTGCTTCCGCATGGCTGGTCTCAAAGCAGATGACGGTGTCCAGCCCTCTCTGAACTTGTACTTTCAGTGAGGGGATGTGTGGAAGGGTTTAGTAGAGCTATCCAGGCTCTTAGGGACACTAGATTGCTCCAGAGTGTTTAATAGCTCCCAGGAAGTTCTGCTGCTGTCTGGGTTGAGCTGAAATGCCAGCCCCAGGAATAAGAACTCCACGTCAACCCATTCTGGCCATCCTGAGCCTGCTTCTGTGATTGCTCACCCATCATTCTCCACCAGAGAGGCCAAGCTTGGCTGCCCTGAGCCAGGCAAGCAGTTCAGCAGTGTGTGTTACTTCGCATTATTAGGCAGAAATCCACCATTGAGGTGGTTTGTTTTATGATAGGAAATGAGTTTGCCCCCCAGTTATAGGAGTGGCCCAAGCCTGCTTCCTATTTTGATTTTTTTTAATTGATTGATGGCGCAGCATGTGTGTACATGGTTGTTTGTTGCTAAACTTTATATAATGTGTGGTTTCAATTCAGCTTGAAAAATAATCTCACTCCATGTAGCAGTACATTATATGTACATTATATGTAACGTTAGTATTTCTGCTTTGAATCCTTGGTATTGCAATGGAATTCCTACTTTATTAAATGTATTTGATATGCTAGTTATTGTGTGTGATTTTAAACTTTTGCTTTCTCCCTTTTCTGGTGTGCACTTCCTTTTACAACAAGCCTCTAGAAACAGATCGTTTCTGAGAATGACTGAGCTGTGTTCGTAATGCAGATGTACTTAGGGAGTATGTAAAATAATCATTTTAACTAAAGAAATAGATATTTAAAATTTATTACTAACTACGGGGAAAAGGGTCCATTGTGTAAAACATACTTTATCTTTGGATTCAATGTTTGTCTTTGGTTTTACAAAGTAGCTTGTATTTTCAGTATTTTCTACATAATATGGTAAAATGTAGAGCAATTGCAATGCATCAATAAAATGGGTAAATTTTCTGATTCATGTAATTGTTTTTACTTCTGCGGTACAAAGATAAACAGATGACACCTTTGGAGTGGCTAAACACATTGCATTTGAACATCAGCAGGGCATTATAGATTACACAAATGCCCTTAAGGGAAATGAGTATTAGGTAGGAAATACTTGCTGTAAAATGGAGTGTCCTGGGCCCTTGCTGAATGATCATCTGATTTTGACCCTTTGAAAGAAAAAGAAATAGAGACTAAAGAGGTAAGATAACCAAACTGTTTCCTGCCCTGTTGCAGCAAGCATCTAAAATAGCCAAATGCAAGCAAGAGTTACCCTGGAAGACGACAACGCTGTTAAGGCCTCCTTTTGTGGAGAAGATCCCCCCCCCCCCCCCCCCCACACACACCAGATTTCTCCTGGTTCTGAAGTGAACACAATCTCTCTTGATAAGGAGAAGGGATTTGCCTATGGTAGTCACTACAGATCTCTAAACCCCTTAGTTTTGATGTCTTTTGACACGTGCTTCAGGCCAAGTTTACTGTATGAACAGCGCCAAACCATTTTGGGCCGCTGCAGCCCTACATGGAGTACTGACATGACCTGCAAACACGCTTTTGAACTCTTATTGGGGAGAGATGATCAGCAGGCTGCTTTCTCTCAGTAATAGGAAGGTTGGAATAGACTTGATTTAGATTACAGAATGTCCCTGAAATCAGTGACTATACATTGGTGCTGACCATGGAATTTTGGTACAAGACTATCTGGAGAACTACTGTCAGCCTTGTCTGCCCATCATCAGGGTGTGTGTGTGTGTGTGTGTGTGTGTGTGTGTGTGTGTGTTGGTTGTGGGGCTTGAACTAGGGTCTGGGTACTGTCCCTGAGCTCTCAAGGCTAATGGTCTGCCACTTGAGCCACAGTGCCACTTTGTTTGGGGTGGTTAATTGGAGATAAGAGACTCAGACTTCCCTACCCCTTTGAATCATGGTCCTCAGACCTTAGCCTCCTGTGTAGTTAGGATGACAGGTGTGAGCCTAGCTTTTTTTTTTTTTTTTTTTTAATCTGTTGTAGTCTCCTTGGTCTAAGTCAGAGAAATCAGCATAGGTTCTTAAAGAAATTGGGAAGTCTATAGGAAATCTAATTTTAGTTACTAAACAAACCCCAGTGAGTTCAATCCATTTGGCTGAATGCTTTGTGGAAACTGCCTTTGGGGTAAAGTTTAAACCTTGGTTTAATCAGGAGGTAGCACCAGGTGGTTGGCACAAGATGGCGCCCGTGAGCTATCAGTCTATTTCCCTTTGCCCCCGCCTCCGCCCCCAGCCCGCTTCAAGGCAGGAAATGTGTTTTGTGTTGTTTCTGGGACAGGAGGCTTGATGAGAGGTGCCAGCTAGGAGCCCGCTCCTCAGGCCAGGTCCCTTTCCTGCGTGGCTGGCTGCCCAGCCTCTGCCTTGCATGCTGCAGTGTCCTCCTGGGGAGCAGGAGGCCCGGGTTGGAGATGGTTAAGGCTTTGGCTCTAGTGCTTGGGGGCCATCTGTGTTTGATCAGGCCAGGCGGGAAGAGGGGTGGGGGGTAGAGAGACTGAAGGCATTCCAGAGGAGTGAGGGACCCAGAGATCAGAAAGGAAGGCCCGCCCCGCCCAGCCCCGCCTGCAACACCGCCCAGCGCAGCAGCGCAGGCCTGAAGGAAGAGGCCCACACTCCTCCTCCAGCCCCACGTCCCCGCCGCCATGGGGCCCTGCTCTTCAGTCCTCCTCCTGTTCCTCCTGGCATGGTCTGAGCCCCTCCGAGGGCAGCAGCACCACCTTGTGGAGTACATGGAGCGCCGGCTTGCCACCTTGGAGGTGAGGGGCTTCCCTCCGGTGCCACACAGGGTCAGGGCTCTGAGGATCCCTGATAATTCTGCTTCCCTCCCCCCCCTCCCCAAAGCAGTTCCAGGGCAAGGGGTCCCCCAAAGCAGTTCCAGGGCAAGGGGTCCCCGGGCCTTGCGGGGTGGAAGAGGAGGCACCGGCGGAGGGCGGCTCTCCAGGCTCAGCTGACTGTTCTGCTGGAGTTGGGGTTTCTCAGAGAAGCTGCAGTGAGCGTGTGGCTGTGCACGCTTTAACAGTCTGAAGTACTTAGCATTGTCATTTCCAAGAGGACAATTCTGTAATGGAGGGGGACTCTTTGTGCCCCGGCCCCAGGCCCCAAGGGGATGCGCAGTCTGAAGGACGCCGAGCCTGCTGCTGTCCACTTAGCACATCTGGACACCTGGCTACTGTGGGGTGTCCGGGCTTGGCCAAGTCTGTTCCTCCTCTTCCCCCTGGCCCGCAGCTGGTGGTTGCAGCTCCACAGCCCAGCAGCCTGCTTCCCTTCTGATCTCCCCTCTTCCCTCCTGATCCACTTCCCGTTTCCAGGAGCGCCTGGCCCAGTGCCAGGACCAGAGTAGTAGGCATGCCGCTGAGTTGCGGGACTTCAAGAACAAGATGCTGCCGCTGTTGGAGGTGGCAGAAAAGGAGCGGGAGGCTCTGAGAACGGAGGCGGACACCATCGCAGGGAGAGTGGACCGCCTGGAGCGCGAGGTGGACTATCTGGAGGTCCAGAACTCAGCTCCCCCTTGTGTGGACCTCCAGGAGAAGGAGACCGAAGGCCCCGGGGCCAGAGGCAAGAGCCGGAGAAATGAGAAATACGACAGAGTGACTGGTCAGTGATGCACTCAATCTGCAGCTTTCTTTTTTGGAGTCTTAAGTTTCTTCTCTTTGTCTTAGGCCAGTGTAGCTCTATCTTCCAAAACCCGTTTGAGGAGGATCTCTGTCCGGGAAGGAAGGTCCCTGGGGCTGCAGGTGTAGCTTAGTGGTTGAGTGCTTGGTTTGTGTGAGGCCTTGGCTTTTATCCCTGGCACTCTGGGGGGGAGGACGGGAGTTCCTCGGGCCCTGGCCTCGCTGATGTCCCCTCTCAGCCACAAGAACAGAGGTGCCCACAGGCAGTGCCCACCTTCTTTCAGGTAGCCCGTCCTCAGGAGTCCCGCCGTAGGCCTCTGACTCTTACCTGCCCTCCCTTGCTTTTCTCCTGCACCAGACTGTGACTACACAGTCGCCCAGGTGAGGTCGATGAAGATCCTGAAAAGGTTCGGAGGCCCTGCGGGCATGTGGACCAAGGACCCCCTGGGGCCTGCGGAGAAGATCTACGTGTTTGACGGGACCCAGAACGACACAGCCCTGGTCTTCCCCAGGCTCCGTGACTTCACGCTTGCCATGGCGGCCCGGAAGGCTTCCCGAATCCGAGTGCCCTTCCCCTGGGTGGGCTCAGGGCAGCTGGTATATGGTGGGTTCCTTTACTATGCCCGGAGGCCTCCCGGAGGGCCAAAAGCCACGGGTGAGCTGGAGAACACGTTACAGCTCATCAAGTTCCATTTGGCAAACCGAACCGTGGTGGACAGCTCGGTCTTCCCCGCGGAGGAGTTGCTCCCCCCGTACGCACTCTCCGAGGACACCTACATTGACCTGGCGGCCGATGAGGAGGGCCTGTGGGCCGTCTATGCCACCCGGGACGATGCCAGGCACTTGTGTCTAGCCAAGTTAGACCCCCAGACCCTGGACACAGAGCAGCAGTGGGACACCCCATGTCCCAGGGAGAACGCCGAGGCGGCCTTTGTCATCTGTGGGACCTTGTACGTCGTCTATAACACCCGCCCTGCCAGCCGGGCCCGCATCCAGTGCACATTTGATGCCAGCGGCACCCTGACCCCCGAGCAGGCGGCGCTCTCCTACTTTCCCCGTCGGTACGGTGCCCACACCAGCCTCCGCTATAACCCTCGCGAGCGCCAGCTCTATGCCTGGGATGATGGCTACCAGATTGTCTATAAGTTGGAGATGAAGAAGAAAGAGGAGGAGGTCTAGCCATGTTTCTTTGACTCTCTTATCCCCATACATTTTCATTCCTGCTAGATTTCCTGCTGCTCATTCATCAAATATAGCCAAATTGTGACTCTAGTCGCCTACTTTTAAAAAACAAACCAATTGCACCTGAATGTTTTGTTTTTATTTTTAGTGTTAGTACTGGGCCTTGGCTGGTGCTCTACATCTTGAGTCACAGCTCCACTTCTGGCCTTTTGCTGGTTAATTTTCTGACATTTTCTGCCTGGGCTGGCTTCAATATGAGATCCTCAGATCTCAGCCTCCTGAGTGGCTAGGATGACAGGCGTGAGCCATGACGCCGGGTGGCCACTGGATTTTGGTTTCGTGTGGAACTCCAGATCTTGAGGCATCCATTCTTTTAGAGCTAAATCAGTGACCCCTGAAGCTTCACTCCTGCCCCGTGACAGCTCATTTAGCCCTAGAACAGCTCAGACCCAGAGCTCTGAGCCTCCAATGAGGATGACCCCAGGAAATAAGCATCAGTATTCTCACAGGACAGGGCAGGACTTGCAGGTAACTGTCCCTCTCCAATCCCACCATTGTTTGAAGATTGTGGCTTTCTCCACATCACTTTTGGGTGGCAACATTTTCCACCTCTCCTCCTCCTGTGTTTATGTATTACCCTTGGATCAGTTCTCCTCCTCCTCTTCTGTATGAGGGCCTTGGTCCTCTCCATAGAGAGCCGGACCTCTCTAGTCACAGACTTCCCGGGAGACGGCAGGCAGCAGCTGGGGCCTGCCTGCCTCCACACCCCGTCCCCTAGTACCACCAACGGCACGGAGCTCTGGCTGCAAGATGTGGACCCAGAGCAGGCTGCCAATTCTCCTCACGGGTTGAACCGGGAAAAATGGAACGTGCTGGCTTTGCAGCCTGGCTTTGCTGTTGGAACTGGAGTCGAGCTTATACATGCTCTTAGTGAGAACTTTCAAGTGTCACCTTGGATGTGGGCTGTCCCCAGCCCAAATCCTGGCGCTCACCTCCAGCCTGCCTCCACCCTGGGCAGGTTGTGCAATCTCGGGTCTGTGGGGCTCTGATTTTCTTGCTGTCACAGCATCTGCGGTGTGGGCCTCGAAGGGGGCAATGACTGGCCCAGATGTTGTCCAGCACATCCCCACTTTTCCTTCTCTTCACCCATGTATTCCACCAGCGTGGAAACTGGCTGAAGTTCATTCACCCTGAAGTCCTAGCAACTTAACATTTCCATCCTAGGCCTCTGAGCCCAGGCCTGGCCAGCCGGGGAGGCTGGGAGGCCGGGAGGAGGCTCTGGCTTTGGACGCTGCTGGTCTTTGCCCCAGTCTGTAAACCAGGCCTCATCCCTCATTTCTGTCTGGGGGATCAGAATGAGCCCCCGGACTAAAACCCTTCTCTAGGGTGCTTTACCTCAGGCAGCAGGGCGCTTTGCAGTTATTTGGGGGCGTAAGGAGGTGCGGGCTTCTTTCCACACACAGACGGGTGGCTGTGGCAGGTCTGTGATCCACCTTTTGTCTTCTTTCTTCTCAGGCAGGGCTGCTCCTGAGGCAGGCTGGCGGGGGGGGGGGGGGGGGGGGGGGGGGAGGGGAGGGGACAGGGGGCGGGGGGGGGGGGGGTGGGAGAAGCACCTCACAAAGGCGCTATTGTGGGGAGTCTGGGGCGGGTGGGGCTTCTTCCCATTCAGCCCTCTTTAATATGTGGCTGGCAACAGTAATCACCGCCTGTCAGCCTACTGCCCACGGAACATCTGGTTCCTTCCAGGGCAGGGTGCGTGTGGAGGGGCGTGGAGGCGTTGTCAGAGCGGGCCGGGGGGGCGGGCCCGGGCCAAACGGGCCGCAGCGTGGCATTGGGACCAGAGTGCCTGTGCACGTGTGCCCATGGCTGGGCACACTGCAGGGTGCTCCTCATGTCCTCTGTGGGGCGGACAAAACGCCGCTGGAGCCTGGCACTGTGCCTGTGGTGTTTGGGGATTAAAATAGCTTTGCTGACCCTGCCAAGGTGGAGTAACTCTAGACTGTGTGTGTAAATGGCACTGGTGCAAGGAACAAGTTTGGTTTTCTTGTGTGTGCCAGTACTGGGGCTTGAACACAGAGCCTTGTGTTCTTGCTTGCTTTCCCCACCCAAGGCTGACGCTCTACCCCTTGAGCCACAGCTCCACTGGCAGTGTTTTGCTTCTTGGTTGGAGATAAGAGTCCCACAGACTTTCCTTCCCTCCTGAGTAGCTGGGGTCACAGGCATGAGCCGCGGTGCCTGGCAAGGCTTCTACTGTTCATGCCCAGCCTGTTTTACAAAGACCTGGCGTGGCCTCGGCGAGCTTCTGCTGGTTCTTGTGACATCTTTTGTTCTTGCCAGATTCCTCAGTGAGAGGAGAGAGTGGCTCCCTCCATCCGCTCAGGCAAAGACTGCCCTGGAGAAGCGCATTCAGGCTTTTCTGGAAGGGCGGGAGTGTCTGCAGAGCTGCCGTTTAGTTCTGCTTTTTTCTCTTTGGCCTCTGTGCAGCAGTGCTGCTCTTTCAGAGGTGAGTGGAGCGGTGGGCAGTTCGTGAGCTGTCCAAGTTCATTATATGAGTTACCTGTGGCTCTAGAAAGCAGCCCTGCAGGTGATGCCTGCAAAAGATGGCCTGATCCCGCTTTACACACACATACACACACACACACACAGCACACCCTCCCACACACACACCCCCGCCGCCTAGCTGACATAGGAGCTGACTGCTGGTGTGGTTGAGCAAAAGATGAGTGGCAAGGCTGTGATGTGGGAGAGTAGGGCTAAAAGTCCACAAAGGAGCTCCATACCTGTCCCCAACCCGGGATCCTCCAAGGAGGTCCATCTAGATATGCATTTTTCCATCGCCATGCAGAGATGGTGCCCCCCCCCCCAAGGGTCCTGTCCACCACCCTCTGAGCGCTCCTCTTTGCCAGCATGGTCTGGCGCCTCGGGGCTTGCCTTAGCACTTCTACCAGAGAAAACCCGGTGCTCCTCTGCCCATTTAACCAGGGGTCCTGGGTTCCCTCCGGAGGTAGCAAGACGGCTATGAAGGACGTGTCAGGGTGAATGTGCTCCAAGCACTGTGCACGCAGGTGAAAATAGAGTGATGGAACCTGTCAGATATGGTATAGCACGTGTATACAGGGAGCATCCATGCACCCCTTTGTCCAACTGAGTACCTTCTAATAGACAATGAAGAAAGGAAGCACGTCCAGGAAAAGGGGGAACATCAGGAATGACTTGGCCCAGCCATCTGCTTCCTCTGGGCTTCAGCAGGAATTGGAGCCCCTTCCTTCCTTTTCTTCCTCCCTGGCTCAGGGTATCTGCATACCTTCTCCGGCCCGGTCCTAACCCGGCACATCTTCCTCGTGGGCTCTTGGCAATGTTTTTCCACGGCTCCCACTTCTTGGCCGAGGTCGGATCTCATCAATGAGAGTGTCTGAGCTGCGGGGTCTCCCTGCCTGCAGGGTTGAGGTCCAGGGATTGCTGTCCAGACTCTGTGTGTCTGGCCAGAGAGCCAGGCAGGCCTGCCCTGCTCAGTGCTGCCCCCAGCTGCAGCCTCCGCTCCTCAGCCCTCCCCTGCCCCGACAGAGGCTGGACGCTGTCCTCTGCCGGCATCTTCCGCTCTCACAAGGCAGAGCTGTGCAGATTAAGTCTCTATTTATGGATTTATTATCTGCATATAAGAATTACAAATGTGGAGGCTAATCTATTATTGTAAAAGGGAAGAGTTCAAGAGGAACTCCAGCCCCTTCTCGCCAGAACTTGGGTTCCAGCAATACCTAGGCAGACAGTTCTCTAGAACACTCAAAATAATGACTTCTTGGGCTTTTGCCTCTCAAATACTCTTAGGAGAGCCGCCCGGGCTCCCATAGCAGTGTATAAATCAGATTCTGTCTTCTGGGATGATGATGATGATGATGATGATGATGATGATGGTTGTGTGGTGTGTATGTGTATGATGGTACTGGGACTTGAACTCAGGGCCTTATGTTCTTGCTCGGCTTTTTCACTCAAAGGTAGCACTCTACCACCTGAGCCACAGCTCCACTTCTGGCTTTTAGGTGGTTACTTGGAGACAAGAAACTCCTTTAATTATAGGCGTGAGCAACCGGCACCTGGTGATCTTTTTTCCTTTTGAGTTCCTGTTCTCACAAATTTTGTCAGAGTGACTGAAAGCCAACTGGCACAGAGTGGTGTCTCTTCTATCAGAGTTAATATTCTCAGAAGGAGCACAGACCTAGGAGTCTGGCAGCATTGGGGTCAGAGTGTCTGAGCTCAGAGTGAGCCTCAACCATCCGCTAACGCTACTTAATGCTTCATCATGGAAGAATATCCACAGCAGAGCCTTAGTGTCTGCAGGTGTGTAGATCCAAGGAGATCCGCTAACCCACACATGCTCAGGACCAAGCTCAGTACCACCCTGTAGATGCTTGATTAGTTCTCCCAAAACACTGTCTGACTTCCATTAATGGCATACACCTTGGGGCAAGTCTAGCTCCTCAACAAAGCACATTCACTTTTATTTGGGGGCACCATTTGCTTTGTGGGGAGCAGATTTTTCACAAAATCAAGGGTAGGGAAACATCTCACAAGATTTAAACACGTTGACAATAAGGGACCAAGAGTGAAATGCGTGCACGGGAACATAATGTTTTAATTTTGGATACATGTTTTCATGTATGTGTTTATTTAAACAGCACTTGGTCAAAACCAGGCTGACTATCCTCAACTGAAGACTGTTGATGAACTCTGAACTCTGTAGTTGTGCAAAAAAGCCAAGTGAGCACTCAAGACTCTTGAGTTCAAGCCACTACCGGCACACAAAAAGTAACTCATGTTGTGCTGGGAATGTGGCTTAGTGGTAGAGTGCTTGCCTAGCATGCATGAAGCCTTGGGTTTGATTCCTCAGTACCACATACACAGAAAAAGCCAGAAGTGGTGCTGTGGCTCAAGTGGTAGAGTGCTAGCCTTGAGCAAAAGAAGTTCAGAGTGGGGCGCCAGTGGCTCACGCCTGAAATCCTAGCTACTCAGGAGGCTGAGATCTGAGGATCATGGTTCAAAGCCAGCCTGGGCAGGAAGGTCTGCTGTGGTTCAAGTGGTAGAGTGCTAGCCTTGAGCTGAAGAGCTCAGTGACAGCGCCCCAACTATTTGTTGACTAAACAATGTCCACAGGCACTTGTATCTTGCCATGGCAGAGCCCCCGACCAGGCAGGCACACAGACAAGCAGTCTTCCGCCCAGATGAGCGGCAAACTCAAAGCAGTCTGTTCAGCTACAAGCCGGGCATGTCAGCCTTCCCACCGAGGGAGGGGGGTGGCCTAGAACCTCAGCATGGATCCAGTAGTTACCCAGATTGCCAACTGGTGATGGGGGAAGAAGACAGCAAGCAGGACATCATGAACAAGAACTGGCGGTGTCTGCCACGCGCGGTTGGTCCTGGAGGCTCCGTGGATGCACAGTGTAGTAGTAACTGATGCCGACATGAGAAGTTAGGTTACAGAGATGCCATGAGAGCTGTCCTCAACTCATCTATAGAGCATTTACTGGACATCAGCACGGACCTGGCTGCTGGGTCCTAGGGGGGGACCTGGCTGAGGCAGGTCTGCTTTCTCTACTGAAGGGAGAAGGGAGCCAAAGTAACTTGTCCGGCAGTCCCAGGGCCCTTGGAGAGGGCAATGCTGGTGACAGCGTCCTGGCTTGACAGTGGGGCTCCTGAGGGGCAGAGGGGCTGGCACCGTGTCACACAGCTATGGGCCATGAAGCTGAGACATTCAGAAAGAGAACCACAGCCTCACCCCATCCTCAGCTCTGTCCACATGACCCCTGCCTCCCTCTCAGAACCATCAGAGAAGAGAGGCCAGCACACATCTGACAGCTGCGCAGATTTATGGGCCAGGACACAAAAGCTAGCAGCCACAAAGCAGTAATATCTGTAATGCTGGTGCCCGTGGCTCCCGCCTGTAACCCTAGCTACTTAGGAGGCTGAGATCTGAGGATCAAAGTTCAAAGCCAGCCTGGGCAGAAAAGCATGTGATACTTTTATCTCCATAACCACCAAAAAGCCAAACAGTGAAGATGTGGCTCAAATGGTAGAGCACCAGCCTTGAGCAAAAAACCTAAAGGACAGCACTCAGGCCCTGGGTTCAAGCCTCCATACTGGCGTGCGTGCGCACATGCATGCGCGCACACACAATTGTATGCTATAGAATAAAAAGATTTGTTTTTTTTTTTTAACTATTTTTTTTGTCTTTTTTTTTTTTTTGGTACTGGGGATCGAACCCAGGACGTTGCACTTGCTAGGCAAGCGCTTTGCCACTGAGCTACATCCCAGCCCTAGAATAAAAAGATTTGTAAGTTAAAGTGCAATCAGAATGGTGCTGAAGGATCTGATCTGTCAAAGTCAAAGGCAAGATGATGTCTCAGATTCCCAGGGCTGTTCCAAGGGTGCACACTGAACAAGAATCCAGCATGGCCTCTCTCTCTCCCTCCCTCTCTCCTGATTTAACTTCGGACCGCAATCCTTCCTCTGCTTCCCGAGTAACTGGGATTATAGACATTTTTGTTATTGTTGTTTGCCAGTCCTGGGGCTTGAACTCAGGGCCTAGGCACTGTCCCTGAGCTTCTTTTACTCAAGGCTAGCACTCTACCATTTGAGCCACAGTGCTGCTTCTGGCTTTTTCTGCTTATGCGCTACGGAGGAATTGAACCCAGGGCTTCACTGGTGACAGGCAAGCACTCTACCACTATTCCCAGCCTCCCAGGCATGTTTCCCAGGCCTATCACCTGTTTTAAGCAGGAGGAGGCCCTAAGGTCATCTGGTCTGCACCTTCAGTAGGCAAGTGGATCTTGCGGGACATGTCTGTCCCGTTCATTCTACATGTGACGTTAGTTTGCGCTTTTGAAACAGACGCGGGCTTCATGCAGAAATGCACAGAAGCAGCAAAGGGTCTTGTCCCCGACTCCACCGGAGCGCCTGCACTCTTACACGCATTCACTCCCAGCATGGGGTGGTAAATTACCCCTTTTGAGTCCTAATTATGACCTTGTGAATTCTCTCCTCTTCCCCTCTCTCTCCTTCCCAGCTCTTTCTAATCCTAATCAAGGTGAGATATTTTTACCGTGGCATATAGTTTAGACATCTAAGGGAAGCTTTAAAAATGTAACTAGAAACACTTAGGGATAATTAGGTATTAGGTAAGGGGAGACAGGTACGGGGAGACATTGAGGAAATGTTAATTGTATACCGGATTTGGGTTGAGATGTGAGTAATCTGCTTTAAATCTAACATCAGGACTCATTGGAAGGCCTGCCTGTAAACTGTAGACAGATTATTGTCTATAAATGGTGATGATTGCCGGCACGTGGTGATTCAGGTTCACAGGGACTGGCGGGGTGGAGAAGGCCCCTTCGGCCCAGGGCCAGGGCCCCTCCACCTCAGCCTCCTCATCTGCACAGGATGAATGCAAAAGCATTTTGCAGATCATAAATCCACACAACTGAGATCCAAGGATCGCAGTTCAAAGCCAGCCCGGGCAGGAAAGTCCAGGAGACTCTTATCTCCAACTAATCAGCAAAGAGCTGGAAGTAGAGCTGTGGCTCAAGTGGTAGAGCTGGCCAGCCTTGAGCAGAAAAGCTAGAGGAGAGTGCAAAGCTCTGAGTTTAAAACACAGTCTTGGCATAAGATTTAAAAAGGCAACTAGATTACAGCGTTAATTGGTCAGCCTGGAGGGGGGGGGGCGTGGAATGTGGAGACCCCTGTGGGAGCCAGAGGACTGGGGGTCTGCTCCCCCCATCCACAGTCCCTGCTGTGTCAAAGAACTGGGCCTGCCGGCTCCCACCCAAGATCACCACTGTCTCAGGGGCAGTGGGACAGTGAGTGTGGCCAGGTGGTAGATGTCGGCCCCAGCGGAGAACTTGCTACTAACATGCCCCAGGTCTTGGTTCCATTCCCTCATGACAAGAAAATAAAACAGGAATACATTTGTGTAATCTGGCATAGCAAAAATAAATCAATAAACACAAATAGATAAAGCCTTCTGGAAAAGGCCCTTTTGCCAGCTCCGTGTCCCCTGGAAACCTGGGCACACTGAATTCATGAATTCACCTTTGTCTCTGGCTGGGCCAGGAAGTAACCCACAGCAGCCATTGGCTGGACCCTCCTCCCGCCGACTGGGGTGGTCTTGTCCTCCAAACAACCCTCCCTTCAGCACATAGTTCCTGGGAGCCAGGTTTTGAGGGGCAAAGAGGACATGGGCAGCTCTGGGAGCTCCAAGGAGGAGGTCGGCCCTGGAGGAGCAGTTCTGTCTGGAGTAGCCTGGGGTTCTTTAGCTGGAGGAATGCAAGCTCTTTTTCGTGTGTGTGTGTGATCAGAGACAGAGAGACAGAGACAGAGACTCATGGACTTTCCTTGCCCCGGCTGGCTTTGAACTGTGACCCTCAGATCTCAGCCCCCTGAGTAGCCAGGATGACAGGTGTGAGCCACCAGCGCCTGTCTTGCATACATTCTTTAAGTCCCAACAATGAAGCTGAGAGGTAGATAGACAGGGGAATTGAGCTTCCAGCAGGGCATATCACCTTCATGATGCCCAGGTAATGGAGAAAAATCACAACAAGGATAATACCGCTAAGCAAAGACCTCTGGGAAATAAAAGCACTGTCTCCAAATAACAGAAGTGGTAAAGAGACATGCTTTGCTGCAGTTGCTTTATCAGGCTACAAATGTAAAAGTAGGCTCCATGGAAAAGGTAGGAGAGATGCCACGTGCCAGGACGCCTTGCTGCTGGTAGTGAGCTCCTGACCCCAGGGCTGTTCAAGCAAAGGCCAGATGCACCTGTGTGGAACTGTGCAGAGGATGCATTAGGCAGGTCCTTCACCATGTTTCCAACATTCACACATGCGTGCCTGCATATGTGTGTGTGTGTGTGTGTGTGTGTGTGTGTGTGCACGCGCGCGCGCGTTGTGCATGCACATACACTGGTAGAGGGGCTTAAGCTCAAGGCATCACTTGGTTTTCCTCCTTAAATCTGGTGCTCTGCCACTTGAGCCACAACTTCACTTCCAGCCATTTGCTGGCTAGTTGAAGAGGAGTCTCTTGGGTTTGTCTGACTAGGCTGTCTCTGCACAGCAGTCCGAGTATCTCAGCCGCTTGAGTAGCTAGGATTACAAGTGCAAGCCGCTGGCTCCCAGGAATAACATTCCATATTTTGGTTGTTATTCTGTTTTTAGCAAGATGCAAAGAGCAAAGACCAAGAGAGAGCGATGGAGGGCACCGATCTGGTTGCCAGCTGCTCAGGAAAGGCTGTTGGGGCAAGGGTACGATGGAGGCACCATTCCCAGCCCCTCTGGAGAAGAGTGGGGAAGAGGATGGCCCCCGTTTCTGCCACTCCCCTCATTTCCCAGCAGCTCTGGTGGGGGCGGGAGGCCTGATGTGGTTTGTGTCTGAGTTGTTTGCATTTCTGCGGTGGGCAGCAAAGGGAGAGGTTTGCTTTGCACATAATTTAATCCAAGAGTTAGGTAATGAGTTTGCTCAGCTCCAGACGTGGGGAATCAACAAACTCCTCCAAGCTTGCCGCGCTTGGTTATTAGCAAGACCCCGTTGGGCCTTGTTAGCCGGCCCTGGGTTCTGTGAGCACATCGGGTGATTTACTGTAACTCCAATATTAAACACCTGAGTGAGACAAGCAAAATGAATAATGCTCTGTAGTGATTTGTTAATGAATTTCCTCTCTGCTCCCCAAAAGAAGGAACTGGCTGGGGGGGGGGGGAGGGAAGTGTCAGATCAGGGAAAAAACGAGTTCCTCTTTTAAGTCAGGACTCTTGATGCCCCCAGAGAGAAAACAATCAGAAACCACTTTGAAAGAAAATGCCCGTGTCCTGTTCTCCGTTGGGGACAGTCATTAATTTCAGATTTGAGGACAGCTTGACATCTTTCTGGTATTCTTAAAATAGATAAGTAAAAACCTCCTTAAGAAAAAGTCAGAGGTCAGAATGCAGGGTTTATCTCCTCCCGCTCTGATTTGCATATATATATATATATATATATATATATGGTAGCCTGGCAGGCTTCCGGGGTTAATGACTGGAAGGTGGACTTGTGAGGAATGCAGATTCACTCAGCTCCACCCGGAGGCCAGGCCTGGACTGGCTGTCAGCTCCCTGGGTGCTGGGCTCCCTCACCACTCCCCCTGGGGCATCCAGGGCTGGGCCCACAGCCAGGGTCCCACCCTGGATGTGTGAGGTGTGGCTGCACACTGTCCCAGCTCAGCTTGCTGCGCTGCTGTGGCTGCGGTGAAATCCCTGATGTTTTCATTTGCCACAGGTGCCACGAATGATGCAGCCAGAGCCCCCAAGGCTCCATCCTTGTCCAGCCTCCGGGCACAGCCTCGTTCAGCTCCCCTGTTATAACTCTGATCTCTCAGGGGGAAAGGCGATAAAGGTTCGGTGTTCAATTGTGGGTAAAGCGAGTCTTTCAGGAAGACAATGCATCACTTTTTGGTTGGTGGGATGGTTTCAGACAGGGTCTCACTGTGTGGCCAAGAATGGCCTTGAATTCGAGACGCCCCTCCTCAGCCTCCTGAGTGCTGGGACTGCAGGTGTGAACCACCAGGCCAAGCTCATGTTTCATTGCCCTGATTTCAACAGCAGTGGAGCCTGGCGCCGGTGGCTCACCCCTGTATTCCTCGCTACTCAGGAGGCCGAGATGTGAGATTCATGGTTGGAAGCCAGCCTTCGTAGTGTAGTGGGGAGGTGCAGTGAGACCACTCAGTCCAAGGTGAAAATGTAAAAGATTTTATTGAGTGAAAAGTGCTGATGCGCCAGGACCGCACTTGGAGTTGGGATCCCAGGAAACGGCCCCGAGTGCTGGCCCATAGGGGCTTCTAAGCATTTTGGGGTAGGGCGGGGAAAGTGGGAGGCTGGGTGTTGGTTTTAGCCAATGATTGTTACAAGAAATGCACATCTTAAGTTTAAATTTCCAGCCAAGGTTTTGCTTGTGGGAAGCAGGGGAATAGAACAAAGGGTGGTGATGGTTCTGCTGGGTTAGGGCTCCCATTGCTCAGAAAACAGCAGAAGCAGAGTTACAGAGTTATGGAGTTACAGAGTTACAATTACAGTTACTAGCTAAAGTAATGAGTTACCAGGGAAGTCTTATCCACAGCACACTTACATTTATATCTTAAAAATCATTCATTATCCACTTTACACAATCCAAGTCAAATATCATATTCCATCTTTACATCCTCCACCATATCAGTAGGAAAGTCAATCTCCAATTAACCACCAAAAAGCCAGAAATGGAGCTGTGACCAGCATTGAGTGAAAAAAGCTCCAGGACAATGCGTAGGCCCTGAGTTCAAGCCTTGGAGCAACACATGCATGCACCCACGCACACATACACACATACACGCTCACACAGATTTACAACAGTGTTAATCCTTCCACCAATCGCAGCTCTGTCCTCTGCTCCACCATCAGGCCCAGGCCTCCGCCAGCGGCTCCCTGCCTCTGTTGGCACGGCCTGTCCCTGCCCAATCACCACTGAGAACATTCTAGAGTGCAGATCTTGTGAGTGCCGTTTCCTCCATAAAAACAGGAAGGCTGGGCGGCCCAGTGCAGGCCCAGGGAAGGGCCTTGGGCAGCTTCCTGCCCCCACAGCAAGCCTGCTCCCTTCAGAGCCAGCCGTCCCCTCAAGGGGAGGGGATGTGGCTGATTTGATTACTGCTGAGGTCTGGCTACTGGGAGAAGCTTCCAGATGTCACTGGTGAGGGGTGGGGGAAGCCCAGAGACCATGGAAAGCTAGGGTGGAAGGTTTCTCCACATTTCCACTCCCAGATGGCCTCTGCTACAGAGGAAGAATGAAGAGTGGGTTGTCTGAGAGATGCAAGCTACAAATCCTCAGCCCCGGGCTTCCTCTCACACTGTGGTTCTGGTTGGGATGGAGGGGGCACGACACTTCTTATTTTTAGCTGCTGTGTGTGTGTGTGTGTGTGTGTGTGTGTGTGTGTGTGTGTGTGTGTGTGTGTGTGTGTGTGTGTGTGTGTGTGTGTGTGTGTGTATGTATGGTACCCAGTACTAGAGCTTGAACTCAGGGCCTGGGCGCTGTCCCTTAGTTTTGTTTTGTTTTCCTCAAGACTGGCACTCTACCACTTGTGTCACGACTACTGTTCCAAATTTAGGGTGGGGAGAAATTAATTGGAGGGAAGAGTCTCATGGGCTCCCCTGTCTAAGCTAGTTTCAAGGTTTCTTCTGAATAACTAGGATTACAGGCATGAACACCTGGTTTTAGTTAGTTGCTCTAATGGTTTCCGATCTGATCTCCCATTTCTGGGTAACTCTGTTTCCTGTCCCTGCCCTGAGCCTCCCTCCTTTTGCCAAAGTCCACTCCCCACAGTCTTGGACAAGTCTGCTGCTGGCTCCAGGATTGGGGGAGGTCCCCACCGCGGACCGGCCCCACACCGAGCAGTCACCAGGGAGAAGCTACTGGTCTCCCAACAAGTCTGCAGGCTCCTCAGGCCACCGGCCAGGGGAGGGCTTCCTGCCGCCTCCTGCCCCAAGTCAGCTTGGTGAACAAAGACAGGCGAGAGAAGGCTCAGATTCTGTGGTTTCTTCAAGAATTGTTTCAAGTTTAAGTCGGCATTCATGTGTGTTCCTTCTTTTAGAGGACTAAATTTAGTCAGGCATGGTAACACACGCTTGTGATCCTGGGACTTGGGAGGCTGATATGGGAAGACTGTGAGTTCGAGGCCAGTCTGGGCTCCTAATGGGACCTTATCTTAAAAAACAAAACAAAACAAAAAAAACTCCACAAACCAAAAACAAAATGCAAGTTAATTAGTTAAAGGACTGCATTTGATAAAAGCTCAAGAGCTAGTCCACACGTCACTGAGGACAGCAACTGTTGTCTGGAGCCTTCAATGAAGCTCAAGGAAGGTCTGTGAGACTCTCATCTCCAATGAAACTACTCAGAAAAAGCTGGAAGTGGCGCAGTGGCTCAAGTGGTAGAGCGCTCACCTTGAGCAAGAGAAGCTCAAGGACAGAGCCCTGGCCCTGAGTTCAAGCCTCAGCCAAAAAAAAAAAAAAAAGCCCAAACTCCAAGGGATCTACCATATCCACACTGAACCAGGAAAGACTGGGTGGGAGCCAGGCCTGGTGGTTCATCACTGGAATGCCAGCACTCAGGAGGCTGAGACAGGAGGATCAAGAGTTTGAGGCCGCCTAGGCCACATTGTGGGACCATGTCTCAAACTAAACAAAACAAAAAACAAACCAGACAAAATGAGAGACTAAGCTATGACAACTGCTGTGTCCCGAATCAGGGAAGTGCTTAAGTGCAAGATCAGTGTGTGTGTGTGTGTGTGTGTGTGTGTGTGTGTGTGTGTGTGCACATGCCAGTACCGGGCTTGAATTTAGGGCCTTGTGCTTGCTCTTGGCTTTTTCTTAGCTTTTTTTTTTTTTTTTTTTCCAGTTCCTGAAACCAGGACTTGAACTTGGTATCTGATGCTTTCATTCATTGGCTAGCACTCTATTAACTGAGCCAGGCCTCCAATCCCTCCCTGAGCTTTTTTTGTTGAAAGCTACCACTCTACCACTTGAGCCACAGCTCTACTTCTGGCTTTTTAGTGGTCAATTGGAGATAAGAATCTCACAGACTTTCCTGCCCAGGCTGGCTTTGAACCTCGATCCTTAGAGCTCATCCTTCTAAGTAGCTAGGATCACAAGGGTGAACAGCAGTGCCCAGCTTTCCCATGTTTTATTTCTCCCCACCTTTGACATGGTCTTTTACTTCTCTGCTTAGGTCCTGCCTCCTTTCTGGAATGGAAGCTCTTCAAGGGCAAGGGTGTGTTGTCTTCCTTCGGCTGCATTCTCAGTACATCCATGCTTGGCATTTCCTAAGTATCATTAAGATTCAGATGAATAATTGAATCACAATCTGTGAGTTACTGGCTTTCCTGTGAATGGAGAGATGGGTCCAGGCAGGGTAGGGTAGTGGGCTTGGAGCAGGGGAGGCAGGTGTGGAGTAGAGGAGATAGGGGAAAAGGTAAGAGGGGAGGGAGGTGGGGGGAGATAGGAGGGAGGAAGGTATGAGGGGAGGGAGGATGGTGGGGGGAAGGTAGAAGGGGGAAGTAGGAGGGGAGGGAGGTAGGAGCTGGGCCCTCCTGGGCAGGGAGGGTGGGCCTGGCTGGAAGTTTCTAGATAATCCCAGATGGCTGGAACTGGGAGCCAGGGAGAACCAGCTAGAGAAGAGCCTTTTTGGATCTAATCCCTCAGCTCATGTCACCCTTGCCATTGGTCTGCTCAAAACTCTTTCCATTCATTCTTTCATTCATTCATTCGTTCCTCAAACCCAATTCCTGACCCCATCCCTAGTCTGGTTTGTTTAGTGCTGAATCTTTTACAAAACATGTGTCTTCTGTGTGAGTTGTGTTTAATTCATGTGAATAGAGTTGTGTGTCTTCTGTATTGGTTTTTAATTCATGTAAATAGTGTTGTGTATCTTCTGTGTGAGTTGTGTTTAATTCATGTGATAGAGTTGTGTGTCTTCTGTGTGAGTTTGTGTTTAATTCATATGAATAGTGTTGTGCCTTCTGTATTGGTTTTTAATTCATGTGATAGAGTTGTATATCATCTGTGTGAGTTTGTGTTTAATTCATGTGATAGAGTTGTATTATGTAGCTCAGGTTTCTTGAGTTTTCGGGATCATGGTTTAAGAGTTGAACTCATTGCTCTTTGTTCATCCAGTTTTCTGCCTTTGTTTCCTTTCTGTGCTTGTACTGGGGGTGAACTGGTGCTGTCCCTGAGCTCTTCAGCTCAAGATGAGTGCTCTATACTTGAGCCACAGCTCTACTTCCAGATATTTGGTGGCTCATTGGAGATAAGAGTCCCACATTCTTTTCCTGCCTGGGCTGGCTTTGAACCTTGATCCTCAGACCTCAGCCTTCTGAGTAGCTAGGATTATACCCATGAGCCACTAGTGCCTAACGATAGAGCACCAGTCTTCAGCAGAGAAAGCCTAGCAAGAATGTGAGGTCTTGGATTCAAGCCCTAGTACTGACACAAAAACAAACACCCTCCACAAAACCCAAGTGTGATCACAACTAGCATTTGCGATTAATCACATACACATCGTCTGCAAAGTCTCCATTACTGATTTCATACTCCCATTTCTTACATTTAATACATTTCCAGCATACAGTGTGACCACAGTCCCCTTTGAGTACCTAGGAAGCTTTGAGGCTTAGAGAAGGTTTAAAAACCATTCCCGAAGTTGCAGAGCACAAAAGTAGCTCAAGGGTGACTCAGACCTAGAGCAGGCCTCCGTCTAACACCTGTCATGGTGCTGGCCTGGCCCGGTTCTCTGTGGGAGGATCCCAGACTGGCGCCCCAGGCACAGAAGGAAGATGCTCCCAGAAGAAGCACTTGCTCACAGGTTGCTGGCAGGCACCCTGCCCGAGCAACAGAACCATCCATCTCTGTGACTCGCCCGAGCCCCTGGGTGGGCAGCCAGCCCTGCAGGGAGGAACTTTCCGACCTCCTCTGTCTTCAGAGGAACAAAGCCATCTCTGAGTGACTCACCGGTGACTAAGGAAAATGCAGACTGTCTTCACTTGTCTGGTGAATTCGTCCCCAAACCAGGCGGGGGTGGTGTGCGGGGAGTTGTTGCAGGATGGAAAGACAGCAGAGGACAGAGTGGGAGGGGGGGTGAGGGGTTGGAGGGGGAGGAAGGGAGGAAGGGAGGAAAGAAGGAAGGGAGGAGGAGGAAGGGAAGGAAGAAAGCAGGGGGAAGAAGGAAGGAGAGAAAGAAGGAAAACAAAAAGGAGGGAGAGAGGACGAAGGGAGGGAAGAAGAAGCAAGGGAAGTTTATCTATTTTCCTCAAGAAAAACATAAATTTTCTGCCTAACAAATGTATATTTGCAGCCAGGCGCCGGTGGCTCACGCCTGTCATCCCAGCTACTCTGGAGGCTGAGGTCTGAGGATCACGGTTCAAAGCCAGCCCAGGCAGGAAAGTCCACAAGACTCTTATCTCCAATTACTCTCTCAAGACATCACGTGGTAGAGCACCAGCCTTGAGGGACAAAGCTAAGGGATAGTACAGGGCCCTGAGTTCAAGCCCCGCCTGGCATATACACACAAATAAGCCACCCCACCACATGGCTGGTCCCACCTGGCTCTCAGTTCTTTCCACCTTGAAAGCATAGGGCCAGTTGTCTAGAACATCCAGTTAGCAATTCCCACCGCTCTGAGGACTCGTGAGCCTTCTGGATTCTAGCCTAGTATCCCAGAGCTGGGTTCTTTCTAATTATGTTTAAGTGTGAGTACACAATCAATTTTGTACTCAAAACAAAGAAGCCTGAAGTTGCAGGCGCAGTTTAACGTGGAAATTAATCTTAAGCAAAGGTAATCAACACACAATCATCTTTGTGCTATGAGGTGATTAGGTACCAGTGAAAGCTATTTATGTAAATGAAGCAATCAGGAATGCTTTGTGAATCAAAGCCAAGCCCTTCCCAAGGGGAGTGGTGGTGGGGGGGCAGGCAGTAAGGCCTGGAGGCTGCCGCCAGCTCCACGTGGCTTGGGGAAGGACTTCACTGGGACTCTGAGGTGCTCACCCCAGTGCCTGATGGCGGTACATATCCAGTCAATGCCAGCTCTTCCTTTCCCATTTCCTTACCTTTCCTCTCCACACTGCATCACCATCACCACAACCATCATCATCACCATCACCACCACCACCACCACCATCCTATCTTTACCTTAATTAAAAATGGTGCTAGGACCACTTGCCAGAGTTTGAGGAGTAAGTAATGAAGATCTAAGGGTTCTGTGATCTCTGATCAGGCTTCTGGAAGGAAGAAAAAAGGAAGCGGCATAGGCAGAGGGGGACTAGAGACATTTCGACTAACTGTGAGGTTAGCGGAGCCTTCTGTCCTCCGCGGGGGACCAGGCTCAGAGCTGCAGAGCAGGCCTGGGGTTCATCGTCTGGGGTTCCCCTTCGCTGCATCTGCTTCCCGCTTCCCTGGACTTGCTGTGAGCTCAGGTTCTCAGCCCGCCAGGCAGGAACGTCCTGACAGGCCAGGCCTCCAGGCTTCCCGCTCCGCCCTGTGATCCTCCCATTTCAGGCTCCCGTCATCGCTGGGGTGGCAGGCGTGTGCCCCTCACCCAGCTCTGTGGCTGAGGAGGAAGGAAGCGGTCTTGTGGATTTTTCTGCCTGAGATGATGTCAAATTACTGCTCTCCCAGCCTCGGCCTCCCGAGTAGCTGGGATTACAGGCATGAGCCACTGGTGCCCGGCTGGCCCTGGGGGGTTTGGAGGGGCTTCAGAGTGAATGGGTCAGGAAAAAAATATAGTTCTCGGCCTGGTGGGGGGCAGGGGGCGGGGAAAGAAATCAATTTCCAAGAAATACAAAACTACTTCCATTTATTACAAAGAACACCACATTCGTACTTAATTAAAAAAAATAGTCCTTAGCTTTGTTTTCTTGTTGTCTCCTGTGGCAGGAGAAACTCATTTTCCTGAGCATTCCAGAGTGGGAGGAGATGTGGAACGGCTGGCAGGGGTCCAGATGTGTTCTCAGCACAGGAAGGAATGGAAAGTTCAGGAAGTATTTGAATTGTTCAGTCAAGTACCAAGGGAGGCAGGTGAGGGCTGTGTGGTGTGCGTGTGTGTGTGTGTGTGTGTGTGTGTGTGTGTGTGTGTGTGTGGTGTTGGTCCTGGGTGCTGTCCCTGGGCTTTTGTGCTCAAGGCTAGCACTCTACCACTTGAACCACAGCGTCACTTCCGGCTTTTGCATGGTTCATTGGCGATAAGAGTCTTCTGCACTTTCTGTCTGGGTTGGGTTTGAACCATGATCCTCGGATCTCAGCCTCTTGAGTAGCTAGGATGACAGGCGTGAGCCAACAGTGCTGGGCAATCCTGGTCTTCCTGGATGTTAACTCCCTGGGCCTTGCAGTGGGGAGAACAGGTGGGAGCCGCGGGGCTCTGCAGAGCTCCGAGTCCAGCCCTGCTCGCAGTCCTGGGTACAGATACAGTGAGACAGGAACAGGGCCAGTGGCTCAGGGACAGCCCGGGCTGTGCCCTGCCCGCCTCCAGGCCCAGCCCATCCCGGGAGAACGGGTCTCCTCAGAACCGAAGACCAGCAATAAATAAGAGATCTAGCTCTTGTTCCCGTTCAGCCTTCCGTTCCAAAGTGAGCAGGCACCTGTGCAGCATAGCTCCACGCGTGGCTCCCCGAGGGCCAGGGAGCAGACCCAGTATGGCTGGCCACCAGCAGCCCTGTCTGCAGGAGAAAAAGCCTAAACCTGGGGCTGGCCCGTGGCTGAGGCAGACGGGCAGCGGGAGGCGGGCTGGGCTCACTGCCCACCTGTGGCTGGGTGTTAACAGGTGTTTCTCTGCAGATGCCTGATCAGTTCTCTCCAGCACCCCAGTCCTGGGGGAGCTGCCTTGGGCGTCCTGCTGGCCGGCGCAAGGCCCTTGTTCTCTGGATGCCTACGCGGGTGGGAGGCAGCGCTGGGTGGCCTAGATATGGGGCCTGCTTTAAGCTTTTGAGGGTTTTATTTTGTGTGTGTGTGTGTGTGTGTGCACATGCGTGTATACCAGCACTGGGGCTCGAACTCACAGCCTCATGCTCTTGCTTGGCTTTTTCTCTCAAGGCTGGTGCTCTACCACTTGAGTCATGCCTCTACTTCTGGCTTCTTGCTGGTCAACTGGAGATATAGGTCTCAAGGACTCTGAACCCTGATCTTCAGGTCTGAGCCTCCTGAGCTCAGATCTCTGAGCTGCGGTTACCGGTGTGAGCCTCCTGTGCCTGGCTTTGCTTTCTCCTTCTGCTGACATCGTGTGAGGAGCTCTAGGCACTTTGCTGGGCAGCAAGGACCGAGTATGTTGAACCCGAACTCAGGGTCACCTCTTGGGCAAACTTGCTAAGTATTTGTGCTCCCGTGATCTCATCAGACCCTCTCCCTACCATTGTACGAGGTCAGGACAGACACCATTATTCTCGTCTTAAGGAAAGAAAAGAAGAAGACAGATGCTCAGAATAG
This sequence comes from Dipodomys spectabilis, assembly GCF_019054845.1. Classification (NCBI taxonomy): domain Eukaryota; kingdom Metazoa; phylum Chordata; class Mammalia; order Rodentia; family Heteromyidae; genus Dipodomys; species Dipodomys spectabilis. Next base: position 2,929,653 of record NW_024870825.1, on the reverse strand, counting down.
CTTGGGCGGTCGCACAAAGTGGCCTTTTGTGCAATTAAAATCTTTAGCAGAGTGCATGCATTATCCTCCTTACGCTCAGAAAGTAATGGTAAAAGGAACATATTTGCTGTAATTTAATGATTCATTTGCCTTCATTATTTTTTTTTTCTTTGCGTTCTCTGTTTCCTCTTAACTTTCCAAATATTGTACCGGGTTTTTAATCAGTGCTATGTAATTTCTGCTGCGAAACTAGGTCAATGTACAACGTGTTAACACAGCTTCTCTTCTACAGTTTACACAAAATTCTAGTAAAATTTAAACTCAAAAGAGGAAGGGAAGAAAAGCTTTGAGTGCCATTGCAAAATTTTAGGAGGGTGTGGGGAGGGGTGGTGGTGGGCGACACCCCCCTCCCTCCTAGAGAGTTCCTTCCCTCCCTGTTCTGGAGTGTGACTCACACCCCCAGCTCCGGCTTCTCCTCATGTCCAAAGACACTTGATTTCCATGCTTCCCCCCAGCCCATCCTGTGAGCAGGGCCACAGTGACCGGCTGGTTGAGCTGGTCTTCTCCACCCCTCTGTCTTGCCTTCTGGTTCTGGCCATTTGCAGTTTTTGCATCCTGCATCTTCAAACATCGAGATCCACCGGCCCCTCCCTCCCTAGCCACTGTCTCCCCGCAGCCCCTCGGCTATACCCTTGTTTCTTGTTGAGGCAGGGTTGGGGAAGGGAGATTTTCTTCCCTAACATCTGTTTTCATGTGGAAGCTCCATCCCCGAACAGTCCAGTTCTGCCTGGGAGTTCCAGGCCTGGAATGAGTGAGCCTGCATGTGTGGATGATGTCTGCATGCGTGGATGACGTCTGCATGTGTGGATGATGTCTGCATGTGTGGATGATGTCTGCATGTGGGGATGATGTCTGCATGTGTGGATGATATCTGCATGTGTGGATGATATCTGCATGTGCTGATGATGTCTGCATGTGTGGATGATGTCTGCATGTGTGGATGATATCTGCATGTGTGCATGTTGTCTGCATGTGTGGATGATGTCTGCATGTGTGCATGTTGTCTGCATGTGTGGATGATGTCTGCATGTGTGGATGATATCTGCATGTGTGGATGATGTCTGCATGTGTGGATGATATCTGCATGTGCTGATGATGTCTGCATGTGTGGATGATGTCTGCATGTGCGGATGATATCTGCATGTGTGCATGTTGTCTGCATGTGTGGATGATGTCTGCATGTGTGCATGTTGTCTGCATGTGCTGATGATGTCTGCATGTGCTGATGATGTCTGCATGTGTGGATGATGTCTGCATGTGCTGATGATGTCTGCATGTGTGGATGATGTCTGCATGTGTGCATGTTGTCTGCATGTGTGGATGACGTCTGCATGTGTGGATGATGTCTGCATGTGCTGATGATGTCTGCATGTGTGGATGATGTCTGCATGTGTGCATGTTGTCTGCATGTGTGGATGACGTCTGCATGTGTGGATGATGTCTGCATGTGCTGATGATGTCTGCATGTGTGGATGATGTCTGCATGTGTGCATGTTGTCTGCATGCGTGGATGACGTCTGCATGTGTGCATGATATCTGCATGTGCGAATGATATCTGCATGTGTGGATGATATCTGCATGTGTGCATGTTGTCTGCATGTGTGGATGATGTCTGCATGTGTGCATGTTGTCTGCATGTGTGGATGATGTCTGCATGTGTGGATGATGTCTGCATGTGTGGATGATGTCTGCATGTGCGAATGATATCTGCATGTGTGGATGATGTCTGCATGTGGGGATGATGTCTGCATGTGGGGATGATGTCTGCATGTGTGCATGTTGTCTGCATGTGTGGATGATGTCTGCATGTGTGGATGATGTCTGCATGTGCTGATGATGTCTTCATGTGTGGATGATGTCTGCATGCGTGGATGATGTCTGCATGCGTGGATGATGTCTGCATGTGTGGATGACGTCTGCATGTGTGGATGATGTCTGCATGTGTGGATGACGTCTGCATGTGTGGATGATGTCTGCATGTGTGGATGATGTCTGCATGTGTGCATGTTGTCTGCATGCATGGATGATGTCTTCATGTGTGGATGATGTCTGCATGCGTGGATGATGTCTGCATGCGTGGATGATGTCTGCATGCGTGGATGATGTCTGCATGTGTAGATGGTGTCTGCATGTGTGCATGTTGTCTGCATGTGTGCATGTTGTCTGCATGTGTGGATGGTGTCTGCATGTGTGGATGGTGTCTGCATATGTGCATGATATCTGCATGTGTGGATGATGTCTGCATGTGTGGATGATATCTGCATGTGTGGATGATATCTGCATGTGTGGATGATGTCTGCATGTGTGCATGATGTCTGCATGTGTGGATGACGTCTGCATGTGTGGATGATGTCTGCATGCGTGGATGGTGTCTGCATGTGTGGATGACGTCTGCATGTGTGGATGACGTCTGCATGTGTGGATGACGTCTGCATGTGTGGATGATGTCTGCTTGTCTTTCAGGGTAGGATTTGGGAACATTCAGAGGAACCATCCACACTTCAATGGAGGTGATTTTATGTGTGTGGGCACTGTCTTTTGAGCCACAGATCCACTTCTGGCATTTTGATGGTTAATTGGAGGAATGAGTCTCACGGACTTTCTTGCCCATCATGGGGCTTGAACTCAGGGCCTGGGCACTGTCCTTGAGCTCTTTTGCTCAAGACTAGCGCTCTACCACTTTGAGCATCTGTTCTGGTTTTTCTGGTGATTTATTGGAGATTAGAGTCTCATGGACTATCTTGCCCAGGCTGGCTTTTGAACCATGATCCTCAGATCTCAGCCTCTTGAGTAATTAAGATTATAGGAGTGAGCCATCAGCACCTGGCAATGTGCTTGCTTCTTTAACAATCATGTGTTGAAGGACACTCTATGTGATCTACTAGGGTAGATAGTATACATAGAGTCGGGCACAATTCAGACTCCATTTAACAGATGAGGAGAGCTGGAGAGAGATTCATACCCCAGGCCAGTGCCAAACCTGGTCAGCCCAGCTATTGGGCTCTGAGCCTGAACAGAATGACAATTCTGCCCCTCAAGGATCTGAAGATTAGTGCCTCACGGAGCGATCTCATTTTAAATGTCAGTAACACAATATTAGCTCCTTATTGCCTTTTTTGCATTATTCTGAAACAATTTAATCTCTCCTCAGGCAGATGGGTACTGGGGAGCAACCATGGCAAAGGATACACCCACTCCAAAGCTGGGGGAAGGAGGGCCACCCAGCATCTCCTAAGAATCCCCGTGTTACGACAATGGCAGTGAGGAGGGGAAATGGGGCAGACAGGGCAGACCACACACACGCACATGTGATTTCCATGATGAGTGTGTACCTCACATGTTACAATACACTATGTTATATAATTATATATTGCATATTGTGTACACATATACAAATCTTATATCAGTTACATATAACTGTGTGTGTGTACATATAAAACCATCCTTCACCTTTACTGCTCTGAAACGTCAAAAGCAGCTTCCAAAGCAAAAACACCTGTGCAGCGAAGCACCAGTGGCTCGCGCTGTCATCCCAGCTACTCAGGAGGCTGAGATCTGAGGAGCGTGGTTCAAAGCCAGCCTGGGCAGGAACATCTGTGAGACTTCTATCTCCAATAAACCTCCAACAAACTGGAAGTGGCCCAAGTGGTAGAGCCCTTGCCATGAGGGACAAAACAAGCAAGAGCGTGAGGGCCTGGGTTTAAGCCCCAGCACCGGCACAAAACCTGCTGGTTAGTTGTCGTAGTCATCTAGGGGTTGGCGCAGGCTGCTGGCGCGGTGTGGCAGGGACCTAGTGTGTGCAGCGTGCACATCCGTGGCTCTCAGCCTATTGGGGAGCATGGCAGCCGTCACCCCACACCAGGGCTGCATTCGTAAACACTGGGCCCCATAGCGGGCATGGCGAAGTGGGGAGCCCAGGTGTTTACAGGACTGGTGACCGAGGCTGGATTTAGGTTTTGGGAACTGGGGCTTGCGGCGTGTCGTTGAGCTCGGGCTGCTGGAAATTCTGTCATCTCACGGGGTAGACCGGCTGTCAGCTCCAAGTCACTGCAGCAAGACCCCGGACACAATCGACTTAAAGAGAAGAATGTGTTGTTTTGTCCCATGGTTCTGGAGGCTCTGGGCTGTGTCACTTGCGGGCCTGGGGACGCAGGGGTGAGGCTGCAGCTCGTGACGGGAGCTGGCGGGCATGAAGTGACAGGGTCCCAGCAAAGACCCAGTACCCAGCCCCTTCCCAAAGAACGGCCAGTGGCTTCAGAAGGGTCTCTACCATGGGCTTTAGAGGACACGGACAGTCTGAGCTACAAGCAGAGACCTTTGGTGTACTGGCTCTGGGAATAATTGCTTTTTCCATCCGAGGCCGCATTTCAGTGGTGTATTTCAGCAGTGGCGCCCAGGAGCACGGATCTGAGCTCTCCTCATGGGCAGAGCAGTTCTGCACACACACATTAGCTGGAGAGCCACAACGTTAGCATTTGGGGAGCTCGAGTTGAGCCACAAGCCCTGGATGCACACGCGGAGAGCTCCTCCTGCCCGCTCCGCCTTGGGCAGGGCTGTTGGTGGGAGCCATTGGTCTTCAGTGCCTGCGTTTCTGCTCCTTTGTTGCTCACTGGTGATACAAACGGAGCCTTGAGCGTCTGGCGTGGGTTGGGTTTCCTAGATATTACCTTATTTAATGCAGCCAGGTGTTGTTTTTCCCCCCCAGTGTGCAGAGCTTGTTGTTGTTGCTCACATCCTCAAAGATCTCTTGGCATTAAAATAATAACCTGGTGTGTGACTCATAATCCTATCTACTCAGGAGGCCAAGATCTAAGGATCTTGATTCAAAGCCACTTGGGCAGATAAACCTGCGAGACCTACCCCCCCCCCCGCCCCCACCCAGTCCTAGGGTTTGAACTCTTAGAGCTTCTTTTGCTCAAGGCTAGCACTCCACTACTTGAGCCACAGCACCACTTCCTGCTCTGTCTGAGTAGTTAATTGACAATAAGTCTCCTCGACTTCTGTGCTCAGGCTGGCTTCAAACCAGAATCCTCAGATCTCAGCCTCCCGAGTGGCTAGGATTACAGTCTGAGAGACTCTTATGTCCAATTAACCAGCAAAAGGCTGAAAGTGGCACTGTGGCTCAAGTGGTAGAGCACCAGCCTTGAGCAAAAATAAGCGAAAGGACAGCACCCAGACCCTGAGTTCAAGCCCCAGGACTGGCACAAACAAGAACAAACACAAACAAGGGAAGCACTGACAATAGCAGTCTCCTGGTCGTGGGGCGGAGGCTGTGAGCGGTGCTTGCTGCGCAGTGGGCAGGGCGGGAGAGAAGCAGGGCTTATCTTGCACTCAGGGGCCGTGTACCCCGCCTGGACGCATTGTCTTGCCCATTCTGAGCCCCGACTACCTCTTGCTACTTGGCCTAACCAGTCAGGCTGTTTCCTCAACAATCAGGTCACCCTGTGCCTGACTGGCCAACAGTTTGTCAGCTGCTCACTGAGCTTGCGCCGTACCTAATCCTTGCTCCGCGCAACACCATAAATCATCACCAGGGACCGAGGTACCTGTGCCCGGGGCCGGAATGCTGACCACGGGGCCAAGCAGTGGCCACCCACTCCAGAACAGTCCCGTAGCCTTCCTGAAGGGGTCGGTGTGTCCGTCCTGAGCCCGGGGCCTCGTGACTGTTCACAGGTGTGCGTGCCTGTGTGTCTGTGCATGTGTCTGTGTGAGCATGGGACCTGAACTCAGGGCCTGGGCACTGGCTCTGAGCTTTTGTGCTCCAGATGAAACGTTCTACCATTTAAGCTATAGAACCACTTCTGGTTTTCTAGTGGTTCATTGGAGATGAGTCTCGTGGACTTTCCTGACTGGGCTGGCTTTCAACCATGATCCTCAGATGTCAGCCTCCTGAGTAGCTGGGGTGACAGGTGTGAGCCACCCTTGTGCCCAGCTAAGTATTTCTCTGATTAGAACTGGTTTACTGCGGTGCGTCCCTGCGCCTCCCCTCCAGCAGGGGGGCGGGGGGGGGAGAGGGAGGGAGGGCTGGAGCCTCGCTACCACCAGTCATTAGTTGTTCGAAGGACATTTCCGTCTTAGGTCCATGGCCCCTGGGCGACGGTGGGCGCTGGAGCACAGCGTGGTTTAAGCAGAGAAGGGCATGATCAGATGCCAGGGCCTGTAGTGGGGGCGAAAGACAGAGGAGGGACTGTGGGGACAGAGCCAGTGAGATTGCAAGGGGGCGCTGCGGGAGGCCAGGACGGAGGAGCTGGGGCTGCGGGAGGCCAGGACGGAGGAGCTGGGGCTGCGGGAGGCCAGGACGGAGGAGCTGGGGCTGCTGGAGGCCAGGACGGAGGAGCTGGGGCTGCTGGAGGCCAAGATGGAGGAGCTGGGGGCTGCAGGAGGCCAGGACGGAGGAGCTGGGGCTGCTGGAGGCCAAGATGGAGGAGCTGGGGGCTGCGGGAGGCCAGGACGGAGGAGCTGGGGCTGCGGGAGGCCAGGACGGAGGAGCTGGGGCTGCGGGAGGCCAGGACGGAGGAGCTGGGGCTGCGGGAGGCCAGGACGGAGGAGCTGGGGCTGCGGGAGGCCAGGACGGAGGAGCTGGGGCTGCGGGAGGCCAGGACGGAGGAGCTGGGGCTGCGGGAGGCCAGGATGGAGGAGCTGGGGCTGCTGGAGGCCGCCATGGAAGAGCTGATTGGGAGGTGAGAAGAACCAATTGGATGTGGTGTGGCATGGGCCCGGGAGAAGGAACAGAAGACGTGTCTTCTGGAGGATTCTGTGGATGGCTAGGAACACAGAAGGGAGAGGAATTGGGGTGTGGAAATACAGCTCCCACGTGGCCAGATTCTCCCTCCATATAGACATATAGATGTTTATTTTTAACCTGCAGCTCTGGTGAGTATATAACCAGCACAGTGGCAGGAAGAGTGGGGATTGATGTCAGAAATGGGGGTTTCATGTTTTAGGTGTTTGCAGTGTGACGCTCACCATGAAGTCACTGGAGTGAAGTAAACATTTTTTTAAAATTACATGATAAGGGGGCTGGGAAGGTGGCTCAGTGGTAGAGCGCTTGCCTTGCATGCCTGAGGCCCTGGGTTCAATTCCTCAGCACCACATAAGCAAAAAGAAAAAAGCCGGAGGTGGCACTGTGGCTCAAGTGTAGAGTGCTAGCCTTGAGCTGAAGAGCTGAGGGGCAGCGCCCAGGCCCAGAGGTCAGACCCCATGACCGGACCCAAAAATAAAATAAAATAAAATTACATAAGAAAGCTACAGTGTGTACCAACCCTCGCCTCCAAGTCAGCCTGAGACCCAGACCACCTTGCCCCCAAGCCAAGATCGGAGGCTGGGCGCACAGAGAGGACAGAGGTTATCTGTTGCTCGTAAGCTCAGCTAATGGCCCTCAGCGCTCCGTCCAGTACGCCTGTCTCCCAGCACACAGGAAAAAGCAGGGCGATTATGTAATTTGGTGCAGGGAGCCTATTTTGCCTGTAGCTGGAGCTCTCTGAATACTCAGAGGCAACCCACTCCGGAGCCTAATAGTCCTTGCCGAACTGTGGTCTAGTCCTAATTTTCTGCCTCATTGAGCTTTTAGGGCCAAAGCTAAAGCTCTGATCGACCAAGATGGATATGTGCACCATTAGGCAAGAATTCTTTGGGAGGAAGAGGGGCTGCTGGCCTGGGACCAGCCACCCACAGCGTCAGCCACGAAGACTCGTTCTCACTGAGAAGCCCCCACAGCTAGAGCTGAAATGTGGATCAGCCGTGGGAGGAGGATGGTCAGACCAGGCCAGTGCCTGGTTCTAAACAGCCGGAAGTGTATGAACCTGGTCCTCATGACTCACATCACCCGCTGACAGCAGGCAGGGTCCCGAGGACAATGGCCTAACAGCGCCAGCAGGGCCCTAGGTAGCTTCGGGGTTTGATCAACACCTGGATGAGAAAGCTGTACAATGGTACTTGTTCTAGGAATCCTTCTTCCTCCCATCTCAGTAAGCAAGGGTTTTTCCCTTGCTGCCCTGTGGAGGCTGAGGGCACAGCCCTCATAGATTGTGCGAACATGAGATGTGGCTTCTGCGCAGGGTCACAGAGAAAAGAGGGGACATCGTGTCAATAATGTACCTCAGAGCAGGCCACCGACTCAGAGGTGATCTGTGAAGGCTGGAACAGGGCTTCAGGGCATCCCTGTGGAGATTCAGCTGGTGTGCGCGTGTGTGGCCCACTGTTCAGCTGGTGTGCTAGTGTACGGTCCAGCTGTTCAGGAGAATTAAAAAAAATTTTTTTTGTCAGTCATAGGACTTGAACTCAGGGCCCTCAGCTCTTCAGCTCAAGGCTAGTGCTCTAACACTTGAGCCACAGCACCACTTCAGGGTTTTGCGTGGTTTACTGGAAGTAAGAGTCTCATGGACTTTCTTGTCCAGGCTGGCTTTGAACCATGACTCTCAGATCTCAGCCTCCTGAGTAGCTAGGATGACAGGTGTGAGCCACTGGCACCCAGCTAGGAGGCTGAGATCTGAGGTCTGTGGTTTGACTTCAGCCTGGGCAGGAAAGTCTGAGACTCTTAGCTCTAACCAGCAAAAAGCTGGAAGTAGATCTGTGGCTCCAGTGGTAGAGCACTAGCCTTGAACACAAAGAGCTAAACAAGAGCATGAGGCCAAGAGTTCAAGCCCCAGTATCAGCACAAGAAACAAAAAACAAACCCAGACAAGACAAAAACCACATATGACTCACAGCTGTAAATGTAACCAAACGGGATGAAAGCGTTTCTGAAAGTGTCTACAAAAGGACAGGGTTCCCTGAGAGACTCTGGTGAGCCATGGAAGGAAATGGACTTGCCTTCCCTTCTTAGCCTGTCCAGTGATACTAGCAGGGTCAGCTCTCAGATCACATGGTCCCCATTGTAGGGTCAGCTCTCAGATCACATGGTCCCCATTGTAGGGTCAGCTCTCAGATCACGTGGTTCCCATTGTAGGGTCAGCCCTCGGATCACACAGTCCCTGGGCTCTGGTGCCCCAGCCTGGGCCTGGGCTGCTTATCTCCCCAGGGCAGCCAATCCCGTGACTTCTGTTGTCTGGTTGAGTGGATAGTCTTGAAAGCAGATGCTTTAACATTTGAGGAGGAAACGCAGAGTGTGGCCCCCCGGGGTGGGCTCTGAGGCCGGGCTGGGGCTTGGGCACAGGAGCAGGGTGAGGAAGGTTGGGGTACAGGAGGAGGACAAGGCAGGTGGGGGCCAGGGCTGCTGTGTCTGATGGCTCTCTTTGGTTTCCATGTCCTCTTCTGACCTTGGAATTCATTGACTTTCTGCTTGCGATGAATCTCAAGCCAAAGCAGATCTAGAAGTGGGAGAGAAATCTGGCTTTTCAGATCCATCTATATTTCCACAAAACCAAGACCCTGGGTGTGCATGGATGTCCCCAAGGCAGGAGGAGAGGAAGGAAAGGGTCCAGGTCTCGTCCCCAAGCATCTCCGGCCTGTGGTCCTTGGACAGCACGCAAGGTCTGGCGCCTCCCAAGCAGCTTCATGCAGGGCCAGGCGGGGCTCTCACTCGGCAAGGATGGGATCCCTTTGCCTGGGTCACAAAACTCGCAGAGCCAGGGCCAACGCTTGGGAATAAATGCATTGTCAGTTCCTTAGGGACAGAAGGAATTCACAATTCACGGGTCGCACTCCATGACCCGGCCAGCATCCCGAGGAGCGATTCTCCCGGTGGGTGGCTCTGCTCAGTCGTCCACACTCCCCATGAGGTCTGATGTTTACAGAGATGGTGGCAGGAGAGTGAGTGGACTGAGGATGCTGGTCCCAGGGCCCTCCCTTTCCCTCGGTGGTGTTCTTCCTCCCCACCCCTGGCTGCCTGGCTGCTCCATGCTTTCCAGGGGAGATGAGGACGGAGGAGCGAGGCCCCTGCTCTAACCCAGTGCCCATCGTCAGACAGTCCCATGACCCCCATGGATTTACCTTATTTTATTATAGTTTGTGCCAGCACAGGGCTTGAACTCAGGGCCTTTGCACTCTTGTTTGGCATTTTCACATTTTTTTTGTCGGTCGTGGGGCTTGAACTTGGGGGGCCTGGGCGCTGTCCCTCAGCTCTTCAGCTCAAGGCTAGTGCTCTACCATTTGAACTACAGCGCCACTTCCAGTTTTCTAGTAGTTTATTGGAGATAAGAGTCTCACGGATGTTCCTGCCCGGGCTGGCTTTGAACCGAGATCCTCAGATCTCAGCCTCCTGAGTAGCTAGGATTACAGGCGTGAGCCACCGGTGCCCGGCTTGGCGTTTTCACTTAAAGCGGTGCTCTACCACTTGACTCATACATACCTCCACTTCTGGCATTTTTCTGGTTAACTGGAGATAAGAGTCTAGATTTGTCTGCTCAAGTTGGTTTTGAACTGATCATCAGATGATCATCAGATCTCAGCCTCCTGAGTAGCTAGGAATATAAGTGTGAACCATTGGTGCTTGGCAGGGTGTATGTGTGTGTGTGTGTGTGTGTGTTGTATGTGTGTGTGTGTTTGTGTGTGTGTGTATAGCATGTGTATGGGCACCCATGCTGGTACTGAGGATTGAATTCACACTCTCCCTTGGCTTTTTTACTCAAGGTTGGCATTTTACCACTTGAGCCACAGCTTCACTTCCTGCCCCACATTTGGCTTCACTCGTTGGAGGTGGGTTGTGGGTAGGGATAGTGGGTGGTATTTTGTGGAATAAAGGTTGTACAATCAGATTGAGTCACACAAACTAAAAGATCTTTCTTGACCACCATTCTTAATGTGTTACTGTGCACCTGCTAGAGAAGAGTATCACGGGAAAAGGGAGAGATACTTGGTGGGGTGAGGGGGGTGGGGGATGGAATTAAGTGGGGTGGAATTATGAGGAGGGGGTGGAATTAAGAGCATCTCAAATTCACCTCAAGGGTAGCAACCACCCACTCTGCTCATGCACAACTGGCCCTGGCTGCAAACCTCACAGCCATGTGGAGATTTGTTTGTGTGGGTGCAGACAGACAATTCTAAGTGATCAGCTCACACGCAGGGCCTGATGGATATTTATCACTCAGCTCTTCCTTTCTCATTACTCAAGTCTCTTTGGGGACTTCCCATTCAGCAAGGTATCTCCTGCCTTGCAGTGGCTCCATGGTTGTAGGGGCCATGCAACATTGCTTTTAAAAGTCAAAGGCAGGCACCTGCAATCCTAACTGCTCAAGAGACTGAGCTCTGAGGACCACAGTTCAAAGCCAGCTGGTCAGGGAAGTCGGTGAGGCTTTTAGCTTCACGGAACCATCAAAAAGCCAGGAGTAGAGCTGTGGCTCATATGTTGAGCACCAGCCACGAGCAGACAAAGCTCAGGGACAGCATCCAAGCCCTGAGTTCACACACACACAAAAGTCAAAGGCAAGTTGAGAGGATGTTTCTCTTTTTTTTCTCTCTGTCTCTCTCTCCTGCCCTACCTACTGAGGATGTGATGGTGAAGCCTTGGCAGTGAACTCCTTTCCAATTGACGCCCTCTGTTTATTTTTGCACCCCTAATTACCCTTTCAACTTGCCCCGGTTTATTTTTAGAGATTTCCTATCCACCTCATTAACAGCTCGCAAAAGCGCCTGTCTCATATTTCTACCATTTATACCTTTAATTAAACACACTGGCCTTTGTTATCTCGGAACACCGGCCTTGTTAGGATTTAAATGGAGTGACTGGAAGCTGTGGCCTAACGGAGGTTTAAATATTCCTTCCACTCCTCTGGTCCTTTTGTCTGCCTGGCTGCGAGCATCTCCCCAGTGTTCTCTGTTCTCTTTTGCAGAATCCAAGGCTAGGCGTGAGGGGAGGCAGGAGGCTGGGCGGCCGCTGCTGGGTTTTGTGGATGTGTTTTAGAGCGGGCAGACCCTTGGCCCTCTCCTCCACCCACACCAGGACTCGGCATCCAGGAAGCTCGGCATCCAGTGTGGGAACAGCACAGATCTTAATTAAATGCACCCTGGGACCCGGATCCCCGCTCACACCTGCTGGTCCTCCCACCTCATCAGCAATGAACTACCTCATTCCCCTCTCCCACTGTGTGGCTTTATAACCAAACCTCCCCAGTAGAATGGACAAAATATTGAAAGCATCCATCAGCAGACACTCGGGGGAAAGGGGGAGGGAGGGAGGGGGGAGGGGCAGAGTCAGCCGGTCCAGTCTGCTGACTTTCCCTGATGCTGGCCAGGTTTCCCAGGCCAAGTGGGGGCTGATGGGGGCACGGGGCGGGGGGTAGCTGCACGGTGGCCGCTGTGGAGTGGTCAGCAGTCTGTCCCCCTCCTCCTGGCCTCGTGGGGTCTGCAGTGTCCCCGGCCTTGGGGACCACAGAGCCTGCAGGTGCTCACGGAGCCGGGGACAGGAGGTGGTGCCCTGGCCAGCGCTGGTCCTGGGAGTTTCTGGGCCTCGGGGCTGAGTTTTGTCTGGGCCTGTGGAAGTCCCCTACTCACCCACTCCCACAAACCCCGAGGTCCTGCTGTGTGCCAGCAGGAGTGGGACAGCGCCCCCAGAGGGGATGGGGAGCTCTCACTATAAGGAAGATTCAATTCGGGGCCGGGCAGGCGGGAAGGCGGGGGACAACACAGAACGCCCAGTGTTGACCTGGAGGGGGGGGGGGCAGGAGGCAGGGGGAAGATGGAGGACAGACAGTGCCGTCCAGACCACTTTTGTTGGTGTAACAGAAAACACTAACGATTTATAAAGAAAACAAGTTCGTGTGGCTCATGGCACTGGCGGCCGAGCAGCCCCAGCTCTGGCAGCTGCAGCTGAAGGACTCGTGCTGCGTGTGACATGAAAGTCCCAGACAGGACTGGGCGTGAGCCGAGCTTGCCTCTGTTTATCCAAGGATGGCGAGCGAGAGTGCACGGAGACGCTGCATGCCCAGGTTGAGGCCACACTCACACTCACCACCGTCAACGCATGGATACAGCAGATGCGGGGGTCAGGAAAATGTGGCACGCACGCACACATACACACGTATATGTGTAGATTTTATTCAAAATAATATGAGGTTATTTGTAGGGAAATGGATGAACCTGAAAACATCGAGTAGAGTCAAGCTCAGGGAGACAAATGGCACAGGTTTTCTCTCACATGTGAAAGTTTAGCACTAACATATAAGCATATACGAGACACAGACAGACAGACAGACAAGCCAGCCAGAGTCCTGTCCCTCAGAGGAGGACTCCAGTGGTGGAACTGCTTTGAGCAATGAATTTACAGCTTGACAAAATAAAAACTAAGGATGGGGGAGATAAAAGGGGTGCAAAGGACAGCCTAGGCCACTCCCAGCTGGGGGAGCCCCATCTCTGCAGCCTGAGCAGCTCCTCCCCTCTCCCCTGCAGCCTGCATGGGGGAGGGACTGGGGATTCCCAGCAGGACATAATTTGGGGTGCTGTGTCTTCACACACACCCTTTTTTTGTTGGTTGTGGGGCTTGAACTCTGGGCCTGGGCACTATTCTTCAGCGCTTCAACTCAAGGCTGGCGCTCTACCTTTCGAGCCACAGCACTACTTCCGGCTTTCTAGTGTTTTTTTGGAGATAAGAGTCTTACAGACTTTCCTGCCCAGGATGGCTTTGAACCGTGATCCTCAGATCTCAGCCTCTTGAGGAGCTAGGATGACAGGCATGAGCCACTGGTGCCCAGGACCACACTCCTTCTTGAGAAAAAGCATCTAGCAGTTTGTTCCCCAGTTTGTCTCTGAGCCCGAGTCTCCAGGCCCCCCTCACCTGGCTTCCTCTCCAGAGTTTAGCTCAGCTTTTCTCCTGAAAAACTCTGAGACGTCTGGAGGGTGCTGGTGGTAGCGAGGTGGGGCAGAGAGCAGAACACTGCGCATCTCCTGGTGCCAAGAAGGGGCTGGGGAATGGAGCTGGGTGGGGGGAGCAGCTCATGCTGCAGTCCATTACCACAGCAGGGCCTTCTGCTTCAAGAGTTCACGCCATGCTGACCCACTGGGCGGGCGCCAGGCTGCCAACGGAGGTACACACACCTGGCAGGTCCTGGGAAAAAGGGACTGGGAGAGATCTGACATTTAGAGAGGAGCTGGAAGGGGTGAGATAGCGGCTGACATTCGTTAAATGTCACCACTTTGGTGAGTGCTCGGTGCTTACGTTATTCTAATTAATTACTCAGCCACTTGGTTTATCCGCTGCATCCTCCGCTGGGGAGCAGCACGGCAGTCCTGCTCTCCATCTCAAGCTGCCCACTTGGAAGGCGAGGCCGTTCGAGGCTGTCTAGGACTCAGAGCTACCTGACCACGGCTGGCTCCATAGACTGGGCACACGACCCGCCCGGGCAGGCTGCTAGCTCAGTGTGTTACCTGCCCCGATGACCGAATACTGCAGATCAAGTAGTTTATACAGCAAAGAAATGGCCTGGCCCCGGCGGCTCATGCCTGCCAGCCCTAGCGGAAAAGTCCACGAGGCTCTTATCTCCAATGGGTCAGCAAAATGCCAGAAGTGGAGTTGTAGCTCAAGTGGTAGAGTAACAGCCTTGAGTGAAAAAGCCAAGGGACAGTAGTGCCCAGGCCCTGAGTTCAAGCCCCCAACATAGAAAGAAAGAAGAAAGAAAAGGGAGAGAGACAGCAACAGGGAAAGGGGGGAAGGAGAGAGAAAGAGAGAGAGAGAAAGAAAGAGAGAGAAATTTTCCTCTTGGTTCTGTGGGGCAGAAGTCTGAGAACAGGCAGCTTCATCTAGTGAGCATTTTCGTCGTGGTATATCAGACATGGTGGATATTCAAGCCATAGCAAGATCGGGGAGTTCAAGGGGTCAGGTCTCTGGCTTCTTGATCTCTGGCTCTAGGTGCTTGAAGTTACCAAAAACATTGGTGTCAAAGTAAAATCCACCTGCCTGGCCAATGTGGCAGGAAAAAGAGCACTCCATTACAGGTAGTCCTTGGGGCTCAATGAGCTGAGGGCCACAGCACCCCGGCTTCCCGGCAGGGGCTGGGCAGCCTCAGAGTCAGGCACATGTAGTTTCTTGGGAAGAGGAAGTTCCTGGTAATGTGAGGAAGACAGATAGGAGGCTGGTGTGGCTCTTGGATTTCACGGTGATTTTTTCAGAGAACAAAGACCTGCTGGCCTTCAGCTGTGGCCAGCCATCCTCCGCTGCCTCCAGGCCTCACACTTCCAGAAGCTGGTAGAATTTCTGGCTTCTTGCTGTCCACGCTGGAAGGAACCTGTGAAGCTGCCCAGGCACAGAGCCCTGGAGGCAGCCTCAGAGGGAAGCCGGGGGGCACCTGCTCACGGGGGGGGGGGGGCAGGGGGGGAGTGTTCCGTGTCACCAGGTAATGACTGCTGTGTCACCAAACTGCAGGGAAGGGAGCAACCTCAGGGAAGGAGTCACAGGTCACTCCCCTTGGGGACTGAGTTCTCGGCCGAGATGGCTCTAGTACTGGGTGTGAAAGCCGGCTGGGGTGGGGTGGGGGCTTTGGGGCTGTGCTGAACCTCTGCATGCTCTCTGCCCACCCCCTCCCCATTCCTCCACCCCATGGTGTCACAGGGTCGCCTTTCCTCCTGGTGGAACGGCCCAAGTTTTGTGGAGAGCCAGGCATGGTACGGGGCCAGCCCCGGCTGCTTCCTGGGGAGCTGCCAGGTAGCACCAGGGCACCTGTCCTCGAGCACTGTAGAAAGGATGGGTGACTGGCTGTGGCTGGCTGGAATGGGCGGACTCTGTGGCGCCAAGGTGGTGCGTAAAACTGCGATTCTCCAAGAGGCCGCTGCTAGCCCCTGCCCAGGAAGGGAGGAGACCAGAGCTGCCCAGGGAACATTCCGGATTGCGCACAGGCACAGTGCTCTGTTCCGGATTGCACACGGGCACACCACTGCAGGATTGCACATGGGTGCACAGGAGGTCCTTCTGGAGGAGGCCTCAGATCTCTGGTGCATGCGTGGCACGGCCCAGAGAGCCCGTTTCCATGTGTGTGGCCATTTTCTTCTCTGGAGCTCCCAGAAGAACCTTGTTTTGTTAGAAGTAAGCGTGGTGGCTTACTTCTTTCAGTACCTTGGGTTTGGTTTTGTGACCTTGGGCAAGTTCCCTAACCTTCAGGACTGAGAGCAGGGTCTGTGAGATGATGTGTCTCACGCATTTAGAATGAGGCCTGGCATGTGGTAAGCGCAGTGTCTATTAGTTATTATTGTCATTAATGTGCATATACTCAGGCCTGGTATAAATTAACATTATCTGATATATACTGGTGCTCAATGCCTGTTAGTTGACTGAATACATTAGTGACTACCTATGTAAAAAGGAAAAAAAAAGATGAAAAGACCATAATGGAACTCTTGAGCTTGGGTTCAAGCTCCTGAAGTTCTTGAGCAGGCTGGGGGGAGGTGGGGCAGGAGGGAGAGGCTAGGTTATAGGGTTGAGGTTTTGTTTTTGTTGGTGGTGGGGCTTGAACTCAGGACTTGGCTACTGTCCCTGAGCTCTTTTGCTCAAGGCTAGTACTCTACCACTTGAGCCACAGCACCACTTCCAGTTTTCTGGTGGCTAACTGAAGATAAGAGTCTCCGGGACTTTCCTGCCCAGGCTGGCTTTGAACCGTGATCCTCGGATCTCAGCCTCCTGAGTAGTTAGGATGATAGGCTTGAGCCATCGGTGCTGGACTTTTACATTGTTTCTTTCCCTTGACCTCTCCTGAATAGCTAGGATGATCACAGGCACAGGCCACTAGTAGCTGGCTGCCCAAGGCTGCTTTTCATCCTCTGAGCTGTCATACTTTTTCTTCTTCTTTGCCTTTGTGGTCTTGTGATTGCTAGGCCAGCGCTCTACCACTTGTTTTTTTGTTTCATCATCATTATTATTATTATTTTGTCGGTCGTAGAGCTTGAACTCTGGGCTTGGGAGCTGTCCCTGCACTCTTCAGCTCAAGGCGAGCACTCTCCCGCTTGAGCCACAGCGCCACTTCTGGTTTTCTGGTGGTTCATTGTAGTTAAGAGTCTCACGGACTTTCCTGCTCAGGCTGGCTTTGAACCACGATCCTCAGATCTCAGCCTCCTGAGTAGCTAGGATGACAGGCGTGAGCCATCCATGGCAGGCATTCTTTCATTATTTTTTTGGACAGGGTTTCACATGCTTGCCTGGGCCTGCCTCAACAGTCCTAAAAGTTTCCATGCAGCTAGAATGACAGGTGCACCCCACACCTAGCTACTGGTTGAGCTGGGGGCGGGGTGTTCCTCACTGACATTCTGTTCTGGTGGCATCAGTCCTTCTGATCTGCTTCCTGAGTGGCTAGGATTACAGCCTTGAGCCGCTGGGCATGGCCTAGGCTGTGATATTCTTCACTGGGCAACTGTAGCCTTCTGTTCCACTTCCCTTACAGTATGTCTACTTTCTCCCTTAAACTGTCTTTACTAACATTGTACTAAACATCTGTTGTGAGAGTCAGTCCACAAGGGGTAGAACGTGTCACCTCCCAGTGCAGCTGTCAGCCTTCCCAAGCCTGTCCAGTGCGCCGTGATCTTCCTAAGCCCGCTGGGTGTGCTGTGGCCATCACAAGCCTGCCCGGTGCACCACAACGTCCCAGGGACCACGCACTCACTATTTCATCCTCGAGACACTTGGCCACTTGAGTTTAGCAGGGTCAGGAGTGGTGGTGGCAATGGATGCGAGGGAAGCGATGGAATCCTTGGTTGGCAGAGCTCAGGTGGCTCTCCAGGGCCTCACCAGCGGGAGGCCATGCCCGCTCCCTCCCTCAGGCGGGCACAGCCACGTTGGCTGCTGCCTGGTCTCTGGAGGCGTGTGGGGTATTTTCTGACCTTGCTGGCCTGAGGCGGGCCAGTAGCCAGAGTGAGAACCAAGCCTTGGCTGCTCTCAGCCACGGGATGGGCAGGTGGCATGTGTGTGGCTTAGCCGTGCCCGTGATGCCTTGCCCCAGAGGCTTTCCAGCGGTGGACATGGCTGAACATGGCAGAATTCTGCTGGTGGACAGATGTGGGCATGCTAGCAAAGCAAAACAGGCCCCTGAGCCGCCGAGCTGCTCGGCCCTCAACTCCCTGCAGAATACCACCGTGAATCTTGGTTTGGAAATGAATGGGCCTCCCCCACCTCACTGCCTTTAAGTTAGTTACTAACTGGGGGTGAGCTGGGCACTGATGGCTCACACCCAAAATCCTACCTAACCAAGAGGCTTAGATCTGAGGATTGTAGTTTGAAGCCAGGAAAATCTGTGGGATTCTTTTCTCCAATTATCCAGCAAAAAGATGGATGTGGAATAATGGCTTAAGTGGTAAGAGTGCCAGCCTTGAGCGAGAATCATCAGGGGTAGTGCCTAGACTCTAAATTCAAGCCCCAGTACTGCCAAGGTGGGTGTGTGTGTGGGGGGGGAGCAGGGGAGCCACACAAGGGGTGAGTAGGGAGGAGAGCCTGTGAAGTTGGAATCTCTTTTAAATGTCAAGTCTGCAGGTTGTGTGTGGTCAGCATTGCAGAATTCTTCCTGGTGGGAGGA
This sequence comes from Dipodomys spectabilis, assembly GCF_019054845.1. Taxonomy (NCBI): domain Eukaryota; kingdom Metazoa; phylum Chordata; class Mammalia; order Rodentia; family Heteromyidae; genus Dipodomys; species Dipodomys spectabilis. The sequence continues at coordinate 2,911,192 of NW_024870825.1, read as the reverse complement.
AGCGATGTGCTCAGGTATGAGGTGTGCTCAGTTGTGAGGTGTGCTCAGGTGTGAGGTGTGCCCAGGTGTGAGGTGTGCTCAGGTGTACCCAGAGGGGCTTTGGAGCAACCCCGTCCTGAGGCCCAAACCCTTTGATTCCAGCCTGTGCTGCACAGGTGCCCCCTCCCCCACCCACCTTCACGGGATGGAGGTGGCTGTGATAGCAGAGGAAGGCAAAATCAAAAGCTTCACAGGATGCCGCGTACAGGGCCTGCAGACTCTCAAGAACGTGGAATGACAAGAGAACTGGGCAAGAAACAGAAATTTAATTGAATAAAAACTCCAGGCTTTGACAGGGATGAGAAGACACAAAGCAGTAATTCCATTCATTAACAGAGGGGAGGGGCATCTTTCTACCCAGAAATACTTCCACAAAATGGGAAAGAAACTTTGCTTTTCTGTTCTGTTCTTTCTTTCCTATTCTCTTTCTTTCCTTTAAATAAAAATGTGTGTGCGAGCTGGGTGCTGGTGGTTCGCTCCACAATCACAGCCCCTCAGGAGGGTGGAATCCGAGGATTGTGCTTCCAAGCCCTGGCAGGAAAGCCCATGAGACTCATATCTACCATGAACCACCAACATGCTGGAAGTGGAGCTGTGGCTGAAGTGGTAGAGTGCTAGCCTTGAGCAAAAACAAAAGCTCAAGGACAGCACTTAGGCCCCGAACTCAAGCCCCAGGATTAGCAAATAATAATATGTCTATGTGCAGGGTCCCTGTTGCAACTTTGGCAAAGCTCACAATCACTGCACAAGGACTTTTATCCTGGCAGAGGAAGCTGACAGGTGAGCCCACTTTGAATCTGTTTCTTCTTTTTCTGTTTCAGTTTCCTCTCCTGTGCACAGGGCAGACGCTTCGTTGGGTAATGAGATGAACAGTGATTCATGCACCAGTTGAACTTCAGCACCAGGGCTGGTCTCCCTTGGGACAGATGAGGTGGGGCGGGGAGGGAAGGGGCCTCAGGGCTCAGGAACTAGAACCTTCCCAGGTGCCCCCCACTCCTGTGGGAAGGTATCAAGATGGGCAGGTATTGGGGTGGTGGAGGGGCTGGCTGTGATCTGTTCTGGTGGCGATTTTCTGAAGCTGGGATGCTTACTCAAGGGAGAGAGCTACGTGGACAGCAGGAGGATGGCAACATTGAGATCTGCGCTGACTGCACCCCCTTCTGCCGACAACGAAGGGCGCCCTCCCCTGCCTGAGGGCTGACAGATGACTTCTGGAAGGATCCTCTCACACTAACCTCCAGGATCCTTCTGAAATACAGTTGTCTCCTTCCTAGAGGCAACCCTGAGGTGGCCGCCTGGGTCTACAGTGGAGAAGCGTAATGAAGTGTGTCACCTGCTGGGAGTCTTGTCAGGATGTGAGTGTGTTCTTCCAGGGCTGCCTGACTCAGAAGGCCTGTCCTTCACAAGACATTTGGGGAGGAAAGTTATCTCCATACATTAGTCTCTAGCCCCAGGCTCATACACAGAGGAGTCTAGATTTATCGACTTTTCTCCAGGAAAAGTTTTCTTACCACCACCTTATCCCGCTGGCTCATACCCAACCTCATCACGTTAGGAAGCAGACACTACCTCAGGTTTTAGCAGTGGAGAAACCAGATCATTTGGCTTCAAGTGAGAGTTGCTTAATTAGGTCGCTTGTCCTACAGCACATAACACATATAAAGAGTAAGACACAAGGTGTGTGGATAGTGTTTATGCTCTTGATATTCCATTGTTGAAAGAAGGGGTTTGCCAGGTGAGTGGCTACGAGTAAGTTCTACATACAGCTCTGGAAAGTGGCACTATGGGGTCTCAAGTTGAGGTGGAAACCACCCCTATGTGCCTACCAGGGCAGAGGGCTAAGACTGACAGAGGCCTTGGCCCGAACACCACTGTTCGCTCTGTAGGAATGTGCTATTACAATACAGAAGAGTTCAAACTCTTTTTTTTTTCTAAAGTGAATTTGGCCTATGGTAGAGACCTAAAGGTAAAACAAAACACCAGTACTAAAACAACACAGAATACTTAATATGTTATGGAACTGAAGTTTAAGATGAGAATTGTCCCAGAGTTTGTGGAGCTGAAATAAGCTCAGGCTGATTGGTTTTAACCAAGAAGATGTTCTTCCCAGAGAGATCCAGTCTGTGGCTTAGAGTTCCAAAGTCCTCCTTCAGAAATGAACACTTCATCTAGATTTGTTTCCTTTTATCTGTTTAGGCATTTAAGACAGCTGTTTGATACTTCATGGAATTAAAAAGCTATGCATAACACATAAATCATCCTGAAACATGTACCTAGCTTTCTTCATGATAAAGGTTATTTTCAAGAATGGAGAGCCTGCCTTCAAACACGAGCCATCATTAACTGCGGTAAGTCATCAGAAAACCTATAGCGAGATTAGTTTAAACAGGATCATTCCTGAAGAATGTGAGGAAGGAATCAAGATGTTTCTAGTTGATGAAAAAAGCTGAGGAGACCCACACGCTGCAGAAGTCTTGCATGTCAGCACATCAGGAGTTCAGATTTTGGCTTGTGTCACACCAACAGAGGCTTGAAGCTGATGTTGGCCTTGTGAAGGTCTTTGGAGCATCTGTATATCCCTGTGGGGTGCTGAAAATAGTCATAGCCCCACCCACTGCAGCCATGGCCACACCCACTGCAGCCATGGCCACACCCACTGCAGCCATGGCCACACCCACTGCAGCCATGGCCATACCCACTGCTTTCTTCTCCAGGGTTGTACAGCTTGGTGGAGACAAAATTTCAGGCAGGCAGTCTGCTCTTCTAGAAAGTCGGCTTGCTATTTTCATCTGGTTTTCTAGAACCAGTTTCTGGCTCTCCATCCTTGGCATTTCCCCCTCTACTCATTAGTTTTTTGTTAGTCACCCATTTGTTTATTTCTTCTTGTCTTGACATTAGACCCATACAAAGTCAAAAACCACAACAACATCACCTTGGGAGACAGGAAAGACGAGGACGGATCTAGCCGCAGGATGGACGTTGGGCCAGCGCTGCCAGGAGCAGCTGCATAGACACCGCTTAGACGCTGACACTGGCGAGTGCAGACAGGACACGGGGGAGTGGGCGGCGCGGCCGGCCGCCCTCACGGCATCAGAGGCGGCTTTGGCGATGGGCTCGAACTCTCGCTGTCGAAGCTGGCGGCTCGGCCCTGCCACTGCAGAGGAGGAAACCCAGTTACCGAAGGCCACAAAGCTAACGCTTCCACTCCAACCCCACCCCGGCCACGCCCTGGGCTCCTGGCAGGCAACGTGGACTTGCTGTCTGCTGTGCAGAACTGGGAGGAAGGCCAGGACTGCCTTGTCTGGCTTTCTTCACAACGTGATGTGTGTGCATGTGTGCATGCATGCATGTGTACTGCGTGTGTGCATGTGTGTATGTACTCACGTGTGTGCATGTGTGCGTGTGTTAAGGAGCTGCCGTGGTGGACCATTTCTGTGCACGTCCAGCACTGTTCTTGCTGTGAACAGATGACGCTACCAGCGTGTGGACAGTGAGGCCTCACTGCCCTGATCCCATGCAGGCATTATTTGCAGTTTGTCTGGCAGCCGTTAGTGCCACGGAGAACCCCCGGAGAGCCTTGGCTCTCCAGTCTTGATATGTGCTCCGGTATTTGCACCCGGCTTGCAGGGGGAGGGAGGGGAGGTAGGTGGCCCATCTTCTTCCTCCCCAGCTTTCTCCTCGCAAACCCATGCCCCCTGCAGGCCTCTAGCCCACTGTGGAAGTACACATGGTGATGCATGACGGACAGGAGCTCCGGGACTGATGGGCTGGAGCCTGGAGTGGAAAAGCCAGGCCCTGCCCCGCCCCGTCTCCAGGGCAAGGAACTCAGTCCTGGACCGTTCTTGACCTGTCTGGGGGTGGCCTAGGTTCGCAGAGCCAGTGTCTCCCACTGCAACTCCTGTCCTTGTTGTGGGGGAGGAAGGAGGGAGACAGAGCTCGGGTAAGTGGTCAGATGGTCCTCCTGCCACAGGTGCCTGCCTCTCATCTCGCCTGGGGAAGGGTGGGCTGAGAAGTGCAGCCTGGGTTTGGAAGCAGGAGGATGGCCGGCGTCTGGCAGCCATGTCCAGACAGAGCTAAGCTATCTGAGGGTAAACCTTCTGTCATCCATAGAACAGCCACAGAGCCAAGGAGATGCCAGACCAGCAGGACAACGTCCAGCAGCAGCCCCAAGCTCAGCCTCCACGCTCCCCTCAAGGGCCTTCACACTTCCTGAGCACACCAGCCTGAAGGCTCACAGCTGACCCTCGGCTGCCACCACGTGACCTAGACCTGCCCAACCCCACTGGGCCAGACTGGAGGGGGCCGGGAGCGAGTGGTGGCTCATACCTGTCATCCCAGCTACTCGGGAGGCTGAGATCTGAGGATCGTGTTTCAAAGCCAGCCCAGACAGGAAAGCCCATGAGACTCTTATCTCCAATGAACCAGCAGAAAACCCAAAGTGGCGCTGTGGCTCAAGCGTGTAGAGCACCAGCCTTGAGTGAAAAAGCTAAGGGACAGCGCCCAGACCCTGAGGTCAAGCCCTAGCACTGGCGCATGGAAAGCCTGCCCGCTCTCTTACAGGTAAGAAAGCAAAGACACAGAGGTTGAGACGGCCAGTGAGGAGCAGAGAGAGCCTGGCCACAGAGCCGGGTCTTCTGGCCCCTTCCGCTCCATCCTGCCACGGTGCGGGGCGAGCTGCGGGGAGGGAGGAGATGAAGCGCAACCAATGGCCTGACTCCAGGTACTTACTCCTAACTCCGGTGCAGTCCCTCTGCTTGCAGCATCCGCGTGAATGAAATCACAACCGAGGGGTTCCCTGGTGAGATACGGGCAATCAATAAGCGCCTGGCCCCTGGGCCCCTGGGCCTTCTGCCTCAAGTCTGCACACCCTGAAGTGGTGTGAGACCGTGAGGAATGCTCTTGCCAGCAGATCCTGCTGTGTGGAGCTAGGTGACCGCCTTCGATGGTCAGCAAGAGGCACCCGGTCACTGCTCGCTCCTCTCCGGATCACAGGCCACAGAGACAACTGGATCAACTGTCCAGCCCAGAGCGGGAAACACAAAATGCTACAAAATGCTACACAGAGCACCTCTGTCCTATACTCCTCCCAGGATAGCCGCACAGAGCGTAACTGTTTATCTGGAATGAATGGAGAAAGAACATGGATTGTCGGCTAAGGCCTCAAGTTTTCCTGTGATGATAAACCAAGGGAGGAGCTTAGTGCATGAATGGAGAGGTGGATAATTCTAGAATGCACATCCAGGTGGCTCTGGGAAAGCAAAGACCTTGTCCCCCACCAACAGCAAGGTTACCGTTCCCAGGCAGCTGTGTGCCAAGGTCTTCTATTGAAATGTAAAATCTATGGAAAGCCAGGGCCGCAGCTCATACCTGTTATCCTAGCAAATTCTGGGGCTAACACTGAGGATCGTGGTTCAAAGCCAGCCGGGGTGGGAAAGTCTATGAGATTCTTAATCTCCAATGAACCAGCAAAAAGTCAGAAGTGGAGTGATGGCTCAAGTGAAGAACATCAGTATCAGGCAAAAAAAAGCTAAGCAAGAGCGCAAGGTCCTGAGGCCAAACCGCAGCTGTGACCCACACAGAAATCTACAGCGGGCGATCTGAACGTGGCCCCTTGCAATAAAGCTGGAGAGGAGCCCGGCCACCCGGCTCTGCGTGTGGAGATGTGGATGATGGCCACGCCGTGCCAAGGAGGAATGTGGGAAGAAATGGGCTAATATGTAGCTGGGCAGGAGCTGGATGTGGCTTAATGCATTTTTATTCACAGGAGATCCCAGCAGGGGAAAATACTTTCTCAATGAATTTGTTTCCCTCAACCTTATTTTAAACCCCTAACAGGCAAGCCAGTTTGATGCCCTCTGTTCCTATTAATAAAAAGAGAAATGATCACAGCACTTGAAACTCAGCTAGGAAAGGTACAAGATACACATGGAGTGCTTTACAGATATGAGGTCATTTATCTTCCTGGCACTGGAGAAGATTTCTTTATGGATGGTGTGGCTGGGAGGGAGATCCAACCTCCAAGAGCAAGGCTCTTAGCGTTGGGACTGAGCAAAGAGGAGGCAGGTGAGCGGTGAGGATAGTTGAGGATACAGCTATGTGAACACACAGGAGTGTTAGTTCATGTTAGCCTGCTGAGGTTGTGTGTGTGTGTGTCAGTGTGTGTGTGTGTGTGTGTGTGTGTGTGTGTGTGTGTTAGTGTACTGGGGCTTGAACCCAGGGCCTTGTGCTATCCTTACCTGGCTTTTCTGCCCCTGGCTAGCACTCTGCCACTTAAGCCACAGCTGCACTTCCAGTTATTTGCTGGTTAACGGGAGATAAGAGTCTTACAGACTTCCTGCCCAGGCTGGCTGCAAATCGTAGTCCTCACAGCTCAGCCTCCTGAGCAGTTAGTGCTACAGGTGTGAACCACAAGCCCTCACCTAGATGTATAGATGCATTTTAATAAAAGTGTCCATGAAGACTGCATACCAGTCCCTACTGCTGAAATCCTCCGTTGCCAAGACGGATGTCATTTTCAGCTTCTTTGTGCAGAGAAATGATCATCGGAGGAAGAAATGTGTGTGTGAAGGGGGGGGCAGTCCTGTGCACACTTGATCGCTCACTCCAGGGCCAGGTGATGAAAAAAAGTAAAGCCGAGGGATATGAATCAATTTAATCTTTTTGTTTTCCGCGGACCGTTAACTCGACTGCCTCACCAAATATTCATTTTCAAGGGCTCTATTCTACTTTATCTTTCTCTTTTGTCAAGACGAGTGAGTCAGAGTTCTCAAAGACACAGACTTGGAATCAATTATGTGGACTAATTAGATTGCACTTATCAGGATCCTGGGGGCCCAGGCCTGGCACCAGAGCGCGCTGCGCTCCATTTCTCCTGCCACACGCTTCCTTTGCTGAGGCTAGCCAGACATCAGGGGTGCAGGATCTGCCCCACATGTGAAGGAAGGCAGCCAGCCCTTGCGGCTGGGCCTGGGAAAGGTGAGGGGACAGGCCTACCCCTCACCAACCCAGAGTCAAAGCCCGGGGCGGGCAGCGGCCGCCTGGACTCTCACAGCCCCATGCCCACCTCCAAAGCCCCCTCAACAGACGCTGAGGACTGAAGGCTGGCTGCAGCCTGCCCAGGGCCGCCAGCTGGGCTCATGGCACACAGGGCTGTGCAGCAGCCTCATCCAGGGCTTGTGGGGGTCGGGGGGAGGCTGAGAACGGCCCTGGGGTCCTTGGCTGGGTGGACATTTTCTGCACTTTTTAAAGGCGCCTCTGCTTTAAGCTTTGGTGGAAGGGCCCCGTGCCCACCAAACACTCTTTTTTTCCAGGCGCAGGTGGCTCACGCCTGTCATCCCAGCTACTCAGGAGGCTGAGATCTGAGGATCATGGTTCCAAGCCAGCCTGGGCAGGAAAGTCCGTGAGACTCTTATCTGCACTAAAACTACCACAAAAAAAAAAAGAGTCAGGGGCTAGGAAGTTGGCTCAGTGGTAGAGCGCTTGCCTTGCTTGCCTGAGGCCCTGGGTTCAATTCCTCAGCACCACATAAGCAAAAAAGAAAAAACCCGGAAGTGGCGCTGTGACTCAAGTGGTAGAGCGCTAGCCTTGAGCTGAAGAGCTGAGGGACAGCACCCAGGCCCAGAGTTCAGGCCCCACGACCGGACCCAAAAAGAAAAAAAAAAGAGTCAGAAGTGGCGCAGTGGCTCAAGTGGTAGAGCACCAGGTTTGAGCTCAGGGACAGCACCCAGACCCTGAGTTCAAGCCCAAACACCAGCACCAAAACAAAAAAGGCCTTTGTTTTGGTATTCGATTCTCTATGGGTTGCTGTACAGCATCTGGCTTTTTATATAGACAGGGCTGTGATTCGAAGCAGAGGCTCAGCCTGATCTGACTGCCTGAACCCAATCTACTCAAGAAATGCAGGCCAAGAGCTCACCACAGGATCTAAATTGGTCAGGTGTGGCAAGTGGGACAAGCGTTGATGTCACTCAAAGAGACATTTTCCTTCCTTCCTTCCTTCCTTCCTTCCACCCTCCCTCCCTCCTTCCTTCCTCCTCCTCTATCTTCTTTGTGGTGCGTGCATGCATGCCAGTACTAAGGCTTGAATTCAGGATCTGAGTGCTGTCCTTTAGCTTTTTCACTGCAGGCTGGTATTCTACCACTTGAACCACAGCTTCATTTCTGGCTTTTTGCTGGTTAATTGAAGATGAGTATCTCACAAACTTTCCTGCTCAAGCTCTGAACTGCAATCCTAGGATCTCAGTCTCCTGAGTAGCTGAGATTATAGGCAGGAGCCACTGGTGCCCAGCTAAAGGGATGTTTTCCTGACAGAGGAGAAGCCCTGGGCTCCAGCGTACATAGCAAGCCAGGAGCATGCATAGCAAGCCAGGAGGGGGAAAAAATGGAGCCACAGCCTCTGCTAGCCTGGCCGGGGACTCCACTAGACAGCAGTGCCTCTCGGGAAAGAATGTGAAGTCTTTCGTGCAAGGAGAGAGCTGCTCTCTGGCGGTCGACCTGCCATCTATCCACAGAGGAAATGCCAAACTCAGCCTGGCTCGGGCCTGGGGAGCTGGGTGTTCTGATGGTGGGAGTTCCTGCCCAGGTTCTGATCTCACTCCCCTCTGGGGTGCATCCTAAAGGACTAACTCAGGGGCTCTGAGGAGGCTTTCAGGCCCGGCAGTGGCTTGCTGGGAAGGCTTTTTCAAGGTTTAAATTTTCCCATTAAGAAATCAGCATTGGCCGGGTGCCGGTGGCTCACACCTATGAGCCTAGCTACTCAGGAGGCTGAGATCTGAGGATCAGGCAGGAAAGTCCACGAGACTCTTCACTTAATTAGCAAAAAGCCGTTAGTGGTGCCGTGGTAGAGCACTAGCAATAAGTGAAAAAGCTCAGGGGCAGTGCCCAGGCCCTGAATTCCAACAGGCCCCAGTACCAACACAGAACAACAGAAAACAAGACAACCTCCAGGATTGCTTGTGAAACATCCCATGTCAGGGGCCCCATCAGGCAGCCTCCGCCTCCCCAGCGCCCGTTATGCGGAGGAGCACGTGGCCCTGTGCCCCTCCCGCCGATGCCCCGGATGCCCCATGGCTGCCATTCTCAGCCCACAATGCCAAGCGGCCAACGCGCCGGGCAGGCAGCCTCACCCACCTCTTTGAAGGATTTCTTTACCTCCACCAGGGAGTGCCAGTGGGCGATGGGCTTCCGGGGGTAGGCCAGCATCTCGTTCCAGTGGTCCCTGCCCAGGCCTTCGGCACTGGTCCCCACGCTGCACACCCCGATGATCTCGTTGTGGCCCACTCTGCGGAAGACAGACCCCGCCGTTGGCCACCAGGCAGCTCTCGGGCAGAAGGGTGAGCGCTATAGGCCAACACTGGGCTGGCCTGGGAGGTTGGAGCCTGTGAGGCTGCTCGACCTCCATCAGACACAGGGAGATAAGCGAGGGCCACGGGCTTGCCTGGAACCCCAGGGACCGATGGCCTCTCACCTTGTGACCTGACCAGCCCTTCATAGCCAGAGACAGCAGGACTGCGAGAGAATCTGTTAACGAGAGATAATGCCGAGAGCCATTTCTCCTCCCCGAGCCGTGATTTATTCACTCAGCAAGAGCATCCATTACCATTCAAGTAACATTAGTCAAGGGGCCTGAGAACTTGTGTTCAAAATCCAGGACTGAAGCTGGGCACCAGTGCCACACCTGTAATCCTAGCTAGCTGGGAGGCTGAGATCTGAGGATACAGGTTCGAAAGCAGCCCACGCAGATGATTTGAGACACTGTTGTGTCCAATTAACCAGTGAAACTCCAGAAGTGGCCAGGTGCTGGTGGCTCACGCCTGTAATCCTAGCTCCATTGTGGTTCGAAGCCAGCCCGGGCAGGAAAGTCCAAAAGGCTCTTATCTCCAATAAAAGACTTTCGGGCTGGGAAGGTGGCTCAGTGGTAGAGTGCTTGCCTCGAATGCATGAGGCCCTGGGTTCAATTCCTCAGCACCATATAAGCAGAAAAAGTCGGAAATGGCGCTGTGGCTCAAGTGGTAGAATGCTTGCCTTGAGCTAAAGAGCTGAGGGACAGTGTCCAAACCTAGAGTTCAGGCCCCACAACTGACCAAAAAAAAAAGATATCCAATAAACGACTTTCAAAGGCTGGACATGGCGCTGTGGCTCAAGCGCATTAGCCTTGAGCAAAAGAAGCTCAGGGTCAGCGCCCAGGCCCAGAGTTCAAGCCCCAGGACTGGCAAAAAAGAAAAAAAAAAAAGCCAGAAGTGGAGCTGTAGCTCAAGTGGTAGAGTGGCAGCAGCGTGGAGCAGAAAAAGCCAGGCAAGAGAGCAAGACCTAGAGTTCAAATCCTAGAACTATCCCCGCAGTAAAGAAAAAAAAAAATCCAGGACAGGGAATTAGCGCAGATCTCAGTATCCTTCTATTAAGGGACAGTTGGAGAGAGGGAATCATGAGGGGCAGTGGCTGGGCAGTGCTTTTGAGGCAGCCTTGATGGGAAGCAGAATCAAAAATGAGAAAAAAACACCCTTGAAGAGGACCGGGGCTGGGAGGCGTGGTGGGTCTGGTGGCGGAAAGTCGTGGGAGCCCAGGGGAAGGACACAGCCATGACCCATCTTCAGAGATGTAGAGCTGAGGAATGTGTTCAGGAAGATGTGTTTTTAGTCAATTGGCAGAGTCGGGGCAGAATTCGCCTGAGGCTATTTGGGGCCGAGGTGGTAGGGACCGATCTTGTCGGTGGTGGTGTTCTAAGTCCTTGCTTGGCTTCTACATTCCCTTGCTTGGCTGCTATGCTCCGGGCTAAACCCAAACTACTTGAACTCCAGCCATGCCCAGCTTTTTGTTGGTTAATTAGATAAGCATCTCACAGACTTTCCTGTCCAGGTCAGCTCTGAATGGTCCTCCTCAGATCTCAGCCTCCTGAGTAGCTGGGATGACAGGTGTGAGCCACAGGTGTGGGGCTTGCCAGAGAGGCGTGTTAAAGGACGGCCGGTGGTCACGGCGCCACCTGGGACAACGGGAAGAGATGGGTGGAAACAGGCCACCGGGAGGGAAGCCGAGGCCCGCGTGGTCCCCTCAAGTCCCTGTCCCTTCGGGTGGCAGAACCTGCACCCCAAACTCCGGGTCCTAGGCCAAGAAGCCTGTGCTGCCCCAGGGTGGAGGCAGGAGCCGTGTCCCTGGGGCTGGGCTGCACGTACCTGTCGTAGTCCATGACCGAGATGAGCAGGCTCACTTGATCCATGTTCTCCGGAGGAATGTCAAAGATGACTGCCTCATTGTAGACGGGGTTGAGCGTGTTCTTCTTTATGGTGGTTTTCTTCTTCTTCAACCTCCGGCCGTCACACAGCAGGGACACCTTGACATAGGGGTCTGTGCAGACAGGAACGGAGTGAAGGAGAGAGGGTGTGTCCTGAGCATTGTTTGCCACAGAGGGCTGACTCTGTGTGTGTGTGTGTGTGTGTGAGAGAGAGAGAGAAAAACAAAGCCACTTGAAGTTACCTGTGTGCACACCTGTCTCTGAGGAGGCACTGGCATCTTTACTCTTGTGAGGTACTAATAGAGATGCAGCCTGACCAGACACGCGCTGCCCATGCCCCAGACCTGCACCTCTGTCCCACAGCGCCTGGCTTTTCTTCTCTTCCCTCCCTCCCTTCCTTCTTTCCTTTATTCCTTCCTTCATTCCTTCCCTTCTTCCTCTTCCTCTCCTCCTTTTGTTCTTGCCTGTCCCTTGCACTGTCTCTCAACTCAAGGTGGGTGCTCTACCACTTGAGCCACACCTCCACTTCTGGCTTTTTGCTGATAAACTGAAGAATTTCATGTATTTTGCTCTGTGGGCTTGGATTCAGGCTGTGAGCCTCAGCTCTTAGCCTCCCAGGTAGCCAGGGTGACAGGTGACCCCATATTTCTCTCATGTGTTTGGAGACAGTTTTTCCTGGAGGTTTTCACCAGCATTGCTGAGCAAAGGATCAAGGGGGTAACAAAAAGGCCTCCATGATGCTGAAGGCACACCCTGGAGTCAGAGCGACATGAACAGCTGCTGCCGCACGCTGTTTACACCGGGTCCCCATATCTCAATACTCTCATTTGCATTTGTCAGCAGGAAGGGGATGCAGCCTGCTTTCTGCTCCCCTGGAAGTCAGGTCCTGGCCACTTCTGAGCTGTGGAGTGGAAGGAGCTGTGGCCGGGAGGGTGAGGGAGTCCTCCCTGGGGGAGGGCCAGGCTGGTAGGCTTTCTCCATGGTGTCTTGGACTGTCTCCACGCTGCTAGCAACTGTCTTGTTACTGAAATGTCTGTGTGCCTCCCAAGGGTGGCTCTCCATTCTGTTTTTCTGAATAGGGATTTCATGTCCTCTTCCTACCCTGAAATTTTCTACTCATCCAGATGAAGGGACACCTAGTGTATCGCATGGCACAGGTGTTTTGGTCACCATCATAATTAGTATTTACGCTTCCAGCTCAAGAAGGGTGAAGATGACCCACAGGTAATAACAGCTTTCAGACACAGAGGGGCTGGCACCTTGTCCAGGCTGTGTGCATGGGCAGGTGTGGGCTAAGTCCAATGCCCTCCCACCCTGCAATCCCGAGGGTGCAGCCCTGCCTCCTGTGCAAAAGCCTCCCGGACTCATGGCCCCTGACATGCAGTTCAGTATGAAGAAGAGAAACCTCAGCCCTACCCAGAAGGCCAAGCGTTGAAGGCTTTCCTACAGGCAACCGAATGAGGGTTGGGGTTGGGGTTAGGGTAAGAATTAGGGGTTAGAGTTAGGGTTAGGGCTTAGGGTTAACGGTTAGGCGACTAGATGAAGGTGTGTCCACAGGTAACTGGATGAGCTCCATGCTCAGCCTTGGAGAGCTTAGGTTTTCTTTCTTTCTTTTTTTTTTTTGTCGGTTGTGGGCCTGAACTGTGGGCCTGAACTGTGGGCCTGAGCACTGTCCCTCAGCTCTTCAGCTCAGGTTAGCCCTCTACCACTTGAGCCATAGCGCCACTTCCTGCTTTTTCTGCTTATATGGTGCTGAAGAATCGAACCCAGGGCTTCATGCATGCAAGGCAAGCACTCTACTACTGAGCCACCTTCCCAGACCATGAGAGAGCTTAGGTTTTCAAAGAAACTGGGGGAGGCAGCAAGGAATTTTAACCAGCCTGCTCTTGCACTCTGCTGCTTTGTGAGACACCCTTCGGGATTTTCGGGGGATTTTGTCTGTGTGTGTGTGTGTGTGTGTGTGTGTGTGTGTGTGTGTGTGTGTGTGTGTGTGTGTGTGTCTGCCAGTACTAGGGCTTGAACTTAGAGCCTGGTTACCTGTCTTTGAGCTTTACTGCTGAATCCCGTGGCTCTATCACTTTAGCCATAGATCCATTTTTGGCTTTTTGGTGGTTAACTAGAGTCTCACAGAATTCCCTTCTCAGCTGGCTTCAAACCCTGATCCTCAGATTTCAGCCTCCTGAAGCTAGGATGACAGGCATAGTCCCTGAGCCTGGCCCACCATGACCGCTTTGTGGCATCTGTGCTCATACTTAAGAGCTTTCCAGGAAACACACAGTAAAGGCAAGGGGGTGTGGGGCAGATTCCATAGGAGTTGAGGGGCGCCTCCGGGGTGGTGTGACCCAGGACATGGACATCAGAGGAGGGCTTCCTGGAGGAGACAAATGGGGCCTTTCCCAGGCTGCGCATCCTCACAGGCAGTCTACCTGCAGCCTCCGCCCTCCCCAGCGAGCTTTCAGCTCACAAGCTTCAAGCTCCTGCCCTGACACCCGCCAGCTCCCGGAGGGCCCTCCTTACCATAAAGAAAGCATGTGCACACACCTGTGTCTATGTGTGCATGTGTGTATATGTGTACGTGTGCGCACACGTGCGTATGCAGGTACGCCCTGACACCATGCCCAGCACACAGGCTTCTGCAGCTGCTCTCCACCCCTGCCTCCTTTTTAGCGTGTTTGCAGCCCAAGCCTGGGCGGAGGGCAGACATTTATTGGAGCCACTCCATGTGACCCTTTTGGAGGTCCGGGCCAGTGCAGAAATGGAGAAGACTGTCCTGAGTGTGTCTCCTGCTCCTTTCCCTCCTCTGCACGAAAACTGTGAGCTGAGCCTCCTCCCCTCTGCCCCTCCGTCACCCTCTTCCCTCCCTCCCTCCTCTCCCCTCTACCAGTGATCCACCCAGTGCTTATGATGTCCTGGGACACCGCTTAGCATCTCCCTGGATTTGCTCACTTATTCTGAGTACAATCAATGCAGGCAGTAGCGTTCCCATCTCCCAGACCAAGAAACACCTGTGGCCTGGATGGCGGATGTTTCAAAGGCCACGCCTGAAGGTCTGAGCCTAGCCCTGGTGCTACTGGCCCGGTGGTAGAACCTTCTGGATGTGTGGACTAATGGAAGGAAGCCAGGCCATGGGCGGGGTCTGGTTGCTACAGGACCTCAGCCCCACCCCCCTCCTCTTGGCTTCCTGCTCTGAGGTCGGGTCTCCTCTGCCATGTGCCCGTGGCCCAGGCTGAGCACACTGGCGCAGTGGGCTGAAGTCAGCCTTCCCTGCGCGCCAGTCACCGCGGGTCCACTGCCGTGGCTGCGGAGACCCAGCCCAGGGAGCTGGGGCTGTGTTCTGCTTCAAAACACTGGCGTTTACCGCCCTTCATCCTGCACACTCCCACAGCCTGCTGTCTGGACTCCAGGAGGCAGCACGGTGGCCACAGGGGAGGGGAGAGGCTGGTGGGGGGAGGCTGGTGGAGGCCATGAGGGGGAGGGGAGAGGCTGGTGGGGGGAGGCTGGTGGAGGCCATGAGGGGGAGGGGAGAGGCTGGTGGGGGACACAGAGGAGGAGAGAGGCTGGGGAAGCACAGGGGAGGAGAGAGGCTGGGGGGGAATGGGGGAGGGGAGAGGCTGGGGGGAATAGGGGAGGGGAGAGGCTGGTGGGGGCCATAGGGGGAGGGGGAGTCTGGGGGCACAGGGAAGGGGAGTACCTGAGTAGCCTGTGATGTCCATGGCCTTCAGGTTGCGGCATTTGATCACGGTGAGGGTGAGCCTGCCGGCCGTGGGCAGGTAGCAGAGGGAGAACATGATCTCTCCCAAGTCCACGCTTTCCTGCAGGGAAGCAGACAGGAGGGCAGTGAGGGCCTCGCCCCTCCAGGGCCGTGGGGAAGCCTCGCCACCAGTTTAAGGACATGGGCCCTGGGATCCGTGAGGAATCCCAGGTCTCGGGGGTAGAAGGTCCCCTTGCGACGTCCCTTCTCATGTTTCGATCAGGCCTGGGTCGCCTGCGGTCTGCTCTGGTCTGACTGGCCCCATCCGGGCTCTCTCCGCCCCCCCCCCCCCTCCAGGTGTGTGGTCAGCTTGTCCTGGGCAGCACAAGTGCTCAGCCCACAGGCTGCGGCTCCCCTCCACTCTGCCCCTCCACTCAGCCGGCACCCAGGCCTCCACTGTGGCAGCCTCCTGGCCTCTCTGGGCTCCACCGTCTCTGGGTGGAGAGAATGCCAACCAATGAGCCGTCCCCACCCAGTGCCTGAGCCCCGCCTTGGATCGGTTTTGTCCCTTTCCCCTAATTCGATCAACCTTCAAAAACAAACAGCGAGGGGCAGAGTCAGCACGGCCAGGCCACGAGGTCGCCTTTTCCTACAAAATTCTACCACCTTCTTTGGAAGATGGCAAACGTGTCCATCTGTTGTACCAGAGAGCATCCTGCCAGGCTGCTCTTCCTCCTGCGCCCACGACTTGAGGCGGGGGCAGGTGTCTCGGAACTCCACCATACAGAGGTGCTTCCTGCCTTAGGGTTCCCAGAGCTAGGCTGGATGAGGGGGTCAGGGCTTGGGAAGGCTCTGATTTCAGATGTCATGTACAACTCCACTCCTCAGAAGTCCCTGGTTCAAAATAACAAGTTTTAGTCTTCTATGTGTGCCCTGTATTAATTCACTGACTCAGTCGTACTGTTATGTACTAAGTACACGATCTAGATACGGGGCATAGAGGAGAGAAATCCCTTCCTCTAGGCAACTTACATTGTATGGGGTCCAGCACAGTATTAAAAAGAGAAATGAATATTAAAAAGGAAAAGGAAATGAAGTTGGTCAAAAACATCAAGCAGACAAATTTCCAGCTGAGAAGGGAGATATGAAATGACCTTGGAGAAAGTCGTAGCTGTTGGGTTTTCCCTGACTTCTGAGAAAGAGGAGTTGAGGAAGACACCAAGGCTCCCAGGGCAGCCCACCTCCAACTGGAAACTTCTGGAATATTGGCCCACCCGAGAATTAGCCTGAGCATATTCTCCTCTAGGAGGCGTCAGCTCCCTCCCTTTCCTGCCCCATGCTTCTGGTCTACCTACCACCCCTGGCCTCCAATCAAAGCCCAGAACTGGTGCCAGAAGGCCCCCAGCCAAGGGCTGGGAAGGTGGCTCAGTGCCAGAAGGCCCCCAGCCGTGGAACTTCCACCAGGGTGGTGGAACTTTCCACAACCAGCCCCCCTTCCAATACCCAGGAACCTGGCCCCTGCAGTGCCAGCAATCCACATCATGTGGGGCTTTGTCCGTGCAGAGTCTCGGGGCAGGAGCCCCTGGCAGCTCTGGGGGCGAGAATCAAGAATCAGGGCTTTGTCCCCTATGTTTACTCAGCTCCTGGTGGTGCTGAGTGCTCCTTCAGGACCTGTAGAAACATCCACCGAGTCACACTTGTTTTGCATCGTTTCACACTTCCTGCCCAGGTGCACACCTGGCCCCGAGTCGTCCTACTTTTGCTTCTCATCATTGCAAAACACACATCATTAGGCCTGGTTTCCTCACTGAAATGGGGTCTCATGGACCTTCCTGATAAGGCTGGTCCCAGGTTGCTAGTAGACAGCCACCAAACCAGTCATCAACTAAGATCTCATAAGCTTTGCTGCCCATACAAACCACCATTCCCCTCCCCACCCCCAAGCCTTCCAGCTAGCCAGGATTGCACATGTGAGCCCCAGACCAGACCTCTCTTTATTTACTTTAGAAAACTCCCAGGGATCCTTCAATAGCAGCCTGCTTTCCTCTGCCGAGGTCTTTGCTGATGTTTTTTTCTCAGGGATCCTTAGCACAAACCTCTGAAGTAGGTGTCCCAAGCCCCACCAAACCCTGGAAGAAGCGACCACCTTGAGAAGTTTAGAAGCATCAAGTGCTTAGCAGTTTGCTTTCTGAACAAGGACAGCAGCTCAGCTTGCACGAGACTGGTAGGAGCTGAGCCTGCTTTCCTCCCCTCTGCCTGCCCTGCTCTGCATGGCTGATGTGCATTTGTTGACTTTTGCCTCTCCAGGCCCAGATGATTCTGCACCTGACTGTACCTCAGGGTCTGTCTGCCCGCCTGCCCCCCCCCAAGCACCCGTCCCCCGCCTGCCCCTGACTCAGTGTCCCCCCCAGCACCCGTCCCCTGCCTGCCCCTGACTCAGTGTCCCCCCCAGCACCTGTCCCCCGCCTGCAGTGCCTCAGGCTGCACAGCTCACACAAGTCACTGGATGGAGTCTTTCCTCACCCGCATCTTGCACTTCGCACAGCTTAGTGGCGAGAGTGCGTATTGCTCTAGCATGCACAAGACGGACAGGGAGGACTGGGTTGTCCTTTTGAGCCAGTATTGGAGCTGGAAATCCAGGACCCTGCTTTTTACTTGCTTTTATTTGTTTCTGTTTCACTCAAGGTTGGCCCTCTACCACTCAAGCCACACCTTTACTTGTGGCTTCTTGCCAGGAGTCTTCTCGGGCCACCATCTGCACAACAGCAGTGTCCGTCCGCCCAGGCTGAGCCAGAGAGCCCACTGCTGCTCTCTTTGAAAACACTTGCATCTCAGTCATGAAGCGCCTGGTGGCTTTTCTCCTCTTTAGCAAAGGCGTCACCGGAGACCTAGAAGGATCCAGAAGCACTGGCAGGAAGTGCTGCTGAGTCACTCTGGGCTGAGGAGCCTGGAGGAGAGGCCCCAGGGGCGAGACAGCATCCTGAGAGCCGATGCAGCCTCCGTTCACGGTTATGGGAGGCAGTTTGTGCCGGAGCAAGGCTGGTGTGCCCAGAAGTACTCTGTACGTAACTGTGGGTGCTAGCAGGAAGGGGCAGGGCAGGGCCAGAGGGCAGGGCAGACCGGGAGGCCGGGCAGAGCCGGGCAAGGATGGCGTGCTTTACTGTTTGGCACGTGGCAAGTCCTGGAGAGTTTAACAGGAAGGTCCATGAGACTCGCATCTCCCATGAGCCAGCAAAAAACTGGAAGTGGTGCTGTGGCTCAAGTGGTAGAGCACCAGTCTTGAGCAGAAAAGCTCAGGGTCAGCACCCAGGCCCTGAGTTCAAGGCCCAGGACTGGAGTCCGAGCGAGCGCGCACACATGTGAGCATGCACACACACACACACACACACACACACACACACACACTCATCTACCGGGTGTTAGCACCACAGGGTGCTGCTGCTCAGAGGACAGCACCATAAGGGCATACCGACTGTCCCCGGAGAGCGCCATGGCCCCCTCCGAGCTGGCGCCCGCCTTCCTGCCAGCCTCACTCCCAGGGCCGTGCGCCAGGTGCTTGCATGTTATTAAAAGCCCATGTGCTCACCTGTATCCCACCTGGGGTGGCCGGGGACACATGGCTCCCAACAGCTTTGGGGATGGACCTGAGGTAGGAGCCCCCGTTCTATCCCTGTGACCCCATCCGCGGGCTCCCCCAGAATGGCCACACCTCCCCCCCCAGCGCCTCCCCCACGCAGCGCCTCCCCCTGCTTCCCCTCCATCGGGTGGGCACCACCGTCAGTCCCTGCCTGCGTCCCTCGGGCTGCGCTGGGCCTGCTTGGTATGTTCTCCCCCTCCCGCCCCCGCCTCGGCCTCGTGTCTTGCTTTGGGGAGGGTGCCCAGTAGCCCCCGTGGCAAAGTGAACTGTGGGGCATGGCTGAGTGGAGGCGGCTGGACTGGTGACCCTCAGATGAGAGGCTGGCAGAGAGGGCGGGAGTCAGACACGGCCCATCTCCCCAGCACCTGCTGTGCACACAGGCGGGGCTGAGTGTGAGTCCCTGGTGGGTGGTAGTGATGGTGTGAGTTCCTGGTGGGCAGGGGGGTGAGTGTGAGTCTCTGGTAGACAGGGGTGTGAGTCCATGGTGGGCAGGAGGGGGGTGAGTGTGAGTCCCTGGTGGACTGGGATGTGAGTCCGTGGTGGGCGGTGTGTGTGTGTGTGTATGTGTGTGTGAGTGTAAGTCCTGGTGGGTGGGATCTGAGTGTGAGTCCGTGGGGGGGGGGGTGAGTCCATGGTGGGTGGGACAGTGCTGCCAGGCCCAGTGGGAGTGCAGGGTGGCCGGGTGTGACCGGGCCATGGCTGGGCGTGGCCAGGCTGGCCATGGCTGGTCCATAGCCAGGCCTTTGGGTGCTCTGGCCGCTTGGGCCCACTGTGGAAGGAGCGGCCTCACCCCTCGGCCTCCCTGTCCAGTGCACTCTTGGCCTGAGTCTTGCAGCAGGTGACGATGGCCAGCCGGAAGCGGGTAGAGGAAGGGACAGGTGGGAAGCGGGGGGGGGGGGGGGGGGGGGGAGGGGAAGAAGGTGGGAAGTAGAGGGGGGAAGGAAAAGACATGGTGGGAAGGGGGGGAGGAAGGGATAAGGTGGGAAGGGAGGGAGGAAAGGAAGGGACAAGGTGGGAAGGGGGGAGGAAGGGACAAGGTGGGAAGTGGGGGAGGGACAAGGTGGTCCTCGTCCTCAGCTCCCCTCTGAACTTGCCTTGTGTGCAGCTGCTCCCACGTCCTGGCAGGGGCGGTGAGTCACTGCTCCTGGGAGAAGGTGGGCGGAGAGGGAGCAGGAGGGAGGCTTGGGGGGGAGGCCTGCGGAGGGGGGTTGGAGGGCCTGTGGGGAGGGGGAGGCCTGTGGGAGGGAGGGAGGCCTGCTGGGGAGGGGGCGAGGTGGGAGCTGAGCAGAGCAGTCTGGGGGATTCTGGTCCCTTAGAGATCAGCGTCCAGGCCCAGCATCTTCACGGACATCCCGGGGCAGGGGGCGGGGGGAGCGAAAACCCACGGTGAGAGTGTGCGGTCCCTCCTGGCCTCATGTGGTTCCCGGGGAGGGGAGGGGCAGTGCCCCCACAGGGGCACCCGGCCCTGCAGGACGGCTCCAACCCTGCCAAGTGGCTCAGGAGCTCAAAAGCAACCGTTTTATTTTATGGGTTTGCTCTGGGGCTTGAACTCAGGACCTCAAGCTCCCCCTTGGCTTTTTTGCTCAAAGTGGAGCTCTACTGCTTGAGCCACATCTCCCTTCTAGCCTCTTGCTGGTTAGCTGGCAGTAAGAGTCTCGTGGACTGTTTCGCACAGCTGGCTTTGAACTGTGGTCCTCAGATCTCAGCCTCTCGAGTGGATGGATTCCAGGCTGAGCCACTGGTGCTGGCTTGGACTTTGACTTGCTTCCTTGGGTCCTGCATGGGTAAGGGCCTGGCCTGCGGCCCTCAGGGTGTCGGAGGTGCCTCCCACTGTGGACCCCAGCCCAAGGTCAGCTCCTGTCCCAGCTCCCACGCAGGACCTCACTGAAAAACCTACTCCACACTCCTAGTGTTTGGCGCCTTAGAACAGCACAGGACGTGTGGCCTTGGGCAGGACCGCCGACACCCCTGCCCCCTCCTGCTGCGCCCCAGCCGGAGTACTCTGCCTCAAAGCCTGTCCCTGCCTCACCCCACCCCTCCTCTTCCCAGCCTCCTCTGTCTCCTCCACCCTGCATGCTTGGCTGGCACTCTGGCTTCATGGAGACAGACCCACGGCCGGCCGGAGCTGTGGGAAGCTGGGCTCTAGTCCTCAGCACGTCTGCACGTCTGGCACGGGAGTCTGCACATGCCTTCACAAGGTTTGGGGTTCAAATCCCTGCCTGCTGTTTGGGGTGCAGGCTGCCCCTCTCTCCTTCCCAGAAGGATGGGCTCTGCGCTCCACCCCGGAGCCCTTCAGCAGGCGCAGGGCTTGGCTTCTGGGATCTCAGCGGTCCCCGCAGGGTTCAGGCCTTGCTGCTGGCGCTCGGGCCGCTAGCCTGAGCCTCGGGCTGGGGTGAACTCGGCTGTGAGCTCTGCCACGGTACCAGATGCTCCCATAAAATCAGGGGGCCGTGCGGATGGAGGGAGCTCCCTGCTGGGTAGCATGTGGCGCTGTGTCTGATGGCCGACCAGGGCTGGCATCACCGAGAGGGAGAAGATGCCAGGGGTGGGGTGGGAGGGTGGAGGAGGGGGACAGGACTCGAGGCTGATGGGGTCGGGGGGCACAGAGGCAGGCCCCGGCCCCTTCCCTCTGCGCATTGGGAACGAGGCTGAGATGCCAAATTGCCTTAATACTGTAACTCCTCCCAAAATTACAGGCTGTGTGTTCTGCCAGCGGCGGCTAATGGTGCCTGCCGGTGAGCAGATGACATGAATGGTTATTTCCAGACACCAGGAGCAGAGAGGCTGAGCGATGAGGGGGAGACCAGGCCGGGAGGCCTGGGGGGGGGTGGAGGACAGGAACCAGGAGTTTGGAAGCAGCTGTGGCACCACCACCACAGAACTTTCCAGATCCCTCCTTCTCCTAAAGGGCCCTGAGAAACCTGGGAAAGCTACTGGCTGGGACCGGGCCTGCCTGGAACCCAGCTCCTGCTGTGGAGAGGAGGCCAGAGGTCTGGTCACAGAGGCTCCTCATCCCAGGGAGGCCGGTGTGTCCTGGCCTCCTGGTGGACACCTCTGTTTCCCCCACTTCCTCAGCCTCCCCCCACCCCAGGCTTCTCCCACCACACTAGCCACAGACAGTGTGGGACCACGGGGAAGCAGTCCCAACCGGGAATAAGACCTCCCCTTTTCCCTGAAGACCATGGCTTTCTTCCCAAGCCTTGGAATGAGGGGGTCCCAGGTTTCCCGGGCCAGGCTGGCTCCTCTGAGCCTGCGATCAGATCGCCTACAGCAGGAGCTCACCTCACTCACGCTCCTAAAGCACTCCCGGCCAGCCGGGGCGCACTGCAGAGCCCGGACGGCAGTGCACGCTAGAGCCCCAGCTCCCCCTCTCAGTTCCAGATCAGGAAGCCAAGGCTTTGCTGAGGGTGGTAGTACACAGCTGTAATCACAGCCACTATGGGGAGGCTGGAGGATTGTGGTTCAAGGCCAGCCCAGACAAAAGTCCAGCAAGAACTCACACTGCCACTGCCTGGTGTCTTGCTTTCCCCAATGCTTCAAACGCTGACTAGAGAGTGTGTGACACAGTTACTCCTTGTGTGTGTGTATGTGTGTGTGGGGGGGTCCTGGTACTGGGGTGTTTTCTTGGGCCTGCGTGTTCTCCTTCGGCTTTTATGCTCAGTGCTGGCCTTGTACCATTTGAACCATGCCTCCGTGTCCGGCTTTGTGCTGGTTGGGAATCTCACTGCCTTTCTGCCCGGCCTCCCTCTCTCCATGGCGAGTAGCTGGCATCACAGGTTGCGGCCACCACCAGGACCCAGTTTTCACATTTTATAGGTCAGGAAGGCTGAGGACATTCCAAACTGAGGTCAGTTTCTCTAAACACTGTATGACTCGAATTTATTTTACCCTTCCTCAGTTCAAGGCCAGCGACTACAGTCGTACATCATTTGGATATTTTAGAATATAAAGGAAATACAGTACGCCACAGAAAGAAAGCTGAGGTCAAACACCAGCACTGCCAAAAACAGAACAAAGAAACCCAGTGCAAACGTGGATTCTTACAGAATCGAGAAGGGTTAGTGTTACAGCAAACTTGAAGAGCTTTTAATGAACACAGCTCTTGGAGAGCCTGGTGTCGCTCAGGCTTCCCTTCATCCTAACCCCAGCCCCAGGGAAGAGGTTGTTCTGAGGCCTGGCTCTGACCCCAGGACTGCTCAGCTCCCCGTGTCTGGAGGGCTGGGTCACTTCTGCCCTGGGACCCTAAGGCCTGTGGGCCTTGTGGACCCTGGCTGCCTCCTGCTGGCCCGTGAACAGCTCTCACTGGCGCCCCCACTTCATGGGGGCGAAGTAGGGGTGATCTCTCCAGAGACAGCCTCAGGGGCCCAAGGACTGGGCTTGTTCCAAAGGCCCTTGTAGGGAACTCTGCAGGGGGCTGTCAGATCAGAAAAGGATTGGAAGACAGCCCCACCAGGCCTCAGAGGGCTGAGCAGCGGCTCCCCTGAGGCAGAAACAAAGGGAGTAAGATCAGTGCGTGGTCTGGCTGCAGAGCTTGGCAGTAATTACTGCTTCCCGCTGCCATGTGAGTGGACTCCGTCATAAGCTGAGGACTGTGACAACACAACGTGTTACAACCTTGTTTTCTACAGAACGGCCTGCTCAGAGCTACAGTAACCTTCCCTGTGCTAAACCTAATAAGTAAACTTGCTTATGGGAACTTGGGTTTCAGGAGCCTGGCCCCTGCCTTCCTGACTCTCTTTCTGTCTTTTCTCATTTCTTCTGCTCCAGGTGCCCATGGCGCTCCCCCCCCCCCCCCCAATTGAGGAGCAACACAGCCCTCTGGGTATTAACAAGCCATGGCCGCCTTACGGCACAGCGTCCCCAGGAAATCCTTCTCTTGGAGAAGCTCCCTCTTCTGACGGGTGCAGTCCGCTGGGGCAGAGAGGGGCCAGCAGAAGAGCGTGAGAAGGCAAGTGGCTCACACCCGCCCATAATCCTAGCTATTCAGGAATCTGAGATCTGAGGATCCCAGTTCAAAGCCATTCTGGGCAAGAAAGTCCACGAGACTCTTGTCCCCAATTAACCAGCAGAAAGCCTAAAGTGGAGGTGTGGCAGAGTGGTAGAGTACCCGTCTTGAGCTAAAAAGCTGAGGAACAGGGCCAGGCTCTGAGTTTAAGTCCCAGGACTGGCACAACCCCGCCCTTCAAAAAAAATCATGATAACTGTTCCCAAATGTGTCTCTGGTCCAGTGTGTGTGTGTGTGTGTGTGTGTGTGTGTGTGTGTGTGTGTGTGTGTGTGCATACATGTGCATGTGCACAAAAAGAGAGTTCAGCCAGTTTCTCTGGTTAAAAATTCCCCCATCAGGAGGCCGGGAAATATTCTTCCTTAGGGAACACTTCTCCCTGAAAGATCTGGGTGTCTTCCCAGCCTGGATGGAATTTTCTTAAAAAAATAAAATAAAACAGAAAAAGTCTTGTCAGCAGGATTTAGAATTATAGACGTATTTGCAGCCAGATTTTCCCAGCTGCTTTTTCTCCAAAAACCTACTCTACAGTCCCAGAAACAACAAGAGTTTGCTTTGCATGCTTTCCCTTCAAGAGCCACCTCAAATCCAGACACCGGTGGCTCACGCCTGTCATCCTAGCTACTCAGGAGGTTGAGAGCTGAGGATCGTGGTTCAAATCCACCCGGGGCCAGCACAGCCCGTGAGACTCTTATCTCCAATGAACCACTAAAAGGCAGAAGTGGGGCTGTGGCTCAGCTCTAGAGCATTGGCCTTGAGTGAAAAAGCCAAGCAAGAGTGCAAGGCCCTGAGTTCAAATCCAGTACCAGCACACACACACACACACACACACACACACACACACACAAACACACACACACAAAGAAGATACTGACATTTCAGAAAGGCCTGGAAATGGGAACCAGCAGAGGCTGAGCATGTACACCAGTGCAGAACTCTTGGGAAGGGCACTCATAGTCAGCTTAAGGGGAAGAAGATTCAGGATATATCTTAAGGGGTAGAACAAGAAGATTTGGGGCTCATCTTGAGGGGTAGAAAAGGAAGATTTGGGCGCATGGTGCAGGGCTTGGCACTTTCTGGTTATGGGCCTGTGGCTCTGAGTGGGTGTGTGGGTCACCTCAGCTGGGCGCTAAGGGTAACACAGGAGCACTTGGGCATCAGCTGTGACACCGGAGTCCGGCACAGGGCACAGGGGAGCAGGGAGGACCGGCGTGGGCAGCAGCGTGGTTTGCCGCAGTGGTCACCACGAGAGCTCTTCCCCACTCAGCTCCAAGAGTTCCAAGGTCAAGGAGATGCTTGTAAGCAAGTTTGGACATGACCCACAGAGCCAGAAATGATGGGTGGTCGGCGGGACTAAGGAGGTCCAAGCGGTGTGGCCACGGGCCCTCCCCCGGCTTCCCCCGCCACAGGCGCCGTGGTCTGGAGGTCCTGTCGGAGGAGCTGGTGCTCAGGAGTGTGACGGTGTCGGTTCACCCACAAGAGCTTAGTGCGGCTGTGAGTCAGCTGACGGGGATGGAAGACCAGATGTGCATGTGAATCACTGACCGTACACATGCCAACAACTGGAGAGGGCTGGCCTAGGTGCTGCAGCCCCAACGCATACGTATTTATGGACAATGGAGACGTTTTGGTCTAGGTTAGCTCAGTGCCAAGGTACTGAGAAATGGGCTCAGTCTTTCCTACAGACGTTGCTTGTTCTATGTGTGTGTGTGTGTGTGCGTGTGTGCGTGTGTGTGCATGTGGGGGGTTACTGGGGCTTGAACTCAGGGCTGGGCATTCTCCTTTAGCTTTTTCACCCAAGGCTGATGTTCTACCACTTCTGGCTTTTTGGTGGTTAATCAGAGTCTCGTGGACTTTCCCATCTGGAATGGCTTCAAGCAGGGATCCTCAGATCTCAGCCTCCTGGGTAGCTAGGATTACAGGCATGAGCCCCAGTGCCTGGCTTGACAGTTTATTCTTTGTTGTTTGCAGTCATATTGGCCTGGGGTTTGGGGGGGTGGCGAAGGATGGGTCTGTGCTTCATGCCCTTTGACCCTCTAAGTTCTTTTCTTCCCTCCTCCCTACAGGACAGAGGCCACCACACAGAATGAAGGCCATTAGTGGACAGGGTCTTGGGGACATAAAGGTGGGTGAGGAGTGAGGAAAAAGCCAGGGCAAGAGGATTCCCTGGGGAAGCACCCTAGGTTTCTAGGATGGTTGGAAGGGCACATACTGTGGCACATGAGTCCCACAGCCCAGACTGGCTGAGTCACCTGGGCAAGCTGTGGGACTTCTATCATCTTAGCTCAGTCAGGTGAAAGTTGAACCAAATCGCCTTTGAGGCCTGGTCAGGCCTTGACCTCCACAAAGTTCCCAAGAACACGGGGCCAGATCCCTACACAAGAGCAGAGAACCTGGAGCCAGATCCCTGTACAGGAGCAGAGAACACAGAGCCAGATCCCTGCACAAGAGCAGAAAACACGGAGCCAGATCCCTGCACACGAGCAGAGAACACGGAGCCAGATCCCTGCAGAGAACATGGAGCCAGATCCCTGTACAGGAGCAGAGAACACAGAGCCAGATCCTTGTACAAGAGCAGAGAACACGGAGCCAGATCCCTGCAGAGAACATGGAGCCAGATCCCTGAACAAGAACATGAGAGCCCCACCATACCCCAGGAATGACCCCAACATTTCCAAGTTGGTGGCTATTTCTGGCCATGCCCACTCATGATGCTTCTCTCTGCTCTAAGAAGCTCAGCGCAGTCCCCTCCCTTGAGTGATGCCCAGGACAGTGAGGGAGAAGGGGGAGGAAGGGCACTGTCACCAGAGTTAGCAGGTGATGGGTGTGGAGGGAGGGGGCGGGGCACAGGGGTCCTGGCTGAGGAAGGAAGAGGTCTCCATTGATGTCCAGCTTGCTGTCTAGTGATTTTCCATTCACGCTCAGGAAGGGGAGGATTGGGTATCTGTTGTACCAAGAGGCAGGGAATTCCCACAGGGAGTGCAGAGCACCAGGCTAGGCCCGTGGGCTTGCCCAGACTGCTTTGTGCAGTCACCGGCCACCGGCTGGGGCTGAGGTGTCTAGGGGGCGTTGGATGCTGAGGGCCTCCTCAGGGAAAACACCCTATGCCCCCGAGAGTTCTGCAGCTTGGGCGGGGGGTTGGGGCGGGCAGGGGAGGCCCCCCCCCCCCCGCTGCGAAAGGCCAGGATTGGGAAGGCCTCCAGGGGCGCCCCGGCAAAGACAGCATCCCCCCTCCGTATAAGGCCTGGTCGGGCCCTGTCTGCACCAATTAGCTCTGTTTCCGTTCCTCTGACCCCCAAGGCCTTGCAAGGCGTGTGTGTGTGTGTGTGTGTATGTGTGTGTGTGTGTGTGTGTGTGTGCAGTAAGTCACCTGTGCAGGGGGGACGAGCGGAGAAGGGGGGGCACATGGAGTCTCAGCTCCCCCTGCCCCTGGCCTTTCAGGACAAAGGTGAAGGCCTCACTCGTCTCCTTTTTTTCTGGGTCCTGGGTGGATTTGAATCCCATAAAATCCAGGGCTCTACTGGCGTTGGACTGGGGCCTGGACACACAGTGAGCCTCATTTCTGGGACCTGGTTCTGCGTTGGGGTGGGGGTGGGAGGAGAGGGGAGGCGGGGAGGAGGGGGCGGGGAGAACAGCCTGGAGAACGATGATGATGATGAGGCCAGGCCCGCGGGGGTGGGGGGGTAAACGAGCAGCAGCCGGGGTGGTAATCAGGCAGCCGCACCGAGACACAGGGGCACAAGGGACCCCTGCCACCCCTTGGGGACCCGTGACTCCCGCCTCGGGTGGGGGTGCAAGGCCGTAGGCCCCGCGTCCTCTCCGTCCCGCGTCCTCTCCGGACTCACTGGCTTTTCATGGGGCCCCCATGGGCCTGACCCCCCGTCCCCATCCCCATGGAAACCGACTTCCCTAGGGAGTTCAAGTGACCAGGTCTGAAACCACACAGTCTCTCAGGACAGCTCGCCCTCCGACAGTCACCACGTCCTTTCAAAACCAGCCTGTCCTCCACGTGCCGCCATCTCGTTGAAGCTCTGTTCCTCTTTCAGGACCATCACCGCCCATGGCGGATCTCCCCTCCTGTTTGGACTGCAGGAGCCCCAGCCTGCCTGCTCCCTTCCTCTCTCACTGCTTTGTCTCTCCTTTCCCGTTCACACGATTGTGTTCGTCAGGTTCCATTTTCACTTGCTCGAAACCTCCAGTCAATGCCCATCCACGGAGCGCCTGTCTCTTCCACACCTGGTGTTCTGTCTGAGGGCTCGTGGGAGACGCAAACACGGGCTCCTGATGGATGGCCCCCTGCCCCTCGGGGTGAGGGCTGAGCCCCAAGCCCCAAGCGGCCCCTTTGGGGATATCTACTGGGGGCTGGGACCTCTGGGAGCTGTGCATGGTGACCCAACGACTCACAGCTGACCGCAGGCCGATCCTCAAGATGCCTGCAGTTCCTGTGAGCCTGGGCACTGGCGGGGAGGGGGGGGGGGGCAGGGGGCGCCGTGGCCCAGCCCAAGGCTCTGCACTCCATCAACATTAAATGAGAATAATGAGCGTGAAAGCCCGGGGAAGATGCTGGGGCATTGACAGTCGTCCAAGGGCCAGCCCCAAAGCTGCCCGCAGCCCCCTCCAAAAATAAAAACGAGAAACCGATTTTGAGCCAAACGAGAGAAGCTAAGCAGACTGCCAAGGAGAACACAGCCCTAGGACTCCGGCCACTGGAGCAGCATCGGAGTCAACTTCCCGGCCTGAGGAGCAACCTGGCCGCGCCGCCCTCTGGTGTACAGGGTCCCGGCCAGGGCTCCACTGAAGGCTTGGTTTCAAACCCAAACACCCCAGTTTCTCTGTGGACCACCCTGCTAAGTCATCTAATGCTGAGCTGTTATTTCCATGCTTGCTTGAGGACAATCATAAAAGGCCAGGGCTCCTTCCTTCTTTCCTTCCTTCCTCCCTCTCTCCTTCCCTCCTTCCTAACATCCTTCTTTCCTCTCTCCTTTCCTTCCCTCCCTCCTTCCTTTCTTCCTGTTCCCTCCCGCCCTCCTCCCTCCCTTTTTTTTCTTTCTCTTTCTACTGGGCTGAAACTCAGGGCCCTGCACTGTGACAAAGCACTTTTGCTCAAGGCAAGTGCTTTACTATTTGAGCCAGAAGCATTTTGCTTGTTCATTTGGAGATCAGAATCTCATGGACTTTCCTGCCTGGGCTGGATTTGAACCCCATTCCTCAGATCTCAGCCTCCTGAGCAGTTAGGGTTCCAGGCGTGGCCAGTCCCTGGCTCACACACGCACCCTTGATGGCCTTCGTTCCAGCCTCCATCTCCCGCCACAGCAGAGACACTCTGTGAGAAGAGCTGAGCTCCAGAGAGCGCGCTGGCCCAAGGCCTCTGTGGCAATCACCACCAGATCACGGATGTCAGCATGGTGCTGGCGGCGGCTCCATTATAATCATGTATCCACGGCTTTATATAGAAATAGTGATGCTTCCGGGGGGAAAGAAGGGCAGGGAGGCTTTGTCACCCGGAGAGGGTGGCACCTCTGGGAAGGGCCCAGGACCAGCAGAGGCTCAGACATGCCCAACAGGGAGGCCTGGCCCAGGGCTGGAATGGATGCTATGAACTCCCTCCTTTCTCTCCTGGAGGCAGGTTTCTGGACTCAGCGGGAGGCCGGAGCCTGTGCCTGACAGACCCTCAGTGGTGCTGGGTATTCATTGGAGACTGGGAGCCTGAGTCCCTGTGGCTTAGATTTGCAATTAAAGAAGAGCTGGGCTCCCAACGCTTCCCAGGCCCTGGCATCAAGCTCGGTACTCAGGGGCTGGGAGACAGCCAGATGCACTCAGCCTTCGCTTCCACAAACTGGCTTAGGCCCTGGGCGTGGACCTGCCAGGCTGCACTGGCCAGGCCTGAGTCCAAACTATCATGCTCAAGAAGCCAACAGGCTGGGTGCAGGGGGCCCACGCCTGTCATCCCAGCTGCTCAGGAGGCTGAGCTCTGAGGATTGCAGCTCAAAGTCAGCCCAGGTGTAGAAGTCCATGAGACTCTGACCTCCACTGAACCAGCAAAACCTAGAAGTGGAGCTGTGGCTCAAGTGGTAGAGTCAGCCTTGAGCACAAAAGCTCAGTAAGACTGCAACTTCCTGAGTTCAAGCCCCAGTACCAGCACAAAAACAAGTAAGTCGAAGAAGCCACTGGGGCATGGTGCCTGAACTTTGGCTCAGCTGGAGTTCCTTGGCCTCCGCTCTGGTCCAGGTGTCTGAAGCATTCAGTCTGGCTGGCCAGCTTCTGCCAACCCAAAAGAAGCCAAGTGTTTGAGCCGTGCCAAACATACAGGCTGGGCCTCTGCCCCCCAAGCCAACTGACTTCTTGGAGCTTCTCCTCCAGGAAGCCCTCCCAGGTTACCCCCACCCAACTCCGGCTGCCTGAAGATCTTTTCTTGCACAGTGGTACGGATCTAAAATGGCATTAAATCAGCTGCCTCCAGGCTCTTTGGCTCTGTGGGAAGGGGACCCAGGAGAGTGGGTGTGGGACACAGCTGTGCCCGCTCCTTCCCTAGGGAGATGCTGGAGGCTGAGGTGCTGGGAGGCCTCATGGAGAAGGCCTTCAGGAGGCACCGAGAGGTGGACAGGTTGGGCTGGGCACAGGAATCAGGACAAGCAAGACCAGGCTCTGCCGGGGTGTGTTCCTCCCTCCCCCCCCCCCCGCACCCCCCCAGCTCCCCCCCCCGCACCCCCCCAGCTCCCATGGGAACCCGGGTCTCCCCGCCCATCCTCCTTGCCCTGCATGGCCTGCTGGGCCCACAGCTGCACACATGGCAGTTGCCTCTGTGAGGGTTGGGGCAGGGCCCCGAGGGTCAGCGGCCCGTGTCCATGCATACTGAGGAGATGGAGCAGGACTCTGAGGCCGGGCTGGGGACGGCCACTGTGGTCACAGCTCGGGAGGGGGGGTGGCTCGGGCACAGACGGCCTGCCCAAGGGCGAGGCTGTGCTCCTGCACAGGGTAAAGGGCACTGGGCAGGGGGCGGGGCTGGAGGGCGCGAGGCTACTGAGCAGCGCAGACCCCGCACGCACAGCCCCGTCGCCCAGGCTGTGGCTTCACCCAGAGCCAAGCAGCTCCCTTCCCCACGACTGCACAGACATGAACTTCAGGTGATCTGCGGCACAGGACTCCCGGGCCGCGGCTGGAACGCACA
Organism: Dipodomys spectabilis; assembly: GCF_019054845.1. Taxonomy (NCBI): domain Eukaryota; kingdom Metazoa; phylum Chordata; class Mammalia; order Rodentia; family Heteromyidae; genus Dipodomys; species Dipodomys spectabilis. The sequence goes on along the minus strand of NW_024870825.1, from coordinate 2,880,427 downwards.
GGCTCAACCTTGTCTGCCCGCCCACCTGCCCGCCCCGTCTGCCCGCCCCATCTGCCGGCAGGCCAGGCCGCCAGCCACTCCGGCTGCTGTTCTAGGTCATGTCATTTCAAGAAAACAAAGATGAGGACATAGGGCATGGCCATCACAAGACCCTCCCACTCCCTGCCCCCAGCCCACCATGCCCCCCGGGAGCCCACCATGCTCCCCCCGCCCACCATGCCCCCAGCGCTCACCGAACTTTCTCTTGCTGCACAAATCAAGTTCTCTATCTTTGCCCATCAGAGCAGATTCCCCAGCCTCTTCCCTTACAAATGCAACACAGAAAACACTGAGCATGGATGGCCCCGAGGCCAGGGCCACAGCCAGAATGGACCACCCCCAACGTCAGCAACTGACTGGGGAGACACTCTACCACATGGCGTGAAGACCCCTGGAAACCACAGAATCTCAGGAAGGACGCAGGGTACTCAGCCAGCCCGCGCCCGGGGGGCCAGAGGGCTCTGTGCACACATCAGGACCCTGGGCCCGGCCTTGCTAGGTCTCTGCCAAACCTGCCCTCCCTTCTCTAAAAAGCCAACTTGAAATGGGCATTGGCAGCTCACACCTGTAATCCCAGCTACTCAGGAGGCTGCGATCTGAGGGTCCCAGCCCTCAACCAGCCTTGGCAGAGTAATCTGTGAGCAAGAAAGCTAAGCAAGAACACAAGGCCCCGACTGAGTTCAAAACTCAGCACTGGCACACGCACGCACACACGCACATGCACATACACAAACACGCTCATGCACAAAGCCAACATGAACTTCAGGGGCATCCCTGGTTAATTCTGTCCATGAACAGCCCAGACCCCCACCCCCTCCGCTCTCCTTCGAGTCAGCCTCCCCCACCTCCCAGAATGCAATGGACCGACAGCACCCAGGACAAGGGTAAGTCTGTGTAATCACTAGTGCTGAGTGCTAAGTAGCTGGCAGTGAGTGTGGCACAGCTTCCTCCTGCCTCCTCCACATTAAGGGCTGGCCGAGTGTGAGGGAGTGAGTGTGTCACTTCTCTGTGGGACTTCCATTCCCTGCTCCTGATGTTTAGCCGGGGGCACCCTTGTGCTGAGGACCCTCTGTGGACCCAGCTGGGACCCCAGCCGAGCTGTAAAGCACACGCAGACATGAACGAGAAATGAGCCTCAGCCGTCCGCAGCTCAGGATCCCAGGCCTGTGCCGCTGGTGCACACGGACCCATCTCACCTGCTCTCGCTGAGTAATGCCGCTGCACACGCGGCCCCCACTGGATCCTGGCTGGGTCTAGGAGTCTGGCCTCGTCCTTACGCAAAGGTCATGTCACACAACTCCACCAAGGCCCAACCTGAGGCCCAGCAGCACCTGCGATTCTAGCCATGATAAAACCTCCCTCCCCACCCGCTCCCACCCGCTCCGCTGCTCGCCAGAGCGGGAAGCAGGTTCCCATAGTGAACTGGGCTGGGCTGCGCAAGTCCCTGGAGCAAACCGGTCTGTGGGGCAGCTCCCGGGGGCTCAGGAGGCCCCACATCTCCAGGGGACAGGGCACTGGGGACCATCACCCCGACCCAGGTGCACACGCAGCCAGCCGGGGACGCGCCATACTCACACTGGTGGCGTACTGGATGTCCTTCCAGATGGAGGTCTCGCGGGCCAGGTCCGAGGCCTCGAAGAGGTTGTCCAGAATGACCTCCCCAATCATGTCGTGGCGGGAAAAGCGGTCGAAGTCGAAGACGCTGAGGTGTAGCTTGCGGTCGGCCAGTGCCTCGTAGGGCACGGGGAAGTGGAAGCTCTCATCAAAGGTGGGGTTCAGGGTCTTGCGGTGCACCCGCGTCTGCAGCTTGCACTTGCGGTCGGGCAGGAGGTAGATCTTTACATAGGGGTCGGAGCTCCCGCAGAAGTCCTTGGCAGGGAGGTCGAGGGCCTCCAGGATGCGCACGACCAGGGCCTCGCCCTCGTAGTCATAACGGAGGCTGAAGTGGATCTTCCCGCAGCTCTTGGTAGCCCCGGGCTTGGCGTCCTCCCCATCCACCGACTTCTGCTTGTAGAGCTCAGGCTTGATGCGGCCTATGCTGGTGGCCTGCTCAGCTGCGGGCGGCAGCTCATTGCCGTAGTCCACGCTGGAGACGTGCATCTGCCTGGGCAGGTGGCGCTTGAAGGAGGTGTGCCTGCGGAGGGGGGGAGGGAGAGGAGGAAGGTGGTCAGGGAAGGAGGGGCCAGCTTGGGCCGGGGGCCAGGGGTGGGGCCTAGGGCCCCTCCCACCCTTCCCTTCCCTTCCCTGCACTGTGGACACAAGGCCACCATGAGTGTCACACACTGCGTGTCCTGATGGTGTGGAGTCGCTGGGCAGGCCGTGGTACACAGGCTCAGCCCAGGCCAGCTGTCATCTGCTCTCTACGCTCTTTCCTGATGGGTGTGACTCCACTTCCACCAGTGAAGCAGGCATCCCCGGGCAGAAACACCATTTTGTGTTCCCCTCTGTGTGGTCCTCCACCACCACCACCACTACCATCACCACCACCATCTACCATCACCACCACCACCTCTACCATCACTGTCACCACCATCACCACCATCATCAATCACCATCACCACCATCACCACCACTACCATCACCACCACCACCATCTCCATCATCACCATCACCATCTCTACCACCATCACCACCATCACCACCATCACCACCATCACCACCATCATCACCATCTCTACCATCACCACCACTATCATCAATCACCATCACCACCACTGTCATCACCACCACCCTCCATAGAGTATCTGTCATACAGCAGGCAGTGGAGTGAGTGGTCAAAAGCCAAGGCTGAGGCCAAGTGTAGTAGCTCACACTTGTAATCCCAGCTACTCAGGAGATTGACTATAGAGGTTAATTTTGGCCCTGCCAAAATTTGGGCAATAAAAAATACAGATAAAGTCATAATTGTATAGAATTGTAAGGGTAAAATAGATTCCCTCATAGAAATGCTTAGAGCCGGGTGCCGGTGGCTCACGCCTGTAATCCTAGCTACTCAGAAGGCTGAGATCTGAGGATCACGGTTCAAAGCCAGCCCAGGCAGGAACGTCCATGAAACTCTGATCTCCGATAAACCACTAGAAAACTGGAAGTGGCACTGTAGCTCAAGTAGTAGAGTGCTCGCCTTGCGCTGAAGAGCTGAGGGACAGCGCCCAGCCCCAGAGTTCAAGCCCCACAACCAACAAAATAAATAAATAAATAAAGCTTTGGACAGGGCTGAGAAGGTGGCTCAGCGGTAGAGTGCTTGCCTAGCATGCATGAGGCCCTGGATTCAATTCCTCAGTATCACATACACAGAAAAAGCCAGAAGTGGTGCTGTAGCTCAAGGTAAAGTGCTAGCCTTGAGCAAAAGAAGCTCAGGGACAGCACCCAGGCCCTGAATTCAAGCCCCAGGACTGGCAAAAAAAAAAAAAAAAAGCATAGGACAGAGGCAGGTGTGTGATAAGCAATGTACTATATGCGTTAGCTCTCTTGTTCCTATGATTCTTTCATGGTTCCCTGCTATGAGCAAATAGGAACCATTCTCCCCAGCCCACAGCTGGGAAAAGTGAGGCGCGGGCAGGGAGCAAGCAGCCTGTGGCCACATGGTGAGTTCTGTAGGTGTACCCATCATTTTCTGTGACCTTTGGATGATGATGTAAAACCCTCGTGGCCCCTGGCCGAATGCAGGCCCGGCCTGGAAAAGGCCCTCTGGGCGCCACATGGGGCTCTCTGAGGTGGAGCCCTGTATTCCCACCCCTGGTCCCACGGAGGAGGCCGGGAGTAGGGAGGTGGCGGGAGGCCACGTGGGCTGGGCTAGGGTCACCTCACCTGATGGAGGAGGCGGGCTCTGTGGTCTGGCGCTGCAGCCTTGCTTGCCGGGCAACAGTGCTGCGCTCCCTGACGGACATCTGCACCTCGGCCGGGATGTCGGGGGACGTGTGACTGATCTTCACGGCCGACTCCAGGAAGCCCAGGGTGCTGGGCTCCTTCAGCTTGTCCGCCATGCTGCCTCTGGGGTGGGGGCTTGTGGGCCTGAGGGGCGAGCAGGGGGCCGGGCTGGAGGCCTCTTCTGTCCTCCAGGGCGCTGGGCGTGGCTCCCACAAGAGCAAGGAAAACCACCACCGGGGCCACGACACGCACAATCACCACCACGGCGACGAGGCTGACAGAGGTGCCTGCCCAGGAACTTAGGGAGGATGGGACACAGAGGTGGGAGGGCTGGAAAGGGGCGTAGAGGGACAGAGACAGAAGAAGAGAAGAGAATGGTCAGGAGCCAGGGGCCAGTGGGGGAGAGGGGCCCAGGGTGGACTGGCACCGTCCACGTGTGCTCTCCCGGTTCCCCCACCCCTGCACCCCCTGCCTCCTGCCCCTCCTGCTGGAGGAGCATCAGGACAGCCCCACACCCCTAGCTTGGGGCAGGCAATGCAGGGGCAGTTGGGGCAGATGCAGACTGGGGATGCTGATCACGTCCTAGTAGAGCTGCTGCTCTAGCAGGACAACCATGCTTCTGCATAGCACAGCGACCGCCCTGCCACCAGCCGAGCCTTCCTTCCTCCCTTCCTCCTTCCCTCCTCTCCCCCTCTCTTTCCTTTCTTTCTTTCCCTTTCTCTCTTTCTCTCTTCCTGTGGGCTGGTACTAGAGCTGGATTGAGGACCAGGGCCACTGTGCCTTAGCTTTTTTGCTCAAGGCTGGTGCTCTACCGCTTGAGCCACAGCTCCACTTCCAGGTTTTGGTGGTTCATTGGCGGTAAGAGTCTTACAGACGTTCAGGCCCTGCTGGCTTTGTGCTGTGATCGTCAGACCTCAGTCTCCTGAACAGCCAGGATGAGGCGTGAGGCGCCGGCTGAGGGCAGGCACGGGCTCCTTGGTGCTGTCAGCATTCCTTCCACATGGGACTCTACAAATGCGTGTGTTCAGTTGAACCTGGCCCTGCTACATGGAGTAGGCCCCAGCTAAACAGCCGCTCCTGGTTGTTCTGTGTCTGGAGGTCAGCTCTACAGAAGGAAAGCTGCTATGGGGAGTGCTATGATTTGCTGCCCGGTGCTCAGCCCTACCGACCGGAGGAGCAAGCCCCTCAGAGGACGGTGAGGGACACCCCCCCTTTGAGAGAGAGCAGAGCCTGGGGTGAACCTCAGGCTGTGGACCAACAGGGTTGCAGCAGAGGAGCTGGTTAGTGTCTGAGAAACTGTAAAGGTCTTCCATTGAGTCTTGCACAGGAGGCTCACCCCTATAACCCTAACTATGCAGGAGGCTGAAATCTGAGGCTCATGGTTCAAAGCCAGCCTGAGCAGGAAAGCCTATGAGATTCTTATCTCCAATGAACCACCAAAAAGCCAAAAGTGGAGCTGTGGCTCAAGTGGCAGAGCACCAGCCTTGGGTGAAAAAGCTAAGGGACAGTGCCCAGGTGCTGAGTTCAAGCCTCAGGACTGGCACACACCGAGTTCACAAACATCACCACCCCCAGCTTCCAGTTCCTCTGAAGGAGGCCACTGGCACCCCTAGACCCAGGCCCTGCCTGGTGGGAGCAGGCAAGGGTGCATCCACACCAGCCCTGTGTGCCCAGCCTGGCCCGTGTACCCGGCCCAGCCCGTGTGCCAGGCCCGGACTGCAGACCTGCAAACTTGCTGCTTGGATTAGCTACTGGTGCCTTGCAAATCCTGGGATGTAAGTGGGGAGGAAGTGCCCGCACAATCAAGTCTCAGAGGAGGGTGTGCAGGGGTCACAGCCACCCACCCCTGCCCATCCTGCACACACAGCAACATTCCCAGAGCAGAGCGGGGTTAGACCTTCAGGGCTCAGACTCAGGAACCTGGGACCCCGAGTCTAAGCTCACATCTAAGCTGAAGTCTCCTGTGTGGCACACAGGTCCTCAAGGGCTCAAGAGAAAAACTAAATTACTTTCAGATTGATCACTTAGGAAATCAAAATTGTAAAGCTGGGCGCCAGAGGCTCATGCCTGTCATCCCAGCTACTCAGGAACCTGAGATCTGAGGAGCAAGATTCAAAGCCAGCCCGGGCAGGAAAGTCCATGAGACTCTTTTTTTTTTTTTTGGTCCAGTCATGGGGCCTGAACTCTGGGCCTGGGTGCTGTCCCTCAGCTCTTCAGCTCAAGGCTAGCGCTCTACCACTTGAGCCACAGCGCCACTTCTGGCTTTTTTCTTTTTGCTTATGTGGTGCTGAGGAATCGAACCCAGGGCCTCAGGCATGCAAGGCAAGCGCTCTACCACTGAGCCACCTTCCCAGCCCCATGTCCATGAGACTCTTATCTCCAATAAACCACCAGAAAACTGGAAGTGGCGCTGTGGCTCAAGTGGTAGAGCCTTGAGCTGAAAAGCGCAGGGACAGCACCCAGGCCTAGAGTTCAGGCCCCATGACCAACCAAAAAAAAACCTTAGTAAGTAGATATTGTTTGGATTTAGTCAATTTTTGCAACATTAATGTGGCCAGGATTTAGGGTTTTTGTGCGGGACTGGTGCTTGAAGCTAGGGCCTTCCAATCTCAGTTTTTTCGCTCAAGACTGGTGCTCTACTATTTGAGCCACAGCCCCATTTCTGGCTGTTTGCTGGTTCACTGGAGAGAAGAGTTTCTCAGGTTTGTCTGCCCAGGCTGAATTCAAACTGTGATCCTCAGATCTCAGCCTCCTGAGTAGCTAGGATTACAGGTGTGAGCCACCAGCACCTTAGCTTCAAAAGTGCTTGTGATACAATCATACCCATCATTTCTCCCAAAAATACGCAGGACTTGGGGCACAACACACGCAGGGGTTAAATAGACTGCCCAGGTCACACAGAGAGTTGGGATCAAAACCAGACTGCAGCCTGGCCACGAATCTGCCTCTGTCATCACCCTGGGGGAGGCTTGGGGTCCCATAAGCAGGGATTAGAGACAGCAACTCTGTTGTTTTTGTGTCACACACTAGGGTCTGCAGCTCTGGCTCTGTCTCCCTGGGTGCCCAGGGTGGTGTCTTTGTCTGAGGCCCTCCCAGTCCGCCTCTGGCCACAGCTGTGTGGGATGCACTCCCAGTCACCTTAAACAAAAGGTATTCCTACTTGCTTTCCTTTGATCAGACATCTTACTTGCTCTGGTAATAATTAGAATTTTAATGAGGGGGGACGAGGAAGCATCCAGAGAGCATAGAGTGCATTTAAATGTGCAGCCTGAAAAAAACCCTGAATTCATAAATGAAAAGAGGGGTGGGGGCAGGGTGGCCCAGACGGAGTCTTTCTTAGTGGCTTCTCCCGGTGCTCCATGGAGCTGAGCCTGGAGGGTGGAGGGTAGGGGTGGGGATTATTAGGAACCAGTCCCCAGCTCAAAATCTGGTTACATAAGGCCAGGAGGCTCAGGCAGGAGGATCTTCCTCACCGGCCTTTGGCATCTGGCAGGCAGGGAGATGGGGAAGTCAGTCCTGGCGCTAAGAGGGAGGGCCGGTGTGGATCAGTGTGGATCAGGCTGGAGCGGATCAGACCTGGGGAGGAGGCCATTGTGGAGGCCATTGTAGAGGACCTGGCCTCTCTAAACCCACTTGTGTGTGGCCTTGAACTCAGCCAGCCTTCATCCTCTGTGTATGCGTCAGCCTTCCATCACTAGAAGACACTCCTGGACAAGTCAACATACCAAGAGAAAAGGGTTGAGAGGCCACAGCTTCAGTGGCTTCCCTTCACAAAGAGACAGGCATTGCTGGCATTATCACAGTCCAGTGGACATGGGGGGGGGGGGGCAGAGAAGCAGTAGCAGCAGCTCAATACTCAATACTGGTCATGAGACACCAGACACCGGCAGGCAACAGAGGCACCGGGGCCTACGGGACTCGAGTGGGAAGCGGCAGGCGCCACCCCTGGCGGAGAACGGGGCTGCAGACTGTGCACTCTCATGGCCCAGGGCCGGGCGGTTTTTTGGGGGGCAGGGGAATCTGGAGGTCACCAGATGTGGAGAAACAAAAAGGACAGGGCTGCCCAATCATGTCGTGGGGCCTGCAGTGAGCCGTGAACCCGCCCCCCCCCCACTCCTCCTTGGCTCAGCTGGGGTTCTAATCACCCTGATCTCTGGCTTATTGGAAGTAGCTCATAAGCCAAGGCTGAGCACAGCACGCTGAATGCTCCCACGATGGAATCTGCTAGATGCTTTGTTTTTCCTTTCTGGTAGAGGATGATCATTTACTGTGAGCAAAACGGCCCCCAAACTAGGTCTCTGTGACAGAACCAGACCAGAGAGCAGGGCATGTGACCGCCCCCGGCCCTCTCTTCTCCCCAAACAACACCTGGTTACCACCTGCTAATCACTGTGAAGAGACTGCCCAGCCGAGTGGGGCCCAGGACCCCTTCCTCTTTTGGAAAACACTAGGGCATTCAGCAGCCACCCAGGTCCCAGCTCCCTGCAGATGCTTTCTCCAGCCTGAAAGGCCCACCGCTCCAGCCGCAGTTTCAGGGTACACCAGTGATCGCTGTGTCCCCATTTTTCTAATGGGTTCAAGCTCACGAACATCCATTTGTAACCATTACAGGTTCTCTCAGGAACAGACTGTAACTGAAGAGAGAAGCCAGTCTGGCCCTGGCAGCTCACACCTGTCAAGAAGCTGAGGTCTGAGGATCAAGGTTCAAATCCAGCCCAGAAAGGAAATTAACCATCAAAAAGCTGGAAGTGGAGCTGTGGCTAAAGTGGCAGAGTACCAGCCATGAACCATAAAGCTAAGGGAGAATGTGAGGCCTTGAGTTCAAGCTCTGGGACCAACACACACACACACACACACACACACACACACACACACACTCTCTCTCTCTCTCTCTCTCTCTCTCTCTCTCTATGAGCTGGGGAGTAGAATAAAGTAAAACAGGAAGGAACATTTTCCTGGACTATACCAACACGGAGAAGCTGGTTGCTGGGTCTGGGGTCACTGACGGACTCTCAGAGATTCAAGTGCTCACTCCAGGAGAGCAGGGACTGCCTGAACTGAGGTCTTACTCAGACCAGACAGAGAACTAGACAAAGCTCAGCCAAGGACCCGGGAGCAGATGACACAGAGATCCCATAGCCAGGAAGGAGTGGCATTTGGTACAAGGAGGAGAGAGCCACCCTTGCGAATTCCAATGATACAATTTGCTGCCTTCTTTCTATGCAGTAAGCACAGTGCTCTTTGTATTAGCTCATTGAATCCTTACCGCCTCTGGAAAAAATTGGTATTCACTCCTCAAAGGATCAACTAAGTCACTTGCTCAAGGGGGCTATTTGTAATACAGAAGAGCTAGGACTGGAATCCAGACTCCTGGACTGACCTGGATCAAGACATGCTGTACTCATAAGATGATGTGTTGAAATTGAAACCCTTTATACAACTCCTAAAGATGATTTTTTACAAAAATAAAGAATCAGGGACTTCCTGAGGCCAAAGGCCAGAGTCTAGAATTGGGTATCTCAAGGAACTGAGGGTAGACCGGAGTTGTAGTGAAAGGCTAGGTGGAGAATGTGGGGGAGGGTTCTTGGCTGTAGAGACAAAAAGGTGCAGGCTTCCTGTTCTTCTGCGGATATGCTAACCGTGGGCAGAACCCTGTCTCGAGCTTGACTAGCTTCCCAGCCATCCTCCTTCTTCCTAGAAAGTACACACCCTCTGCCGGTCACCGGACAGCCCCCAGGTCAATGACCAGACCCCTGACAGCCCACCAGAGCTCCTCCTGAGGGAGTCTTGGAGAGAGCAGGCCTATTCTGTCCTCTTCTAGGGCCCATGGATGCAGTCCATTAATAACAGGCTCTATCATGGCTTGTAGATTATTAGGAGAATGGGGTGTCATTAAAATTCAGGGTTGGGGCAGTGGAGCAGAGGCTTTTGGAGAGATGCAGGCTGAGCTGCCGATGGAGATAATTAGCAGAGTCCAAATGGAGCAGGAATTAATGCTCCTGAAAGCCATGGTGGGGAGAGACAATGACAAGCTCATTATGGCCGCACTTCTACCTCCACAAGGGATTCAGGGGTAAGTCGGAGACAAACGTGAGGTATTATAACTAACAGAGCACTGATGCTGTTGGCCATTATTACTATCATGAATTTGGCAGACGGTACCTGCACCTTTCTGCTGGCCAGCCAGGGAACATGGTCCCAGGGCCTACGGCTGAAGAGGGGCGGGGGACTGACAGATGCTATGTTCCTCTATGGTTTCCATCTGCAGCAGTGAGAGCCCCTGGGTAGGAAGAAAAGAGTTCAGTAGCTGGGCATTGGTCATCGCCTGTCATCCTAGCTACTCAGGAGGCTGAGATCTGAGGATCATGGTTCAAAGCCAGCCCAGGCAGGAACGTCCATGAAACTCTGATCTCCAATAAACCACCAGAAAACTGGAAGTGGCGCTGTGGCTCAAGCGGTAAAGCAATAGCCTTGAACTGAAGAGCTGAGGGACAGCGCCCAGGCCCAGAGTTCAAGCCCTACAACCACCACCAACAACAACAAAGAGAGTTTTTTTTTTTGAGTTCCAAGAGGCTGACGCTGCCCCGCACCCTCGTGTCTACCTCTGGCTACTTGTGCTTGTAAAGGACTCCTCCCACCGAGCTTTCCCTGATCTCCAGACAGCCCTACCTACCCGGAGAGACCACCGGGAAAGCTGGCCCGATCCAAAGCCGGCCAGCCATACGTTTTTAAGCCCAACTCCATGGCCAGAGCCCAAAGAGACAAAGCATGCTTAGAACTGAAAGTTATGACAATCAGAGAGAGACGAGAATTTCTGGAAACATCTACAATCTAGAGCCCTACACTAGAGAATTAGATTCTTAGATTGGAGAATCTCTCTCTCTCTCTCTTTCTCACACACACACACACACACACACACACACACACACACACACCCTAGCTCACACCTGTGTTGCTAGCTACTTGGGAGTCTGAAGCCAGCCTGGGCAGGGAAGTCTGTAAGACTTGCATCTCCTATTCACAACAAAAAGCCAGAAGAGGAGGAGTGGGGCAAGGGGTAGAGTGCCATCCTTGAGTGAAGATGCTGAAGGACAGCTCCCAGGCCCCAGCTCAAAGAAAACTTGAAACACAGGTATGGCTGGAGCCCTTTCCTCCCTGGCTCCTCTCCTTCCAGCAAGGGAAAATGTGCGTTGGATTTGCTGTCACATGCAGTGTGTGTGTGTGTGTGTGTGTGTGTGTGTGTGTGTGTGAGATGCTTTGTGTCACAAAAGGCCAACTTCAAAGGCAAGCAGCGGTCCCAGATCATCTGGAGTCATTAGCAGAGCTGACACACCCCATGGACCCCAGGCAGGGTGGGGACACGCAGGGATGGAGCAGGTGGCAGGTGGCAGCCGGGCAGTTGGGCTGCCAGCTGACCATGCCCCGCTCCTACCCCCTCCTCCTCCCTCCCACAGCTCCCTCCCTCCCACCTCCCTCTCCCCCTCCTCCTCCTTCCCACCTCCACTTCCCCCAGCTCCCTCCCTCCTCCTCCCCTCCTCCCTCCCACGTCCCCCTCCCCCTCTTCCCTCCCTCCCACCTCTACCTCCCCCACCTCCCTCCCTCCCACCTCTACCTCCTCCATTGCCTAGTAAGTTCAGTCCCTGCACCAGGCGAGGCCGCAGAGAGGAGGGCTGCGGAGAGGAGGATGATCTACCAGCCCCCCAGGCCCCCCATCACCAGGCTCCATCCCCAGGTCACCCCGAGCCCCCACCCCCTGTCCTCAGGCCCCCGGCCCGGCGTTGCGGGCTGTGACTCCTCCGCTGAGGTTCCCGGGGCAGACGACTGGCGGAGCCTGTGAGCCAGCCCAGGGGCCGGCCCAGTCCTCCGGGTCGTCCCGGATAGTCCCGCCTGGTCCCGTTCCGCCAGGCCAAAGGGCGGCTCTCTGGGTCCGCCCCGCCCCCGCGCCCTCCGCCCCGCCCCCGCGCGCTCCGCCCCGCCCCCGCCCCCTCCGCCCCGCCCCGCCCCCTCCGCCCCGCCCCTCCGCCCCGCCCACGCGCCCTCCGCCCCGCCCCCTCCGCCCCGCCCCTCCGCCCCGCCCACGCGCCCTCCGCCCCGCCCCCTCCGCCCCGCCCCTCCGCCCCGCCCACGCGCCCTCCGCCCCCGCCCCCTCCGCCCCGCCCCCGCCCCCTCCGCCCCGCCCCGTCCCGCCCCCTCCGCCCCGCCCCCTCCGCCCCGCCCCCGCCCCCTCCGCCCCGCCCCCTCCGCCCCGCCCCCGCCCCCTCCGCCCCGCCCCCGCCCCCTCCGCCCCGCCCCGTCCCGCCCCGTCCCGCAGGCCCGGCCTCTCCGCGGGGGGGGGGGGCGGCCGGAAGATCAGCGCCCCCACCACTGAAAGTCCCCGGCTGACCCCCTGACCTCGGCGGCCCCTTCCGGAATCTCCGACCCCGGCCCCCAGAGGCGTCCCCGAGACCCCCGGCGAGACCCCCGGCATGCGGACCCCCGCGGCCCCGGGGCCGGGAGGACAGGGACCCCCAAACCCTCGGAGCCCCCGAACCCCCCGGAGCCCCAAAACCCTCAAACCCCGGATACCCCGAAACGCCCTGAGCCCCCCAAAGCCCCGGAAACCCCGAAACCCCTGAGACCCCCGAACCCCCTAAAGTCTCCGGAGCCTCCAAATCCCAGAGACCCCCCGAACCCCCAACTCCCGGAGACCCCCGAAACCCCGAAACTCCCAACCCTCCGGAGACTCCCGAACCCCCCAACCTCCCGGAGACCCCCGAACTCCCGAATCCCCTGGAGACCCCCGAAACCCCCCAGCCCCCCGGAGACCCCCGAACCCCCCAGCCCCCCGGAGACCCCCGAACCCCCCAGCCCCCCGGAGACCCCCGAACCCCCGAGCCCCCCAACCTCCCGGAGACACCCGAACCCCCGAATCCCCCAGCCCCCCGGAGACCCCCGAACCCCCCAACCTCCCGGAGACCCCCGAACCCCCCAACCTCCCGGAGACCCCCGAACCCCCGAATCCCCCAGTCCCCTGGAGACCGCCGAACCCCCCAACCTCCCGGAGACCCCCGAACCCCCAACCCCCCGGAGTCCCCCGAGCCCCCCAACCCCCTGGAGACCCCCGAGCCCCCCAACCCCCTGGAGACCCCCGAGCCCCCCAACCCCCGGAGACCCCCGAGCCCCCCAATCCCCTGGAGACCCCCGAACCCCCGAATCCCCCAACCCCCCGGAGACTCCCGAACCCCCAAACCCTCGGAGACTCCGAACCCCCGGAGACCCCGAAACCCCTGGAGAACCCCCAAAACCCTGGAGACCCCGAAACCCCCTGAGACCCTCGAAGTCCTCGGAGCCTCTAAAGCCCCGGGATCCCCCAAACCTCCCGGATCCCCCGATATACTCGGAGCCCCCGAACTCCCCAGGGACCCCAAAACCCCCCGAGATCCCCGAACCCCCGGAAACCCCTGGAACCCCTGAAACCCCCCCAAACCCGGAAGCCCCCGACCCCCCCCCCCCGGAGCCCCTGAAAATCTGGAGGCCCCGAACCTTCGGAGCCCCCCGATCTCCCCCAAGCCTCCGGAGCCCCCCAAACTCCCGGATCCCTCGATATACTCGGAGCCCCCCAAACCCCGGGAGCTCCCGAAACCCTCGGAGCCCCCGAGATCCTCCAAACCCGTGGAGTGCCCCAAACCACCGGAGCCCCCCGAGATCCTCCAAACCCTCGGAGCCCACGAGATCCCGGGAGCCCCCGGAGCCCCCGCGGCGGGAGACGCGCTGCACGCGCCCGGGGCTTACGGCTCTGCGCGGCGCGGCCCGCGGGGTCGGCGGGGTCGGCGGGGTCGGCGGGGCCCGGGCAGCGCCGGGCAGGACTGGGCAGCACCGGGCAGCGCCGGGCAGCACCGGCTCCGCCGCGCGCCGGGTCCGAGTGAGTCAGAGCCGCCGGGGCGGCGCGTTATAGGGGGCCGGGGGGGGCCCGAGCGCTCCCGCCCCGCCCCCGCCCCGCCCTCCCCGTCCCCCGCCGCCCGCCCCGAGACCCCGACAGGGACCCTGCCGAGCGCGGACCCAAGTGTCGGCGCCGCCGGGCAGAGAGCGGAGAACCCCGCACCGGCCCGGCGCGCCCGCCCCTCCCGGGCGATCGCCGCGGGGAAACTGAGGTCCGGAGGGCGCAGCCCGGCCCGCTCCCGCCGCGCCCCAGCTCTGCTCGCCGCGAGGCCGCAGCCCTGGGTATCGGGCGCTCGGCCTTTGGGGAGGGGACACCCCGCGGGACCCCGGGACACCCCGAGCCCGGCCGGTACCTGCGCCGCCCCGGGGCCCGCGGCGGCTCGAGCCTCTGACTAGTATCCACGTCCAGCCCGAAAGCGGCCGTCCTGCCCCGCCCCGCCGCGCCGCCTGTAATCCCTGCGCGCCCGGACCTCCGCGAACTCCACGCCCCGGACCTCCGCGCCCCGGACCTCCACGACCCAGTCCTCTGCGCCCCGGACCTCCACGACCCGGGCCTCCGCGCCCCTGACCTCCGCGACCTCCACGCCTTGGGCCTCTAACGACCCGGTCCTCCGCGCCCCGGACCTCTGCGCCCGGCCTCCGCGAACTACGCGCCTCGGGCCTCTGCGCAATGGACCTCCACGACCCGGGCCTCCGCGCCCCGGACCTCCACGACTCGGTCCTCCGCGTCCCAGACCTCTGCGCCTCGGCCTCCGCGGCCTCCGCGCCCCAGACCTCCGCGCACCAGACCTCCACAACCCGATCCTCTGCGCCCCGGTCCTCCGCGCCCTGGACCTCCGCGCCCCGGTCCGACCCTCTCCGCGGCCCGCCGGGGACTCCGGCCTTGAGCCTGGGTCGCAGTTCGGTGTCGGGACCCCGCAGGGCGGCACGCTCGGCGCGCCACGGCCCGGGCCGAGCGGGCTCAGGACGGGGTCGAGGACAGGGCCCGGCGGGCTCAGGACGGAGCCCGGGCCCGCTCCACCCGCTGGGCCTGGGCCCAAGCAGGGCGCTGACCCGGGAACCGCGGCGCCGGGCAAGCATCGGCGTTGCCATGGTGATGGGAGCCCGCGGTCTCCATGGCGACCAGAGGGAAGTTTGTGGAGGGCTGGGGGCGCCCCACGTCCCGGGCGCCCTGGCCTGGGTCCTGGCCCGGCGGCCCAGCGCTGTCCCGGGTGCTGAAGGGTCGGTGGGTGTAAGCACTCGCCGGGCTCAGTTGATATAAGCACCGATGAGCTCGGTTGATGGAAGCACCGACGGGCTCGGTTGGTGTACGCACACGCCGGGCTAGGTTGATGGAAGCACCGACGGGCTCGGTTGGTGTAAGCACCGTGCTCCAGCTAGGGGAGGCCGCAGGGCACCTGCAGCGGCTCCAGCCTCTCCCTACGCTGTCCTCCATCCTTGTAGGAGTCCACAGGTGCGGAGGATGGGGACACCGTGCAGCCGCCCCTCCGCAGGAGATGCTGGGCTGCGGTTCTGGGAGCCAGTGAGGTTCTGGGGTTGCTTCCTCCTCGGTGACTCTCAATGCCCCCCGCAGAGCCGGGGGCTGGGGCTGAGGACCTCCGGACAGAGGCCAGAGGCCGGAGCTGAACCCTGGGCTGAGGAGGCTGTGTTTATGGGACGCGCTGCGCTGCGTGTTGCTGTGTTTGCTGTGTTTACGCAGCGCTGCCACCTCCCGCCTGCCCGCTGCAGGCTCCAGCGCTGGGGACAGTCGCAGAACAAAGCGCCTGGTTCGCCTTTGCAGAGAACTAACAAAACAAACCCCGCAGGACGCAGGCTGGGCTGCGGAATCAGTGTTCCGCTTCCAGTGAGTGGATCTGCGGGCTCCAGAGGTGGGGGTCTGCTTGGCGCAGAGCAGGTGGCAGAAGATAGAGGGAACCATTACAGTCAAGTCTTGTGGTTGGGGACTGCTGGCCTCTGCAGGCGGCCGGCGGCAAGGGTCCAGGCAGCAGCAGCAGTCTGGGCAGCAGCAGGTAGGGCAGCAGACTGGGCGGCAGCAGGCTGGGCAGCAGCAGCAGTCCAGGCAGCAGCAGCAGAGGCAGGGCAGCAGCAGGCCGGGCAGCAGCAGCGGGCTGGGCAGCAGCAGCAGGCCAGGCAGCAGCAGCAGAGGCAGGGCAGCAGAGGCTGGGCAGCAGCAGGCTGGGCAGCAGCAGGCTGGGCAGCAGGCTGTGGGCAGGCAGCAGCTCTGCAGCATTTCCTGTGCTCGGGTTTCTCAGGAGAGCAAGCAATGCAGAGGAGGCTGTGGGGACTGAAGAGCCACCAGGGCCAAGCTGCCCAGTGCCCGAGGTCAGGCAGGTGGGAGTCAGAGACAGACAGAGACATGGACCACGGACAGAGAGGGGGAAGAGAGACAGAGACACAGGTGCTCTCTCTCTCTCTCTGTCTCTCTGTCTCTGTCTGACTCTTTGACTCTCTGTCTTTGTCTCTCTGACTCTCTGTCTCTCTCTCTGTCTCTCTCTCTGTCTCTGTCTCTCTCTCTCACACACACACACACACACACTCCAGAAGCATCCTGCCTTACATAGGGTTTGGCTCAGTCCAGGTCGGCGGCTGGCACCGTAGTGGACACGTGACCAGCAGCAACAGGGAGATAAATCCTCCTGGAGAGCCGGAAGTCCTCTCCAAACCCTGTCCGCGCGAGCCCACCCCAGCACATGGAAGCCTTCCCTTCGGAAAAGACCAGACCAGGACCCAGACCTGGAGAAGGAGGAGGACGGAAAGAAGCAGCACTGAGTCTGGGTTTGGGGTGGGGGAGAGGCAGGTGGAGGGGTGCGTGTACTGAGGCCTGGACCAGGCTCCAACCCTCTGGGAGGCGCTGCGCCCCCCCCCCCCTGGTCTGGGCAGAGAGCTCTGCAGACACCTGGCACCCACCATATTCTAGAAGAGGCAGGCAGTGGCTTCTCAGACATCTGACCCACCTCAGCGGTGCCCACCCCATGGCTCTTCTGCTCCTGCAGTCAGGAGTACCCAGCCAGGAGTACCCAGCCTGCTCAGGAGGGGGAGGGGAGGCTAGGAGCTGCAGTGGGAGCCTCCCCTTCTTCATGTCCCCCTCTCCTCAGAGCGGACCTTTACCCCATCCCCACTCTCTTCTCTACCCGTGGGCCGGAACACACCCTCCACGCAGCCGCAGCCACGTCTGGTTGAGTTAGGCTGCAAGTAAAATGAAGACCAAAACCTAATTGACAACGTTTTTTAACCTTGCGAGGAGATTGCTAATGCTGTAGGCAGGGAGAGCTCTGCTCTGACACAAGCTGTCTTCCTTCTCAGTGCACTTTCCAAATCGGGAGCTCCCTCCCTCCCCTCCTTCCCCTCCCTCTCTTACCCCTCCTACCCCTCCACCCTCCCTTCTCTCCTCCCTTCCCTTCCCTTCCTTCCCCTCCCCAGGACCTTCCTTCCCTTCCTTCCCTTCCCTCTCCCTCCCTCCCCCTCCTACCTCTCCTCCCTCCCTCCCCCTTTTCCCCTCCCTCCCTCTCCTTTCTCCCTTCCCTTCCTCCCTTTCCATCCTTCCATGACCCTCCCCCTCTCCCCCTCCCTCAACTGCATGACCACCTGGGTTTTCTGACCAGGGACCCCACTATGCTTTGATGGGAGCTGGGGATCTGACCCGCCCTGGAGACCAGATCCCTCTCTGAGCTCAGGGCTGACCCGCCCTGGAGGCCCGGTCCCTCTCTGAGTGGGGTGCAGCGCTGTTGGACTGCCATAGAGCTGACTCACACGTGCACCGGCCAGGCCTCAAGGAAGGGGTTACCTACATTGAGGCCGCATGCAGAACTGGCAGACACTAATAATCCACCAGAAAGATGAGGAAATGAAGCCAGGATGTAGCAGAGAATAGGAGCCAGGTCTCCGACCATTGCCCAGGCCTCTCACCATCGCTCATACCTCTGACCATCACTCAGTACCTCTGACCATCACTTAGTACCTCTCACCATCGTTCAGTACCTCTGACCATCACTCAGTACCTCTGACCATCGCTCAGTACCTCTGACCATCGCTCAGTACCTCTGACCATCACTTAGTACCTCTCACCATCGCTCAGTACCTCTGACCATCGCTCAGTACCTCTGACCATCACTCAGTACCTCTCACCATCGCTCAGTACCTCTGATCATCTCTTGGTGCCCTTCTTTCTCCATATTGGAGGAGGGCAGTAGGAATGCAAAAATAAATAATCTTTTCTTTAAAATGTTATAATAATATTAACGTGGCTTTGTAGGAAATAAATATTTGGAAGCAAATTATGGGGCAGTGAAGGATTCTGTCCGTGTCTCTTTCGTTTTTGTTTTTGTTTTTTTGGTCGGTCGTGGGGCTTGAACTCTGGGCTTGGGTGCTGTCCCTGCACTCTTCAGCTCAAGGCAAGTGCTCTATCCCTTGAGCCACAGCACCACTTCCAGTTTTCTAGTGGTTTATTGGAGATAAGAGTCTCACGGACTTTCCTACCCAGGCTGGCTTTGAACTGCGATCCTCAGATCTCAGCCTCCTGAGTAGCTAGGATTACAGGCAGGAGCCACCGGCGCCTGGCCTGGCTCGAGTCTCTTTCAAAAGCTCTAACTCTCTGAACTTGCCTGCTGGTCCCAAGTGCTGGCCTAGAGGGGGAAGAAATACAAAGGTGAGCTGCACAGCTTCCCTGCTGAGCGCCTACTGGGCGCTCACAGCTGGCGCTCTCCCACTTGAGCCACAGCGCCACTTCCAGTTTTCTGGTGGTTGATTGGAGATAAGAGTCTCACAGATGTTCCTGCCTGGGCTGGCTTTGAACCTCAATCCTCAGATGTCAGCCTCTGAGCAGCTAGGATGACAGGCGTGAGCCACCAGCACAGGTGTCTGGCTCTCACGAGGCCAGGCCTGCTGTGAGGGCAGCATGGGTTTCTATGCCCAGCCTGCGCTGTTTCCCATGGTTGGATCCTCACTTCCAGGAAAGGCCAAGCCCCTCCCCTGTGACAGATTCTCCCACAGAGCCATGGAGAGTTCACAGTCTCAAGACTCCGGCTGCTCTACTAATGAAAGGAAACCAGACAAACTGCCAAAGCTAATTAACGTGACAGATCTGGAAAAGGCTCTGCGGACTCGGGGAGGTCTTCATTCTTGATTTCAACAGACTGTGAGGATGGGCAGAGCATGCTGGGGGTCAGAGAGCTGCAGCCCCTGGAGGGAACAGATGTCCACGGGCTTCTAGCTCATGTCCACTGGGCAGAGCTGAAGTCTCCTTCCTGCCCTGGCCAGCCCTGCCCACATCTGTGCTGTGTGTGGGCTCCGTCTGGTCTGACGTCTGCCCGGCCTCCACCAACTTCGCCATTCATACATCTGGGAAGCGTGGTAGACTTTCCACATTCACTCTATTCATGCAGCCATATAGAGGCTGAAAAGAGGGGGCCAGGCCCCTCAGCTGACAAGCAGTAGGACCAGAACTCAGCTCTTTCTCATCACATCTTTCTTTCCCTTGTTTGCCCATTCAGTAGTTTGGGTGTTTACTTGCTTGGACTTGGGACCTTGCACTCTGCCTTGGCTTTTTCTGCTCGGGGCTGGTCCTCTGCCACGAGGACCACCCCTCTGCTGCTCGCTTGTCCCTGGTGAGTTGGTATTGAGCCTCTCTGGGGTTCATCACAGTGTGAGCTAGTGGAGCCCGGCTCACCTGGCCTTTATCGGAGTGCCTTGAAGATCCCACCCGTGCCAGTCAGCCCCCAGGGGCAGCCGTGCCGGTCCCATCCACGGTGGCCATCCACGCTTGCCGCAGGGCGCCACACCCCACAGAGGAGGCCTCGCTGGGGAGAGGCCGCAGGGGAGACGATTTCAAATGAGCTCCTCCACCTCTGGCTGCATCCCCGCCATGTCCTCAGCGGGAAACGCGCGTCCAGGACAGAATTCTCTCTGGGTTTTTCTCTCCTGTCCTGCCCCCTTCCCCTGCCCTCTTTCCTCCTCCCCCCTTCCCCTCTGCTCCTCTATAGTCCTGGCTCTCCAGGAATTCCCCCCCCCCCGCCCCCGTCTCCCCACTCTGGGTGACCGAGGCCTCAAATGCTGAACAATACTAATATTAATAGTTAGAGTTTTAAATATATTCAAGGTATTTATTTGGTGCTTGCTCTGTGCCCTCTGTTGCTTGCTTAATATGGATTGTGGCCTGAAAAAATTAAAATTGTCTCTAAGTAGATGAACACAGAGGAATTTGCAATTCAACATGACAGTGTATGAGTACATTGCATCTTGACTAAAGTCCTAATCAAGAGCCTAAAGTCCTGAGTTCAAGTCCAGTACCAGCATAAAAAAGGGGGGGGGGGGCTGAGAAGGTGGCTCAGTGGCAGAGTGCTTGCCTTGCATACTTGAGGCCCTGGGTTCGATTCCTCAGCACCACATAAGCAGAAAAAAAAAAGCCGGAAGTGGCGCTGTGGCTCAAGTGATAGAGCGCTAGCTTTGAGCTGAAGAGCTGAGGGACAGCTCCCAGGCCCAGAGTTCAGGCCCCATGACCGGACCCGAAGGAGGAGGAGGAGGAGGAGGAGGAGGAGGAGGAGGAGGAGGAGGAGGAGGAGGAGGAGGAGGAGGAGGAGGGGGGAGGAAGGAAGGAAGGAAGGAAGGAAGGAAGGAAGGAAGGAAGGAAGGAAAGAAAGAAAGAATAAGAGGATATGGCTACTAACAAAGCTGAGATCTGAGGATCTCAGAAAGATGGACTTCATGCTATTGATTGGAATTGCATAGACTTTCCCATCCAGCCTGGCTTCAACCTCATCCTCAGACCTCAGCCTTGTGCATGGCTGGGCTTGCAGGGGTGAGCATGACCCTGGGCTGTCAGGTGAGACTTGAACTGGAAGGAAGGACTGGAGGGGTGGGCGCAGCTATAGCAGGCTGCGGGGGCTGCCGGGCCAGTAGCAACAGCAGCAGCGCGTGCGCGCACGCGCGCACGCATGTGTGTGTGTGTGTGTGTGTGTGTGTGTGTGTGTGAGAGAGAGAGAGAGAGAGGAGGAAGAGGAAGAGAAGGAAGCCAATTTATTTCCTTGCTGAGAGCAAAGATAAAGGACAAGGTAAAGGATGGGGTTCGGGCCCCAGCTCCTTAACTAAGCTGGGAAGTAAGAGGCAAGGGGAGCCCCAAACCTGCCCTCAAAACTCCTAGAATCTGCGAAGCACAGGCTGCAGCTCTGTGAAAACTTTCTTTCTAAGAATCAACTGCTAATTCCCCCCCCCCACACCCCGAGCAGGCATGATGGTGATGTGGGTGTGGTGATGTGTGGTGATGTGTGGTGATGTGGGTGTGGAGATGCAGGTGTGGGGATGTAGGTGTGGGGATGTGTGGGGATGTGGGTGTGGTGATGTGGGTGTGGTAATGATGTGGGTGTGGGGATGTGTGGGGATGTGGGTGTGGTGATGTGGGTGTGGTAGTGATGTGGGTGTGGTGACGGTGTGGGGATGTGTGTGGGGGGATGTGGGTGTGGTAGTGATGTGGGTGTGGTGATGGTGTGATGTGGGTGTGGGGATGTGGGTGTGGTGATGTGTGGTGATGTGGGTGTTGTGATGGAGTGGGGATGTGGGTGTGGTAGAGATCTGGGTGTGGTGATGTGTGGTGATGTGGGTGTGGTGATGTGTGGTGATGTGGGTGTGGGGATGTGGGTGTGGGGATGTGGGTGTGGGGATGTGGGTGTGGGGATGTGGGTGTGGGGATGTGGGTGTGGGGATGTGGGTGTGGTAGTGATGTGGGTGTGGTAATGATGTGGGTGTGGGGATGTGGGTGTGGGGATGTGGGTGTGGGGATGTGGGTGTGGTAGTGATGTGGGTGTGGTAATGATGTGGGTGTGGGGATTGTGGGTGTGGGGATGTGGGTGTGGTGATGTGGGTGTGGTAGTGATGTGGGTGTGGGGATGTGGGTGTGGGGATGTGGGTGTGGGGATGTGGGTGTGGTGATGTCAATGTGGTGGTGATGCAGGTGTGGTAGTGATGTGGGTGTGGTGGCACTGGCATGGTGGTGAATCCTGTAAATTTGTGACAGTAACTGAGTCTTGATAATAACTGAGTCCTTACTGCAAGATCACATAGCTCACGACAGTAACCGAGTCCTTACTGAGATCACACAGCTCATTATAGTAACAGAGTCCTTACTATGAGATCATATGGCTCACAACAGTAATCAAGTCCTTACTATGATCACACAACCAATGATAGTAATGGAGTCCTTACTGTGAGATCACACAGCTCACGAGAGTAACTGAGTCCTAGCCGGGTGCTGGTGGCTCACACCTGTAATCCTAGCTACTCAGGAGGCTGAGATCTGAGGATCACGGTTCAAAGCCAGCCCAGGCAGGAAAGTCCGTGAGACTCTTTTTTTTTTTTTTTTTGTCGGTCGTGGGGCTTGAACTCTGGGCCTGGGCGCTGTCCCTCAGCTCTTCAGCTCAAGGCAAGTGCTCTACCACTTGAGCCACAGCGCCACTTCCGGTTTTCTGGTGGTTTATTGGAGATAGGAGTCTCACAGTCTTTCTTGCCCGGGCTGGCTTTGAACTGTGATCCTCAGATCTCAGTCTCCTGAGTAGCTAGGATTACAGGCGTGAGCCACCAGCGGCTGTCCCGTGAGACTCTTATCTCCAATAAAACCACAAGAAAACTGGAAGTGGCACTGTGGCTCAAGCAGTAGAGCACTCGCCTTGAGCTGAAGAGCACAGGGACAGCACCCAAGACCAGAGTTCAAGCCCCATGACTGACCAAAAAAAAAAAAAGTGTAACTGAGTCCTTGCTGCGCGCTCACACAGCTCCCGAGGAAGGCAGGGTTGTCCCACTCCTCCCTCCCTTTCTACTCTCTGTTCTTTTCTCTGTCCTCATGGTCTTCCCCTCGTGCTCAGTGCTGGCCCACTGGGAGGGACTGCTCAGGGTGGGACCGGCACAGCCTTGATTTGGCTTGGGGTTCCCCCAAATTAACCAGGTGCCCACAGAGCACGGGGTGGGAGCCTTGGTGGTGAACACCAGGAATGGCTGAAAAGGGTTGGTGACCTCCAGAGGTCCTGCCCAGGCCTGGCTGGTCAGCAGAGCTACCTTGCAGTGCTGCTGAGGAGACAGGCGTAGGGCCTGGGCGGGGTGGGGAGGGGGAGAGCCTTGGGAGGAGGGGGGGCTGGGGAGGAGGAGGCCTGGGGAGGAGAGGGGTGGGGAGGAGGGGCCTGGGAAGAAGGCGGCCTGGGGAGGAGGAGGCCTGGGAGGAGGAGGGTGGGGAGGAGGGGACCTGGGAAAGAGGGAGGTGGGGAGGAGGGGGGTAGGGAGGCTAGGGCCTGGGAGGAGGAGGGTGGGGAGGTGGGAGCTGGGGAGGAGGGGGCTGGGCAGGAAGGTTGCCTTAGTTTAGCTGCAGATCTGTGGGAACATATTTCATTTCATTCTGAGTAGTTTCACGCACACACACACACACATGTGCGTGCACACACATACACGCATGCACACGGAGGCAGGGATAAAGACAGACAGACATCCAGACACATTCCTGAGTGCACCTGGAGTTTTCCGTCACCTTCACCTCTCCACCCCTTGGCCACTGAGCTTTGGGGGTGTGGGAGGCTTTGCCAGGGTTGGGGTGGGGTTTCAAACCAGCTGGAGCCCACGGACTCTGCTTGAGGGGCTTCCACGGCTCCACGGAGCGGGGAGCCCAGAACAGGATGGAGCCCTGTCTAGCCCCGGAGGACAGGCGCAGGGGACACATAGGATATACGCAGCGGGACACACCCGAGGATGGGCTCGAGGGGGGGCAGGCCCATGGTGGGGGGGCCTCTGGGGCAGGCTGCCCCGCAGGAGGGGTCAAGGGATGGGTTGGCCTGGGTTGTCT
This sequence comes from Dipodomys spectabilis, assembly GCF_019054845.1. Classification (NCBI taxonomy): domain Eukaryota; kingdom Metazoa; phylum Chordata; class Mammalia; order Rodentia; family Heteromyidae; genus Dipodomys; species Dipodomys spectabilis. Next base: position 2,856,789 of record NW_024870825.1, on the reverse strand, counting down.
GTAGACAATTCTTTGGCTTCTTGCAGGTAAAATTTGCCAAATCGCAATTGCTTTCCTCACACTGCGTTCCTGGGGGCCAGGGCTGGCGGCTGGGGGGGGGGGGGGGGTTCCAGGGCTGGTGGCTGGGGGGGGGGGGCGAGGAGAGGGGTCCAGGGCTGGTGACCGGGCCGTCCACTATTCATCACACTCAGCAGCCAGAACCTCACAACAATGTGAGTGGTGAGGGAGACGCCACCCTGTGCCCTTGCGTTGTGGGGCGTCCGGGTTGGGAGCAGAACACCTCAGGCTCCCTGTGGCCAGGCTAGGGCATCCAGCCAAGAAAGCACTGCCCAGGCCAAGAAAGTCCCCCCATACTGACGCCCTCTGTCCCCCAACAAGGCCAGTCCTAGACGCACAAACACCCAGCCTGCCTTCCTTGGTGGCTGGTTTTGTGCTGGTCCTGGGGCTTGAACCCAGGATCTGGATGATGTCCCTTAGCTTTTGTGCTCAAAGTTGGTGCTCTGCCACTTGAGCCACAGATCCACTTCTGGCGTTTTGGTTAATCAAAGATAAGAGTCTCCCAGACTTTCCTACCCAGGCTGGCTTTGAACATCAGTCCTCAGATCTCAGCCTCCTGAGCAGCCAGGAGGACAGGGGTAGCCACAGGGGCCCTCACCAGGGGCGGTCCTCCTGGGGGAGGGGTGCAGGTACCCACTGGGTGCGAGCCTTGCCACAGCAAGGCTGGTCCAGAGGCAGCTGGAACTCAGGGAGCCCTTTGGCAATGAATTATGAATCGGTGACCTTTCCTGGGTTAATTACTCCCACTGCTGGGTGGTCTGGCTCTGGGCAAGGCCCTGCTGTCAGCCGGGGAAGCAGGCTGGGCTCTTCTGCTTTCATCCACCCTGGGCCTTGTGGGGGTTTCTTAGACAGGAAACGTCTCTTGCTGTGATGAGGGTCATACCAAGCTTAGGGGCAGAGCCCCCCATGGCCTCCCCTAATCCTTTTCACCTTGTAAATTTCCCTTAGTTCCTTATGAGCTCAGTGACCTGGCTTGCTTTCCAAAGTGGAGCCTGAGGATTGTCAACCAAGGTGTCGACAGGAACAGCTCCATAATTCCTGTGCAGGTGTTGGTATGCGCAGGTGTGGTGTTCATGCGTTGTGTGGTGTATGTGCACATGTGTGTTATATGCTGTGCACATGTGTGCTGTGTGCTGTGTGAGGTGTGTGTAGTCTGTGCATGTCAGGTGTGTGTGTGTTGTGTGGTGTGTGATGTGGTGTGCAAGTGTGTGTGTGTGTGCATATATGCATGTGTTGTATATTTGCATACTTGTGATGTGTGTGGTATGGTGTAGTGTGCATACCTGTGCTGTATGTCTGCAGGTATGTGATGTGTTCATGTGCATGGTGTGTATTTTGGTGTGTATACATGTGTGTGTGTGCATGCATGTTTGTGTGTATGTGCCTATGGTGTGTATGTGTGTGTGCATGTGTCTGTGGTGTGTGTATATGTGTGTGCATGTGTCTGTGGTATGTGTGCATGTTTGTGTGTCTATGGTATGTGCATGCATGCATGTTGTGTCTTGCTGTGTGTATGTGCATGTGCATGCACATGCATGTTCGTGTGGTGGGTCAGGCGGTTGAATTGCATGCAATGATCTGCGGCTGGTGTCTGAAGCAGAGGGAGAGGAAGTGTCCCGGCAAGTTAAAATCCTGGTGTGTTTGAAGCGAGCTGGGGAGGACCCGGGTTCCTCCAGGCGCCAGAAGGAGGATTGCCAAGCTGGACCTCCCTGGACAAAGCTGAACCATGGCTGCTCATCACAGCTCAGAAGGATGCAGTCACACCGAAGACAAGCCAGATCCCTCCGTGGGAGCAGAAGCGTTTTAGCACTCAATACCTGCTTTCTATGAAGTGCTACATTGTTTTTCCTTTTGTCCTTAACAAGATCCTTCTCCCTTTGTCTAACACGGAAGAACATTTCAATGCTGTTCACATCGTCCAATATTAAAATTGCATCATTGGTTTCTCTCTGACTCATCTCCGTCTTCCATCGTCGTGCGAGTCAGCGTGTGACACACAGGTGTGGTCAGGACCTGGGAGAGCATGGAGGACGCTGAGGAAGCTTCAGAGCAGCCCCGCCCCCCCCCCGCCCTCCCCCCCCCACTCAGGCCTGAGATTTCACATGCAAAGAAAGGCCAGGAATCCATCACAAATGGCAGAAAATTACATTCCATTAATTTCAGAGCCTTAGACTCTGACAGCTCAATCCTTAAAAGCGGTGGCTTCTAGGATGTTCAAGAAAGAAACTAAAAGCTATTTTGCTTATCTAGCTCATATTTTAGAAGAATACATTTCACTGCATTACCCAGAGAGATTTGGCTACAATCCTATTGGTCTGTTTAGAGTCCTCAACTTCAACTTGGAGACAGAAGCTTAGAAATTATGGGTGAGGTTGTAAAGGAGATTTTTTTTTAATATCAGAACCAAATTAAGAAAAATCAAATGCCTTTCAACATGAACTGAATTACTTGAGAAACAGAGGTTTTGAAAAGGGACTCAGACGTTTAGAACTCATCTCCTCTCTGTAGCGCTGATACTTGTTCCTTCACCTGTGGCTTGGATTTCTCTTGTGACAAGAGAAGCAATCCCCTCTAAGAAAGATCATTCCATTTTTAAGCAGTTTACCTGAGAAAAAGCGTTCTTCTATAACAGCAGTCATGAATTCCAGTCGGGCGCCAGTAACTCACACCTGTAATCCTAGCAATCAGAAGGCTGAGACCTGAGGATCAGAGTTAGGAGTCAGCATGAGCAGAAAAGTCCAGAAAAGTTAACCAGGTAAAAGCTGTGGGGTGCAAGTGGTAGAGCGCCAGCCTTGAGCGGAAAAGGCTCAGCAAGGCATACGCAAGCCCAGGACTGGCACAGAAGATGAAGGAGCGAAATCTCAGCTTTGGGATGAAGAGGCCAACTGCCCACGCCCTCCACACAACACAGCAGCGGGAGTCAAATCCTTGCCTGGTCCTCGGCCTGGCTGCTCCCACATCTCCCAGGAATCCTCCTGGCCTTCCCCGAAGGTGGCCCTTCCAGCCCACCACGACTTCTTTCCTCCGTCATAGGCCCCAAAGCAGGAGCATCTCTGGGTGCTAGTGAGGAGATGATGTTCCTTTAATGAAAACAGAACCCGCACCGGGAGCCCGCTGTGGGTGAGTGAGTACAGCTAACTCAACACTGTCTTTTGTGTCTCAACTCTGTTCTGTAGAGTCACCACAAGGCTGTTTATCCTGGAGTGCTTCACAGGTCACTCCATACTGTCTCTAAAGATCAGGAGAAGATAGACAGACAGACAGACAGACAGCAGATATCCTCTGTAGGTGGTGAACACACCCTGTCACTCTGGATTGCTTCCCACAGGTGATCTACTGAGGAGTTTTAACCGACTGGCTCTGGCGCTCTCTTTCTCCTGGCGGGAGTCTTCGATGCGGTCTCCAAGAAGGAGGGTGAGGCAGACTCGGCTTTGCTTTTGCCTCTAGGGCTAAGAAGGGATGCTGTCGCTCCCCAGCCCAAGACAGGCCTGACTTGGGAGGTTCTGAGCCATTTTTCAAGTACTCATCAGTTACTTCTTGATAGTTTGAGTTTTTTATCCATTTTAGAACTTCTGCCATTTCTCTGAGTATTAGAAATCTTCATATTCAAACATATCTGGGGTGGGATTGGTGGCTCATGCCTGTAATCCTAGCTACTGTGGAGGCTGAGATCTGAGGATCATAATTTAAAGCCAGCCCGGGCAGGAAAGTCCCTGAGACTCTTATCTCCCTCTCAAAAGACAGCAAAAAGCTGGATATGGAGTGCGACTCCAGTGGTAGAGTGCCAGTCTTGAAGAGAAAAGTTAAGTGAGCACAAGGTCCTGAGGGCAAGCTCAACAGACAATAAGTGTGGGTAGGGAGGGACAGGCCACTGTGTTCCTTTTTCAGATAAGAATTCAAGGCTCAGGCTAGAGAGTGTGCCCAATATCTACACTGACCTTGGGTTCGAAGCTGGCATGGTCTGATTTAGAAACAGGGTACAGGCAGGTGAGGCTTGTGCCACGAGGACAGGACAAACCCAGCAGCAGCAGCATCCTGAATGGGGCCGGCTCACCAGTCCCCGGTGTCCCTCTGCCCAGGGCAAGAGGGAGGCCTCTGCAGACGGGGCATTGGGGGTGGGCAGTGGAGAGGACGGGGGAGGGGGTACCGCTCACTGAGCTGGGTCTGGGTATTGCCCCTCCACCAATCCCTGCCTCTGCCCCCGTACCCAATGCCCCGCACCAGCCATTCTGATCTACAATCCAGCCTCCCTGCTTCAAGTTAACTTCAAGTTAGCACCTGTTCACACATGAGGACACAGACTGAGAGGCTCTGGAAAATCAAGCTTTTGCTTGCCTTGCATGCATGAAGCCCTGGGTTCAATTCTTCAGCACCACATAAGCAAAAGGAAAAAAGCCGGAAGTGGCGCCGTGGCTCAAGTGGTAGAGCGCTAGCCTTGAGCTGAAGAGCTGAGGGACAGCGCCCAGGCCCAGAGTTCAGGCCCCATGACCGGACCCCCCCCCCCAAAAAAGAAAAGAAAACCAAGCTCTTAGGAACCACCACACGAGGATAAAAACCAGACTTGTCTGCCTCCCAGGCCGGTGTGCCCAGGGCTCTCAGCCCCATATTCACTGAGCAAAACTAACCACCAAGAACTAGTCACTCACTCTCAGGACACATTGGCACTGCAGAAGAAGCCGGTGGACGGCCAGACCCATAGACAAGCCCAGCCCTTGGGAGGCGGGTGGAGGCAGAGGATCTGGAGTGTGAGGCCAGCATGGGCTACTCAGTGAGGCTCTGTCTCCAAAAATCAACAAAGCTCAGGCTGGGGCACAGGCGGTGGTTACCCAGGGCTTTCTGGGCTGATCCTGGAAGCTAATTATTATTCAAATAATGCACCAGGCTATTGTCTCTGATCTATTCAAAGTAAATAACTTCCAAACTGGGCTGTAAGTATTAATAGTAACAAATTATTTGCAGCTTCCACACTCCATGGATGGTGACATAGGACCCAAAGGTCATGTGCAGCGGCAGCAGCAGCAGCGTGGACACGCCTGTCCCCCGGCCCCTCCCCCATACTGACCCAGCCGGGCGGATGGAACCAGAACTCTGCTTCCAGGCCGATTCCCGGGGGTCCTCAAGCCCATTGTCGTTAGCCTTGCCCAATTAGTGAAACCCTGTCACTCTCACTGCTCCGGAGGCTGGGGTCTGAGGATGCTGTTGGAAGCCAGCTCGTAGAGAGGGAAGCTGGAGGGGAGAGGTAGGGTGTCTGTTCTGCACGACCGAAAGTCTTGGCTCCAAATTGACATGGCTCCTCTGCACACATTTGCTCGCTCAACTCACCTGCCATTACCAAACATCTGAATGCGATGTCATTATTGTTAGGCATCTGTCTGTGTCGTCATCGCTAAACATCCACGCATGACGTCATTACTAAGCATCGATTGGCGATGTCATTGCTAAACAACAGTGCATGACGTCATCACTAGGCATCTGCCTGTGATGTCATTACACATCTGTATGTGACATCATTGCTAAACGTCTGTGTGTGGCATCATGGCTGAACATCTGTGCGTGATGTCAGATCCCAGCTACGCCACCACAGAAGTGAGCTGCAGAGACCTGGGCGGGGGAGGGAGGGCAGGCTGGGGAGCGGGAGAAGGCCCTGCCCCCCTGCTTGGGCGTGCTCACCCCTTCCCAGGCTCCCGGCTGACAGAGGAGCTATGGAGAGGACTGCTGGCAGCCAGTAGCAGAGGCAGTGCTGGGTGAAGCAGGGCTGTGCTTCCCCAAACCAGTAGGCCTATGAGGCGTACACACACACACACACACACACACACACACACACACAATGGAATTGTATTCAACCATCAGGAAGAATGAAGTCACGTCCTTTTCAGGGGGATGAGTGGGCCTGGACACGGTCACAGTGGGAAGGAAGCCGCCCCAAAGGACAGGGGTGTCCGCTTCCTCTCACGTGTGAATGTGACACGGAAAACAGAACTTCCACGCAGACACACACAGGCTCGTACGCGTATGCACGACCCAGCCCCGAAGTGTGGTCAAGCTGTGGGGAGGTGCGGCATTGAAGGGGGAGTTAGTGGAGGGTTTGACCGGAAGGGGATGGGGACACTCAAGGAAAAGGAAGTGGGGATCATGAAGTGGAGGGCAGGGGAGGAAGGAAGGAGGAGGAAGGGCGGGCGGAGGAAGGGGTGACTCTGAGGAAACCGCACTAGACACATAAATGGACACGTGAAATTGTGCATCCATTTGTAGATGTCAAAAAATGAATGGATTCAAAAGATAAAGAAAAGCAAATATGGGAGTTTGCAAATGATTTGTCTTTTCCAAAGACAGAGAGGCGGGTGTTGGCGGCTCACGCTCGTAATCCTAGCTAATCAAGAGACTGAAATCTGAGGGTCATAGTTCAAAGCCAGCCCAGGCAAAACAAAGTCAAGACTCTTACCTGCAACTAAGCAGCAAAAAGTGGGAAGGAGAGCTGTGGCTCAAGTGGTAGAGTGCCAGCCTTGAGTGAAAAAGCCAAGTGAGAGCTCAGAGCCCTGAGTTTAAGCCCCAGCACTGGCAATAATAATAGTAATAATAGTAATACAGAGAAGATGTGGAGTTATCCCTGCCACCGTACTCTGTGCTTGATTTTAACCATTTTGCAAGCAAGCATGGTCTGGGTGACCCTAGGCACTGCACCTGAGATTTTCTTGCCTGTGTGCCCAACTGGAAAAGGTTGGAAATTGTTGATTTCAGGGAAGATCTCTGCCCACAGAATCCTACTCGATACCCATTCTTTTCACCAAATGAAGACATACTGGCTCTAAAACCTCAGGCTGCTTAGAGAAAGTGTCCAGCAGTCACTCACATCATAGTATGAATCATAGGGTACACTTGCTCAGGAATAAAGCATGCTGAAGATCGCACATGAATGGAGATAATTCTGAAATTTTCTATATAAAAAAACAAAGACTAAAAAAAGTTAAACTTTAAAGTGAAGCTTTAAATAGAGCTGAGAGCTTTGAGTTAATAATTTTATGCAAAATATTGTTCACACTAGCAAGCAGCTTCCAAAATGAGTGACAAAGTAGGCAGCTGATTCTCCTTTTTTTTGTCTCTCTCTCTCTCTCTCTGCTGTTGTGGCAAACTGGGGTTTTATTTTCTCAGTTCCTTTTCTTGCTGTTAGGTATTTTTAATGTAGTATCATATAAGAAGAGTCAGACAGACAGACAGTGTCAGAGTTCATCCTTCACGGTAGCCAGGAGGTGGAAACAACCAAAGAGAAGAAGAAGATGAGGCATCCGTGGTAACTGGGTGCCATGTTGCTCAGACTGCAGGAGCAGGGGAATCACACGGCAGGGAATTCCACATACCAGGCAGGAGTTTGAACCCTGTGACCCACACCGGTGCAGTCACAGCTCAGACACGAGTGGACATTTTGCCTAACCGGAATGGGACTTGCCTGTTAGCCAGTCCAAAGATCACTGGGCTCCCAACATGGTTGCCAGGAGCCTCTGTCCTTGGGGGCTGGGGGCGGGCAGAAGCAGCAGGTGTGGTCGTGAGTCAGGTGCAGTTCTGGTCCGGGAGGTGTCCCTTCCCCCCCCCCCCCCACAGGCCCTGTGCAGCCTGACCCCGCCTGACCCTGCGCCCCTGCTGGCAAAGGTCTACTGACCACCACCCCTCAGAGACAGCGCCCTGTAGACTATGCATCATGAAGGTAAGACCAAGGTTAACAGAGCGGCTGAGTCGTGCCGTGTGTGAGAACACTCTGAAATGTTAAAGCACAGTTAGAACTTGGCATCTGCATGTGCATGTGTGCACACCTGTGTGTGTATATGTGCTTGTGTGAGTGCATGTGCGTGTGTGCTTACATATGCCGTACTGGGGCTTGAACTCAGGGTCTTGCAGTCTCACTTGACTTTTTCACTCAAGGCTGGCAGCTCCTACTTGAGCCACGCCTCCACCTCAGGCTTCTTGATGAGTGATGGGAGATAAAGAATCTCACAAACTTGTCTGGCCTGGCTTTGAACCATGATCCTCAGATCGCAGCCTCTTGAGTAGCTGGGGTTAGGAGCGTGTAGACAGCACCCAGCTGGCTGTGGTGGTCTTGTCCTTGGCAGCAGCCAGGCTCGTGCATCCCATGTTCCCACACGGCCGTGGTGGCCAGAGAAGCCCAGTCCCGTGGGAGCACAGCTTCACCACCGCCTCGGTCTAGGTGTCACTCTGAATTCCACCTTGCAGGGGAAATTCAATGGCAACATATTTCCAGAGCAAGCAAACCATCTTCAACCAGAGCACCGTCTCCAGTGGCTCGGTTTCACAGAACATTGAACCCCGTCTTCAAACACACAAGGTTCTGTTTCTTCTGTGTGCACGCAGCGGAGAGGCATGGTAACTTCGGACTGGACTCCATTCTTTGCGCGTGCTCAGCCTCCAGCTCCGCGCCTGCGCTTAGCTGGGAGTCGGCGAGGAGAGGTCTTCACACTGGTCAGAAGCCGGGGAGCGGCCAGCAGGATGGGGGTCTGGCTGGGCAGAGCCCTGTGGTCCTCCCTTCTCCTCCCCCCCACTGGGGCTGGGCAGGCTCCCCCCCCGGGCCCCCAGGCCTGCTGAAAGGTCCCCCCCTCTCCCCTGCTCTACTTCCCAGCCCTCTGCCAGGCCCTGCCTGCCGCAGCTGTGGCCACCAGTGCCACTCATGGCCGTTCCAAGGGTAAACTTAGGGCAATATCTACTTGGCTTTAGAAAAAAGTCTAGACTATACCAGACACTAGGGGCTGACGCCTGTAAGCCCAGCTACGTGGGAGACTGAGATCTGAGGATGGCAGTTCGAGGCCAGCCCAGGCAAGGAGGCCATGAGATTCATATCTGATTAACCACCAACAAGCCAGACGCAGAGCTGCGGCTCAAGCTCAAGTTGGGCTTCTGCCTTGGGTGGAAAAGTCCAGCAAGAGAGACTGGCCCAGAGTTCAAGCCCCAGTATCAGCTCCTCAAAAATAAAGTATGAGAAGATAAAATGCATTATCCAAGCTGTGACTGTCGCACACTCTCTCTCCTACACACACACACACACACACACACACACACACACACACACACACACCTTTGTGTCTGAAGTTTGTTCCCACCTCTGCTGTGGGAATCACAGAGTTGGGGTGACGCGGGGTGGTAGGGTCCCCTGACAGGGGTCTGCAGCCCAGCCTGGCTCTGCGGGCGGCTCCGTGCCTGGGAGCCGGCCATCCTGGCAGCCCGAGGGTTGTGAGAAAGTTCTTCCTGAGGCGGCGCTGGGACCGGCTTCCCGCCACTCTCTCCCATCCTGCTTGTGCCATCTGGAGTCCCTGGCACGGCCGCTCCCTCCTCACACAGCACCCCGGGGTGTATGAGGACAGCCCGCTCTTCTACACGCTCCCAGAGTTCGTGGGTGACTCGGTTTCCCAGCGCTGTCCCGGCCACCACCCTGTCCTCTCAGCAGTCTAGGCCTGGCACCCGGGTGCCCTGTGACTCCAACAGCAGAGGCAAGAACAGTCCCCACGACCAACAGACCAGACACAAAGGTCACAGAATCAGTCAAGGTGTGTGTGTGTGTGTGTGTGTGTGTGTGTGTGTGTGTGTGTGTGTGTGTGTGTGTGTACATGCGAGTATGGAGGCTGGAACTCAGGGTCCTGCACTCTTTGTGTACCTTGAACTTGAGCTCAGGGCCTGGACACTGTCCCTGAGCTTAGTAAGCTGGTTCACTGGAGTTAGAGTCTCACAGACTCTCCTGTCTGGGCTGACTTCACACAGGAATCCTCAAGTCTCTGCTCTGAGCGGCTGGGATTACGGACGTGAGCACCAGGGCCGGCCACGCCTGCTGCTCTTGTCTTGGTGGGGTCTTGGCAGGTTTGTCTAGCTGACCTCAGCACCACGCCGTTCATGTTAAAGGCAACATGCGCAGCTTTGTCTGTGTTGTAGAGTCTGCGTTGGGGGTGGGCCCGTGGCCCGAGGTGTGCTCACCCACTCACGCAGCAGTGCTGGCCACTGCATCTGGATGTGGCTGTTGAGCCGGTGAGCTCGGGGGACCAAAGTAAGGAGGGCCCTCCGCAGCTCGGGGGCAGACATGCTTGAGTTCATGTCTCTCTGCTAGGGTTTGAACGGTCCCTCAAAACTTCCTGTGTTCGCAATAGCTAGGAGAGGGAAACAGCCCACGTGCCCTGCAGTAAACGAGTGGATCCAAGAAACAGGGTACTTTCCAGGCACCAGTGGCTCACCCTGCCATCCAAGCCATTCAGAAGGCTGAGGTCTAAGGACTGCGGTTCAAAGCCCCTAGGCAGAAAAGTCTGTGAGATTCTATCTCCAATAAAATACTCAGAAAAAGCTGGAAGTGGCGCTGTGGCTCAAGTGGTAGAGTGCTAGCCTTGAGCAAAAGAAGCTCAGGGACAGCGCCCAGGCCCTGAGTTCAAACCCCAGGACTGGCAAAAAAAAAAAAAAAAAGTGGTACCTATGTACAGTGGAACTTCACACAGACATTAGAAAGAATAATATGTCATTTGCAGGGACATGGAGGGACCTAGAACAAATCATGTGAAGTGAGGTAAGCCATGCTCAGAGAGACAGACAGCGTGTGTTTTCTCTCATATGCGTAAGCTAGATCTAAAATATACCAGGACATGATGACCTGCATAGTCTCTAGGCACTCACACACAATGAGAGCAAAGGAGGATGTTCTTAGAGGAGGAACACAAAGGTACAGTGCCAGTGGAGCTGTGGCTCAAAGTGATAGAGCTTTAGTTTTGATCTTAAAAGCTCAGGGACAATACCCAGGCTCTGAGTTCAAGCCCCACAACTGACCAAAAATGAATAAATTTTGCCGGGCACCGGTGGCTCAGGCCCGTAATCCTAACTACTCAGGAGGCTGAGATCTGAGGATCACAGTTCAAAGCCAGCCTGGGCAGGAGAGTCTGTGAGACTCTTATCTCTAATAAACCATTCAGAAAACTGGAAGTGGCACTGTGGCTGAAGTGGTAGAGTGCTGGCCTTGAGCTGAAGAGCTGAGTGACAGTGCTCAGACCCAGAGTTCAGGCCCCATGACCAACAGAAAAAAAGAAAAGAGTGGGTTATGGGCCCTTTCGTCTGCTCTTGCCTACCTTCCACCATGCAACGGCGTGGCACAAATGCCACCAAATGTGGACACCAGTGGAATTCTCGGCATTGTGCTGAGCATGGAATTCCTGGTCAAATGCATTTGTGTATGTGCACATGTGTATGCATGTGTGTATGCATGTGTGTGCACATGTGTGCAGGTGTGTGTGGGAGTGTTAGCTGCCTGGCATCTGCTTTCTCCTCTCAGAGGCTTGGAGCCCAGCTCCAGTGGGAGTGGACCTTGGGGGCCGTAGATGAGGCGCTCAGTCACCCCCGGTAGAGGAGTGAGCGCAGGATTCCTAGGGTGGAGCCAAGCCAGCAAGGCTGGAAAGAAGAGTGCGGAGTTGGCTCCACCACCAACACCTCCTCAAAGCCCAGGCCCCTCCCTGCGCCCCTCCCCCCCAGGGTGAGCTCCACCCCGCTGGGCTTCCTTTCTGCTTAGGGGAACCAGGGTTCCTGGAGGGGCCACACCGTAGGGGCTCACAGAGCCACACCCACTCCTGGACCACGTGGCTGGTCCCTGGCCAACCCCAGTGGGGCGTCTGTGATGGCTGGGCCTCTCCCGCAGGCTGGCCGCTGAGTCAGGACCTTGGACAGGTCTGCATCCAGCCCAAGCGGTTCATGCTGCTTAACTGCGGGCCTTACTTCACAGCACCTGTGACTTCCATGGTGCGAACACCCCTCTATCACTGCCTAGTCAGCATCTAACGGCAATCACCTGTGACACACCTCCCCAAGCTTGGCTTTTGCCTTCGGCCCAAGCCAGCCCTGGCTTTCCACCACAGGATCTTCTAGCACCTGTGCCTGGAAAAAAGGTCACTCTTGCTCAAACTCTGTGGCAAAGAGCTGTTAAAATGCAAATATCTGCAGACCACCATTGGGCATTCTGAATTGGCACAGGACAGGAGATGGGTCCCAGAAACCTGCAACATTAACACACGCCCGGGAAGACCCTGACATGGAGATGTGAGAGCCATACTTGAAAAGAGGAAGAGAGGGGCTGGGAAGGTGGCTCAGTGGTAGAGCGCTTGCCTTGCATTCCTGAGGCCCTGGGTTCGATTCCTCAGCACCACATAAGCAAAAAGAAAAAAGCCGGAAGTGGGTGCTGTGGCTCAAGTGGTAGAGTGCTAGCCTTGAGCTGAAGAGCTGAGGGACAGTGCCCAGGCCCAGAGTTCAGGCCCCGCGACCAGACCCCCCCCCAAAAAAAAAGAAAGAAAGAAAAGAAAAGAGGAAGGGAAGCTGCACTCTGGTGGCTCACACCGGTTATCCTAGCTACTCAGGAGGCTGAGATCTGAGGATTCAAAGCCAGCCCGGCCAGGAAAGTCTGTGAGATTCTTATCTCCAATAAACCACCAGAAAAACAGGAAGTGGTGCTGTGGCTCAAGTGGTAGAGCACTCACCTTGAGCTGAAGAGCTGAGGGACAGCGCCCAGGCCCAGAGTTCAGGCCCTGCAATACACCAAAAAAAAAAAGGAAGGGAATATGAAGATAGAACAGGGTGGGGTATGGAATGAGATAAAGGACAGAGGGCAGGAGGAGAGCACACAGGTGAGGAGGCCGCGGGCAGGGATGGCAGGCAAGAAGCAGCGATATGTCAGCTAGACATCAGACTCAGAATGCTCTGGAATGCCATATCAGAGGACCTCATAAGATGATAGTGATTGCCGTAATGATAATGATGGTGATGGTGGTGATGGTGGTGGTGGTGATGGTGATGATGGTGGTGATAGTGATGGTGATGGTGGTGATGGTGATGATGGTGATGGTGGTGGTGATGGTGATGATGATGGTGGTGATGGTGATGGTGGTGATGGTGATGGTGGTGATGGTGGTGATGGTGATGGTGATGGTGGTGGTGGTGATGGTGGTGATGGTGGTGGTGGTGGTGATGGTGATGGTGGTGATGATGATGGTGGTGGTGGTGGTGATGGTGGTGGTGGTGGTGGTGGTGGTGGTGGTGGTGATGGTGATGGTGGTGATGATGATGGTGGTGGTGATGGTGGTGGTGGTGGTGATGGTGGTGGTGGTGGTGGTGGTGGTGGTGGTGGTGATGATGGTGATGATGGTGGTGATGGTGGTGGTGGTGGTGGTGATGGTGGTTGTGGTGGTGGTGGTGATGGTGGTGGTGGTGGTGATGGTGGTGGTGGTGGTGATAGTGATGGTGACGGTGATGGTAGTGATGGTGATGGTGGTGTGTAGAGAGCTGCGAGAGGCCGCACCAGGAAGATGGTGCCGGCTTCCGCCCTCCGCCTTCCCGATGGCGAGTGCTCTCTGTGGTAAACAACTCCTTATATGGCTAAGGCAAAGAATCTGGCTTGCTTCCGCGCACCTGAACCTATTGGTGGATCCCACGTGGCGTATCAGGGTTGGCTACCCAGTGGGTACTTAAGGCTGTGGGGAATTCTCCCCGGGGTTGGGGTCAGAAGATTACTCAAAGGTCCTGAATAAACTGCAGAGGGAAGAGTTCGGTGTCGCGTCTTCCTTGCTGGTCGAGGCGGTCGCGGCACGTGGTGGCCCGTACGGGGACTCAGCCATAACCCCAACGAGGACTCAGAACTCTCTGCGGTCAGGGTGGTGCACCGGTAAGTCCCCAGGTAAAAGGGGGAATCCGCGACAAGAGCGGGTGTAAGTTCCCAGGTAAAGGGGGAATCCGCGACAAGAGCCGGGGGGGGGGGGGGGGGGGGGGGGCGGGATTTTTGCTCTTCTCTGTAGATAAAGAGAGAGCGAGAACCCGGGGCTAGTCAATAGAGTAGCCAAAAGTGAAAGTAAAAGTTTGTTTACCAGCTTTAAATGTTTAAAACATGGGCGCTTCTTCTTCGCACCCAATTTTTTTGGCTCTCAATGAGCTACTGCACTCAAAAAAGTTAAAAAAGAGTACTTTAGAGAGATTTCTGAATGAATGTGACATCGTTGCCCCGTGGTTCGCTGTCTCCGGAAGCCTTATGGTGGCCTCTTGGGAGAAACTAGGGAGGGACCTAGATTTTGCCTCTGAGCAAGGAACGCTTAAGAGCGGAGTGAGACCAATATGGAAACTGATAAGAGGCTGTCTCGAGGACCAGCGTTGCAGTGAGGCGGTAGAGAATGGTCAGGCCACCCTAGAAATGCTGCAGGAAGAAAGATCGGAAAGGGCAGACAGCGAAAAGGAGGAGAGCAGCGGGGGGGGGGGGGGGGGGGGGGGGGGGGTTATACCCCGATCTTGCCGAACTAGAGACCTCTGAGTCTACAGACTCAGAGGAACTACAATCACTCATAGAACAAATAGAAAAAACAAAGATAAGAAAGAGGAGGAAAGGGAAGGAGAGAGAGGACCCAGATAAAGATGAATGCACGCCCTCCGTGCACCGCGCCACACCTTTGGCCCCTCCGCTCTATGCGGAGGACCCCGGAAGTGGCAGCCCCGGCTGTTCTTTCAGCCCAGGCATGTGGAAAGCGGTCAGAACCGAGTTACATCTAGCCTGTCCAATATTTCAGGATCCACAGGGACAGCGGTATCATGAACCCTTAGATTTTAAGGTGATAAAATCTTTAGCTGAGTCTGTGCGGACATACGGAATCACGGCCTCCTTTACTGTAGCCCAGGTGGAGGCCCTAAACAGACACTGCATGACACCCGGTGATTGGAGTGGGCTCGCACGAGCTTGTTTGAGCCCAGGTCAGTATTTGGATTGGAAGGCCTTTTTGATTGAATTTGCTAGTGAAGAGGCTGCGGCCAATCAGGCTGCGGGAAACCCAGCTTGGGACAGAGATATGCTGCTTGGAAGGGGCTGGGAAGGTGGCTCAGTGGTAGAGCGCTTGCCTTGCATGCCTGAGGCCCTGGGTTCGACTCCTCAGCACCACATAAGCAGAAAAAAGCTGGAAGTGGCACTGTAGCTCAAGTGGTAGAGCGCTGTCCTTGAGCTGAAGAGCTGAGGGACAGCGCCCAGACCCAGAGTTCAGGCCCAGGAAAGAACCTATTCAAAAAACGCTGCAAATTTGTCTAAACAGTTGTCTAGTTATCTTTTAGGTAATTGAACTGGGGAGTTCGACAGCCTGATGGAACAGCTCAGGGTTGCCATCGTCATGGTGAACGCGACCCGAGTGGATGCCGGATTGGCGGAGGGGTTATCTTCATGGATCTCCGCTGCTATGAATCATCTCAAGGAGTGGGCGGGTTTGGGAGCCCTGACAGGCCTCCTGGTATTAGCCTCCTTGGTATGTCTGTGGTGCATTTGCCAAATTAGAGGTTCTCAGCGTCGCAGTGCAGCCATGATTATCCAAGCCTTTACAGCCATTGGAGCAGGTCAGTCCCCCCAAATGTGGCTTGCCACCCTAAAACAATGAACACAGATTGCAAAGACAAAGTACTGCAGTGGAGAGGCATGAGTTTTGCCCTGGAGGAGAGCATGTTTGATTGCACACGGGTTCGATTCGCCTATTCCCGTCCTTGTGAAAAACGAATCAGTGGACAGGCTGAGTCATCCCTAGAGAAGGCGCCCTCTGGGAGAAGGCTTGTATGCAGTCCTTGCATTGCACAACAGGGATCAGACCTCTGTTCTCATCTGTGTTCTTTAAACAAAAAAGGGGGAACTGTAGAGAGCTGCGAGAGGCCGCACCTGGAAGATGGTGCCGGCTTCCGCCCTCCGCCTTCCTGATGGCGAGTGCTCTCTGTGGTAAACAACTCCTTATATGGCTAAGGCAAAGAATCTGGCTTGCTTCCGCGCACCTGAGCCTATTGGTGGATCCCACGTGGCGTATCAGGGTTGGCTACCCAGCGGGTACTTAAGGCTGTGGGGAATTTTCCCCGGGGTTGGGGTCAGAAGATTACTCAAAGGTCCTGAATAAACTGCAGAGAGAAGAGTTCGGTGTCGCGTCTTCCTTGCTGGTCGGTCGAGGCGGTCGCGGCAGTGGTGGTGGTGATGATGGTGGTGGTGGTGGTGGTGGTGGTGGTGGGTGGTGGTGGTGGTGGTGGTGGTGGTGGTGGTGGTGGTGGTGGTGGTAGTGATGATGGTGATGGTAGTGATGGTGGTGGTGATGATGGTTGTGGTGTGGTGATGGTGGTGGTGGTGATGGTGGTGGTGGTGATGGTGATGGTGGTGATGGTGGTGATGGTGATGGTGATGATGGTGGTGATGGTGGTGATGGTGATGGTGATGATAAGTGGTGGTGACGGTGGTGGTGGTGATGGTGGTGGTGGTGATGGTGGTGGTGATGGTGATGATAGTGGTGGTGATGGTGGTGGTAGTGATGGTGGTGGTGGTGATGGTGGTGATGGTAGTGGTGGTGATGGTGGTGATGGTGGTGATGGTGGTGGTGGTGGTGATGGTGGTGGTGGTGATAGTGATGGTAGTGATGGTGGTGGTGGTGATGGTGGTGGTGATGGTGATGGTGGTGATGATGGTGATGCTGATGGTAGTGATGGTGATGGTGGTGATGGTGGTGGTGATAGTAGTGGTGGTGATGGTGGTGATGGTGTGGTGGTGGTGATGGTAGTGATGGTGTGGTGGTGATGGTGGTGGTGGTGATGGTGGTGGTGGTGATGATGGTGGTGGCGATGATGGTGGTAGTAGTGGTGATGGAGGTGGTGGTGGTGGTGATGGTGGTGGTGGTGATGGTGGTGGTGGCGATGGTGGTGGTGGTGATGGTAGTGATGGTGTGGTGGTGATGGTGTGGTGATGGTGTGGTGGTGGTGGTGATGATGGTGGTAGTAGTGGTGATGGTGGTGGTGGTGGTGATAGTGATGGTGGTGGTGGGCATTGGGCTGTGTTACTCAGCTGTTCAGAGCTTGCAGGAAGCAGAGACATCTGGTGCACAAGTCAGCACATTTCTGAATCTGTTTTGCTTCCTCCGGTGTTGCCAGCCAAATGTATATTTGTCTCTGGCTGCCAAACGTGCCTGGTGTTGGATCAGGCCCTGAGCCCCAGCAGGAAGTACACGAGCCAAGGACTGGGGCAGCTTCTCCCCAGCCTGGGGCAGGCTGAGCTTCAGAGCCCTCCTAGAACAAGCCCTGCTCCCCGGTGGCCAGCTGGTTGCAGACAAAGGGGACTGGAAGCCAGCTGCAGGCCAGCACTCTGCCTGCCCCTAGAGGCAGCTTTGGTCCCAAGCTTCTGCTGCTCACATCCTTGACTATGGTCTCTGCGGACAGGGCGGGTCTCCTGCTCCAGCCCGGCCTGTCCCTGGCCACTCACAAGGCTCAGTGCAGCAGCACACAGCACTGCCTGTGGTGGTATAATGGGGAAACAGGCAGGAGTGGCAGTAGGGAGCGGCTAGAGGTGAGCAGAGAGCCCACTTTCCCCTTCCTGAGGACGGGAACGAGTCTGCTCCAAGCTGCATCATGGCTTCATCATTTTTAATATTTAAAAATGAAATGCAGATCCCTCTCTCTAAGCGAAGTGGAAAAACACAGCCCTCCACAGCGCTCCTATAACTCAATACAACCACAGACCTCCTACAACACAACCCTACCATAGCACTCCTACAACACAACCACAGCCCTCCTACAACACAATCCCACCACAGCCCTCCTGCAACACAACCCCTCCACAGCCCTCCTGCAACACAACCCTACCACAGCACTCCTACAACACAACCACAGCCCTCCTACAACACAACCCCTCCACAGCCCTCCCAAAATATAACCCCTCCACAGCCCCCCAACAATTCAACCCCACCACAGCCTTCCTGCAACACAACACAACCCCACCACAGCCCTCCTGCAATACAACACAACCACAACCCTCCTACAACACAACCCCTCCACAGCCCTTCTACAACACAACCCCACCACAACCCTCCTGCAACACAACCCCACCACAGCACTCCTACAACACAACCCCACCACAGCACTCCTACAACACAATCCCACCACAGCCCTCCTACAACACAACCCCACCACAGCACTCCTACAACACAATCCCACCACAGCCCTCCTACAACACAACCCCACCACAGCACTCCTGCAACACAATCCCACCACAGCCCTCCTGCAATACAACACAACCACACCACTCCTACAACACAACCACAGCCCTCCTACAACACAACCCCTCCACAGCGCTCCTACAACACAACAAAACCACAGTGCTCCTGCAACACAATACAACCATAGCCCTCCTACAACACAACCCCACCACAGCACTCCTGCAACACAACCCCACCACAGCCCTCCTGCAATACAACACAACCACAGCCCTCCTACAACACAACCCCACCACAGCACTCCTACAACACAACACAACCACAGTCCTCCTGCAACACAACCCCACCACAGCCCTCCTACAACACAACCCCTCCACAGCCCTCCTACAACACAACCACAGCCCTCCTACAACACAACCCCTCCACAGCCCTCCCAAAATATAACCCCTCCACAGCCCCCCAACAATTCAACCCCACCACAGCCTTCCTGCAACACAACACAACCCCACCACAGCCCTCCTGCAATACAACACAACCACAGCCCTCCTACAACACAACACAACCACAGCCCTCCTGCAACACAACCCCACCACAGCACTCCTACAACACAACCACAGCACTCCTACAACACAACCCCTCCACAGCCCTCCTGCAACACAACCCCACCACAGCACTCCTACAACACAACCACAGCACTCCTACAACACAACCCCTCCACAGCGCTCCTACAACACAACAAAACCACAGTGCTCCTGCAACACAATACAACCATAGCCCTTCTACAACACAACCCCTCAACAGCCCTCCAACAACACAACCCCTCAACAGCTCTCCTACAGCACAAACCCACCACAGTGCTCCTACAACAAAACCCTACCACAGCCCTCCTACAACACAACCCCACCACAGTGCTCGGCATCTTTGGCTTTCTCCCCTTAGCAGACCCGAGTCCTGGCAGCGTGTGTGTGCATGTGTGCGTGTGTGCGTGTGTGGGGATGCACGGTGGCCTTCTGCCCATGGCCAGTGCTTCCCGCCGCCTGGCGCCCCCTCCACGTCCCCACTGCCAATCCCCCTTGAGAGCCCTTCCTTCCTGGCCCCAGCCTCAGCCCTGTTGGCCTCGAGTCCCCGCGGCCCGGCTAGACAGATGGGACGCTAGGTAAAACCACTTGGTCCCTGGGGCAGGGACTTTGTCTCTGTGTCTCAGGAAACGCCATGTCCACCTGCAGTGTTCTGTAAATAATAAACGGCCTCCGGGTCAGAGCAGCGTGTCAGCAGGCGCGCAGCCCATTCCCGGCGCATCTGGCTGGGTCACGGCTGCCGCCAGGGCCAGAGGAAGCAGCGCAGAGATTTTCAAAGGGCCAAGTGACCTGCAAGCGCAGGGTTCCAGACAGAAGGAAAAGCCAAGGCGTCATACCCAGAATATACACGGAGCTCAGAAGGTGAAGCACCAGCTGGACAAATGATCCAGTTATTCAAGGGGTGACGGCTCGAACGGACGGTTCTCAAGGGAAGAGCTACAAGTGGCAAATAAGCGTGTGGAAAGAAGTGCTCGCGCTCTCAGCATGAACTACGCTGGCCGAGGCGTGGTGGCTCACAGCTGTAATTCCAGTCGCTGGGGCGTAGACCGGGGTGCTGCGTTTGAGGACAGCCTGGCAGAAAAGCCCCGGTGCCCTCTCGGTGTTACTCCCCTCTGGAGCCTGCCTAGAGCTCAGGCGTGGGAGCCAAGGCCAGGCCGGAGCCGGCACGCACGGAGGCAGGCACCCTGCCCCCCAACCCTTTTTGCCTTAGTTATTTTTTAAATAGGGTCTCCAGCCTGGACCTCGATCCTCCTGTTTACACTTCCCACAGAACCGGAGCAGTGGGTACCTGGTTGCTGGTTGAGATAGGGTCGTATGGACTTTTTGCCCAGGCTGGCCTCCAACCTTGATCCTCCCAGTCTCTGCCTCTTGAGTAGCTGGAGTTACAGGAGGGAGCCACCATACCTGCAGGCCTCACAAATAACCAAAGCCGTCCATGTTCCACAGGCCCCATGGGAAGATCCTGAAGAACTGAGCCTCCATCTTGGCTCTGCTACTCACGTCACGTGCCTCCCTGACATGCGAGCCATGTTCCTCTTCCACAGCATGGGCACACGGACCCCGCCACAGGGCTGTGGCTGGTGGGGACCTGCTGCCCCCCCCCCGTGCCGACTCTGCAGACCCTGGTGTGTCTGGAGCCACCCCTCAGGGGGCGTCACTAACGCCTATGGGGCCTGTCTCCACAGCAGGCAGCTGACACTGGGCTTTGGCAGCTCCTTTCTCTGCGTCCATCTGTCTTCCAGTCGCTAAGTGGAGGCAGAGATGTGTCCCGAGGCACGGGTGACCTGCCTGCATGGGAGCCAGCCCTTCCAGCTCCTCCCCAGCCCTGCCAGGCCGCCTTGCTGCCCTGAAAATCCGCCCCCCCCCCCACTGCTTTCTATCCTAATATTTTGGCAGCCCGACAGCATGCTGCTCAGAAGACAGCAAGAAAGTGCGAATGACCCGCGCTCACGCACTCACTGCACAGCCCCGCAGCCCCGCCAACCGCTCCCCACATGCTGCCTTTCCTTCTGGACTAAGAGAGCCAGCGTCCTTCACCGACACGAAGGAAATGTCCACACTCACGGCTGGACATCGCCATGAACAAACGCCTCCCTGGAAGGACACAGTTCAAGTCCCATGACCGTCCTCTCCATGTCTCCTGGGCCCCAGGACAATGTTCGTCACACCTTCTGCCGAAAGCGGACGGTGCGCCCACCTCGGGACTCATGGGTCACCAGGAACCCATGCTGCATTCCCACCACCCCAGCGACTTGGACACTGACATCTGAGGATCACAGTTCAAAGCCAGCCTGTTAGCTCTAATTTACCAGCAAAAAGCTAGAAGTGGAGGTGTGACTCAAGTGGTAGAGCTCCAGCCTTGAGCAAAAAAGTTAAGTGGGAGCGTGAGGCCCTGAGTTCAAGCTTCAATGTTGGCACAAAGAGAGAGGGGGGAGGGATGGAGGGAGGGAGAGTCCATGAATCCCCAGGTGCGGAAACGTGTGGTGAGCGGGGCCCAGCCAGGAGTAGAAACAGATCCAGGCTGCAAACATCCTTTCCCTGAAATGCCGTGAGCAAAGCCCAAGGACTTCAACAGCTCAACAAGCTGGTGACTCACGCAGCAAGGCAAGTCTCCTACTCCTGCCCACTCCCCACAGCGTGCCCACCCGCCCATTCCTCCTCACCCGCACGCTGCAGCACCTCCCCGGGACAGCTGGAAGAGCCAATGCCCCGGCTTCCTCCAGGGCCTTGTGCTCACCCGCCATCAAGGCCCTCCGAAGGATGTCCCCAGCTGCCCCTAGGAGGGCTCTTGTCCTGCCTCCTTCCCCCCGTGACTCCCATCCCCATGGCTCCTGTCCCCTGTGGGTCCCATCCCCAACCCCCATGGCTCCCATCCCCCATGGCTCCCATCCCCCGTGGGTCCCATCCCCATCCCCCATGGCTCCCATCCCCCATGGGTCCCGTCCCCCATGGCTCCCATCCCCCATGGGTCCCATCCCCATCCCCCATCATGGCTCCCATCCCCATGGCTCCCATCCCATCTCACCTTTCAGACATCTTTCTAATAGCACAGCCTCACACCCAGCCAAGCCCAGGGCTCATCAACTCCTTCCAGATCAAATCCCTTCTTCCACGGGAACTGGGCCAGGCCTAATTTTCCACACTCAACCCAAACCATTGCCAGTGTAATGGATTCTTGAGGCTTCTTGGAATCACCCCTCCAGCCCTCAGCTGGGATGCGCTGTGCATTAGACAGCAGGCTGCGGGCTGCAAGCTGACACCATGACCCTCTCCAGAACCCCATCCCCTCACCCAAAGCCTCTCTTCACATGCCCTTCACACATGACGCAAAACCACCAACCCCAGGAAGGTCTGCAGCAGGTGCACACTGCCAGACGTAACGGCATACACCATCTCAATGTGACCATACGTAGAACCACTCAGAGACAAGTCCTCCATGGCCCTGCCTCGGCCCCGCACTTTCTCCCCACCAAGATAACTTCAAACACCATGGAAGTGCCTAGAGCACAAAGATTTGTTTTGTTTTTGTTCCCGTACTGGGGCTTGAATATAGGGCATTTTTCTCTCACTTGGCTTCTTCACTCAAAACTGGTAGTCTGCCATTTTAGCCACAGCTCCACTTCCAGCATTTTGGTGATTCATTGGAGATCAGAGTCTCATGGACTTTGCTGCCCAGGCTGGCTTGGAACCATAATCATCAGATCTCAGCCTCCTAAGGATTACAGGCCACAAGCCACCTGCACAGACAGAAGCACAAAGTTTTAAGCAGGGAGGACAGTTGTTGTATTTGTCTTTTGGAAAGCTTAGAAGCTTTGCTTAGCTTAGAAGAGGACCAGCCTGGAGATCTCCCTCAAACATAGTGCTGGCTGGAACAAGAGAGCAGCAAATAGGGAGGGAGAAGAGGAGGAAGCAGGGGACAGGGACGGAAACAGGCACCTCAAAGCCAACCTGTGCACTGTGTTAGATGTACTCTTCTGTGGTCTACAGACTGATTGATTGACCTTAAAAGCCTCCTACCCCCATCGCTAAGAGTCTTTCATTCAAAGCAGTGATCCGGAAAGCAGGCCTCCCACTGGTGCCTAATTCACTCAAGGAAAGATTAGAAGAACCTGGTTACCAAGCTTTGAAAAGTTGCTCATAAAATTCAGCAGGAGCCTGCAATCCTCAGAGACTTCTATTTTTACCAAAAAACACACACAGAGAAGTGGAGAGATTTCAAATGAATTAGACATGAGATTGATCTTATAAGAAAAAAAAGGAGAGAGAAAGAAAGAAAAGAAAAGAAAGAGATGGGAAGGAAGGAAGGAAGGAAAAAAGAAAGAAGGAAGGAAGGAAAAAAGAAAGAAGGAAGGAAGGAAGGAAGGAAGGAAAGAAGGAAGGAAGGAAGGAAGGAAGGAAGGAAGGAAGGAAGGAAGGAAGGAAGGAAGGAAGGAAGGAAGGAAGGAAGGAAGGAAGGAAGGAAGGAAGGAAGGAAGGAAGGAGGGAAGGAAGATGGACCAATGGATGCTGGCTTTAGGCTCCTTGCCCTCCCCTTCCATCTCATTGGTGGCTTTGGGCTTCCTGCCCACTTCCCTTCAGTCTCATTGGTGGCTTTGGGCTCCCTGCCCACTTCTTTTCCGTCTCATTGGTGGCTTTGGGCTCCCTGCCCTCCCCTTCCATCTCATCCCCACGGCTGCCTGGTCCAGGCACAGGCTATGGCAGAGGCCAGGGCCAGGAGATGTGTCATGGCTACTGGAGAGGAAGGACGTGGATTGCTCATGACCTCCCAGAAGGCCATGCTGGATCTGAGAGAGAATGGTTCTTCCCAGCCCAGCTGAAGGAAAACAAGAACACTTACACCATGAGGGACAGCCAGGGACTAACTCAAGGACACTGTCACTCAGGGCTGACAGCAGGACACCTTCACTGATGACTATAGCAGGACCCCGTCATAGCACTGGACACTGGTGACCAGCCTGGATTCTCATCTGGTGCCGTGGAGCTCTGAAGCCAGATGTTTCAAACACACTGGACACTCAGTGCCAGGCTGGTGTTCTACCATCTCCATTTGCGGCTTTTTGCTGCCTAATTGGAAAGAAGAGTCTCACAGATTTCCCTGTCGGGGCTGGCTTTGCACCTGTGTCCTCAGATCTCAGCCTCTTAGTAGCTGGGATTACAGGCATGAGCCACCAGTGCCCAGCCTTATAGTACTTAAGAAACAAAATTGCTTGCATTTCTATCCTAAGATTGTGCAGACTTATTGATACAAGGCGACCAACTTGTATCACAAAATTCAATCAGCCTGGAGAATCTCAGCAGAAGCTGAGGAAAAGCCTATCACTGGGTAGCAATCACTACAAACACGTCAGCTGCATAGCATATGGATTGAATTATCTACCTCTGCTTTACTTAGATGAAGAATGACAAGTAGCTGCGGAAATGCAAGGGCTCAGAAAGAACCCTGAGCAGAAAAAAATAAGAAGAAGAAAGAAAAAAGAGCTCAGAAAAGGCCTGGAAAGCCAGGGGCTGGTGGCTCATGCCCGTGAACCTCCTCCCTACTCAGAAGGCTGAGATCTGAGATCATAGGTCACTGCCAGCTCTGGCAAAAAGTCTGTGAGGCTCCTCTCTCCAGTTAACCACCAAAAAGCCAGAAGTGAAGCTGTGGCTCAACTGGTAGAGCACTAACCTTGAGCAAAAATCTGTGTGTATGTGTGTGTGTGTGTGTCAGTTGTGGGGCTTGAACTCTGAGCTTGGGCACTGTCCCTGTGCTCTTCAGCTCAGGGCGAGTACTCTACTACTTGAGCCACAGCACCACTTCCGGTTTTCTAGTGGTTAATTGGAGATAAGAGTCTCATGGACCTTTCTGTCGGGGCTGGCTTTGAACCATGATCCTCAGATCTCAGCCTCCTCAGTAGCTAGGATTATAGGCATGAGCCACCAGCACCTGGCTCCTGAGCAAAAAAAATCTAAGGGACAGCTTTGAGTAAGCTCCAGTACCAGAAGACACACACACACACACACACACACACACACACACACACACACACACACACACACAGCCCTGAGATCCTTGCCAGTGGGCTGTTCTAACCTTCTCCTACAGGGTCATTGGCTCAGACAGGGCAAGAAGAACACAATCTGCCAGGCCTTCCCTCAGTGAGACTCCCCCCTCTCCCTACCCAAGAGCCACAGGGTACAATCACAGGACACAGTTTCCAGGAGACCCCCATCTAGCCCTCTTCCACAAAGGTAGTTTTAATATTTGAGTATACTATAGAGTCATTTGGCATGATATACTCTAAGATCTTTAAAAAGTCTGTGACTCAGAAATTCTACTTCTAGGAATTTATCCTTAGGAAACCATCACAAAAGTGTGAAAGGATTTATCTACCAAGACTCTCCTTCCCCATCCCCCACAGCGGGAATCTGTTCCGTCCTCATTTCTACCTTTGCCCCCTGCCCCAGGGCCTGGCCCACATGGGCCCATTGCTGCTGGAGTGACTCATCCATGGAGCCACAGCCTTCATGAACTTTGTGGTTTTCTAGACAGTTGGTACTGATGTCGCCTGACAGCAGCAAAGTTTTGGCATATTCCCTGCCCCTCGATAGCAACCTCAGGCCTTGTGCACTGAAGGCTTTCAGAAATCAAGAAATTTCCCTTCCTGTCTCCTCAGGCTCTCAGATGGACCCATCTTATTTTCCAGCAATTTCCAGGAAAGAGTGCATACTGATCAGACTCCTCAAATGAAGCAGTTACTGCAAATAGTGCATCATATCTAACTCTTCGTTTCCAGTTAACAAAAAGAATGTGCGTGCGTGTGCACATGCGTGTGCGCGCACACACACACACACACACACACACATTAACACTCCACCCCCCACCCCAGGAAAAGTTTCCAAGTTCCACAGAACTGGTTCAAATATTTGGTCTTATTAAATAGAAAATCTTCCCTTTTATCAGGACTGTGACCAGCTAGTTTCACGGATTAAATTGTTCTCTGCAGAAGAATTTTTTTTCCCCCTGGGAGAATGAAGAAACTCAATTGGATACTGGATTTTTTTAAGCTCTGCTTGAAATTTTAAGGAAAGTCATTTTTACTACAGATAATACAATTTTAATTCCCTAATACGAAACTTATAGATTCTGCAAATTCAAGCTTTAAAACCATATCCTGTTTCTTGGCAGAACTACTTTCAAAGTGCCTTGGTGGGTTGAAGGGTTTTTTTTGGCAGAGATTTTTGAATAATTCTGTCATAGATCTACTCTTGATTTATTAAATGGATTAACTAAATTTAGCGTTTATTTACTCTTTTGATTATTGAAGCTCAACTTCTCTGGATTCTTTTTTTTCCATCATGATGTCATTTTCTGGTAGATGTTTTCCTCACATCCTCAAAGCAAGGAAATGGAAAATACTTATTAAATTTATAATTTATAATAAATTTATAATATTTTATAATAAATTTATAATATTTATAATATTTATTAAAGCAGCTGGGCACCAGTGGGTCAAGCCTATCATCCTAATTACTCAGGGGGCTGAGATCTGAGGATCATGGTTCAAAGCCAGTCCAGGCAGGAAAGTCTATGAGACTCTTATCTCCAATAAACCACCAGAAAACTGGAAGTGGCCCTTGGCTCAAAGTGGTACAGTGCTTGCCTTGAGCAAAAAAGCTCAGAAACAGTGCCCGGGCTCTGAGATCATGCCCTGAAGTCAAGCCCCATGACTGACAACAACAGCAACAAAAAGTAAGTGGAAAGCCAGGCACTGGTGGTTCACACCTGTTATCCTAGCTCCTCAAGAAGCTGAGATCCGAGGATTGTGGTTCAAAGCCAGCCCAGAGCCAGGTGCCGGTGGCTCATACCTGTAATCCTAGCTACACAAGAGGTTGAGATAGGAGGATCGCGGTTCAAAGCCAGCCCGGGCAGGAAAGTCCGTGAGACTCTCATCTCCAATAAACCACTAGTAAACCGGAAGTGGCGCTGTGGCTCAAGCAGTAGAGTGCTCGCCTTAGGCTGAAGAGCACAGGGACAGCGCTCAAGCCCAGAGTTCAAGCCCCATGACCGACCAAAAAAAAAACCCCAAAACAAAAACAAACAAACAACAAAGCCAGCCCAGGCAGCAAAGTCCATGAGATTCTGTTTTTGTTTTTTGTTTTGTTTTTGGGTCCTGTTGTGGGGCCTGAACTCTGGGCCTGGGCGCTGTCCCTCAGCTCTTCAGCTCAAGGCTAGCGCTCTACC
This sequence comes from Dipodomys spectabilis, assembly GCF_019054845.1. Classification (NCBI taxonomy): domain Eukaryota; kingdom Metazoa; phylum Chordata; class Mammalia; order Rodentia; family Heteromyidae; genus Dipodomys; species Dipodomys spectabilis. The sequence continues at coordinate 2,829,946 of NW_024870825.1, read as the reverse complement.
ACTTGAGCCACAGCGCCACTTTCGGCTTTTTTTCTTTTTTTTGCTTAAGTGGTGCTGAGGAATCGAACCCAGGGCCTCATGCATACAAGGCAAGCGCTGTACCACTGAGCCACCTTCCCAGCCCCAAGTCCATGAGATTCTTACCTCCAGTTAACCACTAAAAAGTAGGTGGAGTTGTGGCTGGGACAGCCCCAGCCTTGAGTAAAGAAGCAAAGGATAGTTCCTAGGCCTTGAGTTCAAGTCTCAATACAAGCACAAAAAATAGTGGCAGTGAAATAATCTTGCTTCTGGGCCTCTTCCACCAAATCCCGGGAGCATTCCCCGTGTTCCCCCCTCCACTCCACCCCCCCCCCCCCCCGCCCCGGGCCCCTTTTTCTCTGCAAGGGTATGCTTAGAGAGGCTTTCCCTTTAACCAGGGGCAGTTCCCAGCATCCTCCATTCCTGATGGGCACTGAAAGACCTTGAAGTGCTGTTGTGAGGATCAGGACACCGGGTGTCTAGGAAGGATCCAGCAGCACCCCACACAGTAGGTGCTCCATACTTGCACACTCACTGAGTGTGTACACCCTGTGAACAGCGGCCTTCCCAGGCCCCGGGCTGACTCAGCCCTCTGGGGCCCTTCCTCCCAGCGTATCCTGTCTCTGAGCTGGGACACGTCCCCTATGCCGGAACAAGAAGAGAGAAAGACCACCCTGACTCTTCCTTGCTGCAGAACTCAAGGTCCACTGAGGGCTGCAGTCCCTGCAGATAATCCTGACAAGACGGAAGCCCTGGGCAGCTCACAGCGGGACCTCTCCTGCTGTGATCTGTGGAAACCCTGCCCAGCTGTAGCCCTTACTCCACGCATTCCTTGTTCTTACAAGAATGAAGCTGTTTTCAATCTTGGGTTGAAAAGAGCCGATTCTTCCTGGCAGCGTGCCCTGTTCCCAGCCTGGCAGTTTAGCATTACTGAATGTCTTTATTTTTTGGTGGGACGTGGAGCTTGAACTCTGGGCCCAGGCTGGCTTTGAACAGTGATCCTTAGATCTCAGCCTCCTGGGTAGCTAGGATTATAGGTGTGAGCACCTGGCAGCCAGCTTCACAGGAAAGTTAAGGTACTCTGGGTCTTAAGACCCTTCTGAAGACAGAATGTGTCAGCATGGTTTATGCTGATGTGATTAAACATTCATTTTATGTCCTCTGCAAGTCCCAGAATGAGAATAAAATGGAACAACACAAGGCCAGAGTGGCCAGCTATGATGCTGAGACTTTTTCAACAAAATCATAGGGAGGGGCTGGGAAGGTGGCTCAGTGGTAGAGTGCTTGCCTTGCATGCATGAGGCCCTGGGTTCGATTCCTCAGCACCACATAAACAGGGGAAAAAAAGCCAGATGTGGTGCTGTGGCTCAAGTGGCAGAGTGCTAGCTGAAGAGCTGAGAGACAGCGCCCAGGCCCAGAGTTCAGGCCCCATGACTGACAAAAGAAAAGAAAAAGAAATCAACACAGGGAAACACGTTTGCTGTGGCTTCGTACGAATAAAACCAATGATTCTGATTTCCGACATTTTTGTGATCCAGTATGTTTCTAGACTCCTTTTTTGATCATTTTATCTGACCAGACACATTTTAGGTTAGACTCCACGCTTTGTACTCTCCAGGCCTTTGCAGTGAGATAAGCCTGTGTGAAACTCACGTGGAATCTGCACTAACCCTCCCAGGCTACTGACTCTCAGGTGAATTTCCATATATCAGATTTATAAGTAGTCATATAATTGAGATTACATTTAGAATTCTATTGTAAGTGAGTTGATTAATATCAAGCAGAGCTTTCTGTTTTTGAAGTGCTGTCTGGGCAGCTGACTGAGGAAAAACGCCCTCTTACCCCAACTCGCTTTCCTTTGCACGTCTGTGAGTAATCAGAATGCTAAAAGTGAATTTATGGGTCTAGACTTGAGACTTTGCTCCTTTTAAAAATTAGGTATATAAATTCCTCTACTTCATTTCCACTGAGGCCCTGGACCATCCAACATGACTCTGTTGATGTGCAAAACACCTCGCGTAGGCGGTTGCTTGGTGATTAGCAGTAAATCCGTTCCTGGAGTGCTGGCCGGTGAGCGTGGCCTTTGGTGGTCAGAGACGAAGGCTTCCAGCATGCAGCACGGAGGAGAAGCAGAGCTGATTGCTATTTCTGTATTGAGTTAGGAGTAACAGGAGCTCGAAGGGCTTGCAGAAAGTAACATCAGAGAGAGAGAGACAGAAGAGAGGGAGAGGGGGAGAGAGAGAGAGAGAGACAGAGACAGAGCGTGTGCACCGGCCACCGGTGGCTCATACCTGTCGTCCAGGCTACCCAGGAGGCTGAGATCAGAGGATAGAAGTTTGAAGCCAGCCTGGGCAGAAAAGTCCGTGAGACCCTGATCTCCAGTTAAGCAGCAAAAAAGCTGACAGTGGGGGTGGAAGAGAGCCAGCCTTGAGAGAAAAAGCCAAGCAAGATCCCAAGGCCCTGAGTTCAAGCCCTATTACTGACACAAAAAGAAATTCACGGAGAAGAGAAACTAAGGATGGTGTCAAAGTAAGAAGAGCTGCTATGATCTTATTCTTTACCTACCACCCACTGAGAGTTACATCTGTTTTGCCTTGTGCCAGTGCCCAGTCTTGAACTCACAGCCTCACATTCTCAGCTTTCTTGCTCAAGGCTGGTACTCTACCACTTGAGCCACACTTGCACTTCTGGCTTTTTGCAGTTCCATTGGAGTTAAGGGTCTCAGACTTTTCTGCCCAGGCTTGTTTAAACTTTGGTTATCTGGGTCTGAGCCTTCTTGGCAGCTGGGATTATAGGCATGATCACAGGTGACTGGCTCAGTGCTTCACTGAGGTGAGAGGAGGCTTCGTCGGTCTTCACAATGCCTCCAGAATTTCCACTGCAATTTCAGAGAACATTCCCCACCAAGCGGCCATGGAGGTTCGCGGCACAGCATGGAGGCCGAGGTCTCTCTAATTCTTCAAGTCAAGTCGTATTGGTTTTCACTTCAAGTCTGATAGAAAAGCCAAGACTTGCAGAACTCTGCCCAGCAGCTACTCACAGGCTGGACCGCACAGGGGTTGTGTGGCTCAGCAAAAAAATGGAAGTGGAGCTGTGGCTCATGTGGTAGAGCACCAGCCTGGAGTGGAAAATGCTAAAGGATTATCACACAGGCCCGAAGTTCAAGCCCCAGGACTGGTACATACACACAAAAGGAACATTTGGGAATTAGGAGTGTAGCTCAAGTGTTCAAGTTTGAGGCTCTGGGTTCGACCCCAACACTTCAAAAATAAATAAAGATAATAAGAGCATCCGAGTAACAGAATGAAGGGGATACATAAGACGTGGAGTTGACTTCTCTCAGGGACGCGTCTTTCCTAGGAAGAGGCAGGGGCTTTATTCTCTTTTTTTGGTAAATAGCTTTCTAGCAGGTCTCCGTCTGGTAGCGACCCTGCCCCTTGCTGATCCTGGCCAGGAATTCTGCCTCCACGGCCCAGGCACATGTGAAGGCCTCCGTGGAAATGTCATCTATCTTCTCATCCATCACCCAACCGTGGCGGCCTCCCCCCCACCCCCACCCCCGCCAGGCTGGGCGGGGCACATGGGAGAGGGTGCTGACACCAGGGAGGGCAGAAGGGACTGGGCAAGCTGGCCACTGACCACACATGGCCGGAGGGCAGGCAGGAGAACTCCAAAAGGGAGCCCAGGTTTTATGGTGGCCTGGGGAAGGCTGCTCTGACCAAGAGGCCCAGGCCAGAAGTTTCTAGAAAACCCTATGGTCTTTACTTGCCAGCTGCATGGACAGATCCTTTGTTGGAAGGAGGAGGGGCGTCGTGGAGCAGGGAGGGTGGAGAGTGTAAGGATTACAGAGGTGAGCCACTGAGGCCTGGCCCAGGCTTTCTTTGAAGACACTCTGTAGGAAGTGTGGCTCAGTGGTAGAGTGCTTGCCTTGCATGCATGAAGCTCTGGGTTCGATTCCTCAGTACCACATACTCAGAAAAAGCCAGAAGTGGTGCTGTGGTTCAAGTGATAGAATGCTAGACTTGAGCAAAAGAAGCTCAGGGACAGTGCCCAGGCCCTGAGTTCAAGCCCCAGGACTGACATAAAAACAAAAACAAAAACTCTGCAAGGCAAGGTAGGGCCCAAGAAACCCCAACACCTCCCCGGAGGGCTTCTACCCAGCCTCTGGTTACTGAAAAGTAAAAAAAAAAAAAAAAAAAAAGTCTGTTGACAAAATGACTTCCCTGGGGGAAAGTAGCCAAGAGCTTTACAGATTTTAGGAACAGAAAAATTGGGATCTTTGGAGTTTTAAAGGCTGTGAGTTCAGTGTCCCCGCCCTGTGTGTCTCCCTGTTTCCACCCCCGCCCACCATAGCGGCTTGCTCTGAGTTGCCGTCCCCTGGGCGGGGCTGTCGGTACGGCCCTCCACGCAGGACAGTCGAGTTTTGCTCACTCCCCTGCAAATCATAGGTGCTCACTAAATAACACTGAGTGAGTAAGCGCTTGGAAACAGTAAACGACTACCTGTGCAGACCACGGGGTACTGTGAGCAGAGCACCTCCCACAGGGTAATACTCAAGAAATCCCATTATTATCACATAGGATCATATCATTTGCTCAGTGAGCACTTTTCTATGTTACTGTGCAGGAGTCCTTTGTGAACTGCAAGGCAGCACAGGGGTTGGTGATTTCGAACTCTGCAGTCTATGTGCAGACTAATGGAGAGGTGAGCCTGCGCCGGGCACACCCTGCAGCCTGGGCAGGCCCTGATGCAGGAAGTCACCTTCCCCAGAGCACAAGGCCCACGTAGGGCCCCCCCTCCACCAAGGCCCCTGCATAACTGGGCTTCCAAGGCCCCACTGGGTACTTGGCCTAGTGGTGGGAGTACTTTCTGCCCATCCAACCACCTATCCTCCATCCACCATCTCCCCCTTTTGTCCCCACCTCCATCCACCACCCACACCAAAGCCTCAGCTAGCCATTCACCTGCTCACCCCTGCATTCACCCCTCCTGCTCTCCTGCCCCCTTCCCACCCATCTCTGTTTCTACCAGCCACCATCCTTCCATCCCTCCATCCACACAACGAATGCACCTTCTCTCACACCTACTATTGACTTGATGTTATTCCAGGTACTAAGGATGGAGTAGTAAACAAAGCAGGCATTCAAATGAAATAAGCAAGTTGGAGGGCGACTAGTGCTCAAGAAACAAGTAAGTAGACAAAGGGGACAGGAATTTGGGGGTGGGGACAGCTGATGCATGAAGACAGGGTCAGCTGGGGTTTCCTGAGAAGATGGAGGTACAGACACAAGGAGAAGCTCAGGCATGGGGGGAGAAGCTGGGGCCTGTGGGGAGAAGCTGGGGCCCATGGGGAGAAGCTGGGGCCTGTGGGGCTGTGGCTGTGTCCACAGAAGGTACATGGAATGGTGGGAAGGAGGCGGTGGGGATGGGAGATCCCGGAGGCCTGGTGCAGGCAAGGCAGACGCAAAGCTGGGCACCGTGGGCCCTGACCACCATGCACGCAGGGAAGGCCTGGAGAAGCCAGATTCTGGCTGTGCTTTTAAGGTAGGAAATGCAGGATTTGCCAACCAAACTGGGGACCCCAGAATGGAGGACTTGGTAGACAGCCCCCCAGTATCCCCTTGCAGCAGTATGAAATACTCAATTTCTCTTTAGCTCTTGCCCTGAGCCAAAGCCAGTTTTCTTTACATTGCTCAAAGTGTGCATTTCTTAAAAGTGTATTTGAGTTCTGAATAGTTGAGCAGAACATCCAACATGCACTAGGTGCGGATTTTCCACAATAAAAGGCAGTGGCTGAGATTCCTGGCTCCTGCAGAAATCCCATCAACACAATTAGAACTGCAACCTTTTCTCCCCTCAGCTTGTGTGATTACGGTTTCTGATGCTTCTGCTTCTTTTTGTTGTTGTTGTTGAAAAGCTTTCTAAACATTTTACACACCTACTCATCTATTCCCAGAGCCATTTCAAAGTTGCCAGCTTAAAATTAATTACTGTGCCATGAACCTGTCACATTTCCAGAGAAATCATAATATTTACTCGGAGCTGACTCCATGTCACTTTGCACGGAAGTAGAACTGCAGCCCGTGCCATGTCTGACGGTGGCGGGAAGATTCTATAGAAAGAAATCTCAGGGTTTCATGGGCTGTTACCCACATAAAGAGGAAATAACAAACCAACACTCATCACAAAACTCTGCAGGCCCGAGATGCAGAGGGGGTGGCGGGGACAGCAGGCAGTGTCACCAGGACAGCAGGACAGCAGTGCGGTGCCCCCAGCGCTGAGGCTGGAGGCTGGTGTGGAGGTCCAGAGACAGGCGGCACATGCAGCAGGCTGCTGCTCTCCGTGTTTTCCTGTGGAGTGCTCCGCGAGACAAATGCACCTCAGTGCTAGAATTTAAACTCCACTCACCAGGCAGCCACAGGATCCCACCTCACAGTCCCAAACCTGGATCCTCAAATCTCAGTCTCCTGAGTAGTCACTAGGATGGTGGGTGTGAGCCTCCAGCATCAGCTGGGATGGGACTCAAGGGGCCGCCTGTCAACTAGGCCATGGCCACCATGCTCAGCTGAGGAGCATAGTTCACTAATTTTTTTTTTTTTTTTGCCAGACCTGGGGCTTGAACTCTGGGCCTGGGCACTGTCCCTGAGCTTCTTTTGCTCAAGGCTAGCACTCTACCACTTGAGTCACAGCACCACTTCTGGCTTTTTCTGTTTATGTGGTGCTGAGGAATCGAACCCAGGGCTTCATGGGTGCTAGGCGAGCACTCTACCACTGAGCCACCTTCCCAGCTTCACTGATGTTTAGCTCAAACTGCCATAGTCTTCCTATTTTCCTCCGTCAGATCCCCTGTCATCTATACATTTTGTGGATTATGGAGTCATTAGGCTTCTGGTGAGAGGCAGAAGGCCGGACCTAGATTTGTAAGTAAAAATGGTGAGCCCATCGCTCTAACGTCCGCAGAAATGTGGTGTACTTAAGAAAAGCTTTCTGCAGGATGTGATCCTCAAACAGGAAACATGAAAAACGAGCGAAATGTCCCAAACTGGGCGCATTACAACAAATCTTCCTTATGAAATGCATTCGCGGCGCTGCCTAGAAAGCAAGAGCCGCGGTGCAGCACTGTGCCTCCCCCTCCCCCGTGCTGCCCCCCCCCCCCGCTCCCCCTTGGCCCCCTCCACCCCAGGGGTCACCAGCCCCAGCTCTGCTCCTCTGCCTCTGAGGGTTTCTGAGGTCTCTGGACTCCCTAATTTAATTTATTCTCTCTGAAATATGTTCCCTCTGGCTCATCAGCTTTTTTTTTTTTCTCTCACAGAAAGCACTGGCGGTTTAAAAATACCTTTTTTGGGTACAGCATGACAAATTCATCAAACTCTGCCTTCGACCCCCAACACGCACGCCGAACAGTTGTCTGGGAGAGTTCTTTCATTTCCATGCCAGCACTGGGGCTTGAACTCAAGGCCTCACATCCTTGCTTGGCTTTTTGGCACGGCGGGTGCCCTACCACTTGAGCCACACCTCCATGTACGCCACAAATAGTATTCAAGCATGGACAGAGAGGCTGGCCGACATGTCACAGGCTGTGGCAGAGTACATTCCAGAAGCTTCGCACCCAGTGCCTCATCTGATCCACAAACATAAAGTCCCTTGGGAGAAGGTAGGCTTTGTGTGGTGATCTGGGCTTGCATCCCCGGCCTTCCGCTGGGGGCTTCTCTTGGGTGAGAGCTCGTCTCATTCAAGGTCACCAGTGAGAAGGTGTCTCGTTCAAGGTCACCAGCTTTATCTGAAACCGTGGCACGTGCTCAGCGCTGAAGGATTCACTTTCTCTTCACTACCAGAGGCCGTGGCTCGTTCTCCCCAGTCATCTGTGGAACCTGAAGATTTCCGCACACCGTGCCAAGCCCTCAGTCTGTCCGCACACTGTGCTTGCCGTCGGCCTGGGCCTGGGGTGGGTTTGTCTGCTTGGGTTTGGGAAGCCTGCACCAGGCTTTGAACTCAGGGACTTTTGCACCTGTCAGGGCTGGCTTTGAACCGTGATCCTCAGCTCCGTCCTGTGAGGAGTCTGGATGACTGGCATGAACCTGGGCCCGGCTGGGGTGATGCTTCAGTGCTCTTTTCTGGGGGACCTCCCTGGACAGGGGCTCCTGCGGCCCCGAGGGGCCGACCCAGCTGGGTCCATGTTGCAATGGGACAACCCATGGCCCCCATTTTAGATCACTGCATCACACGGGCGTGGTCCATGGCCTGCGTCTGTCACCTCCACTCACAGTGCCCGCGCACACACCGGCGCCACAGCCCGGCCCTGACGGTAGCTGCTTCCTCTGGGCAGAGGGTGGAGACCGGGACCAGCCTCGGCCTGTGCAGAGCTTGCAGGTGCACACCTGTAGACTCGATCAGCTGATTCTCTGATTCTATAAACCCCATCTGTGGCTTGGGACTTCAAAGAAACAAACTATGGGCTCGGCCTGTCAGTGGGCCATAGAGTGTGTGGAGAAGCCCGACTGCCTGGCCCTGAACATTGCCTGCTCCCTCCTCCCCTGCAGCTGCAATTCCTCGGCCGAGCACCTGCCAGCCACTTGTGTGTGCAAGGCCCGGATGGCGCCCAGAATCATTGTGTGTTTTCATTTCCATGCCTTTTATTGGTTGCTTGATCTGGGCAGGGCTGGAGTCTGACCTCAGGTCCCCGGGCTCGCTAGGCAGGTGCTCTACCACGGGAGCCATGCCCTCAAGCCATGTTTTGCTTTAGTCAGTTTTTCAAATAGAGTGAAGAGGTTTTGCCTAGAACTAGCCTTAGACTTCAGTCTCCATACCTTTCCTTCTGAGTAGCTGGGATTACAGGAGTGAACCACCAGGCTGGACCCCTAGACTTTCCTTTTAAGATAAGTAAAACAGTGACGTTGTTTACTCTGCATTCTCGCCCTTGTGGCTGCCGAAGTCACACTCAAGGTCACCTGGAGAAGCAGGTGTGGTGGCTGAGCCTCCCAGGCGATCCGGGACAGATCTGGAGCTGGGGACACAGCCAGCAGTTGTCCCACATCACTAACATTACACATCTATAAACTTGTCTTTCCAATGAGTAGCTTTTGCTGGGGAACAGCACGGGGGTCTCCTTCTGCAGGACTGAGGACGCTCAACAGCCATGCTATGGAAACCAGCAAGGGCTGTTTGGAGTGCAGCTGCAGAGCCTCTGGCCTCTGCTTCGATTTTTGGGGTTAGTGTGCTGGTGACAGGGTCCCCGCCAGTGGGCCTCCCTCTCCTCCCCCCCCCCCCCCCCCCGCCACGGGGGATCACAGGCCACGGGGCGTTCACAAGGGGTGCGCGAGACAGCTGCTTCCCCGCCTGACCAGGCAGGCTTGTCAGGGGAAACCGGAAATAACAGTAAAGCCTGCACCGGGTCAGAACACCCCATGCATCCCAAAACGATGCTCCCTTACCACAAGCACAACACAGAGGGGGCAGACCTGGCGGGACACAGGTTTGGGGTTGGGTTTTGGTGCCTGTTCTGGGGCTTGAACGCTGGGCCTTCTGCTCTTCCTTGGCTTTTTCTCGCAAGGCTGGCGCTCTACCACTTGATCCACAGCTTCACTTCTGGCTTTTTTTTTTGTGGCTTGTTGGAGATAAGAGCCTCATAGATGTTCCTGCCCAGGTTGGCTTTGAACCTGGCTTCTCAGATCTTGGCCTCCAGAGTAGCTGAGTGCTTCTGCGGCCACCCTCCTCCCCGCCTTTGCTCTGGAAGTTTCCCTCTGGATCAAGGAAGGCAGCCACCCTCACCTGGAACTGTTCCCACTCTTGATGTCATTAAACTTGGGACTTTGAATTATGCACAGAAAAAACCCCCATCTCACAGCTAGTAAAGCAGAACTGAAGGCAAACTTGGATGAGCGTCTCCAACTGGAGCATGGTGGGCAGCGCCGCGGGCTGGCAGCCCGGGGCAGGCTCCATGCTCCTGGCTCTGAGGAATCCAGGCACAAGGTGGCCATGCTGTTTCTTCCCTCTGAATTTTCAGGACTCCTCCACTCTCGTAGATTTCTACATTACAACACTGGAGAGGGACAGGGGTTTCCCTAAGTATTCCTGTTCATCAAAAGCCTTGGAGATAGCCTGATTGTTTTTCTCTCTGTTGCTGCGGTTTGATTGCTGGAGGAGCTGCAGTTTCTTTTACAATGTTTCCCGTCTCCTTGAAAATCTCTAATAAGATCCAGACAGATATCTAAGGTCATTAAAAACAAACCCAGTGCCCACACGGCACCGATTTCCTGTGGGAAATCCCAGCACTACACCTCCATGGTGGCTGGCAGGCAGCTAGCAAGGTGGTAGACTTGAAAGGCCAAAGCCCCAAACCACAACATTTTTTTCATGAAATGTTTTCTTCAAAAGCCGGTGAGTCCAGCCAGTGGCTCAGGCCTAATGATTGCTACTCAGGAGGCTGAGATCTTGAGGACAGGACTCTGAAGCCAGCCCAAGCAGAAGAGTCCTTGAGACGCTATCTTCAATTAACCAGTAAAAAGCTGGGCTGGAGACCTGGCTCAAGTGGTAGGATGCCAGCCCAGAAAGCAAGCTGATCAAGTAAGTGTACAGCCCTAAGCTCCAGCACAGCATTGGCACAAAAGTAAAAAAATACATACATTGCAAGGCTCACGTGCGTGTGTTGAAATATCACACTGAAATCCCCTCATGAAAGCAGCCCTGTCCCAGGCCTGTTTCCCAGAGGAGACCAACTCTGCCTTATTCCCCAGGCCAAGCCAGCATCAGGTGCGTGTTCACCAGGTGCATCCACAGGAAGGTTGTTACGTTGGCCCCCAGGAGCCCACAGCCCCTCCCCGCAGGGGGGCATTGCAATCTGCCTGGCCTCCAAGAGATCATAGCCCATTTTTTATTTTCTGCTTCCTTGTTAAGACCTAGATAAGCCCACCCCAAACTCCAGTTCTTTGCTCAACCCCCAAAGAAGCCCAAGCCCCTCACTGGCAACAAACAGTCCTCACCTGTCCACAGCCTATTCCTTTTCCATTCTCCATTTTCCTAAAATGAGCTACTAAGAGGCTGAGACCTGAGGATTGTGATTCAAAGCCAGCCAGGGCAGGAGCATCTGTGGGAATTGTATCTCCAGTAAACCATCAAAACACTGAAAGTGGAGCTGTAGATCCAGTGGTAGAGTGCTGACCTTGGGCAAAAAGGATATCCTTGAACTCAAGGATAGCACCCAGGCCCTGAGTTCAAATCTTATTACCAGCACTTAGGCGCAAAATGGATTTTCCTTCTGTCCTCCCTCTTCTCCTCCCTCGTCTTCTCGAGAGCTTCTGGTGCTGACACCCACACTGGTGAACATCTGGGGTCAGAGGGTGTAGACCCTGTGGGTGGCCCAAGTGTGGGCCAGTAAGTCCACTCCACCCTTTTTGCATGAATGGAATAAAATGGCTGAAGACAGACCACTCCTGGTCACATCCAGGCTTCCTTGACCTAGCAGGGTGGGGTGCCCTCCGCCCGGTGCTTCCTGCCCTGCCCTTTCTGCCTAGTTCAAGGTTCTCCAGGCCCTGGTAGACTCAGGGCCACCAGGAACCGTCCCTATTGGGAAGACGGAGAAAGGAGAGGAATGGACTGCTCGACCGTTCATAGCCCGTGGGTTTGGGGGTTGTACAAGGGTCTGGATTTTGGGGTGGGCTTAACAAGGAAGCAGAGGATAAAAATGGAGGCCCAGGGAGGTAGTATACACTGCCTGGGTGAGGGCTTCCGGCCGGGCCAAGGCCCCCATGGCAGCCTGCGCACCAACGCGGGGTGCCCTGGCCTTGTGCTGGACCCAGGTTAGGAGGCAGGAATTGATCCTTCCTACTCCATCTTTAGATACATGAGAAGACACTAAGGGCCGAGAGGCAAGGCCTTCATACAGGGTTTCTTTATGCATAAGAAAGATTGGGAGCCACAGGGAGCCATGGGAATGAAGCAGATTCCCATCCTTCCCAGAGTCAATTCTTCTGGCACCTGCAGCCCTGCAGCTCTGCAGTGCCCCTGGTGGCCCCCTGGGCACGTGAAGCCCTCCAGCTCCCAGCGCCCCTAGCGGCCCCATGGGCACCTACAGACCTCCAGCTCCACAGCGCCCCTAGCGGTCTGTGTGTAACGAGTTTGAGATTGCGGCCTGTTGGGGTGGAAAAGCCCTGTCCTGTTGTTCAGCAAAAAAGCCAAAGTGGTAGAGCGCCAGTCCTGAGTGCAAAAGCTAAGGGCCGGTGCCCAGGCCCCGGGTTCCAGGCCACACGTTCACACACATGTACTTGTGTGCACATGCACAGCACACCCGCACATGCACACATACCACACGTGCACAGGCACACACGAACGTACACACGTGCTCTGAGGACTGAAGGCCCTGGCTGCAGAGAAAGCTCCACCTGAGAGGAGGAGGGGGGAGGAGGGGAGGAGTGGCTAAGAGGAGAGGAAGGAGGGAGCAGAGGCTTAGCAGCTACGCTGAATAGCTGTACATTCCTAGGGAGGGTCTGGCCTCCACACCCCCAACACCCCCTACCTGCCCCCCCATGATGATCAGGTGATCCCTTCCCATAGCCCACGCATTGCCCAGGGTACTGATTTCCAGATCTCTCCTCCCCCCCACCCCCACCCCCACCCCAGGTCTGTGCTCCCCTCCCCACCCCCACCCCAGGTCTGTGCTCCCCTCCCCTCCCCCAGGGGAGGTCTGTGCTCCCCTCCCCTCCCCCAGGGGAGGTCTGTGCTCCCCTCCCCTCCCCCAGGGGAGGTCTGTGCTCTCCTCTGCCCTCCTCTCAAGTTCACGCAGGTGGACTGTGGCACCACAGGCATATGGCTCCTTTCCCAGCCCCAAGGCCTAGGTGGGTGTTTCTGCCAACTGGCCAGTAGCTAAGAGGTTTTCCTTAGTTTCCTGGCGCCTTACTCTCACTTTCAAAAAAACTACCTGTGCCCCGCCTTCTCTCCCCTGAAAATTCTTTAGTTGGTGGAGAAAAGGACCAAGGTTACTAGAAGACATCAGGTAGTAGGGTACTGATGTCTTTAGTGTGGAGTCGCCTGTTTCCCTTTTCTTTCCTGGTGCCAATAGTAGGGCGCAAACTCAAGGGCCTCACACTTGTGGTCAGCTCTTTTGCTCAAGGCTAGCACACATCCACTTGAGCCACCGACTCATTTCCAGCTTCACTGGTCATTTGGAGGTGTACCATGGGCTTTTCTGCAGTCACTGGCCTTGAACTGCGATCTTCAGATCCAGCCTCCTGAGTATATGGATGAGCCACTGGCACCTGGCTGTCACAGCAGATTCCTAAAGCTGAAAAGATGTTTCCTAAAGGCGAATCTGTTGAATGATCCTTCACTTTGCACCCCACTTGAAATTCTTCAGTGATTTCTTGCTACCTTGACCCTGGCTCAGATCTTCAGTTTTCTTCTACACTTTAGCTCCAACCACACTGCTGTGGTGTGGCTGAAACTTTTACAGACTTCTGCGTGCGGCCTCCCCTCCAGGCTCCTGAGAGCAAAGGGGATCACCTCTGACACAGGTTTGAGCTGGATCCTTTCTGTGTTCGAACTGCATCTCTGTGAGTCTCCATCACAAAACTGGTAATCCTAAGTACTCTAAAGCAAAGGCATAATTCTGTCTGATCTCAGGTACCTACCACTCAGTAGCTGAGCGCTGGTGGCTCACACCTGTAATCATAGCTTCTTGGGAGGCTGAGATCTGAGGATTGCAGTCCGTGAGACCCACATCTTCAATAAGCTACTCACAAAGAGCTGGAAGTGGAACTGTGGCTCAAGCAGTAGAGTGCTATCCTTGAGGGGCTCAGGGACAGCACTCAGGCCCTGAGCTCAAGCCCCAGGACTGGCAAAAAATAAAAAAATAATAAATTAGTTACTAAGACTCATAGAAGAACAAAAAGGAAATTCATTTGAAAACTTTTTCAATTTTCTAATTTAATAGAAATAACCAAAACAATGTGGTTCTCAAACAAGGCTTCAAACTAATCTAATACAACTTCTACAACACATTCCAGAGCATTGTAACGAGAATTATTTACAGGCAGCTAATGTATTAAATAACCATGAAAAAGGAAAAAACTTGGTTTTATTACACACCAGCAAAAAACACAGGAATGGAACAATTAGAAACTGCAACCTTGTTTAAAAAATTAAATATGATCATTTAGAGAATACAATACCACAGAAACAGCACTTGTTCTTCCATAATCATATTGGAGGGCCATTAACCATGTGCAAAAAACAGTAGCAGGAGCAGTGATGGTGGTGAGGAGGAAGGCAGGAGACACTGGAACAGAGGTACTGGTAAGGCTGCTGAACTTAACCCTTTGCGTGCAGTGCTTCTATATAGAAAGATGAACAGGTTTTCCAACTGCACAAATCCTTTCTAGAGGAGTATGCACCTTTCCCTGCATTAAAAGCTAATAAAATGTCAACATTTTTCAGACCAGGAGCAGACATTCATTTCATTTGGAAGAATGAAATTTAGGCCACAATTGAATGGGAATACTGCAGTACACTTAGAAAGTCATTTTGGTGTTTTCTTACATAGAAATTTGGTAAATTTAAAATACTTTCCATTTTTAAGTACCACTTGCTAGAAAAAGGGTTAACCTTAACGATATGTCTGTAGTTTGATAGGACAAATACTCCCACTTAAGTTATTTTTTAAGGTAATTTTGTTTCTAAAATGCAATCAAACTATATAAAGGACCCCGTTATTAAGAAACTAGGACAGCAGGAATGCACCTGACCAAGAGGAGCCAAAACCAGAAATGTCCATGTAAACTGTGGCATATAAATTTTTTCCCTAAAAAAGTACCTTCAAATTTTATTTTACTCACACAACTACTTTAAAAAAATATGCAATTTTCCCCAATGTTTAAAATAAAATGCCACAATATATTGTCATTACCTCCAACATACATTTAAATTTCTTCATTTTTAAAAAGACTGGTGATACTGCATACAAACTTTCCTACAAAACCATCTGGGAGAAGATTTCTGACATGCTGTTAGGTGACAGACATAAGCAATGCTATTACTTCATCGAGGAGGAACCGACTGGAGAAAAAGTGTGCCCAATCCAACTGCAACACCCTCAAAACCTCCATCACCTTCAGCAGTAATTCATACAGAGGTGGAAATTCAGAACTCATGATAGAACTACTTTAGTTAAGGGAGTTGGGGTAGGATTTTCATAAAGCTACTCACTGATCCAATGCTGAATATGCAAATAGGAGTAGGCATGGCTGGCTTTGCCAGGAAGAACTAGCTGTCCTCAGGCTGCTGAGTGTGAGCAGGGGTGGGTTCTGGGAACGGGTATGAAAAGGGGTGCTGGGTGGGGGGAAGACACCTTAGCATCGACTCCCATTCTGGACAAACCAAGGGCAGACTTGGAAGACTAATAACACTAATCACTAATAACTGCATGTCAGGAGACCAGCTGAGGTAAACCTACAATATGCACACTTTAAAGCATTTCTTTGGATTAACTATAAATCTCAAAATCGCTTATGAAGAAAAAGTCAAAGTTAACTTTTAAAATGTCCTGATGTAAGAAACAGAATTCATTAAGAACCAACTTACTGGTTCCACAAAGAACAGTGACTCTGGCTAGCCTGAAGCTTACCCTTCTTCTGGTCTCCAAGTGATACACAGTACAGACCCCCAGCTACCCTCACGTTTGCAGCTCTCACTTCCAGGAAGTAGTGCCTCACTACTAAAGCACTAAAAATCCCATCTCTTAGGTCTGCAGAACAGCCTGAGGAACAGTTAAGTCTAGTTTTCTGATGGGAAAAGTACATCAAAAACTCTGAAAGGCTTGAAGGAAATGTTTTGTAGCCTTTTCTCCAAATTTAAAATAATGGTTCTTAACAAAGACTACACATGTCAGAGTATCAAAAGAACTGACTTCAGGAACTGATACTCAAATGTCTGTCTTGTAAAACATAAATTAATAGGAAACACATTATAATTGAATATCAATTAATGTTTATACTTTTAAATAGTTATGTCAAAGCTGAACAAACCAGCTTAAAAACACAAGGATCAGTATACAAGGAGGTTCAAGAAAATTTAAAGCAAACATCATTAATGTTGGCTTGTTGGCATTATTAATAGTAAGTCCTCAGCAGCAAGATTTATCTTTTGTCAATAGAAATAACACCTACTGGACCCTGAAAAGAGCATAGTTTTGAACTGACTGGTTTAACAGATCTTCAAGGAAACAAAACTCTCATCCAACACAAAAATATCTTTAAAGGAACACATTATCTTTTTAGAGCTCTAAATATTGAGATATCTGCTTAAGTTTTGTTTCTCCCCAACTTGGGTGAACCTACTTATGACCTGAGAATTTTAGAGAGAATTCATATAAGGAGCTAAATACTAAATAGTAGAGGTCAAAGGCTTAACAGAATGAAGCTATACTGCAACTGCTCACTTTCTAAACCTGCCCCCTAGATCTATGTCTATTTATAAACTAGAATCATGAATATCACCAGAGAAACAGATGTAAGAGAGATGCAGGAGTATATAGTTTTAAGCATATTAAAATGATCTTTTTTCTCTCACTCACAGAAAACTCTATCAGGAATTTGAAAGCGTAGTAAAATAATAAAACAGCTTGCACACAGCTTGCTTTGTTTTTGGTAAGTCTTAATTTATAACAAAGAAGAAAGAAAAGCTAAAAGGAAGCCAGGGAACAAAAGTAAACAGGCAGTAATAAAATCAATTTTGTTTAAATACACCATCAGAAGGCCTGAATCACATTCCTATTTACCCTATTCCTTGTTAAGAAAAGAAAAACCACCCAAACAATCTGTATGATAATTTCTTTAGAATACTTTATTTGATCCAATGTGAACTAAAAAAATTTACTTTTTAGACAATCAGGTCAATTTTCTGAGTAGTCTGTGGTCTGAATTGCTTCAGTGGAGTTACTAAAAAGGCAAATGATTTGCCACAAATCTGCTGACATCTGAAAAACATCTAATGGGAAATTCTTCTATTTTGGTCACTTTTCATTCTAATGTATCCACATAAAAGCAGGACTAAAAATTTTAATCCAACAAAAGAGAAGCCTGCACAAAGTCTAGAACACACGTTTTGAGTCTGAGCAACACGAGTGAAGAGAAAAGAACCAAAGCCAAGCTGGTTGTCTGCTTCCACTGCCAGGCAGGCTGGGTGCACTGTGGACGCCAGTCCGGGGGAGAGTGGCTTATTTCCTGCACTTACACACAGGATTCTTCTAGGTCTTTTCAAGCCCCAAGTCCAGGCAAATGTCCCACTTGGTGGACAGATGAGGGATCTAAACCCCACCGGGTTTTATTTCAATATTGTGGTATTTCAGTAATAAGCTGCTTCTGAAGATTTTCTGAGAAGTCTGTTCTCTATTAAAATAAGATAGAACTTCAAAATATGAATGTGAACATTAGAAATAGACAGCATATATTACAAACCCATTTTTGATAGGGACATTAGTAAGAATACACATTAGCTTAAAAAAACAGGCTCAGCAAATGTTGCTGATCTGCCAGTTTTAGTTCACTATTTACAAATAAGACAAAGTGAATTACAGAAAATTTTACACATTTGGTAGTTGACAGATTACTGTTTACCAATAATGCTCTATTGGAAAACTGATATATGAAGGAAGACTGGATAAGAGCCAGTTGTTACCTTCTCGATCAAATTTAAATGTACAGAAAACTAGTTAACTTTGAACAAACATTCTGCCTTGTGTGGGAATCGCTGCGGCCGGCTGATCTGAGTGGGAGGTGCCGTGTGTGGAACGGTTCTCTGGGAAGTCATCACATTATTTTCACAGACCATGGAGGTGATGGTGCCATCAGTGGTCATGGGTGAGGACAACACAAAACTATTGTTGAGTTCATGCCAATTTAAAAACTAAGACAATGGGGTAGGAAGGATATACTTTCATGATTCAATGCACATCTGCATGAACATTAAAGTGGAATCTGAGCCTCTTTTTTTTTTAAGGAGAAAAATAATAAAAACCAAGGGGAAAAGCTTAGAAGTTGTTTTAATAACTGCGTACTCCAGTCCAAAGACAAGGTATTGAGCAACATGAGCTTTGTGTATTTATGTATACACACCCAGTGTCCTACACTGTTAATACTATGTGAACAACACTCAGAGAACATCCTCAAATCGTTTCACTTTTGCTCTTTCACTCACAAGTCGCAAAGTGTTTCCCCCACCCCTTGATGACAAGCACGTCTCTGTCCATCAGTTCATTCTAATACTGGTAGACGCTGTCGGCTTCCTCTAGGAGGTGCCCACCGTAGGCAGGATATACCACAGCAACACTTAAATAAAAGCATTTTTTCTTTTCTTTCTTTTAAAAACAACTGATATAAGTCCATGTCACTTTACTTTATGTGCACTGGCCTCTCGTCTGACTTCAGGCGTTTTCTGCGAGGCTGAATAAAGTCTTCGTCAGAGTCCTCAGTCACCTCACCGTCATCCTCCTCCTGCTCAAACTCTGGCAAAGGCGCGAAGGTCCTGTCTGAGTAGATCTCTGTGAGTTTATCTTCAAAGTACAATGCCACTGCCTTCCCTGCCTGTGCTACTTCTGAGTCAGCCTGCAAGCAAAAGAGAGGAGCCGTCACCCGTGGGCAGTGCACACGCCTTCACCAAGCTTGCATGGTCTGAAAAGCTTACCTTCAAATTAATCTCTTGTGTGTCTGCATAAACTTGAACAACTTTCATCATCTAAAAAGGACACCAGAGTCAAAAAAAAAGGGAAATTATAATCCTTTCTAAGTTAAGAAACGGCATAGGATTGGCGACGAGTCAGCCATACGAGGGAACAGACTGCTATATAAATGCTTGCTCAACTTCATACAACATGACCAACTTTGTGTACAACACCCTGTTGCTAATGCTGCTGTGAAGCTTCCAGAAATCTCATTCCAAATCATCAAGGTCAACTTTAGCAAGAATAATCTACCCAAGAAGAAAATATTTGTGAAACAAGTGAAAAGAAATACTGCTTCTAAAAACTGTAGAGCTTTCGACAAAACAACCAGAGTTTATCTTTATACGGATGGCAATACAGTAACCACAAATTAATTTCTCATAAATGTCATATGCGCATTCTTGTCAACTTGAGTTCATGAAGGACTTGGGATTATTATTTTGTAAATGGAAATTAGTAAGATTTTACTAATTTACTCTTGTGGCATATTTGCTACTTTTCACCTTACAAGGATTTTTCTTTTTCTTTTTTTTTGGGGGGGGGGGGAGGGTAATTCAAGTCCTGGGACTTGAATTCAGGGCCTGGGCGCTGTCCCAGAGCCTCTTTGTGCTCAAGGCTAACGCTCTACCATTTGAGCCACAGCGCCACTTCCAGCTTCTTTTGAGTAGTTTATTGGAGGATAGGAATCTCACAGACTTTCCTGCTCAGGCTGGCTTTGAACTGCAATCCTCAGATCTCAGCCAACCGAACAGTTAGGATTACAGGCGTGAGCCGCTGGTACCCAGCAGGATTTTTTAAAATAATGTCACCTAAAAAGATAGATAGCTACTGGTAGACTTTACATGATTCAATGTGATTTAACTAAAACAGCACTATAAAAAGTTTTAATATTCATCTTTATGAAGACTTGATAGATTCTCATCTAATTCCATTTTTCTCTCCTACAATGAAAACTGTCCCTAATAGTAACAGACTTTATTACAAAAGTAACAAAAGTAAATTTCTTGACAGAGGCACAAATCATGTTTCTTCTTAAAGTATGTATATCATCACATTTTTATCCTCAAAAAATAAACAACTACAATGAATGAAAGTCACACTGCTGAAACCATAAAACTCATCATTATATACTCTGAGTTATTTTTCAAGATGAGCCATCAGAGATACATTTATGATTTTAAGGCTCTACATATCAATAAAATGCCAAAAATATGGGTACAGATGAATTCCTCTTCAAAGTACCCAAAATATCATATCCAATCAATTTACTTAACTGTAGATTACTTTCCATAATTAACCCAACTCACAGCTCAGGAAGGGCATTCAATACATTCTCAATATATTGTATCTAGGTACATACTCCAAATTATACATTTTAAAAATCCCTTCTTTGGAGCTGCAAATAAAGTCAAATTTTGCTTTTGAAAGAAATGAAGCAAAAAAAAATTTAATCAAAGAAAATTCTTTCACTAAAAATAAAATTTAAAAAATAACCCAAAATAAAATAAAAACCCAAAATAAAAAACACGTAAGCCAGTATTAGGTTGAAAGCTAACATACTTCATTAAACCTTTCACAGTTCTTGAAGATCAGACGAACATCAGCCACAAAATCATCTGGGATTTGGTAATGTTGGGAATGTTTTTTTTGAAGTTTCTTTTTCACGGTGGACAAATCCATTGGTTTCTTTATTATCTTGTAGTAGTTTGGTATCTAAAACAATAAGAAAAAGCAGATAAGAACTGCCCAAACATGTCTGAAAATGCATAGCATATGAATCACATGAGGTCTTTTATGCCTTCTGCTTCCGTCCTGTCCTGAGAGCCTAGGTGCCAGCCACATGTCATACCTCTTGGACGACTCCATATTCTAAACCTTTAATAAATATATATATGGAAAAGCCAGGGGAGCCCGCCAAAACAGTCACATCTGGAACAGCCAAGTTTCACTTATTATTTTGTCCCTTTTTAAGAGAATATGGCCAGGCATGAGTGGCTCACACCTGTAATCCTAGCTACTCAGGAGGCTGAGATCTGAGGATCACAGTTCAAAGCCAGCCTGGACAGGAAAGTCCGTGAGACTCTTATCTCCAATAAACCACCAGAAAACTGAAGTGGAACTGTGGCTCGATTGATGGAGGAGGAAGAGGAAGAGGAGGAATTGCTGTTATGATCAGAGCATCGTATCTTTTAGAAGATATCTCAGGAAAATATGATTTTATATCAAAAAGAAGTCTCAGCTTGTAACAATGGAGGAGACAAGTTTACTATTAATCATTTACTGTTCTGACCCTTTACTTTTGGCCAAAAAGTTTTCCACAGATGGAATATAACTGAATATGGAGAAGCTATTTAAGGCTTGTTTATTGTGGCCTATTTTGAAGCGGAGTCTATGTAGCCTAGGGTAGCCTTGAACTCTGGATTTTACTGTATCAGTCTTCTGAGCCTTGGGTCACTCTCTTAATCCCAGAAGAACTATCTAAATACTTCATGAAAAGAAACATAGGCTTTAAATCTGTACTTTAAATTCATTTCTCAGCTTACTCAGCAAAAAGTCAACTATCATTTAATATTTTCTTGCCTGCAGCATATGCAATAATATATTATTGAATTAATAGCCAGCAAATAAAATGTATATATCATATTCTTATGCTACTTTTTAGGCACTGAAAACTTCTGGGGTACTTTAGATCCTTGATTCTTAATAACAAGAGTCATCACAGAATAAACAAAAAGTAGTTTTTTTTCCTAGTGTCTTTTCTCAATCTTGACTAAATCAGAGGGTTTTATCATAGCAGAGCTAGCAAACACATGTGTCAGTGTTTGTATAGGACACTGTTGTGATCTCACACAGTGATGCACATTTGACACCCCAGCCTTGATGGAGAGGACTGCAGTTATAGAGAAACCAACCAACCAACACTAAACAGAAAGGAAATGCAGAAGATTATATAATGTCTCCTGGAAGATCACAAGTTTGAGGCCAGCCAACCGAAAGTTTGAGGCCAGCCATCCTAGTCTATTCAGACCCTATCTCAAAAATGAGAGTTTGCCTAACATGCATGAAGCCCTGGGTTCAATTCCTCACTACCACATAAACAGAAAAAGCCAGAAGTGGCACTGTGGCTTAAGTGGTAGAGTGCTAGCCTTGAGCAGAGAGAGGCTCAGGGACAGTGCCCAGGCCCTGAGTTCAACTCTAGAACTGGCCAAAAAATAAAAGAAGAAGAAAAGAGCTGGGCAAAGTGGCTAAAGCCTGAAATCCTAAGCTAAGTGGGAAAGGTCATGGATTGAGGTAAACCCAGGCACAGACGTTCTTTTTTTTTTTTTTTGGGGTCCGGTTGTGGGGCCTGTACTCTGGGCCTGAGCGCTGTCCCTCAGCTCTTCAGCTCAAGGCTAGTGCTCTACCACTTGAGCCACAGCGCCACTTCCGGCTTTTTTTCTTTTTGCTTATGTGGTGCTGAGGAATTGAACCCAGGGCCTCAGGCATGCAAGGCAAGCGCTCTACCATTGAGCCAACTTCCCAGCCCCACACAGATGTTCTTGAGACACGATTACACAGAGCTTGTGGTGTGCACCTGTTACCCTAGAGACGGGGAGAAGCACAAGCAGGAAGATAGCCGCCCAGTCATGCCAGGCAAAAGACCCTGCAAAAAATCCAAGGAGTCGTGGTTCAAGTACTTAATTAAGTACCTGCTTTACCTGAGTTCAATCCAGCACTGACTCCCTCAAAAAAAAAAAAAAAAAAAGCCAGGTGCCAATGGCTCTCGCCTGTCATCCTGGCTCCTCAGGAGGCTGAGATCTGAGGATCGTGGTTCAAAGCCAGCCCAGGCAGGAAAAATCCGTTAATTATCTCTAATTAACCACCAGAAAACCCAAGTGGCACTGTAGCTCAAGTGGTAGAGAGCTAGTCTTCAGCTAAAGAGCTGAGGGACAGTGCCTAGGCCTCAGAGTTCAAGCCCTACAACTGGCAAAGAGAAAGAGACAGAGAGAGATAAGAGAAATGGAGAAAGGAGGAAATAAAAGTTGCTTGATAGCCGGGCGCTGGTGGCTCACGCCTGTAATCTTAGCTACTCAGGAGGCTGGGATCTGAGGATCGTGGTTCAAAGCCAGCCTGGGCAGGAAAGACCTTGAGACTATCTCCAATAAACCACAAGAAAACCGGAAGTGGTGCTGTGGCTCAAGTGGTAGAGCACTTGCCTTAAGCTGAAGAGCTGAGGGACAGCACCCAAGCCCAGAGTTCAAGCCCCATGACCGGCAAAAAAAAAAAGTTGTTTGATGGAAGAACTAAGTTTTCTGATTCCTAGTTCAATGTTCTTTTCATTGTAATTGTTTCTCTTACATTTTAAAAGTAAAAAAGATTAATTTTAAAAGTTAAAAAAAATTCACTGTCTTATCAGGGCAATAAAATCTCTTAGAGCAAACTATTATTTTTTAAGATTGAGATTGGGTTTTGACAATTTCACTAATTACCTGGTACTCTACCACCTGAGCCATGCCTCCAAACCCTGTAATCCTTTTAAAAAACAGGGTATAGCTAAGTGGCCCAAGATGGCCTCAAACTCCCATTCCCCACCCCAGTGGGAATAATAATATGACCCATCACACCCAGCCCAAGAATCTGTAATTTTAATCAAATGAATTGGTACATCTACTTAGATCTAATAAAATTCCTGATTCATTAAGTACTTACTATGTTCCAAAGTACTACACTTAACACCTTACACAGGTTGTCTTATGTACTCTTCAAAATGATAAAGTAACAAGTGTTAGAATCATTACACAATGTAAGTATCAAATTGTCACCTTATGTTCCATAAATTATACAACAGAAAATTTTTTTTCTAAGATGAGATAGGGAAAGAAAAGATGTTGATTAAAGGATTTAAACTGTAATTTGATTGGAAGGTTAAGTTTGAGATCTACTGACTCTTGTGGTACCTACAGTAATATATTACACATTTCAAAATTGTTAAATAGGTTTAATAATCTCACCACAAGTATGTTCAATTGGTGAGATGATGGGTGGATGTATGAAAATCTTTATTAAACTTGACCAAGTCTTTCTATATATACATAGATCACAACGTAAAGCCATACCCCATTATTATTTGTCAAAATAACTTTTAAAGAACCTCAGAAAATGTTGAGTCTTGGAGGACCTTAAAAGCTTAATCAGGAAGACTGAGCTTCACTACAAGCTCAGAAGTCTGGAGTAAGGTAAAGCCCGTATTCTCAACATGAGATGACTTCATCACCAAAACAAGTAGATCCGGGTTTGCAACTCACCGAAACAGGAACAGGCTCCTGGAATTCAATACTTAATTCATGGCAATAGAGGTAAAGCAGAAGGCGTTCACATTTCTGGTACCACAAAGAAAAGGAAGACATATTTAGTATCACCTCATCTCTGGTAAGATATTTTTGACAATAAGATTGATTGCACTGTGAAATGTTACATATTTACATGTCTACATATCAGCTATCTAAACAAACATATTCAAAAGGAAGCCCATCTGCCTCCCATATATTTTTGAAATTATGTCCTGTTCTATCTGAAATAAATGAAGTGTGCCTTTATTCTAATATAACTAAGGTAACAAGCACTGTTTATAGAAACAAAACATAGTTATAACACCAACATACAGCACTTTGTGCAAAAATTTGTGAATTATTTGGTAAGAAGCAAATAAATTATTACTTTATGGTAATAAGGAAATAAATTATTACTCTTGCAACACACAGTAATTCTCTCAAGTGAGCAAATCAAGTATTCTTACCCTTATTTCAAGTTGACTCTACTCAGGTTCAACATATATACAACCCATCTCTCCTCAATCCAATTACAAAATTTTTCTTTGCACATCTACTAAGTTTCCAGGTGTATTTTGCATTTGTAGTTTTCTATCTACTTAAAATGTCTGCTAATGTAAGTTCATACACATTCAACACACAGTGGAGAAAAGATTTTGCAAGTCTACTGAATCACACTTAATGGCCACAGAACTAGGTGGAAGACATTTTATCCTCAGAAATGAGCCTACAATCAAATCAGCAACAGCAACAGCCAGAGTACAGTGAAGAAAGAACATTTGATTTCATTTCTAACTTATCAGAAACTTAGAAGATTTTAAGGCATATATGTGATAGGCTTCTTAGCTTTTTTTGGGGGTGGGGGAGGAATGCTGGTACTAGGGCTTATACTTAGGATATGGTAATGTCCTTTAGATGTGATAGGCTTCTTAGCTTTTTTTTTTTTTTTGGGGGGGGGGGAAATGCTGGTACTAGGGCTTATACTTAGGATATGGTAATGTCTTTTAGCTTTTTTGCTCTAGCCCTAGTACTTCCTACCACTCGAACCATAACTCTACTCTGTCTTTTCTGGTGGGTAACTGAAGATAAGAGTCTCATGGATTTTCTTGCCTAGGTTAGCTTCAAACCATGATTTTTAGCCTCCTGGGTAGCAGCACCCAAACTTCCTTTTTTTTTTTTAAAAAAGAACACTTCAATATAAAAAATTGGGTTAAAGGTGGAACAAGAATAGACAGAGAAACCAGTTACAAAATTATGGTAATAGTCTAGATAAGAAATTATGATGGGGCTGGGAAGGTGGTTCACTGGTAGAGTGCTCGCCCAGCATGCATGAAGCTCTGGGTCTGTTCCTCAGTACCACATAAACAGAAGAAGCCGGAAGCAGTGCTGTGGCTCAAAGTGGTAGAGTGCTAGCCTGGAGCAAAAGAAGCTCAGGGACAGTGCCCAGGCCTTGAGTTCAAACCCCAGAACTGGAGGGAAAAAAAAAAAAGTTATGATGGCAGTCTAGGGTTGTCATGGCTTGGATTCCTCATTTCTAATAGGCTTCTAAACTGAGCCATGGAAGTGAATAGTGATAGGGAATACTGAGAAGGGAGAATAGTTATTTTATGTTATTTGATTTCTTTTGGGGGGGAGGGTAAAGATTAAAATCAAGATTTTTAAGGGCTGAAGGTATATGACTCAGTGGTAGAACTAGCCTGAGATCCTGAGTTCAAACCCTAATATGGCCCTAAAATAGATTTTAGTTAGAATATGTTAAGTGAAGAAGCTGCATAAGCATCACAAACTGAGGAATATTAGAAAAGATTTCAGAAATACTAATATGCCATCAGATCGTGGAACTATAAAACTCTAAAGGTCTGTGTAACACATAGACAAACAGAAGCAACAACCCTAGGTAGATAGGTTAACAAATCGGCATATTTGACACTTACCCTTTGGTCCACAGGGCTCAATCCCTGTACGGTTTTCCCCTTCTTGCTGTGCTGCAAATTATCACAATCATATTCAACTTCTGGCTTCCCAATATCTCTGCAAAACGTGCATATCCAGTCCCCACTGTGCAAGAAGACAGGCAATTAGTTCATGTGATTGTAATGAAGTGTGCTCTAGACACAAACTCCCTGAATTCAATTTTGTTTTCTTTAGTTTTGTATTTTGGATAAAGACGGGTTGCCACATTACATGAACCTACTTCCTGAATAAAAGATATGGAGAGCCTTGGTGTCTTATACTATGTTGTCATGTGTTATACTTGCCAATCATAAATTAAGACTTATTTCATGTCAACTCAAAAGATAGAATACAGAAACACACACGGATAAGTACCAGCACAGCACATGTACAAATAAATACCCCTCATCTTTTTAATACTCTTCTTTTTTTTGGGGGGGGTGGGTGCATTTACTGGTGGGTTTGAATTAAGAGCCTCATGCTTGCTTGCTAGGCTAGCATTCTACAACTTTAACCATGCCTCCAGCCTAGTTGTTTGGGAGAATGAGTCCAGCAATCTTTTCTGCCTAGGCTGGCCTAAGCCACAATGCTCCAGATTTCAACCTCCCTGAGTGGCCAGGATTGTTAAGTGTGACCCACTGGCATTTGGCTCTCCTTATCGTTTCATTCTGATAAAGTCTATACTTCTTTTTTTTTTTTTTACCAAACTGTATCAAACTAGAAATTCCAGTTGGACACTGGTGGCTCACAGCCATCATGTACACCAAGAAAAATACTAAGTTTTCACTCAAACAAAAATAAAAAATAAATAAAAAGAAAAGGGAAAAAGAAGTGACTCAGTGGTAGAGTACTTGCCTGGCATACTGAAGGCCCCAGGTCTGATTACAAGTATAGCAAGCAAAACAAGCATATAGACAAATAAGGTAATAAATTCAGAGTTAAAAAAACACAAGTACAGCCAGGTGCTGATGGCTCACACCTATAATCCTAGCTACTCAGAGGATTGCAGTTCAAAGTCAGCCCATGCAGGAAAGACTGTGAGAATCTTATCTCCAATGAACTACCAGAAAAACTAAAGTGAAACTGTGGCTAAAAGTGGTAGAGTGCTCACCTTGAGCAAAAAAAGAGCCTAGGGACAGTGCCCAGGCCCTGAGTTCCAGCTCCAAGAAAGACAAATAAAAAAACAAAAACAAAAAAGCACCACAAGTACAACTGGGTGAAGTGGCACATGCCCATAAATCCCAGATATTCAGGAGTCTGAAGTGGGAAGATCAGGTGTTGGAAGCCAACTGGGGCAAGTTAGCAAGTTTCTGTCTCAAAGTAAAACATAAAAAGGTCTGGGAATATAACTTAGTAAAAGCCCAGAATATGTGAAGCTCTAGGCTCAATCCCAGTACAAACAAACAAACAAAAAAGGCCTAAGGATTCTACAATTTCTTTTTTGTATCAGTACCGGTGCTTGAACTCAAGGGTTCTCACTCTCATCTGTGACCACTCTACAACTTGAGCTACACCTTCTACTTCTGGCTTTTGCTGGTTATTACATCTAAGAGTCTTAGATCTGTCTCTCTGGACTGGCTTTGAACTACAGTCCTTGGATCTCTGCCTCCTGAGTAGCCAGGATCATAAGCACCAAATCTCACTGCTTATAAATGCAAAACTGACACTTGAAAATCAGGTATCCAAAGTCCCAGAAGAATTGTAAGTACTCTACACACATATTCACTGTACTGAATGAACTAGGATTATAAATTTACCTAGGATGCTCACCTATGAATATTTTTGTGTGTGGTTTGTTTGTTTGTTTTGGCTAGTCCTGGGGCTTGAACTCAGGGCCTAGGCACTGTCCCTGAGCTGCTTTTTCTCAAGACTAGCACTCTACCACTTGAGCCACAGTGCCACTTTCAGCCTTTTCTGTGTATGTGGTACTGAAGAATTGAACCCAGGGCTTCATGCATGCTAGGCAAGCACTCTACCACTGAGCTACTTTCCCAGCCCACCTATGAATGTTTTAATGCTTCTAACTCTTATTTAGCAGACTCTTAAGGACAAACTTTACATTCTCAGTCTCTTTACCCATCTTTACTTCATCTACAAAGAATTTAGTAACTGCCCACACAAAGTCAATAAAGGAAAAACATTCTTAACTGGGAATGATGGTGCAACATTTGCAATCCCTGCACGTGGGAGGCCAAGGCAGAAGGATTACAAGTTCAAGGCCAGCCTGGACTACATAGCAAGAGGGTCTCATTTAAGGTTTGAACATTTTGTCATCCTAATATTTTTTCTGAAAGCTAATACAAATGGAGCAAATGACTGTTTTACAGAAATACTACGCAGTGGTTAAGAAGGCTATACGACTTTTCAAGTTTTTCAGAAACAGCTTTCTGTTATATTTTTAGCTTTTGAAAATAACAGAGACAAAATGGATTGTTCCAGTGGTACCTTGGAAAGCTAAGAAGTGTTGGAACATGACAAGTTAGATGAAAGACCTTTGGACACTTTTCACAGCACAACAGATCCCCTCCATTCTGGCAGACGGCACACCAGTCCTCGTTGGGGTCCTCGTCTTTGCTGCTGCCATCTCCTCCAATCCTGGCCGACCTGTGTATGAGGCTTCGCACTGGAGACTTTCCGTTAACTAGGCCACTGAGCCCAGACTGTTTGCAGCTTTCATTCACGTCAGTGGGCTCAGTCTTCACGTGGTTCTCTAGGCTGGCTAATGTGTCCAGCTCACTCTCTAGATGCAGGTTAGTTGAGAGAGGTGGTGTCAAGCTACTCTCGGGGCTGCTCAACTAAGACAAAAAAGACAAATTCTTGAAAAAATCATTTTATCCTTATGGCACACAATGTGCGTTTATTTAAAAATTATGTCAGTATCCATACTGATAAACTAACGTTAACTTAAAAATCTACTTTATAAATCCTATTAGTGACAGTAAAGAATGAAAATAACCTCAAAATTATTTAGATATGCTAATGTATGATTTTAGAATGTCTATCCATCTAGTGTGGGGGAGGAGGGTTCAACTACATAAAAGGAAATTAGTTAAAAATTAAGTACACTGTCTGAAGTTAAGCAGTTGCATTCTTTCCTACAGAGAAAGCTGCCTATGACACATTATTTTCCCATCAAGAATCTGTTGTATAGAGTTTGAGAAACATTCTGTATTGTCCTCCACCCACCTACCTTTCTACTAATATAGGAAGGCTGTGTAAAATAAACATGGGGGGGGGGCAGTCTGGGGGTTTGAAGGCAAGGCCTCATGCTCTTGGTTTAGCATTTTTTTCCCTCAAGGCTGGAGCTCTACCACCTGAACCACACTTTTGACTTTTTGCTGATTAACTGGAGATGTCTCTTAAGATTTGTCTCCCCAGGGTGGCTTTGAACCTCAATCCTCAGATCTCAGCCTCCTGGGTAACTAGGATTATAGGCAAGAGCCACCAGTGTCCAAACTCATCATCAATTCTTATGGGGGAACTTCCCAAGTTAAGTTTACTAAAGACTAAATCTATTGTTCTCTGACATGAATTTTTATGTGTCATTGAACATACTAATGCCTTGATGTTATTTTTTATTTGGGGGGGGGGGGGGGGGGAAGGGGTCCGGTCGTGGGGCCTGAGCTCTGGGCCTGGGCGCTGTCCCTCAGCTCTTTAGCTCAAGGCTAGCGCTCTACCACTGAGCCACCATCCCAGCCCTGCCTTGATGTTCTTACATGCCAAAAATATAGTAATACAGATGCCTAGATAGGAAGGAAAACAAAAATCAAAATTTCTAAATGAAAGGGACTTAGGCCTTCCTCCATTCTAAATTATAAATTTTATAAAACATCCTATTTAAAGCAACCCTTGGATGGCTAAAAATTCATAAACCTTTTAAGGCAATTTCATTACCAATCTTTAACCAATTGTTTTCTTTCACATAAATGTTTTTTTGTGTGTGGTACTGAAGTTTTCAACATGGGGCTTTGACAGACAGGCCCTATTATTCCAACCTCCATACTGAGGGTTGAAGCCTGAGCCTCCTGGGACCTCAGCCATACAAGAAATCTAAACGCTCAAGGACTATAGCTAAGGGTCTTTTGGGGGCATGAGATTCAATATGGATGAGATGACTAGTAAATTTAGAATAGACAATATCAGCTAATACAAAATGTGGGGAAAAAAATCAGGTTGCGGATATTCCTTGGTGGTGGGGGCTTGCTTAGTATACACGAGGCTCTCAGTTTGACTCCCAATACACCCTGATGTACACACACACATACACACACACACACACACGCACGCGTACACACACACACACACATACACACTGACAAGATAGAGCCTTATTTAGCATTATTACAAAAATATTAACAGAATAAAATTTCAAAGGCAATTTCAAATGCATACTGAATTTTTTCTGATTACAGTTGACTCAGATGATAAAAATGAATTAGAAGAAGAGATATGTGGCTTGTGTCAGACATACAAACAGAAACAGAGATCCCCAGAAGCTAGACGGAGGTGAACTTTCTACCA
Source organism: Dipodomys spectabilis (assembly GCF_019054845.1). Classification (NCBI taxonomy): domain Eukaryota; kingdom Metazoa; phylum Chordata; class Mammalia; order Rodentia; family Heteromyidae; genus Dipodomys; species Dipodomys spectabilis. The sequence continues at coordinate 2,799,439 of NW_024870825.1, read as the reverse complement.
GTGAAGCAACGCCCACAGGCCATGTCAGACAGACCCACAGGGATTTACCATGCAGGCACTCCTCCTGCCGTCTTCGGCCTTCTCTTGCTTCACAGCCCCGGAGAAGCTGCACACTTCATCTTCCATCCCAGGTTCCTGCTTGACCTTCACTTGATCTGACTTGAAACTAAGACCTGTCTTCTCAGCAGTTCTCCCTGATGATCCACAGCTAATAAATAACACACAAAGGTCACATGTATGAACTACGATGTAAACAAAAATAATTACATGAAAAGTATTTATTAAAGTGAAGACAATAGAGAACAACCACACACAAGGTAAGGATACCTCATAATGCAGTTTAGAGGAATGTGATGGGAGCCTACCTGCAAATCTCCTTAAAAATGTAAACCCGACTTTCAGATGATCCTAAGAATACATTTCTTTTCTTTTCTTTTTTTTTGGGTCCGGTCATGGGGCCTGAACTCTGGGGATGGGTGCTGTCCCTCAGCTCACCAGCTCAAGGCTAGCGCTCTACCACTTGAGCCACAGCGCCACTTCCGGCTTTTTTCTTTTTGCTTATGTGGTGCTGAGGAATCAAACCCAGGGCCTCAGGCATGCAAGGCAACCGCCCCTACCACTGAGCCACCTTCCCAGCCCAAGAATACATTTCTTAATCTGAGGCACTTTTAGTAAAAATCATTTTCTAGGGGCAGTACAGGTTGAATTTTCTGTATTTGAAATACTTGGGATTAGTTTTCTGATTAGGGAATTGTCTCAAACTTTGAAACTGTGCAAATGATGGACAGAATGGAACCCAAGTCTGAATTCTAAATATCAAATTCACTTAATGTTGCTTACACAAACATAATCAGAAGGTAATTTTATGCAGTATTTTAAGTGAAACCTTCATTTTTTAAAATTTTAATTAAAAAAATTTTTTTTGTGGGTTGTGGGGCAAGAATTCTAGGCTGGGCACTGTCCCTGAGCTCATCAAGGCTAGTTAGTGCTCTACAACTTGAGTCACAGCACCACTTCCGGTTTTCTAGTGGTTAATTGGAGAGAAGAGTCTCACAGACTTTCCCTCCTCTGGCTGGCTTTGAACTGTGATCCTCAGATCTCAGCCTTCTGAATAGCTAGGATTACAGGTGTGAGCCACCAATGCCTTCCTTTAATTTTATTTTTTATCATTACTATAAAGATGGTATACAGAGGGGTTACAGTTTATATAAGTCAGGTAATGAGTACTTACTTTTCTTTTTGGAGTTTTCCCTTCCCATTCCCACTCATAAATTAGATAAATCATTTTCAACACAGTATCTAATGAGTACCACAGCTGCATTTGTTCAACCTCTGTCCCTCCATTTCTGTGTCCCACACCCTTCATTTTTGACTGTGGCCTACCACATGAGGTCAGGTTTGGGATTTTCCCTTGAGGTATGGCATGTCAGCAATTTTAGAGCACTTTGGGAATGTGGCTTAGCATGCATGAAGCCCTAGGTTCCATTCCTCAGTACCACACACACAGAAAAAACACAAAGTGGTGTTGTGGCTCAAGTGGCAGAGTGCTACCCTTGAGCTAAAGCAGCTCAGTGATAATGCCTAGGCCCTGAGTTCAAGCCCAGGACTGACAAAAATAAAATAAAAAGGAAGACAGGTACGTGACTGGAACCAGTTCTATGAAGCTCTGTTCAGAGAAAGGAGTAACTGCTAACTAATGAGTAACTACTACTATCAAGTTACCAATTATTTCAAGTAGTATTAAAAAGCCAAACAAATATTTAACAGGATGAATATTCAGAATTCATAGACACACACTCATACACACACAAATTGTCTAGTATTAAACAATTAGCTCTTAAAACTTTTTGGCTTGATTATGGTTCTGCACATGGTCTTTCAAAATTCTTATTAAGTGATACTGAAAGGGTTACAGGTAAAATGAAATGCTTTACAAAACTTATTTAAAAAGAGAATGGGTTGGGTGCCGGTGACTCATGCCTGTAATCCTACCTACTCAGAAGGCTAAGGATCGTGGTTCAAAGCCAGCCCAAGCAGGAAGGTCCGTGAGACTTCTTTTTTTTTTTTTTTTTTTTGGGGGGGGGGGGGGGCGGGGGAGGGGAGTCCGGTCATGGGGCCTGAACTCTGGGCCTGGGCGCTGTCCCTCAGCTCTTCAGCTCAAGGCTAGCGCTCTACCACTTGAGCCACAGCGCCACTTCCGGCTTTTTTCTTTTTGCTTATGTGGTGCTGAGGAACCGAACCCAGGGCCTCAGGCATGCAAGGCAAGCACCCAGAGTTCAAGCCCCAGGACTGACCAAAAAAAAAAAAAAAAAAAAAGAGAATGGCTAAGAATACAAGGGAAATACTACTGAATATGGCTAAATCACTGGAAACTGAGTTGTAGCTATATAGAGGTAAGACAGCCGACTTGTTAATCTCACAATTTTCATTAAATATATAATCTTTTTTTTTTTTAAATAAAATACTCACCTGCCTCGGCTGCCGGTACTAGAGGTACTAGGGGGCCTCACAGGTGTGTGAGAATTTGATAAACCTAAAAAGTAGAAAGTTAAATTGAAGAGCAACACGTGTAGGAACGTTTGGAATTCAAGATTATTACAGCCCTATTCAGAAACTTCTGGAAATTCAAGCCAGCTGCAAAGTCAGGGACAGTGTATCGAATCATTAGCAGGTATCAACCCGTTTCTCTCATCAGGTGATGAGAGATTCTCAGGTGAGAATCATCTTCAAAACAACACTAACCAACAAACAAAAACTACCACATCAAGAGAACCTGTCGTTCTTCCCGTGTAAGTCACCTATTCAGAATTTCATCTGGTTTGTCGGTTGGGTTTTGGTTTTATTTTAGAAAAGAGTCTCAACATCTCAGAATGGACTCTTCTTACCTGAGCCTTCTCTTCTGAGTGCATGTGCCATGCTAGCAGTCCTTACTTTTTTTAAAAGTCCTAGCTAGAATAACTCCTAGTAAACTTCAAAACTTACATAATTAAAAAAAAAATACGGGGCTGGGAAGGTGGCTCAGTGGTAGAGCGCTTGCCTTGCATGCCTGAGACCCTGGGTTCAATTCCTCAGTACCACATAAGCAAAAAGAAAAAAGCCAGAAGTGGTGCTGTGGCTCAAATGGTAGAGCGCTAGCCTTGAGCTGAAGAGCTGAGGGACAGCGCCCAGGCCCAGAGTTCAGGCCCCATGACCAGACCCAAAAAAACAAAAAAACATTAATAATGCACCTCATGCAAAATCTACATTTACATTTTAACAGTTCTTCCTCCAGAAATGATGTATCTTTTTCATAAGAAAAAAGGCAGCCGGGTGCGAGTGGCTCATGCCTGTAATCCTAGCTACTCAGGAGGCTGAGATCTGAGGATCGTGGTTCCAAGCCAGCCTGGGCAGGAAAGTCTGTGAGACTCTTATCTCCAATAAAACCGGAAGTGGCGCTGTGGCTCAAGTGGTAGAGGGCTTGCCTTGAGCTAAAGAGCTCAGGGACAGCACCCAGGCCCAGAGTTCAAGCCACATGACCAACCAAAACAAAAGGAAAAAAGAAAGAAAAAAAAGCGACATGTAGGTTACAGCAGAAAAATGTATTCTATCACCATTTCTGGACAGTTAACATATTTTGCCACTGTTTCACACACAAACTCAGGAATGAGGTTCAGTTACCTCTATAGGATCAACGAACATACCTCATGAATATTTTAATACTGTTCAGTAAATTTAAGTTTTTACAACTTGAAAATTCATGCTTTCCTTCAAATTTATGAAACAGATTTCTATGACTTAAAAAGTGTTTGAGAGCTGTACTAAATACTAAATAGCAGAGACAAGTCCAATGAGATGAGGTAGTTATCAACAGCAGAGGCTACTATCACATACTTTATATCACAGCAAGAAGCCAGACTGTCAGCATTATTTGAACAGCAGCAATAAATTAGAGAATAACCAAGAAGAAAACTATCTACCACTGTGAGATTCAATTTTGTGTACCAAATTAGCTAGGAAATAGGATTCAGTTGTTGAGTCAAACATGAGTCTGCATGCTGCTATGAAGGTAGTTAGATATGATTAACATTTAAGAAAGTCAACTTTCAGAAAAGCAGATTATCCTCCTCAAGGTAGGTTGACTAAAGGCTCTAGACGCTAGACTACAGACTATCATGTACCTTTCCCTGGATCTGCAGCCCTGCAGATTTTAGACTTGCCAGTACTTAGAAATCACAAAATCATGGGAGTCAATACCTGAAGACGAATCTCCCTGTTACACTCCCATTCCCCACTTGTGTTTTGTGTGTGTGTGTGTGTTGTGCCTGTAAGATATACATCTCCATACACACTTGCATCCTGTTTCTCTAGAAAAGCCTAACATAAACACTAACTTTCTTGGAACGGATGGTGTTAAGGAAACGAGGCAAGTTCCCCACATGCTTTACCTGATGATCCTGGAGATAAGGCAGAGGGTCCAGGGGAAGGGTTCATGGTGCTTGTAGGCTGTGGGGGTAGGTGGCTGCCTGTAATGTATCTACTTAGTAGATTATCTAAACTACTTGATCCAGCATCTTCCAACTAAAGAGAAAGAAGATAAAAATAAATCTGCTTTGATTAAAGAGGAAACATCATTAATTTCATTAGTGTCACTGCTTACACTCACAGTTTGCTAAAAGATTTTCCAATATAAAATTCAATTCAATTGTTACTTCCTTAGGTGCCTTTGAGAATCCATAGAATACAATCTTTTGTTTTTGAATCATGGACTTACCATGAAGCCCAGGGTGGCCTTAAAATTTGCAATTCTCCTGACTCAACTTCTGAGTGCTGAGATTTCATACATATATCACCTTACCCAGTTACAAGTACAAAATCTGCAAATAAAACTATCCAGCCAGATGTTACCCAGCTACAAGTACAAAATCTGTGACTATGGCTCATGCCTATAATCCTAACTACTCAGGAGACTGAGATCTGAGGATCCGTGGTTCAAAGCTAGTCTGGGCAGTCAAGTCCATGAGACTTTATATCCAATTAACCACCAAAAAGCCAGAAGTGGTACTGTGACTCAGGTGGTGGAGCTATCCTTGAGCACAAAAGCTCATGGTTAACACCAGGCCCTGAGTTCAATCTCTAAAACCAGTGCATGCACACGCACACGCACACACACACACAAAACATAAAAAAACCTAAGTGTCTACACCTTATTCTTTAAAAATTTCAAGGAAATGTTGATGCTGAAAATTAAAAGCCATTAAGGAAACCTGAAATAAATACTCTACACATCTTAATTGACATGATGGTCTAAATGACTCATTTACACGAATACAAACCTGTATAGGAGGAATATCTGGCAGGGAAGGAAGGTTCTCTGGGTTTGTAACTGAGGGGATTAGCTCTATGGCTGTAACAGATGGGCTGGTAGGACCTCGGTTTGCATTTGCCATAGTTGCTGTAGTAGGGCTCGTTGGATTAATTGTGGTGTTGTGTACTGATACCACAGGAAAGGGTCCGGCATGCCCTGGGTTTGAATGCTGATAAGAAAGAGGATAGTATCATTAGAGGTCTAACAGGATATCTTAGTAACAATCTTTAGTTTAAAAAGGGTATTTAAAGAAATCTCTCAAACTTTTACAAAACATTCAAAGCTTCAGCTTATTTATTTTTGTGCAGTTTGTAGGAAAAAAGATTTGCCACATGGTGATATGACCTTCCTTTAGAACAAGAACATATGAAGATGCCAGGAAAGCTGTCCAGTTTACAAATAGCAGGCCAAGAAGGCCCGTGTTCTTTCTATACTCCCTGCTGACCCATTTGACTTTATTCTAACAAAAATGACTAGAAAATACAGCTTGAAAGCCATCTTCAGGTCAAAAGGATGTGATGTACAGGTATGATGGCCCTGCCCAGACAACACCACATGTTGCTGGGAGTTTTATTTTAGAAAATAAAAGGATGGTAAAGAAAGGCAGAGAGAGAGAGAGGAAGGAAGGAAAGGAGGGAGGAAGGGAGGGCAGGCAGACAGGAAGGGCAGGTTTATTCAAATGAACTCCAAAAAATGGAAAAAGGGAGGGAGGGAGGGAAGGTCCAGTTTAGCCAGGCACCCTTGGCTCAGGAGGCTGAGATCTGAGGATAGTGGTTCAAAGCCAGACCAAGCAGGAAGGTCTGTGAGACTTATCTCCAATAAACCACCAGAAAACTGGAAACTGGTGCTGTGACTCGAAGTAGTAGAGTGTTAAGCCTTCAACTAAAGGAGAACAAGGACAGCACCCAGGCCCACAATTCAATGTGCCCAGGACTGGCCAAAAGAAAAAAAAAAAGAAAGACAAAGTACTACTTGATATAGTAAGAAATGAAAAATTTACAAAGTGAACATGACTTTGATTCCAGATTTTAATACTGTGTGACCTTAAAAAAGTCACATAATCTCAGTAAATTTAGAAATGAGGGTGACATCTTACCTATTTTATTGGGAGAACTGTTACAAATATCATTTAAGGAGATATATGACAGTTGTTGAGAATTTCTACCCGTAGATAAATTATTTAAAAACTAAAAAAGCTTATTCAGTGATTAGTCAGGACAGCTCATCAGAAAATGTTGAGAATACAGTGTCTGCACTCTCAAAAGAATATATAGTCCTTCATAGTATCCACAAGTTTCCCAAGAAATAAGGGTTGCATCAGAACCAAATTAAATTAGTATCTAAAAAGTGGGCATGCCTAAGAATGTTCAGCCCTGCAAGGGCCGAGACCTCCAACATGCCTCTGCCAACTGCTTTCCTCTCACTTGACTAAGAACAGCACACCACTGGCCCACTCCTAACTGGATTCTCAGCACAACTTCCATTAAAAGAGAGAGGGACCTATACAGTTAACCAAAGGTACAATTGGAAATAATACTGTTGGGTACCAAAATTATATAACTGGTTATGAAACATAAATTCAAATTTTCAAATGGGTTCAATTAACCAGCAAAAAAGATGGAAGTAGAACTGTGACTCAAGTGGTAGAACGCATGCCAGCCTCAAACAAAAAAAAATATTTGGTGGGGCTGGGAAGGTGGCTTAGTGGTAGAGTACTTGCCTTGTATGCATGAGGCCCTGGGTTCGATTCATCAGCACCACATAAGCAAAAATAAAAGCTGGAAGTGGCGCTGTGGCTCAAGTGGTAGAGCTCTAGCCTTGAGCTGAAGAGCTGAGGGACAGCGCCCAGGCCCAGAGTTCAGGCCCACAACCGGACCCCCCCCCCCAAAAAAAAAAAATCTTTGGGATGCAGAGGCCCTAAGTTTAAGCTCCCTTCCCCCCACAAAAAAGCTAAGGTCTGGAGGTGCAGCTAAAGAGATGAAGTGTGAGGCTCTGAGTTTAAACGCTCATACTGTCCAAAAAAATTTCTATTTTATAAATAGAAGTGTTACTAAAAAAAATGGTATTTTAAAATCTTACGTTCAACACAAATAGAGTCTAAAACTTACAGAGTATAAATCTGTCTATAAATACATTCGGTTTTTGGTGGTGTTAGGGATTGAACCTAGGTAGTACCAAGAATGCAAGGCAAGCAATTGACTATACTTCCAACCTACATTCATTTTTGAACGATTCTATCATCTTTTTTAACACAGGTAAATCAAAATTTCCTTAGATTTGCCAACCACAATAGGAAAATCCAGGAGACACTAATCTCCAATTAACCACTAAAAAGCTAGAAGTGGTTCAAGTAGTTGAGTACTAGCCCTGAGCAAAAAATGCTCAAGGACAACACCCCCAGTTCCTGAGTTCCTAAATCTCAGTACCAACACAAACACAACACAACAAAACTCCACAAACATGTTCTTTATCAGTTGTGGTACCTGAACTCTGGGTCTGGACACGGTCTCTCAGCTCTTCAGCTCAAGGCTGGTGCTCTACCACTTGAGCCACATGCCTCTTTTGGCCTTTTGGCTTATGTGGTGCTAAGGAATCGAACCGCCTCATGCATGCAAGGCAAGCACTCTACCACTGAGCCACCTTCCCAGCCCACAAACATGTTCTTAATGTTGAATATAAAATTTTATGTGTGCCAGGTGCTGGTGGCTCACTCCAATAATTCTAAACTACTCAGGAGGCTGAGAGTTGAGGATCACAGTTCGGAGCCAGCCCAAGTAGAAAAGTCCATGAGCCAGTTTCCTCCAATGAACTACTCAGAAAAAGCTGGAAGTGGCACTGTGACTCAAGTGTAGAGTGCTATATATAGCCTTGAGCACAAAGCAGCTCTGGAACAGAGCCCAGGCCCTGAGTTCAAGCCCCCAAACCAGCAATAAATAAATGAGTAAATAAAATCAAATTCTTAAATATACCAATGACATATCCTCAACAAGCGATTGTGTAAAACAAGGTTTTTAGTTTTAAAATTGTATGATTCTTACAAATGTAACTCTAGGCATACTTGTCTTTGGAGGTGTGGCTGCATCATGGAATACTGAGGACCGCTGTGTCGGGGGATGCCTGGAATCCTGGCAGCGTTCTGCGCCAGCCTCATCTGATGGGCCTGGAAAGCCCCACAGCTCATGTTGCCTCGCTGCATTGTCTGCACACTGATCAGTCTTGGAGGCTGTGAGGAGTAGCAATTGCAGTGTGTATAACTATTTTTAGAAATACATTTTTCCATTATAAAATGTTATGGCAAAATTCAACTCAAGATAGAAGGATGCAATGCCATTATTCTCTTTTCTAGCCCTAATCCTCATCACTTCAAATTTTCACGAGAGAGAGAGAGAGAGAGAGAGAGAGAGAGAGAGAGAGAGAGAGAGAGAGAGGGAGAGGGAGGGGGGGGGAGAGGGAGAGGGACAGACAGACAGACAGACAGACAGACAAGAAAGAGAGAGGGAGAGGGAAAGAGGGAGAGAGGAGAGAGGAGAGAGGAGAGAGAGAGTGCGTGAGCCCAATATTAGTTTGGACTATGAAGGACAGGGAGTATAAGAGAGACAGGCATGCAAATGATCTGACAAATGCCTAAACAACAGAAGAACCATGACAGTTCTCGGGAAGACACAGTCTTGGTTCTTTGGCCCATGACCTTGTATCTAGCAGGGAGAGATGAAAACTCTAGTACTTCCTAGTATGAGTGAGTGAGTTTGGTTTTTATTATTTACTCACTACCGTTTGTCTTCTGTCTCCTCACATCCCTACTGCAGCCTTTTCACTTACTTGCAGGCTTCCCACTTCACAACCAGGGTGGCGGTGGCTTGATGCTCACCTGCTGCTGTAACATTTGTGGGGACGCCTGTCTGGCGTGCTGCTGCGCAGTGGCTGTTGTGGTGGGTACAGGGGCTGGTGGTTGCTGCATCCTCATCTGCTGCAACTGCTGCTGTTTCTGTGCATACACTTGCTGTTGCATGTGCTGGAGTCGAAGCTGTGCTAGGTTAATCTGTCCAGGGGTTTTACTGATGTGGTTTGTCCCTGGAGGAACTTGCCCAACCACCACATTAGGAGTGTAACCAGGAGCCGGTTTACTCTCTATTACTAGATTACCTGAGGAATTGAAAAATGAGAAGAATTTGCATACAATCAACTGAACTGGCTACTTTGAGGATAAGCTCTTCTTCCTCTGATAAGTACCTCAAAGCATCCAAAAATACAGCAAGGATAGGAGCAAGGTTTGGACATACTGATGATCAGAAAACAAGTATACTACAAAGTCTTACTCCCAAAAGACTTATGACTGGCCATAATATGCTATTTTCCCTTACTTTTCCTTTATACAAATGCCCAGAAAATTGAAGAGTAAGTATTACTAGAGAAGGCCCATCTAATCAGTGTAAAGCAGTTCTCCCTGACAAGACTAAAGGATACTCATGATTGCTGATACTGATTCAAGCTGCTTTTGCATTGCCAAGTATTAACAGGTAGACTTTATATTGCTACAAAACTGTCTTTTATGAAAACACTGAACTGTTTAAACCATTCATGTCTTACAAAGTGACCATATCCCCTTTTTTTTCTTTTGCCAGTCCTGGGGTCTGAACTCAGGGCCTGGACATTGTCCCTGAGCTTCTTTTGCTCAAGGCTAGCACTACCACTTGAGCCACATCTCCACTTGTGGCTTTTTCTGTGTATGTGGTACTAAGGAATCGAACCCAGGGCTTCATGTGTGCTAGGCAAGCTCTCTACCACTGAGCCACCTTCCCAGCCTTTCCCTTACTTCCAACAGAGCCATTACTTTGTATGAACAGAGGATCAATTTTAGGAAGGTAGAGGCTGGCAGACCACATATGATCTGTCACACCATGTTAAGTTTTACAACCTTTTTAAAATGAAGGGAAAAAAATTCTTAGTTTCTCTACCACACAGAAATTATTTATGATGCTACAATTCCAAAATGACTTAGTAGACACAGGGTATATTTTAGCAGTACACAGGATTCTTCTTTTATAATTCAAATGCTAAGGATCTGGCTATTTAGAAAACAAAACTACTGGGGCTGGGAAGGTGGTTCAGTGGTAGAGCGCTTGCCTTGCACACCTGAGGCCCTGGGTTTGATTCCTCAGCACCACATAAGCAAAAAGTAAAAAGCCGCAAGTGGCGCTGTGGCTCAAGTGGTAGAGCGCTAGCCTTGAGCTGAAGGACAGCACCCAGGCCAGAGTTCAGGCCCCACGACCAGACTCCGCCCAAAAGCAAAACTACTCAAGGTTCAGGCAACTCTATTTTGACCAGGTTTTTTTCTGATGCCATTTCAAGAGACAGAGTCTCATTATGTTGCCCAGGCTGCCCTCAGATTCTTGGGCTCACATGATCCTGTTATCTCAGCTTCCTGAGTAGCTCCAAATATAGACAACATGCCATTGGTACCTGGTATTTTTGTGCCCGTCCTGGGGCCTGAACTCAGGACCTAGCAACTCTCTCTGCCAAGGCTAGCACACACCTGAGCCACAGCTGCCACTTCTGGCTTTTTGCTGATTAATTGGCGGTGAGTCTTATAAACTTTCCTGCCTGGCCTAGCCTGCAATCTACAATGTCCAGATCTCAATCTCTTGAGTAGCTAGGATTATAAGGTATGAGCCATTAGTACCTAACTGTTTTTGTTTTTAATTGAACTATTTTTCTCTATCTCTGTAGCTTTCTTCAATGGTCTTTATGTCTACAACATGAAATAACAAAAGCAAAGCTCATTGTTCTACCTAGTGAAAAGAGCACCTTTGTCTTTCTAATGTTCTTCAGGGTATGACCACTGGACACTTCAGCTTCCTGAAGGTCCTCCTCTATGTACCACTGGCATAATTAAACTATAGAATCGAAGTATTTTACTAGAGAATAAAGAATCATTTATATTGAACACTGAGCTTTCAAAAGGTTGCAAGAGGGAGCCAGGGGCTGGTGGCTCATGCCTGTAATCCTAGCTACTCAGGAGGCTGAGAACTGAGAATCGTAATTCAAAGCCAGCCCAGGCAGGAAAGTCTGTGAAACTCCTATTTCCAATAAACCACCAATCCAGAAGTTGTGCTACGGCTCAACTGGTAGAGCACTAGCTTTGAGCTGAAGAGCTCAGGGACAGCACCCAGGCCCAGAATTCAAGCCCCCATGTCCAATCAAGAAAAAAAAAAGTTGCAAGAGGGAAAAGCTAGAAAATGGCATACCTTAGCTGGGTACTGGTGGCTCATGCCTATAATCCTAGCTACTCAGGAGGCTGAGATCTGAGGATTGTGGTTCAAAGCCAGCCCAGGCAGGAGATAAACTCAGTGGGACTCTTTATCTCCAATTAACCACCAGAAAATGGGAAGTAGCGCTGTGACTCAAAGTGGTAGAGCACTAGTCTTGAGCTGAAGAGCTCCGGGACAGCATTCAGGCCCAGAGTTCAAGCCCCATGACTGACAGAAATAAAGGGGGGGGGGGGGGGTGGCGTGAGGGAGGGAGAGAAGGAGAAGGAGAAAAAGAAAGAAAGAAAGAAAGAGAGAGAGAGAGAGAGAAATAAAGAAAGAAAGAAAAATGGCACACCTTAAAAAATATTATAAGGACTGGGAATGTGGCTTAGTGGGTAGGGTGCTTGCCTCGCATGCATGAAGCTCTGGGCTTGACTCCTCAGTACCACAAAAACTGAAAAGGCTGGAAGTGGCACTGTGGCTTAAGTGGCAGAGTGCTATACCTGAGCAAAAGCAGCTCAGGGACAGTGTCCAGGTCCTGGATTTAAAAAAAAAAAAAGAGATGGGCATTGGTGGCTCATTCCTATAATCCTAGTTACTCAGGAGGCTGAGATCTGAGGATCATAGCTTGAAGCCAGCCTGGGCAGCAAAGTCCAGAAGACTTATCTCCGGTTAATCATCAAAACCCCAAAGGTCGAGCTATAGATCAGGTGTAGAGTGCTAGCCTTGAGCAGGGGCAATGCCTAGGTCCTGAGTTCAAGCCACAGGACTGGTATAAAAAAAAAAAAAGTCCCCACTATACAGGGCTGGAGTGTGGCTCAGTGGTAGAGAGCAACCTCAGTGATTGAGGCCGTGGGTTCAATTCCTACCAATAAAAACAAAGTACACTACATTGAGTAAATTCTATGTATCATTAAGATATAAGGACATGACACTATAAAACCACTAGAATGAGTTTCCAACAAATAGGGTTATTTTCCAAATCATTCATATTCTAAAGTTTAAAACTATCTAAAATTTCTTTACATGTTTTCTCCTTTCAATTTATTGCTTCAAGTTATATCCACGTGACAATTTCTCACCTAAATTGACTACATTCTTTGCCCAGAAGGTGGGATCACAATGGAAACGTATGGCTCCATTAGCAGCAGGGACAGGATCACACCGCGCTTTCAAAATATGACGCAACTGAAAAGTAATCTTTAAGGGTAAAAATTCACATTAGTCTTAAGATTAAATGCCAACTGAGAAAGCATATGAGACAGAGACTTAACAAAAGCCATACAAGCCCATGTGAAGTCTCTTACCTGAGAGACTCGATGCTTAAATTAGCAATCAAATATAATATACATACTTGAATTTCTGCTGGTTCTGTTAAGAAATTAAGATTCTAGGTACCTTTAAAAGAATACATACAATGTGGTTCCACTTAAATAAATTCTCAAAAATGACACATCAGATTTGTGTTGCTTAAGATCATGGATAAAGGGAACAAGGCAAGTTTTAAGGATAGAAATTTTCTGTACCTTGATGTAAGAGTGGCTGCATTTGCTGAAATTCACATTTACCCTTTAAACCAATAGTTATGCTTTCACCACCAACAGTGAGTGAAGGAGTGAAGGTAAACAGAATTGTACTAAGACCAGTCACAGAAAACTGAAGACAGTGCGCGCCTCACCAGCCGCTTGCTGTACAGCAGAGCAGTGCTGCTGCCACTCGCAATCGCCCAGTTTGTGAAGTTCATGACATGCTTCACCTGCCGGGAGAGGCCCGTGATGTCACTCTGCTGCTGCAGGAGTTTCATCTGTCTTTCTTTCGTAACATTCTGAAACAGAAGAAGAACTTCACTAAAGAACATGCCACAGGAAGAAGACACATGGATGCAATACTGACATTTCCCTTTAAAAAGGGGAGAAGAGCAGCTTGTGATTGTCTACTAAGGCTATAGTAAGAGGAGAAGTAACTAACAAAAGTGGAACTAAAACTCAGCTCTCTATGCTAAGACATTCCACATGTGAAATTCATGTTAGTCAATCTCTTATTCTTTAGTCATATAAAATGTTTAAAATAAGGTCTTCCTGTTAAAATGTTAAATATGTATTATAGCATTATGAACTGAATTTTAGAAATAATTTTACATAATCAACTAAATTTCCTAGACCAATAAAAATGTGTCATCTGAGTGCCATCTAGTGGTATTACTTGAGATTAAAGTTAAAGACTGTCACAACTCAAAACAAAATGATCAATTCCAGAATTCTAAGAACTACGGGCATTTGTGATATGACAAAGTTCACAAATACGAAGGAGTTGGCCAACCTATCAAATTTCAGAAAAAGGCTGCCAAGGAAACGAAAGTGCTCAAAGGAACTAGACCCCAAGGTTGAAATGACACAGCAACAACCTTACAATGAGTTGGCTCTCCCCAAATTATTCAACTTGGTTGACTGCATAACACTTTTCCTAAGAAAGTAAGTTTCATTTTATATTGTAAATCAATGAATAAAAGTACTCATCTGGAAGAATTTTCATTTACAACTTCATCAAAAAAAAAAATCAATCTTTTAACAAAACCCAGGAAAACCTCTCTTTTTCGAAGTTTAGGAACATATCACATTAGAAAACATCTATTTTAAAATCAGTATTAAAGTATATGGGACACTTGTCAGAAAGTACTGACATTCACTTCAATCTTAAGAGGTGTCTTTTAATTCTGAAGCTCTTAAATCCATACTACGAATATTAGCTATACAGTTAAAATGTACTTACAACTTAAAATGTATCAAAAAATAGCTACTGTTAAGTGCTCTCCATTCCCCTGGTGCTTTTGAGGTGTAGAGCAATGAACAAGATACCCAAGAGGAAAGAGACACCAACTTTAGTGATGTGAGAGTACTTTTCATCTCACCACTGTTTTCAGTGGAGAGATAGATTTAAAATTCAGAAATACACAGTTCATATAACTTATTTGTAATTATATGCCTAATATTTTTAAAGGGTTCTACAAAAAAACAAAATAGAAAAGGATCTAAGGACAATGAGAAGTTAATGGAATTTAAAATAGTTTAAATTATTATTTACCGATACAGAAAACACAGTCCCATATCATCTGAGTCTATTAAAGGCAGAAAGTTTTCAAAAGAGAAACTTTTTCCCCTAAAAAAACCACATTGGGAATTTGCTGAGAATATATCAGTTGTGGACACTAAAATTAATTTGGATTTCACAAACTAGATTCTCATCTAGGTTACATCCACACAAATCTCAAAATATGCAACGTGATGTCCTAATTATCAACTAAGGTTTATAAATTTCAAAATGGGCATTTTTGGCAAAACACTGTAAAAAAAATTTTTAATAAATAAAAATGAAATACATACATGACTCAAGCACAAGCCCAATGTACATCTGAAAGAGTAAAATGGAGTCCCCTTGTTAGGGGTAAGAAAATAAATGGGCCAGCTTTTTCCATTTTTAGCACACTTTAGTCAAAATTCTTGCATTCCTAAGAGGACACAACACTCTATTACATAGCTAAAACCAGTGCTATTAACTTGGGCTGCAAAGTAACTAGAAAAAAAAAAAAAAAAGGGAAGAAATCTTTCTCAACAGAAAATGTGAAAGAAAAACTTTAAAATTTCATTTCCATATTCCAACCCAATTAAAAGGCTTTCAATTACACTGAAAACAGCTGAAGAGCAAAAGAAGCAGTTTTTATTTATTTTGTCTTGGAACCATACCTCTAGCTGCTGTAAGAGGGATTTTCCTTTCTTATTAATCTCATTGATAAGGGTGAAAATGGCCACTTTAATTTCCTGTTCTACGCGTTTGTTAGTCTCATTTACTTCTTTTATCCTGAATGAGAGAAATGCAGCATTAGGTCATCAACTTATGCTAGGTGCTGAGTCATCAACCTTTACAGAAACTCATTCAATGGGTCACTTAACAAGTAATTCAAGTTAACACTTCCTCAAAGTCTAAGACTTCCGTTTCAGCAGACCATACCACTTAATTTGGTCCAAACAAGTTAGTATAGATATACAGAAAGAATTTTGTAATTAGCCATTTTAAACTCAACTCATGAAGGCCAGTTTATCAAGCTGGAGACAGTCCCCTTAAGCTACTATTAACATGAAAGTGATATACAAACATCTAACACCAACGACAGCTGGTGTCCAATGACACACTGGTTCTATCTTATCTTAATGCTTTTGACAAACTGAGCAAAAGTACCATGCCATGGTCAGTACTTGCCACCTTTTTGAAGAGGCAAGAATTAAACTTGGTAAACTTTTTTGCCACTTCAGATGTGGGTTCTGACACACTTGCTCCACACACTCAGACGGCTCTCTACTGTAACATACAAACGAACATAAAGCATTTTCAGTGTGCCACCACTCCCTCGGGGCCTTCCCTTTACCATATTTAAGGCACCACATGGGTGTAACACAGCTTTCCCTCCTTTGTGTATCACTGCTTGTTTAGGCATGTACTGGAAAATCCTTATCTTAGTAAAGCCAGTGGAGGACCCTGAAACAAGGCCATTACTAATTGCTGTGACAAAACACATGGGTCCCCCAATGTCAAAGGAGCCCACAATCAGAATCATGGAGTATCAGTAAGATCTACTGTGTGGGTCAACTAAGAAGGAAGAAAAAAAAGCAAGGCACAGCGACATAGGTTTGCAATCAGCAGACATTTCCCAGCACTTGAGAAATGGAAACAAGAGAATCGAAAGTTCAAGGCCAGCCTATACTACACAATGAAACTACAAAACAAAAATTCCTAGAGATGAAATCACTAATATTCCCCAAAGCTTTAAAAGCAGTGAGCCTTTAGTTCTATTTCCTTATACAGATCCAGAAACGTGTACAAAGTTTAAAATGAAAAATTACAATATGCATAGTTGGGTGTTGGTGGTTCACACCTATAATCCTAGCTACTCAGGAGACTGAGATCTTAGAATTATAGTTCAAAGACTGCCTGGGCAGGAAAGTCCATGAATCAATCAATTAATCATCAAAAAGCTAGAAAAGGAGCTGTGGCACAAGTGGTAGTATGCTAATCTTGAGCGGGTATAGTTCAGAAATAGCACCCAAGGCCTGAGTTCAAGCCCAAGGACTAGCACACACTCATTATTTTGAAAAATACTAATAATAACAATATACATGTAAAATACACATTTAAAAACATGAAAATGCCACATAAGTCAACTAATTTCCTTTAAAGGGGACCTCTATAAACTTGTCTATCTTTGTCAATCTCTGCAGTACTTGGGTTTGAACTCAGAACCTTTCTTGAGCCATGCTTCCCACTGAAAAAAGACATCTACCTATAACTTGTGAAAAGACAAGTTATCTTCTCCAATATCAACCACAACATATCAATAGTTTAATCTAAAACATCCTAACCTGCCTTGCATAAACAACTATCAACAAATGTGTATATCAATACTTATTTTACAGGAAACTTTTCTTTTTTTGTTTTGTTTTTTATTTTTGGTCGGCCGTGGGGCTTGAACTCTGGGCCTGGGCGCTGTCCCTCAGCTCTTCAGCTCAAGGCGAGCACTCTACCACTTGAGCTACAGCGCCACTTCCGGTTTTCTGGTGGTTTATTGGAGATAGGAGTCTCACGGTCTCTCCTGCCCAGGCTGGCTTTGAACCGGGATCCTCAGATCTCAGCCTCCTGAGTAGCTAGGATTACAGGCATGAGCCACCAGCGCCCGGCCAGGAAACTTTTCTTTTCTTTTGAAATCATTTAAGATGAAAAGCTCTACAACAGTTAAAGCACTCTCTAATACTCTAGTATCTATTATAGTCTTTTTAATCATCACAAACTCATTTTAAAAAGCAAAGCAGGGCTGGGAAGGTGGCTCAGTGGTAGAGCGCTTGCCTTGCATGCATGAGGCCCTGGGTTCAATTCCTCAGCACCACATAAGCAAAAAGAAAAAAGCCGGAAGTGGCGCTGTGGCTCAAGTGGTAGAGCACTAGCTTTGAGCTGAAGAGCTGAGGGACAGCGCCCAGGCCCAGAGTTCAGGCCCACAACTGGACCCAAAAAATAAATAAAAATAAATAAAAAGCAAAGTGAGCAACTGAGCACTAGTGGCTCACACCTATAATCCTCGCTACTCAGGAAGCTAAGGATCTGAGGACTGGGGTTCAAAGCCAGTCTAGGAAGAAAAGTTTATGAGACACTCATCTTCAATTAATCATCAGAAAACTGGAAATGGTACTATGGCTCAAAGTGGTAGCCTTGAGCATAAAAGCTCAGGATCCAGGCCCTGAGTTCAAGCTGACATACATAAATACATACATACAATTCCAATATTTTTGAGTCTACATAATAACCATAGTAACCCTGATTCACAGCTTCAGAAATTTCCAGGTTTTAATTATGCTAGCTCCAAGAGTTTGTCTTTCTAGCTTGAGTCTTAACATTGTTAATCTACATTTTCATAGTACTTATTACCACTTTCCTTACAAATTTCAATTCTTTACAAATAAATGTGTTCAAGTAAAGTGCTTCTTAAGTAACAATGATGACAGCAGGTGAGTTGGGTCTGCACACATTCTTGTTATCACACTACTGTAAGAAGTCTTTAATTTTGGTTCTGTAGATTAAGCTGCTCTCAATACTCTACCTTCCACATACAGTCTCTACTTTTAAGTAATTCAACTTGCCTTTCTATTACTGCTTTTTCCAAGTTTACAGTTTATACAAATGGAATCATTATTTTAAAACAAAAATGCATAGTAGATTATATAAATTTTTCATAGTTAACAATTACAATCAAACTCAAATTTTATTATTTATTAAAAACTGTTTTCTATATGTGTTTAATAGAGTAGAAAAACATTTAAATTGGACCCTCTCTTTTTCGATAGTACAAAATGTAAAATTATAGCTTTAAGGCAAACTTACCTATTCTGTACCTGGGTAGCTGCAAAATGAACGTAATTCTTCTTCTCAAGAAGCTTAGCCAATAAATTCTCAATTGCACCTTTCTGATTTTGAAATGCTTCTTCCAAAAACTGATACCTAAAATCCAACACAGAAACAATATTTAAAACAAAACATACAACGAAGATTTAGTAAAGAAGGAAGATATGTGAGTCAATTGTGAAACTTCACTCTGATCATCCTGCTTATCTGGTTAAAAGTGATGTGGTACAAATCAGGGATGGGAATGACCAAGCTTTCCCATGACATGACATGCTGGAGGCAAGGTAGAATTTACTTACGTGAGAGACATTCCTGTTCCAGATCAAGCCAAGTGGAAAGAAAATGCACAAATCTGTTCTGGGAATCAGTTCTGGGATGTAGTGTGTGGATCTCAATCTGAGTGTGTTTTCAACTTGGTTACTTTTTAAACAAACAGTAATTTAAAAAAGGAGAAAAAGATATTCCTAGACAGACACTACTGTGCCTTTTGGTCTGGGGTCCCCCAAAAGGCTACACATTATCCCCAAACTTTTCAAACTTTCAAAAGGTGATATCTACCCAAATGTTGTCAGAAAACGTTTGATCAAAGAAGGTAAGAAATCCAGGCTGAAAACACCCAAGATCCTGCATCATGTTACTCCACAGATTGTAAACACAAGTGCAGCAGCAGTGCTCTGAATAAACATACAAAGAAAAATGAGTACGTTGCAGAATATGCTAACCTCTGGCCAAGAGGAGGAAGAAAGCCAAAGAAAAATGTCAGGAAGAATGCTGAGAGATGAAAGCTGTCCTTTCTGAGAGCTTCTACTTCTGAGTCTAGTCAAAAGTAAGAATCTTTAATAATAAATAATCCTACAGCAAATAAATGACTACATCAACAAACTATTTTTCATTTCTTCTATATGCTTTCTACATGAGTAAGGGAGACCCATGTGGCATAAAGACTAATAATGTAATAGGTATAAATATGCATTGATGCCACAATGTGATGAGTGGTGACAGCAGACTATTAAATAATGTGTAACATTAATTTAGTGCTTAAATTGAACTCCATAAAAAAAAAAAAGCTCACAAAGGAACCCCAACAGTATCCTCAGCTAAGAGTGGAGTCACAGTTCTGTACTCTGACTTCAATATGGCCTAAGAAAAATATACAAAGGCCAGGATATGAGAAAACTAATATATAAAACCCAGATGGCCTAGCTACTCAGGAGGCTGAGACCTGAGGATTGCGACCCAAAGGTAGCCCAGGCAGGAAAATCCATGAGATTCTTATCTCCAATAAACCACTGAGAAAACCAGAAGTGGTGCTGTGGCTCAAGTGGTAGAGCACTAGCCTTGAGCTGAAGAGCTGAGGGACAGAGCCCAGGCCCAGAGTTCAAGACCCATAACTGACCAAAAAACAAAAAACAAAAACCACAGGAGACAACTGCATTTCTTTCTATCCTCTTAATAGGAAGTCCCTGAAGAATCCTGAGGCAAATATTAAAATCAGATTTGCATCTTAGGAAAATATTAAAAATATAAAAGGCCTAGCCAGTGAAAAGGGAGACTAGATAGAACTCTGCAACAGATGCTTCTGGGGTACAACTAAAGAAACACAGCTCTGGTGATCTGTGAGGTCATATCAGCTATGGCAAGGTTCATAGCAGAAGTTGAAAACTGAATGCCAAGCTAAAGCAGTCAAGAAGAAGGTCACTGGGGATGAGAAGTTTAAGATACTGACCCATTAATAATTGCCTTGGGACACTGAAATGACAAAAGGCAAGAACTGAGATGAGGAGAAAGTTTATGACCATCTAGATGTCTGTCTCAGTTAAGAGGCCTTCCTATAAAAGAGGAAATGCAGCTGGGCGCTGGTGGCTCACGCCTGTAATCCTAGCTACTCAGGAGGCTGAGATCTGAGGATCCCGGTTCAAAGCCAGCCCGGGCAGGAAAGACCGTGAGACTCCTATCTCCAATAAACCACCAGAAAACCGGAAGTGGCGCTGTAGCTCAAGTGGTAGAGTGCTCGCCTTGAGCTGAAGAGCTGAGGGACAGCGCCCAGGCCCAGAGTTCAAGCCCCATGACCGACCAGAAAAAAAAAAAAAAAAGAGGAAATGCTATGGAGTTTACACAGGAAAAGTGTGCTTGGTGGTAGATTCAAGGGGAAAGGGAAAATGAAAGGCAGACAAAGGGAAAGGGTAGAATTGTATGGGGTTTTGAATTAGAAAACAGCTAGTGAGTAAGGTTTTTATTCTGCTTATTTAGAGACTTTTTTTTTTCTGTCAGTTGTGGGCCTTGAACTCTGGGCCTGGGTGCTATCTCTCAACTCTTCAGTTCAAGGCTAGTGAAGGTGAGAGCTCTACCACTTGAGCCACAGCACTACTTCCGGTTTTCTGGTGGCAGGCTAACGGGAGATGAGAGTCTCACAGACTTTCCCTGCCTGTGCTGGCTTTAAACCACAATCCTCAGATCTCAGCCTCCTGAGTGGCTAGGATTACAGGTGTGAGCCACCGGTGCTGGCTAGAGAAATTTTTATTGTGGTAATAAAACTTACATGTTTAACCATCTTTAAAAAAATATCTTAGCCGGGCGCTGGTGGCTCATGCCTGTAATCCTAGCTACTCAGGAGGCTGAGATCTGAGGATCGCGGTTCAAAGCCAGCCCGGGCAGGAGAGACCGTGAGACTCCTATCTCCAATAAACCACCAAAAAACCGGAAGTGGCACTATAGCTCAAGTGGTAGAGCGCTCACCTTGAGCTGAAGAGCTGAGGGACAACGCCCAGGCCCAGAGTTCAAGCCCCACAACCGACAAAAAAAAAAAAAATCTTAACAGAAAACTGTCAATGAAGTCAAACACATTAAAACTTGTATAAATATTAACAGTACCCAAATATCATGGGAGCATATTAATTTATGCAGGATGCATGCACCATGTGTGTCTGTAAAACTTCCAATGCAGGGGGGGTTAGGTCAGGAGCATCAGTCAAGCCCAAAGGTTTGGAAACAGCCTGGGAAACCACCTACTACCTTTAAAAAAAAAAAAAAGGTAAAAGGCTGATGAAGTGGCTCAAGTAGTAGAGTGATTGCTAGGTAGGCCCTGAATTCACCACTACCATTAAAAAACAAAGCAAAACAAAACACAGTGTGATGTGTGTCTATCTTGGCACTTGGGAAGTGAAGGCACAATAGAGTTGAAGAACAAACTAATATACTCTCATAAAGCAATAAGCAAAAACAGTAACAACAAACCAGTCAATGCTGGATAGTGGACACAGAAACTGCCTTCACTAAAGACACCTTTGATTTATTCCATATGCTCAGATTCATGTCCAAAAATTTTTTCTGTATTAAATTTGTACAAAGTATTAAATATGAGAAATCTATACCAATACTTAATGAGCTTTATTTAGCTTGTAATGAAAAGATCTTTTTGAAATTAGGTTTAATTATATAAGCACAAAAGAAAGCATCAATTAGTATTCAAAATTCACAAAAGCTATTTTTCCTAGGTTTGTCTTTATCCAGTATGTTCCAGAATTCGATTTCTTGTAATATATCACTGTATTCAGATGAACAAAAGCCAAAGTGACATTCTGTTTTCCTAAATTGTGAAGGTAAAAATGTTTAGCTTTTGCTGTCTTAATACAGGGACTGGCACTTGAGCTGAATGTTAAAGAATGAGTAAGACTGGGCAAGGAAGGTGGCTCAGTAGTAGAGTGCTTACCTAGCACACATGAAGTCCTGGATCCAATTCCTCAGTACCACATACACAGAAAAGGCTAGAAGTGGTGCTGTGGCTCAAGTGGTAGAATGCTATCCTTGAGCAAAGAAACTCAGGTACAATCCTAAGTTCAAGCCCCAGGACTGGCCAAAAAATAAATGAATGAATGAATGAATGAGTAAGACAGTGTTTGAAACTATCTCTTATCCTCAGCATGAAGCAGAAGATAAAGCTAAGGTAATGAGTAGGGAAATACCAGAATGAAGAGCTCTGTAGTTAAGCTGGATTTGGGTAAGAGGTAACAGGAAACCTTCAAGTGACAGACTGAAAACTGAGAATCAGATCTAGCTCTGCTAACTTGCTTAAACAGATACCAATGTGTGACTGCAACAGAATAGCTACTAAGAGCTTGCAAAGTCAAAGGGCACTGCTGACTATAAACTACCTCCACTAGCTTACAGAACAAAACCCAAAAAATAATGGGGGCAAGAACGCAAAGTAGTACTCATTTTATAAATGTTGAAAGAAACAGTCCTGTCAGAACCATAACTAGCCTACTAATGTGAGGGTTTACATGTAATGCACAATGACATGACATATAGAACAGATACATTGAGAGGAATGTTGGGCAAAAGAAATGGTGATACATGAGTAAATATAAAACTCTATGCTGTTGTTTTTCTTCCCATAATTTTCTTAAATGACAGCTACTGTATTGTTTAAAAAAAAAAAGCAATATAAAAAAACTAGGCATGTGGCTGACAGCTGTAATCCTACTCTGAAAAACAGAGTAAAAGCAAAAGGAGGGCTGGGCTGTAGCTCCAGTGGTAAACTGCTTGCCTAATGAAGAGCAAGGGCCAGAGTTCAATCCCCAGTACTGCCTCCCCCCAAAAAAGAAACCCATAGGATTTTAAATCTTGAGGACCTGACACACCAGACACATAAGAAATGCATCTGGGCATTGGTGGCTCAAGCTTGTAATCCTAGCTACTGAGGAGATTTCTACTAAGATCTGAGGATCACTGTTCAAAGCCAGCCTGGGCAGGAAAGTCGGGCAGGAAAGTCCGTGAAACTCTTATCTCCAATAAACCACCAGAAAACCAGAAGTGGTGCTGTGGCTCAAGTGGTAGAGCGCTCGCCTTGAGCTAAAGAGTGCAGAGACAGCGCCCAAACCCAGAGTTCAAGCCCCACAACCGACAAAAAAATAAATAAATAAATAAATAAAAAGAAATGCAACATAATCAGGAAAACACTAATTATGGAATTACTTTTATTGTTGCTTGAAAAAGCAAAATGAAAGTAAGAGTATTGGGACAGATCCTGACAGTAAGCCTAGTTCAAATTTCAATTGGCCTGCTAGCCTCAGGGTATCCCCCCCCAAAAAAATTATGCTGGAATATAGTTATTCCAGAAGATAAAAAGTCATAACCAGAAAATTATTTATTTATTTATTTTTTTGGGTCCGGTCCTGGGGCCTGAACTCTGGGCCTGGGCGCCGTCCCTCAGCTCTTCAGCTCAAGGCTAGAGCTCTACCATTTGAGCTACAGCACCACTTCCGGCTTTTTTCTTTTTGCTTATGGTGCTGAGGAATCGAACCCAGGGCCTCATGCATGCAAGGCAAGTGCTCTACCACTGAGCCACCTTCCCAGCCCCCGGAAAATTCTTAAAACCAAGGAGTACAGTAAGGAAAAATTAGCTTGTCTAGGGGATCAAAATCACTACCAGCTTCTTAAAGAAAAAAATATTTACTAGGGGCTGGGAAGGTGGCTTAGTGGTAGAGTGTTTGCCTACCTTGCATGAAGCCCTGGGTTCAATTCCTCAGTACCACATACACAGAAAAGGCCAGAGTGGTGCTGTGGCTCACGTGGCAGAGCGCTAGCCTTGAGCAAAAAGAAGTATTAGGGACAGCGCCCAGGTCCTGAGTTCAAGCTCCAGGACTGGAAAAATTTTTTTTACTAAGGCAGATTATATGAGCGATTAGCCCAGAGACAAGTATTTTTGGTATACGGGTTGGTGCAGAACCCATGGCTCACAATGTAACAACTGATGATCAGGTACATTTGTAGTGCACGTAATTTTTTCTTAAATTTTTTCTGTATTTCTCTGCTATATAGATCACCTGAAGGTTTCCTCAGATTTCAAGAAATCCATGTATAAGATAGATTCATGCAGTCCAAACCCTTGTTTGTTCAAAAGTTAGCTATATACACAAGTGGATTAAAATGGAACAAAATGAGAAGTAGAGGAGACAGTTACCTCCTTGACAAGAAAGGCCAAGGTTCTACGATTCTAAAATCTACTATCCAGACAGTGGTTAGGTACTAACAGAGGTTAAGATTAGACTGGGAGGTGGCAAGGGTTGATGGGATTAAGGTCAATGTTTACATTAAAATTAGAAGGTTTTTTAACAGGCCTTGTTATAAAGCATTTCCATCTCCTTTATCAGCTGCTATTCACCTGTAAGTACTGTACTGAAAAACAGAAAGCAAGGAAGTTCACCTCAAGTTTAGTCTTAAGATTAAGCATGCTAAATGAGAACTACTGCAACTGTCAATTTTTTCTGTTTTTGTTGGTGCTGGTCTTGGGGCTTGAATGCAGCTCCTGGACACTGTCCCTGAGCTTTTTTTTTGCTCTACCACTTGTGCCACACTGCTCCATTTCTGGCTTTTTGGGGTAGCTTACTGGAGCTCAAGTCTCACAAACTTTCCTACCTGGGCTGACTTCGAACCACAATCCTCAAATCTCAGTCTCCAAGGTAGCTAGGATTACAAGGTGTGAACCACCAGTGCCCAGCATGCTCAATGTTAATTTGGGATACTACAGTATACCTGGTAGACAAAAAGAAATGGCCATTTTAATTTAAAAATATTTACTAGGGGCTGGGAAAGTGGCTTAGTAGTAGAGTGCTTGCCTTGCATGCATTAAGCCCTGGGTTTCACATACACAGAAAAAGCTGGAAGTGGTGTTGTGGCTCAAGTAGTACAGTGCTAGCCTTAAGCAAAAGCAGCTCAGGACAGTGCCCAGGCCCTGAGTTCAAGCTCCACGACTGACAAAGAAAAAATAAAAAAAGTTAAAGGCTAATGACAATGAATTGTTTGTATGATAACCTTGTGTGGTCTGGGGATCAACTCCTAAGCACTGTTTTAACATGTGCACAAATGGTCCCACTGCATAAACAGACCCTGTCACAGTCTCAGCACATAGATGCATGACGCAGGCCAAGGAAAGTGGCACTCCGGATCACCTTGCTCATGTTTTGTTCTGTTTTAATCTGCCTTTATATAGGAGGAATCTGATTTATATTTACTACATCAATTCACAAGCTCACTGCCGTAATTTGGTTAGAAGAGAGATTTGGTGCAGCTCTCAAGTGTGTATAACACAACAGTGTTTGATGACATCTGTCTGATGTCATGGTCATATCAGAAATGGAGCACACATAACCAATACAAGCTCACTGATTCATTTGATTCATCAAATATGCAAAAGCCAGCCCAAATTTTCCAATGTTTTCCTTTTCCTTTGAATAGTTTTAGAAATTGAACTCAGGACTTTGAGCCATGCCCCCACTCCTAAATGGCTAAAACTCTTAGAAATACCTTGGACATTTACAAAGAAAAGACGCTGCCACCACCTACTCAAAGAACTAAAAAGAGCTAGACAGGAGGCTGAGATCTAGGATCAACATGTGAAGTAAGCCAGAACAGGAAAGACTGGCGAGACTTATCTTCAGTTAAGAACCAAAAAGCTCAGAAGTGGTAGAAAGCCTTGATCAAAGAAAGCTCAGGGACAGCGCCTAGGCCCTAAGTCAAGCCCCAGGACCAGCTTAAAAACAAAAGGGAAGGTGGTAGAGTGCTTGCCTTGCATGCATGAAGCCCTAGGTTCGATTCCTCAGCATCACACAAGCAAAAAGAAAAAAAAAAAGCCGGAAGTGGCACTGTGGCTCAAGTGGTAGAGCACTAGCCTTGAGCTAAAGAGCTGAGGGACAGCACCTAGGCCCAGAGTTCAGGCCCCACAACCAGACCCCCCCCCCCAAAAAAAACTAACAAAAAAATCCTACCAGAAAATGTGGCCCCTGAAAACCAAGAAGAATGATTTTTTTTTTTTTTTGGGGGGGGGGGGGGGTTGGTCATGGGGCCTGAACTCTGGGACTGGGCGCTGTCCCTCAGCTCTTCAGCTCAAGGCTAGCACTCTACCACTTGAGCCACTGCACCACTTCTGACTTTTTCTGCTTCTGTGGTGCTGAAGAATCAAACCCAGGGCCTTGTGCATGCAAGACAAGCACTCTACCACTGAGCCACCCTCCCAGACCTGAGAATGATTATTATACTATAAACTGCTAGCCTGAGAAAAGACCAAACTTCAAAGAAAGCAGGGGTTGTTTTTCTCTTTTTTGGCAGCACTCGAGATCTCCTATTTGATAAACAGGCATTCTACCACGGTATAGCCATTCCACCAGGCCCTTTCTGCATCAGTTATTCTCAAGATAGGGTCTCAGGGCACCCCTCAGCCAGGCTGGACTGTAATCTTACTATGTGTAAATCACTGCACTGCTGGGATGTCAGGCCTGGTGTCATTGTGCCAAACCACCAGTTGAGAGGTAGTCTCTTAAACTTTTGTTTTGGTCTGGGCTGACCTAAACTTTGATCGCCTGAGGAGTTCTGCCTCACAATTAGCTAGGGTTACAGGCCTGAGCTATTGAGCCAGATCAGGTACTGTTTCTATTGAACGTGTATCATTTTTACAATAATCTTAAGCCAAACTAGACTGTGTATTTACTGGGTTACTTAGAAAATAACTGACAAAACAGTCTCTAACACATATGCAGTATGAAATACAGCTAAAGGATGACATTCCTGATGTCTGAGATATTTCTTATAATAATTGGGTTGGAGAGGAAGAATCTCTAGAGGGGGCACTATAGGTAGGCACACATATCTATATGAATTTCTGTACTACAATACACACCATTTGAGGAAAAATAGCTGCTGCGCATAACGAAAACAGATTATTATTAAGATTAGCATAAAATAATCTGAAAACTAAGAAAAGCAAAGTCTAGAAGAGTGCTCTGTTAAGATGGAAATGGTTTATGCAGACCAGAGAATGCAGAGAAACACTCATACTTACAAGCCTCTTCCCCACCCCAACCCCTTTCCCCAAAACCACTTGAGAAGATGCTGGATCCTATGATTATTTGGGTACTACCCTATAAGCATCTCTCAGTCAACAGAAAGTTGCATAGTTTATACACTGTAATTCCAAAGTGAATGGATAAGCATCCTCTTCGAGAGGCATCCACTCAACTTAAAGAAAGTAAAAGCTCATCAGCTCAGAAGGCCTGTCATTGCCCCATACGAACTCTCCAGGTGGTGTGAGAGATGAAAGTCATCTGTAGGCAAGGAGAAAGACAGGTGCAGGTCAAGTCCAATGTGTGCCACACTCAACACCTGAAATAACAGTGTATCATTCTTGTGAATGTGAATGCTGTTTTATGAGTCAACTATACTTCATCAAAATTATCCTCCTAGCAGTGTGGACAGGGTGGCTTGACATAGTAAGCCTCAAAGCAGAGAGAACAGTAGCAAATATGTTACTGTGAAGGGGACTTGGAAGGTTTTATTGTTTTGTTTTTGTGTCAGTCCTGGGGCTTAAACTCAGGGCCTGGCCACTGTCTCTGAGCTTTTTTTGTGCTCAAGGCTAGTACTCTACCACTTGAGCCACAGCGCTACTTCTGGCTTTTTGGTGGCTAATTGAATATAAGAGTCTCAAGGACTTTCCTACGTAGACTGGCTTCAAACTGCGAACCTCAAGAGCTCAGTCTCCTGAGCAGCTGGGATTACAGACATGAGTCACTGGTACCCAGCTGAGACTTGGTTTTTTTTTAAGTCCAATGAGGTGAGTTATACAACAGTAATATCCAGGTGAAATACCAAGGGGAGACATGATCTTGAATATAGAACACTGCCACTTCATGATAGGACACATTCTGAAAGCTGTGTCATTTACAATCTCATCACAGTACAAATGCACAGTACAAATGCAGTGTACTGCACTGTAAGGGAAAATGGGCATATAGGCTAAAAAGAGATCTGGAACCTAAATGTCAGTGCTCTAATCCTGGCTCTGCCACTTAGTGGGAATGTTTGTACAGATCACAAAATCTGTGAACCGATTTCCTAACCTTTAGAACAGTCATAATACCATTACCTAACCTCAGGAATAGTTGGTATACATTGAATGTGCATTCAAAATGTGTCTGGCACAAAGTAAGGATGCAGTAATCGCTAGTAATTACGATTATAGTATCCAACCTGCTTCAATAAATTCATTGAATAAATTCAAGGTTAATAAACACATTTATTAAAGCATCTGTATCCTAGCTACTCAGCTCAGGAGAGTAAGATCTAAGAATTGCAGTTCAAAGCCAGCACATGCAGAAAAGTCTTGTGTGAATCTTATCTTCAATTTACCACCAAAACAAAAAATAAAAAAAACAAATGGAGATGTGACTCATCAGAGTAGCCTTGAACAAAGAGCTCAAAGACAGCACCCGACCCTGAATTCAAGCCTCTTGGACTAGGGGGTAAAAAATATTTGAAGGCTAGGAGTATGACTACCTAGCAAGTATGAGGCACAAAGTTCATTCCAGTACTGCCAAGGAAAGGGAGAGAGGAGGAATGGGAGAGAAGAGGGGGCAGAAAAGCTACTTAAGCCAAGTGCAGTAGAACTGTCTATAATCTCAGTTACTTAGGAGGTTAAGTGAAGTAGAAAGATTACAAGTTGGAAATCAATCTGGGCAACACAGTAACACTCCACCTCAAAACAGTAACAACAACAAACATTTAAACTTTCCTGTCTTGGAAACAAAATCCTATAAAACTTACTTAGTCTTAGGAAAGACTTCAGAAAATTCTACACTCTGAATAAGCCAGACCATCTTTTTTGTTTGTAATACAAAGGTACCGTGGTATCACTTCCAGAATTTTGAAATACATATACTATATATATATATATATATATATATATATATATATAGACACATACACACATATACTCACGTGTATGTGTCTATATATGTGTATATATACGTGTATACATTTTGTTAAATGTGACAAAAGATTTCAGTACAGTTCTAGAATAGTTCAGATGAAACATTCTTAAAGGAGTATCAGTGATCCAGTCAAAATATGGTTAATACAAGTTACATATTAAGGAATACCTAACATGTAGAAATTATGTTTACTGATTGTTCATACATCCCTATCTTTCCTGCAAACTACACATCTACCATGAAGTCAGTGTTCAGGCTCTGATGTTAAAATGGACATCAGCTGGCTACTGTGAGAATACTGTCTTTTCAGATTAGAGCCTATGGCCTGAATACATTACAGGTGGACAGTGCTTATCTGAACAATAGAAACAGCAAGCAGAGAAATAACACAGCTCCATTCTGCAAACCCAAATCCACAAAATGATATACTTTGACGAATATTCTTAAATCAATTAAATGTGAACATGAGAAGTATTAATTTATCAAAGCATATTACTTCAAGAAACAAGATACCTGGAAATAATCATAATGAAATCCCTTACAATATATAATTAATATATATAATAAAAAACAATGAAGGTAAAACCTGGATTTTAAATGCCAAGAGATTTAAGACTGGTTTTACAAACTTTCTGAGGTATTCCTCTGTAAGCAACTATGGCCTCTGTACCTATGTTCTTTGTGCTCCAATAGCTGGCAGTCTCTACAGGTCAGTCTATCACATGTTTCACAAAAAAGTTTCAGCTGCTCTTGTTTGTGTACAGGGCAGAAAACCGGACGCTGACCAGATGTTCCAACAGACTCTGTAGCAAAATAAAACAAATGCTTTTTAAACAAAATAAAAGTTTTGGCTAATGTTAATTTTTTTTTAAATGTAATTCAGGCTAGCCTTGGCCTTCTACCTCAGCCTTCCAAGTGCTGACTATAAGCATGTGTCACCATGCCCAGAAAACATTGTAAATTCTTAACTGAGGCTAGTATTCAAAATGCATAAATGAGGAGACCATGCTACAGTATCCGAAGAGTAAGGCTGGTGAGGATCACTGGGATTCTTACCTGAGACATCTTCCTTCTTCCTGATCAGGTGATCTTTAGTGAACTTGACTCTCTGATGTGCTTCAATACAGGTCTTACACAGCCACTCTCCACATTCTACACAAAAGCCAACGGCATTCGCATTGTCTTCACAACTAGTACATACCTATAAAAGACAAATATTAACCCATATTAAATTTCCCAACATAGACTCATAAAATAAAGCAATTAAAAAAAACTTCTCAAACTTTTTCTCAAATATATTGGCTACACTGATGTATATAGAATAAAATTAGCCGGGTGCTGGTGGCTCATGACTGTAATCCAACTCAGAAGGCTGAAATTTAAGGATCCCAGTTTGAAGCCAGGCCAGGCAGGAAAGGACTTGAGACACTTATCTCCAATAAAGGTACCAAAGAGCCAGATGTGGAGCTATTGTTCTAGTGGTAGAGTGCAAACCTTGAGCCCTTAGTTCAAAAGTCCAAAGACCAACACAAAAATAAAAAATACACACCTGTAACCCTAGCTACTCAGGAGGCTGAGATCTGAGGATCATAGTTCAAAGTCAGACTGGGCAGGAAAGTCCATGAAACTCTTTTTCTCCAATAAAACCACTCAGAAAACTGGAAGTGGCACTGTGGCTCAGGTGGTAGAGTGCTAGACTTGAGCTGAAGAGCTGAGGGACAGTGCCCAGGCCCAGAGTTCAAGCCTTGCAACGACCAAAAATAAATAAACTAAAATAAAAAATAAAATCATTTTGTTATCCGTTTATCCCCAAGAAAATCCTCTTCAGAGATCAAACATTGAGGCAGATAAAATTCCAAAGCTCAGAACAGACAGTCTAAATCAGATTTGACTTTTCTTTGCTGTTGTTTTTTGAAGTCACTAGAACTTGAACTCAAGGGTCTTAAACATATGCAAGCCTACTTGAGCTACACCTCCAGCCTCTTTGATTTTAGGTTATTTCAGATAGTCTCATGTTTTCTTGTAGGCTGGCCTCAGACTACGACCCTCTGACTTATACCTTCCTAATAACTCAGGCTACAGGCATGCAATACCACACTCAGCCTGTTTTGCTAAGATGAGATCTTGCTAATTTTCTTCCCCAAGTTGGCCTCAACCTGAGATCCTCCTCAATTTCATCTACCCAGTAAGTAGAGATTCCAGGTGTGAGCCACCAGATACTGATTATTTAAGTAATAATTGTTTCAATTAACCAAGTTTGAGGATAAAGAAAAAGCTATCCTTTATTGTTTTCAATTTGAATGACTTAATTATCCAACCATGCTTTTCTTAATTTACATACTGATTTCAAGACAAGAATATAAAGAAAAATTAAGGTGCATACCTGTTCTGATTTCTCATCAGAACTGCTAGGGGCTTCAGATGTGTCTTTCACAAAATAATTATCCACAAGGTCTATCTGTCTGCATTCCTGGCGGCACACTGGACACCGTATCACACCAACTACAATACAAAATGCAAAATTAAAACTTATTATTCATGTAGGCGGGACAGAAACTGTTCATCTTGACACTATGGAAAGCACACATATGACACAAAGAAAAAAGAAATACAAATTAAGAACTGAGTACAAGCCTGGCGCCGGTGGCTCACATCACATCTGTCATCCTAGCTACTCAGAAGGCTGAGATATGAGGATCACAGTTCGAAGCCACCCCAGGCAGGAAAGCCATGACTCTTAACTCCAATTAACCACCACAAAACCAGAAGCCAGCACTGTGGCTCAAAGTGATAGAGTGCTAAGCCTGAGCACTTAGGCCCTGAGTTCAAGCCCCATGACCAACAAAAGAACTGAGTACAAAAACCAGCCCAGTTATTCCACTAGGAAAAAAAAAATGATACTGTGTATTTAGGAAAAGAAAACATCAACTAAAATTCCCATCCAAAATAGTGCTGAGATATGCAGTTGGCTGGATAACGGCTCTACAAAAATCTCACCAAAACCTATCAACAGCATGCAAAAGGGACGTGATTAAACGAAGTCTCTTGAGAGTTGGAATATTTCTGGATTATCCAGAAAGGGACTAAATGTAATCAAGTGATCCTATAAATGAGAAGTAAAAGCAGATCAGATAAGCAAAGAGACACCTAAGGTAAAGCAGATACTGGAGTGGCATGCTTTGAGGATGAAGGAAGGGACCAGAGTCAAGAAAAAATAGCCACCAGATGCTAAGAGGGACAGGAAATGGATTGTTCTTATAGGCCTGAGGAAGCAAGTCAGTCCTGTCAAAACCTGACCTTAGCCACATGGAACAGACCTCACAATTCTAGACTCCAGAACTCTAAGAGAAATTAAGATCTGTATTTTTCTAAGACACCAAATTCAGAGTGATTTTGTTGCAGCAGCAATAGAAAATAAGCCATCACTTTTTCAAACTTTGACTTGTTCCAGATTTAACATTAAAGTTTACATTAAGAATGAAAACTCAGCCCCAAACTCAAACTACTTCTGCATCAAGAATGAAACTGAACTTTCAGATCAACTTAAGAAAATGTGGTGTATATACACAATGGAATTTTATGCTTCCATCAGAAAGAATGATATTGTATCATTCGTAAGGAAATAAAAAGACTTGGAAAAATATATTAGGCGAAATAAAAGAAACATAGGTTGCATGATTTCCCTCATTTATTTTAACTAGAATGTGCCTATAAATTTATTACACACTGGATGCTGAAAGACAAAAAAAACACTTGGACATGATAAATTATCTAGGACTCTAGACATTCACACAAGGAAATCAAAGGAGGATATTCTTAGGAGAGGATCACAAAGGCTCAATAGCTATATTCACCTAAGATGATGCTTATTGAAATGAACTCCAAGAAATGGAAACGAGAAGAGTTTGGGTTGTTTTGTTTTATTTTGCTTTTGGTTCATATTTTTTGGGTTATTTTTTCCTCCTTTATTTCTGTTTTTGTTTCTTTTGTCTCCTATGTAGGTTTATCAGTCTTGGGAAGGGAAGGGGGAGCACAGAAAGGGTGGGACAAATGGTGAACAAATGTAGCAGTGATACTCACTAGACACTATGTTGAAAATGTATTATACAACTTGTCAGGAAGGAGGGTCAGGAGGGAAAAACTGGAAAAAAAAAAACAGGGAAGAGGTAACTCTGTTCAAAAAGAAAGTATACATTATCTGACTTATATAACTACTGACCCCTTCGTAAATCATTTTTTTTTTTCAGTTATGGGGCTTGAACTCTGGGCCTGGGTGCTGTCCCTCAGCTCTTCAGCTCAAGGCTAGCGCTCTATCACTTGTGCCACAGTGCCACTTCCGGCTTTTTTTCTGCTTATGTGGTGCTGAGGAATTGAACCCAGCGCCTCATGCATGGGAGATAAGCACTCTACCACTGAGCCAACTTCCTGGCCCTGTAAATCACCTTTACCATAACAATTAAAAAAAAAACCCATCCAAGCACTGGTGGCTCACACCTGTAATTCTAGCTACTCAGGAGGTTGAGATCTCAGGATCACAGTTCAAAGCCAGCCCGGGCAGGAAAGTCCATGAGACTCGTATATCCAATTAACCACTAGAAAACGGTAAGTGGTGCTGGGGCTCAAGTAGAGCACTTGTATTGAGCTGAAGAGCTGAGGGACAGCGCCCAGGCCAAGTTCAAGCCCCACACCGAACCCCCTCCCAAAGGAAAAAAAAAAACACCTGAAGATACAAACACAACATAGATAACAATAATCCAGGCTAATCATGAGAGCATAAGCGGTGATCCCAGCACTCAAGCGGCTGAGGCAGAACAAATGAAAAGGCCATCTGCTAGACTAGAGAAACCTCTCTCTAGTAATAACAATAATGATAATAATAATTCTGACCTTCATAAGAGCTGAAGACAAAAACTTTACACAAACTATAATACCATATACAATCATTCTAGTAGAAAATAAAAGTGTAAATATCTTAATAGACACACACACACACACACACACACACACACGCACGCCATTCTAAAAATTGGGATATCATTCAGTCTCACAATGTTAAGACAAACTCAAATGTGATTATATGTTAGAAAACAAAATGCTGTTCTACATAGCAGAACCTATAAGAATATTCTGTCTCTTAAAAATGTTTTAGGCCAGGCACTGGTGGCTCACACCTGTAATCCTAGCCTGTAATCTCAGGAGGCTGAGATCTGAGGATCGAGGTTCAAAGCCAGCCGGGGCAGGAAAGTCCATGAGACTCTTATCTCCAATAAACCACTAGAAAACCGGAAGTGGCACAGTGGCTCAAGTGGTAGAGTGCTCACCTTGAGCTGGAAAGTGCAGGGACAGCGCCCACGCCCAGAGTTCAAGCCCCACAACAACGGAAGGAAGGAAGGAAGGGAGGAAGGGAGGGAGGGAGGGAGGGGGTGTTTTAGTGTGTCTGAGCCCTTTCAGTGACAGTGTATGAGTTTAGCCAGAGTGCTAACTCCACAGTATGCCTTCTGGGGAAAAAATGCCTGTTTCAGAATACCTAGTGCTTGCTGTATTCAGGATGACCGCTGTGTGGACCCAGCGTCCAAGCAATTGAGGCACCAAGAGTTCAAGTTTCAGATGAGAATGCCTGCCTAACAATATTACCATGTATTCTCTCATGCTGTCACAGGCATAATTAGCTCACTGTCTAACTGCTGGAAAAGAATGCTTACAAGAAGCTTGCATCGACTTTCTCTTGGACTTCTCACCAAGCACCTTTTCTCTGCTGATTGTAACCTGTATGTTCACTGTAATAAGGCATAACCGTAAGTTTCTCTGAGTCCTGTAAATCATCTAAAAGATCATCGTGTGTCTAGTGGCTCATGACTGTAATCCTAGCTACTCAGGAGGAAGTTGAGTTCCGAGGATTGCCTTCTGAGTCCAGCCCAAGCAAGAAAGGCTCTTTAATTAATTACAGAAAAAGCCAGAAGTGGCACTGAGGCTCAAGTGGTAAAGTTAGTTACTAGCCTTGAGCAAAAAGGAGCTCAAGGATAGTGCCTAGGCTGAGTTCAAGCCCACAGACACAGACACAAGCATTGGTGGCTCACATCTGTAATCCTAGCTACTCAGAAGGCTGAGATCTGAGGATTCCAGTTTGAAGCAAGCCCAGGCAGGAACATCTGTGACTCTTATAGCCAATAAACAACTAGAAAAACAAGTGGCACTGAGCTCAAGTGGTAGAGCATTAGCCTTGAGCTGAAGAGCTGAGGGAGAGTGCCCAGGCCCAGAGTTCAAGTTCCATGACAAGACAAAAAAAAAAAAAAAAAAAGGTAAGTTAATGTGAAAGGGTATTTTTGTTGAAGGGGAAGTATTTCATGCTCTAAGGAAAAAAAAGTCAATGTTGCGGACTATGTATGTGTGAATTCATGTGTGTGTGTGGTGGGAGGTGTACAGTAGCTGCTTAGAATATGAGAACTTGATTCAATTCCTGGCAGAAAGAAAATAAAAAGATGGGAAAGGTTAAGGGGGGAAGGGAGGAAAAGGAGGATTTAGAGAGTGAAAGGGAGGAAAAGGAATGAAGTAAAGAAGACTCCAGGGGCTGGGAAGGTGGCTCAGTGGTAGAGCGCTTGCCTTGCATGCATGAGGCCCTGGGTTCGATTCCTCAGCACCACATAAGTAAAAAGAAAAAAAAAAAAAGCTGGAAGTGGCGCTGTGGCTCAAGTGGTAGAGCGCTAGCCTTGAGCTGAAGAGCTGAGGGACAGCGCCCAGGCCCAGAGTTCAGGCCCCACGACCGGACCCCCCCAAAAAAAAAAAGAAGACTCCAATATCACTAAAGTATTCATTATGACTGTGTTAGCAGACCCCTTGACGCCATCCCCACGGGTCCTTCTATTTCTTTTGAAAATCAGTAAGTTGATTCTCAGATTCTTATGAATTTCCAATTCAATATAGAAGGCTGACAACAAAATTCATCTTTTTGATGATTGAAAAGCTAATTTTAAAAAATGGTGCCAGGTACCACAACAGTAACAGAACACTTCGCATTTTCTGGGGTTCTGTTTTTTTTTTTTTTTATTAAGGAATGTGCCGGATGTCTAATTTATTCACATCACTACAGAACCTGGAAAGCTGTTGCTGCTACTGATGCAGAACATGCTGCTATTATTGGTCTTTTTATATAAATATAAATGAGTATACATACTAATATATACTTTGAAATTTTGCAAACTTTAACTGTGTTGTCAACATTGGAAAAAGTATCCCAGTTTACCATGTTAAGTACATTGTACAAACATTAATGGCTATATTGGCCTAGAAACGCTAAGCTTAATTTTTTCCATTTGTACAGGTATAAACACATTGAATTAAATATATAAGGTCTTATCTATGTGAGTTTGATTACAGAAATTAATAAAGTATACTCTAAATAATAAAAAAACAAATTCATCTTTCTGTAACTCTAAATCCCTACTAAAATACTACTAAATCAAACAACCCAAATTGCAAGGCAAACTACCAAATAAGCAGTTTTAAAATATATCTGAGATGGGGATACATCTGAGAGTCTTATTTGCTAAAAAGATTTTCAGGAGGGCTGGGGATGTGGCTTAGTGGTGGAGTGCTCACCTAGAATGCATGAAGCCCTGGGTTCAATTCCTCGGTACCACATACACAGAAAAAGCCAGAAGTAGCGCTGTGGCTCAAGTGGTAGAGTGCTAGCCTTGAGGAAAAGAAGCTCAGGGACAGTGCCCAGGCCTTGAGGTTCAAGCCGCAGGATTGGCAAAAAAAAAAAAATTAGAAAAGCCCCAACTTAAGAAATTGAGTCATGAAGACTTCTCACTGGCACGTGAGTAACAGAAGTCTACAGGTATCAGCAAGCCCTGCCCCGTGTGTTTAACTTTTGACTGATTACCCAGAAGCTATGTTCATCTGATCCCAAACAGCTGGCAGTCACTCAAGATCCTTTTGCTCACCCTTATCAACAAAACTTAAAATTAGATAGATGTTTGAATTGCAAATGAGAGCTATTTCACACTTTCAAATCCTCTTCATAATTAGTATATGGCAGATGAGTATGCTCCCAGTTCAATTACTCAGTGACACTCAAGCCTCAAACTCAAACCTACTGACCCATTTTATGCATAATGTTCCCACGCTGATTTCATCATCACCTCAAAGCTCAAGTTCTAAGAAACCCATCTGTGTCTATTAAATGTTTCTTCTAAACAACAGTTTACTAAAAAAAAAAAAAAAATTATGTAGTGTGTGTATACACTTGAATCAGTACTGGAGCTTTAACTTAGAGCCAGGAGCAATCTCTCTGCTTTCTTGATCACAAGCTGAAAATTTACTACTTATGCCACACCTCCAGTCTCAAATTTTTATTGCGTAATTAGAGATGGAGTCTCATGGACTTTTCTGCAGTCCTCCAAGTCTCAGCCACCAGAGTAGCTAGGATTAGAAGTATGAGCCACTGGTATCCAACTCAGAATTGGAACATTTTAGAAGGCCAAAACAGAACTATTGATGAAATTTAATAGTAGCATGTGTGCCTACTATGCCCAGAGCTCTGGGTTCAATCTCCAGCACCAATTGTTAAAAAAAAAAACGAAAGAAAGAAAAAACTGAGGACCTAAATAGAAGCTGAATCACATATAATCATTGAGTTACTGGGAAATAAACTATCTGTACACACCAACTTATCCAGCCAATAACTTTGACAGGTTAAATAAAAAAAAATTTAGCCTCCAACTTCTCCTGGATAAGAAATGTACTCATTATCTTGCCCATGTAATTGTGACTCCTCTGTACAGTTTTTTCACAATAAAAAAAAAAATTGGACTTCACACTTTGTTTTGCCGGTCCTGGTAAACTCTGGGCCTGAGCGCTGTCCCAGAGCTTTTGGCTGACCAGGCTGTCTTCAAACCATGATCCTCAGATCCCAGCCTTTTGAGTAGCTAGGATTACAGGTGTGAGCCACCGATGCTGGGCAAATCTCCCACTTATAACCCTAGCTACTGCTGAGTTCTGAGAACTGTGGTTCAAAGCCAGCCTAAGCAGACTAAAAAATACATAAGACTTAACTGCTAGCAAGCAAAAAACTAAGGCGGGGGGATTAGCCAGGCACCAGTGGCTCACACCTGTAATCCTAGCTACTCAGGAGGCTGAGATCTGAGGATCATGGTTCAAAGTCAGCCCAGACAATAAGTCCAATAAACTACTCAGAAAAGGCCAAAAGTGGTGCTGTGGCTCAAGTGATAGCACACTAGCCTTGAACACAAAGAGAAGCTCACAGACAGCCCAGAATTCAAGCACCAGGGTCTGAAAAAAAAAGAGGGGGGGGGGGGGCCTGGAGCTGGTGGTGTGTGTGACTCACATGGTAGAATTGTCAAGAATATGAGTTCAAGCTTCAGTACCAGCAGAAAAACAAAAAACCAAACAGCCAGGCCCTGGTGGCTCACACCTGTAACCATAGCTATTGAGGAGACAGATTCCAGAATCACCAAAAAATCTAGATTCAATGCCAGACAAGACGGGAAAATCATGAGATTCTTATCTCCAATTAACCACCAGATAGCCAGATGTGGAGCTGTGGCTCAAAATGGTAGGACACTAGCCCTGAGCAAAAGGGTTCAGGGACAGCACCCCATCCCTGAGTTCAAACCCCACAACAGGGGAAAAAAAAGACAGCTGGGTGTCTCACTGAAGATGAGTTCTGAGAACTGTTAGAGATAGCTAGGGATGTCAGGATGTCACATAGGAATAAGAAACTTAGCGAAGTTTACTTCTCAGAAGATGCGCCATCAGCCAACGCTGGCAAGTAAGCAGCACATGCTTCCTTTTCATCCCGAACCCAGCAGGCCCCACACCTCTGCTCCCACTGGTAAGCTCAGTTCACCATCTGCAAAAGGATGTGGGTTAATTAACCCTGTGTAATTAAAGTTCCAGGAGCAGAGTTCTAGCAGTATGTCTTAGTTAAAGTGCTCAGGAAAAGGATGTATATAACTAAAATGTAACTAACAAGGGCTAAGCACCTGGCCAGAGCAGGACCCCTTCAGATAAACAATTCTCTCAGGATCAACACAAAGGAAGCAAACTACTTTGATGAAAGACTTTTCTGACAAAAACCATACAAAAATATAGGCAAGAATCTGTTTGTTGGTGCCATTTTTTTTTCAGCTGGATTCACAAATATTGTCTTATGATACTAATGGGGACATGGAAACTCAGATGTTTCACTGTCCAGCCTTGCTATAAACGCACTTCTGCCAGCACTAAGAATTTTAACCTGCTCCTTTGAGAATTAGGGTCATGATAGGAGCCAATCATGATCAAATAACATTTAAATTTCTATTAATATAAAGTTTCAGTATAAAGTGTTCAGGATTAGTTAAATTCACTTAGTCTCCTAATAGCTAACAGCCATGTTGGGATAAACACAATTACTATTCCCACTTGACAGGTGAGGAGGTTGACATTCAGAAACCAAGGCCCTTTCAAAGTCAGATGGTGCTATGAACAGGGTGAGAGTGCCAGAACTGGAAACCACATGCTTCTAAACACTACACTATCTAATTAAAAAGCTCATCTGTTAGTAAGAAGATAAACCAAGACAGTTCCAAGAAAAATGCAGAGGACTATTAATGAGGCAGAGGTAAAATGGACTTAGTAAATAACTGCAAGAATATGGAGTACGAAATACAACAATGTATTAGGAATTCTGGATGATTCTCAAGTTTCTAGTATGGGAATTTGTGAAAAACAAACATTTGCGCAAAATGAGTGAAAGGTAGTTTCAACAAAATGTAAGGAATAGGTTTTGGATAGGTCATGTTTAAGCAGAGTTCTGTAACTGAAGAGTATGAAGAGAACCATTAGGGTGTAAAAACTGCAGCTAACGACTGATGAGGAAGAATAGTACCAAGGACAGTACCCTTGGGCTGGTGATGTAATTCAGTGACAGCAGAGTACTTTCCTAGTGTAAAAGTCCTGGGTCCAATAATCTGACACCAAATTTTTTTAAAAAAAGGAAAACAGAACAAAACAGCTGGAGAGGATATGATTGTTAGTGGTGCAACAGCTCAAATCTTAATGGAACAACCACTTCTAAGGCTAAGGCCCTCTCCACCACACCTGTCTCCTGTCCCCTGTTCATCTCTGCTCTCACCAATGTCCACCCAGCAATAGTAAGCAGTACATATTTGCTGAGAGGAATAAAGGAAAAAAACAACTAGATTCTCAAGAATAGGTCACTGATCTTTTCTACAAAATTTCATAGCAATGAAAGTTAACAGCAGTTCTGGTTAGCATAACTACAGGGAGTGGGAGCTGGCGATGAACTATGTGGTAGAGAAGGTCACTCCTGTGAAAAAGAAGAGGCGGGATGACCTACCAACAGAGCAGAATGAAGAGAGAAAAGCCTTACACATGAGAACACCAGAGAGGTAATACAGAACACAACTAAAATAGTTCATTTATAGAGAAACTGACTGACTTAACTCCTACTAAGTAATTCCACCTTTTATCACTAAGCATGAAACCATCTGCAAATGATTGTATAAAACCTGAGACTTGCTGGGCACCAGTGGCTCATGCCTGTAATCCTAGCTACTCATGAAGTTGAGATCTGATGATCAAGGTTTGATGCCAGCCTAGGCAAGGAAGGCCCCGAGACTCTTATCTCCAATTAACCACCAGAAAGCAGCAAATGGAGCTGGGGCTCAAAGTGGTAAGTGCTACTAGCCTTGAGAGAAAGAGCTCAGGGATATTACCCAGGCCCTGAGTTCAAGCCCCACTACCAACCAAAAATACCACACACACACACACACACACACACACACACACACACACACACACACACACAACCTGAGTCTCACTAAATACTACATACTTAAGTATTACATATAGATACTATAGTAAATAATTATTCTAGGCATTTTCCTTCCCTGGCACCAGGTTTGAACAAGGGCCTAGTGCTTGCTCAGCTTGTATTTTACCACTCACGCTGTATCTCCTCCTGCCAGCGTTTTGC
This sequence comes from Dipodomys spectabilis, assembly GCF_019054845.1. Taxonomy (NCBI): domain Eukaryota; kingdom Metazoa; phylum Chordata; class Mammalia; order Rodentia; family Heteromyidae; genus Dipodomys; species Dipodomys spectabilis. The sequence continues at coordinate 2,758,144 of NW_024870825.1, read as the reverse complement.
TAGTTACGTTGGAGATCTAGAATCTCTCAGACTTGTCTACCAGGGGCCGACTTTGGACTGTAATCCTCTGGATCTCCGCCTCCTGAATAACTAGGATTACAGGAATCAGCCAGCAGCACCCAACTCTTTTTGGTATTCTTAAAGCACCTTATATTGTTTGTTGTTTTGTTTTTTTGGTAATACTGAGGATTGAATTCAGGGCCTTGAGTTTTCAAGGGAGGCATTCTACCAGTTGAGTAACACTTATAACCCTTCTGCTTTTGTTGTTTTCAGATAGGCTAGTCTGGCAAACTTCTTATATTCTTAAAGATTTATTATAAAGTTATTAGTCCATTTACTGTCAAATATACCTATATATTTCTAATAGTATCATTTAAAAAATGTGCCCAAGTTTTTAGAATAAGGCAAACATTTGTGTAAAATATTAATAAATATTTCAATTAGTCATATGTGTAGGTTATAGCCTGCTAGCTTTTTTAAAGCAATTTTAAATAAATAATTCAGCCAACAATTCAATAATCATTTTATATTTTTAGAAGAAAAAAGAAAAAACTACAATGATTTATGTAGCCCAAACCCTAAAACAGTTACCACTTGGTCCTTCACAGGGAGCTACAGAGAGCCAGGATCCAGTGGCTCACACCTGTGATCCCAGCTCTCCAGAAGGCTGGGATGAGAGGACTGTGGTTCAAAACCAGCCTGGTCAGAAAAGTAAAAAAATTATGAGATTATTCTCTCTAATTAATCATCAAAAAGCTAGAAGCAGAGCTCTGGCTCAAAGAGTAGAACACTAAACTTGAGCAAAAGAGCTCAAGGGCAGTGCCCAGGCCCAGAACCTGAGTTTAAGCCCCAGGACCAAGAGAGGGTAAGGAGAAGGAGGAAGGGGAGATTAGGAAGAAGGGGAGAGGGGGCGATAGGCTAGCTAGCTACAGAGATTCTGTATCTTAATGGAGTGGTGCTCTGGCCTGTACATACATTTGTGGTTTGTGTGAGCAAATTTAAACGTACAAGTTCTCATCTCTTTCTATAGGTATGACCTCTTAGGCCCAGGCAGCCTGGAACCATAGCCATGACAACCCAGGATTCCACTGCCACCCAGCCACACTGCACCTGCTTATTCACTGCCTCCTTTGGGAGGTCATCATCTGAATCCTGCGCTGACAGACTTAAGTCTTTCTTTTTGCCGGTCATGGGGCCTGAACTCTGGGCCTGAACTTTGGACCTGGACGCTATCCCTCAGCTCTGACAGACTTAGTCTTTCTTTTTGCCGGTGGTGGGGCCTGAACTCTGGGCCTGGGCGCTATCCCTCAGCTCTTCAGCTCAAGGCTAGCACTCCACCACTTGAGCCACCTTCCCAGCCTCCAGACTTAGTCTTGAAAAGGAGCAAAAGAGGCCTTAGTCCTCCCAATCCCATTCGTACCAGCTGAACAAAAAACAGTGAGGTTCTGCTACTCTTACACTCTGAAATAGGCTCAGTGCTGTGCAGCACAGCGTGAATCACGCCTGCCTTGGTCGGCTGGCTTACCACTGACCAGTCACTATACAGTCACACTCACACTGGACCCTACAAAGGGAAGCATATTCACAAGCAAAGGACAAGTGCATGTCATTCAAGGAGGGCTCAGCAAATTGATGGAAGCAAGCTGAACATCAGTGAACAGGCTCAAGACGCTCATCGAGGCAGAACTAATGCAAGAACCAACAGACTTGAGTTTGGGGGGAAAAAAAAACCAATGTTAAAAGCCAATTAAAAATACTAATGGAAGAAAAATGGGCCCACTATAATTAAGTATAATTTAAAAATTGGAAGACTTAGCCAGGCGCCAGTGGCTCATTCCTGTCATCCTTGCTACTCAGGAGGCTGAGAACTGAGGATCGTGGTTCAAAGCCAGCCAGGGTAGGAAAGTCCATGAGACTCTCATCTCTAATAAGCCACCAGAAAACTGGAAGTGGTGCTGTGGCTTAAGTGGAAGAGTGCTCGCCTTGAGCTGAAGAGCTGAGGGACAATGCCCAGGCCCCGAGTTCAAGACCTATGACTAACCCCTACCCCCCCTCCTCAAAAAAAATGGAAGATGGGGCTGGGAAGGTGGCTCAGTGGTAGAGCGCTTGCCTTGCATGCCTGAGGCCCTGGGTTCGATTTCTCAGCACCACATAAACAGAAAAAGCCGGAAGTGGCGTTGTGGCTCAAGTTGTAGAGCACTAGCCTTGAGCTGAAGAGCTGAGGGACAGCGCCCAGGCCGAGTTCAGGCCCCACGACCGGACAAAAAAAAAAAAAAAAAAAAAGGAAGACTTGAAAAACAGAAGTGCAACTCATAGGAAGTAAATTAGTAGCCACTATGATGAAATCTTAACTGAAGAATCCAAAAACAAAGCAACAAAAAAGAATAAATGGGATTAGAGCAAAATAAGAAGTTTCTTCACAGTGAAGGAAAACAACGAAATACACACCTTCAGAATGGGAGAAAATATGTGCAAACTAACCATCTGGCAAGGAGTTAGTATTGAGAATATATAAAGAATCTAAACAATTCAAAGGCAAATATTATCCAGTTTAAAATGGGAAGATCAGGGTTGAGGACGTAGCTCAGAAGCAGAGTGCTAGTCCAGAATGTGCAAGATCCTAGATTCAATCACCAGCAAAATTAAGACAAACATATCAAATAAAAATGGGCCAGGCAATGGTGGCTCACACCTGTAATCCTAGCTACTCAGGAAGCTGAGATCTGAGGATCGTAGTTTGAAGCCAGACAAGGCAAGAAATTTCATGAGACTCGTATCTCAAATAAACTACTCAAAAAAGCCAAAGTGGCACGATAGCTTAATTGGTAGAACACTCGTCTTGAGCAAAATAAGTTCAGAAACAGCACCCAGGCCCAGAGTTCAAGCCCCAGAGCCAGCAAAAGAAAAAAAAAAGAAGAAAAAGAAAAGAAAATGTTATGAGGAAAATGACTCATGATGTCCAATAGGAGGAAAAACATGATTTAACAGCAATCATTAGAAGAAGGCAATCAGGCAGGTAAACAGGCTGGAAGACAAGGGTATGATACGATTCAAAGTGGTAAAGGAGGGCTGGGAGTGTGACTGGTAGAGTGCTTGTCTAGCATGCATGAAACCCTGGGTTCGATTCCTTAGTACCACATAAACAGAAAAAGCCAGAAGTGGAGCTGTGGCTCAAGTGGTAGAATGCTAGCCTTGAGCAAAAGAAGCTCAGGGACAGTGCCCATGCCCTGAGTTCAAACCCCAGGACTAGAAAAATTAAAAAAGGAAAAAAGAAAAAGAAAGTGGTAAAGGAAGTAACTGCCAACCAAAATTTCTGTAGCCATTAAAACTAAATTAGAAAACAACCCAAATCCATAATCACTTGGAAAGAAAATAAAATACCTAGGAATAAACTAGGAGGTAAGATTTCTACAATTAAAACCAAAAAATGCCAGGTACTAGCAGCTTTCATCTGTAATTCTAACTACTCAGGAGGCTGAGGATCTGAGGATCACAGTTTGAAGCCATCCAGGCATGAAAGTTAGTGAGATTCTTATCTCAAACTACTCAGGAAAGGCCAGAAGTGGCACTGTGGTTCAAGTGTGCAACAGCTAGCCTTGAGCACAGAGAATCTCAGGGACAGTACCCAGGCCCTGACTTCATGTCCCAGGACCAGCAAAAAAAAAAAAAAAGAAAGAAAGAAAGAAAACAAAACAACAATACATTGAAGAAAGACATTGAAAATATGTGAAGATGAAAAGTCCCTCATGTTCAAGGGTCAACAGAGTCTTGTGGAGACAGCTATAGTACTGAAAGCAATCTCAGCTTCAGCACAATCCCCACTAAAACTCCAATGTCAGCGGGGCGCAGGTGGCTTGTAATCCTTACTACTGGGGAGGCTGAGATCCGAAGATGGCAGTCTGAAGCCAGCCCAATAAGGAAAAGCAGTGAGACTCTTTCTTTTTTTGGGGGGGTCCGATCATGGGGCCTCAACTCTGGGCCTGGGCGCTGTCCCTCAGCTCTTCAGCTCAAGGCTAGCGCTCTACCTACCACTTGAGCCACAGCGCCACTTCCGGCTTTTTTCCTTTTGCTTATGTGGTGCTGAGGAATCAAACCCAGAGCCTCAGGCATGCATGGCAAGCGCTCTACCACTGAGCCACATTCCCAGCCCCGACAGTGAGACTCTTATCTCCAACTAACTACAGAAAACCAGAAATGGCAATGTGGCTTAAAGTTGCAGAGTGATAGTCCAGCAAAAAAAAGCTCAGGGATGGTACCCAGGCCCTGAGTTCATTCCCACAACTAAAAAAAGAAAGGGGGGGGGGGATGGGGAAGCAACCTCAAAGTCACTAGAGGTATGGGTCAGCAGTACCCCACCAGCCTTGCAAATCCCCAGTACCACTAAAAACCAAAGGCAAAAACCAGTGTCATTCGTCACAGAAATAGGAGAAATGAATACTAAAATGCTTATGAAAGCATACAAGACTTTGAATAGCCAGAGCAATCTAGAGCAAAAAGTACAATGCTGGAAGTATAATGTCTGACTTCAAATACACTATAAAGTTATAGTAAGAAAAACAATACTGGCACACACACACAAAAAAAGACACAAAGGCCAGGCGCCAGTGGCTCACTCCTGTAATCCTAGCTACTCAGAAGGCTGAGATCTGATGATCGAGGTTCAAAGCCAGCCTAGGCAGGAAAGTCCGTGAGACACTTATGTCCAATAAACCACTCAGAAAACCAGAAGTGGTGCTGTGGCTCAAGAGGTAGAGTGCTTGCCTTGAGCTGAAGAACACAGAGACAGCACGCAGGTCCAGAGTTCAAGCCCCACGATCGACAAAAAAAAAAAAAAAAAAAAAAGACACAAAGACCAATGGAATAAATTGGAATAAACCCACACAGTTATAGTCATCTAATTTTCAACAAAGATGCCAAAAATACATGTCTGAAAAAAAGACAGCCTCTTCAACAAATAGTGGTTAAGACTGAAACTACAACCCAATCTTGTACTCCTAAACAAAAATTAATTCAGCGCTGGGAATGTGGCTTTGTGGTAGAGTGCTTGCCTCACATGCATGAAGGCCTGGGTTCAATTTCTCTGTACCACATATATAGAAAAGGATGGAAGTGGTGCAGTGGCTCAAGTGGTAGAGTGCTAGCCTTGAGCTGAAGAGCTGAGGGACAGCGCCCAGGCCCAGAATTCAGGCCCCACAACCGGACCCAATAAATAAATAAATAAAAAAGCTTACTCACAAAGAAAATGATTTCTAGACGGAAAGGACAACCTACAGGATGAAAAAAAATCTTTGCCAACTACTCACTCGCCAAAGGATTAATAACCAAGTATACGGAGCTCTAAAAATTACAATACAAAATCATGTTATTGGGCTGGGAAGGCGGTTCAGTGGTAGAGCGCTTGCCTTGCATGCATGAGGCCCTGGGTTCGATTCCTCAGCACCACATAAGCAGGGGGAAAAAAGCCGGAAGTGGCACTGTGGCTCAAGTGGTAGAGCGCTGCCCTTGAGCTGAAGAGCTGAGGGACAGTGCCCAGGCCCAGAGTTCAGGCCCCATGACCAGACCCCCCCCCCCAAAAAAAATCATGTTATTATGAGTAAATGAACTTGACAAATTTTTAAAAGAAGTACAAATGGCAAATGAATAGATGAAATGTTCAACATCCTTAGTTATAAAGGAAATGAAAAGTAACACTGAGAAAGCTGGGTACTGTGGCTCATGCCTGCAATCCCGAGATTTGAAGACTGGTTCAAAGCCAGCTTGGGCAGGCAAGTCCATGAAACTCTTATCTCCAATTAATCACCAAAAAGCTAGAAGTGGAGCCGTGGCTCAAGTGGTAGAGCAAAACAAAAAACAAAAAACCAGGGACAGTGCCCAGACCGAGTTTAATCCCCAGTACCAGCACCACAAAGAAAATATTAATTTTTAAAACAACTGTATGTGGTAATACACACCTGTAAACTCAGTTATGTAGGAAGCAAAGACAGAAGGTTCATTGTTAAAGCATTGGGCAAAAGTACAAGAACCTACTTGAAAATAAAAATATTAGTAAAAAGGGTGGCAGATGTGTCTGGAGTGGTATAGCACTGACTTAGTAGTTCAAATAGCAGTAGCAGCTAGAAAGTTAGATATGTAGATAAATACAGATATATATATATATATATATGTATATATATAGAGGATAGCAACCATTTACTATTTGAAAATTGAGCCAGAGTTACAAACCAAAAAACAATTGTTCATTCAAGAAAGCAAATCAAATCTTAACACAAACAACTAGCCTAAGGCACCTGAGCCAAAATCCATCCCCTCAGCTACCAAGTCAGCCTGAAGCAACATTCCAAGGGGGATAGACAAAAAGACTTTTTTTTTTTGGTCCGATCGTGGGGCTTGAACTCCGGGCCTGGGTGCTGTCCCTCAGCCCTTCAGTTCAAGGCTAGCACTCTACCATTTGAGCCACAGTGCCACTTCCGGCTTTTTTTCCTGCTTATGTTGTGCTGAGGAATCGAACCCAGGGCCTCATGCATGCAAGGTAAGCACTCTACCATTGAGCCACCTTCCCAGCCCCCAAAAGACTTCTTTGACCAACTCCAAGTCAAGGACTACACTACCTCCTCCAAGATTGTCTGTCTTATCTCACACATCTTTTGACTCCAAGTGCAAAAATTCAAGGTAGTGTAGCCCCAAATCAGAAGCTTCCTTCTTCCTCACACCCTATTCCCAGGGCAAAGACTATCCCAGGCACCTCGGCCAAAAACTCGGTTGACACAGGTTACTCAGACAGTTCGAGACCCTTACAAGGAACAGGCAGACCAATGAGACTGAGGCTGCTGCTCCAACCCAGTATCCGGTGCTCTGTCCACCCAGGAAGAAAGTAGCTGTCTCTCCATCCACCACTCAGAGCACAGGCTCAAAGAATTTGCCCAAGGGAAAAGGAAAGCTAAAAGAACAAAGAGCTTTCAAACTTTCACAAGGAGACTGACTTTATTTGGAAACAAATGTAGGAAAGTTCAAGACCAAGGGTGCTCTTAAATTAAAACAGGAAAATAAGATGAAATGGCAGATCATGAGAAATAACCACACCCTGGCCAATCCATGCCACAGAGAACCAGGGGCTAGGACTGGTGGTTCACACCTGTAAACCTAAACAACTCACAAGGCTGAGAGAGCTGAAGATTACTGTTCAAAACTAACCCTTGCAATTAAGTCCTTACAATTTTTTTTGGGGGGGGGGGGGGGGGGGTAAGAAGGCTGGTCCTGAGGACTGGGTACTGTCCCTGAGCTTCTTTTGTTCAAAGGCTAGCACTCTACCATTTGAGCCACAGAGCCACTTCTGGTTTTTTCCAAGTATTTATTAGAGATAATAATCTATAGACTTTCCTTGCCCACGCTAGCTTCAAGCAGGATCCTCAGCTCTCAGTCTCCTGAATAGACAGTATTACGTGAGCCACTAGCACCTGACCCTTAAGATTCCTATCTCCAATAAACTGTTTTTTAAAAAGTTGAGCTGGGCACTAAGGGCTCACACCTGTAATCCTAGCTACTCAGGAAGCTGAAATCTGAGGATCATGGTTCAAAGCCAGGCTGGGCAGGAAAGTCCATGAGAATCCTATCTCCAATAAACCACCAGAGAACTGGAAGTGATCCTGTGGCTCAAGTGGTAGTGCGCTCGCCTTGAGCTGAAGAGCTCAGGGACAGCGACCAGGCCCAGAGTTCAAGCCCCACAACCACCACCAACAACAAAAAAAGCTGAAAGCAGAGCTAGAGCACGAGTTTTGAGCAAAAGGCTCGAGGACTATGCACAGGCCTAAATTCAAGCCCTACAACCAACCAAAAAAAAAAAAGAGTACTGGTCACCGGTGGCTCACACCTGTAATCCTAGCTATTCCAGAGACTAAGATCTGAGAACCACAGTTCAAAGGCAACTGGGGCACAAAAAGTCCCTTGAAGGATCCCAGCTTCCCAGAGCTGGTGGGACTTGAACCCACAATGGGCAAAAGGAGTCACCAGCACTCAGTCAATGTGGCTGGAAGCCTTTTATTAGCCATGTAGCAACTGGCTCCAGCTCTCAAGAGATTTGGAGAGAAGCCTCATTTTCATAGAAAGGGCTTACACATAGGTGATGTTTGCCAAAGCAAGCAAGCAAAACATACCCTTGAGTTGCAAAAAGCATAGGCAAAATATAATCTTGACTTTGTCAGCATGACTGATGCGATCAATGATATTGATACTTGATTACAGAAAGTCAAAACATATCCTTAGATTACAAAAGTCAAAACCAAACCTTGGGTAGGGGTAGGCTAATAGACTATTATAAGCTCCTGACTAATACAGCAACTCAGTACAGCTGATGATAATTCTCAAGATTGTCAGTGGCCTTCAGCAAAGTTTGTGGTAAACCTCAACGCTGCCAGCCCGGTAAACTTGAGTGAGGGAGAGATGTTCTGCTTTTTAGCAAGGGTGGAAAAGGCTCAGGCTGACTGCTGGCCATCTGACCTGGAGTTTCTCTCTACAGAAGGGTTTTGCCTGTAATATTTGGCCCCATTTTTAATCACCAATCATTTTGTTCTGTTTCTGATTTCACATTTTACATCCCTAAGAGGCATCTCCAATTAATCACCAAAAACTGGAAATGGAGGTGTGTCTCAAGTGGTAGAGCGCTAGCCTTAAGCAAAAAGAAGCTAGGGCAGGAATTCAAGCCACAGGACTGGCACCAAAAAAAAAAAAAAAAAATCTTAGAACTCATCTGGGGTTCACCATGCTCATTCAGCAGGAAGCAGCTAGTATGAAACTTGATTACCCCACCCCCACCATGTCCCAACAGCAGTCAGGGAACACTCTGAGGGGGAAATGAAGGAAAACATCAGGCCACCAGTTCAGGCCAGCTTGGTTTCCCCCAACCAGTGGCAACCACTGAGAGAGGGTCTAAGGTTCTGGCCCTAACTAAGGACAGCCAAGCCACCATCCTTGGGCCACCGCCCAGGGAGGGGCCTTGCTTCAAACCAGTCACCATCAGACAGACTGCCAAAAGGGAGGGGAATAATACAAAACAGCTGGCCAACCACAAGGTAGACAACCAATTTTCCAGTCCCGCTACTCATTCTCCAGAGTAGCCTTTACTTTTTCCTTGCTAAATAAACTCTTTACAATTGGGGGAAGGGAGGAAGCTTACAGCTCTACTTATAAGAAATGTCTAGCCAGACTGGTAGCTTGGGCCTATAATCCTATTCAGGAAACTGAGATCGGAGGATCACGATTTGAAGTCAGCCAGGTCAGTAAAGTCTGTGAGACACTTATCTCCAATTAAACACCAAGAAGTCACAAGTGGATCTGTTTAAAATGCTAGCCATAAGCAAAGAAGCTCAGGGACAGTGTCCAGGCCCTGAGTTCAAAAACCCTAGAATTGGCACACCAAAAAAATCTCAAGTAGGAAAATATATAAAGTACACTAGTTGTCAAAATCTATAAAGTGTTGGGACAAAACTGGGAATAACTACTAATTGGTACAGGTAATTCTGTAATCACTAATGAGCAGTTTCTTCCGCAAGTAATGAAAATGTTCTACAATTGATTGTGTTGATCCTTGCACAACCAAGTGAGCACACTAAAAACTACCAAACCATACACTTCAAATATGGTATCTATAGTGTGTAAATTATGTCCATTAGGGGGTTTAGGGTTTTTGTTTCCTTGCAATGTTAGTAATCAAACACAGGGTCTCAAGTATGCTAAATAAGCAATACTCTACCATAGAGCCACATCCCAATCTCCCAATTAAAGCTGCTTTTTAAACCGGGTGCTGGTGGCTTACGCCTGTAATCCTAGCTACTCAGGAGGCTGAGATCTGAGGATCACAGTTCAAAGCCAGCCCAGGCAGGAAAGTCCATGAGACTCTTATCTCCAAATAACCACCAGAAAACCGATGTGGTGCTGTAGCTCAAGTGGTAGAGCGATAGCCTTGAGCTGAAGAGCTGAGGGACAGCACCCAGACCCAGATTTGAAGCCCCATGACCAACAAAAAATAAAAAATAAAGTTGCTTTTTACAGTACTGAGTTAACCCGGGGCCTTGTACATGCTAGACGTATACTCTATCATGAGTCTATATCCTTAGCATCAAAGGTTCTGTGGGTTTGTTTTTGGTGGCACTAGAGTTTGAACCAACCTACTTTTGCTTGCTAAGCAGGTACTCTACCTGAGCCATATCCAGCCCATTTTTGCCTTTTCACACTGTTTTATGTGCATTTAGGTTTAAAGACATTTCTTAGAAATTTTTACTGTTAATTCATGGACACAGAATTATGTCCTGCCTGAATGAAGCTTTCTAGCACTTTTCTCTTCAAAAGGATATACTTGGTGTATTTCACATTAGAGGCACTTCAGCTTTATAGGTGGGGCCATTCTAAATACTGAAATCACAACAAAAGATGCAAGGGAAATGTGGCACTAACTAGACCCTAGGACATGGTTAGTGTAAGAGATGAAAGAAGAGACAAACACCAAGTAGCTCACACCTATAATCCTACTCAGAAGGCTGAGATCTGAGGATCCTAGTTCTAAGCTAGTCTCAGACAGACTCTTATCTTCAATTAACTACCAAAGGCCAGAAGTGGAACTGTGGCTCTAGTAGTAGCCTGGCCTGAGTGTAAGCCCCAGAAAGAGGAGGTGGGAGAGGAGGAAAAGGAGGAGGAAAGGGAATGAGAAAAAGAGCAGGGGCTTGTTTAACCTCTGGAAACGTGTTAGGTAAGTCAAATTTTTGCCACTCTGCTCAAGTCCATGAAGACTGTATTAAAGCAATGAAATAATTAATACTGAGGTCACAAATCTATTTTACTAACTTAGTGAATTCTAAAACAGAGAATCCTGGGGCTGCAGGTATAGCTCAATGGCAGAGCACTTATCTGACATGTGAAAGACCTTGGGTTCAACCTGAACACCATCAAAAAAAGAAAAATCCATAGTGAGAACCTGTTAAATATGTAATAAGACAATTTTAAGATGTTATTTAAAACTCTAGAATGGAAAACTTGTAGTAAGTTCATCTTGGTGAAATTACATAACAATATTTGCTTTCAAACCTGAGTGCAAGTAAAAGACTACAGAGGGTCTTCCACCATGCTCACCCACAATATTGCTATTTTAACTATTACTTGTACAACTGTGGTATTACAATTGTGAGCAGGTATCCAACCATAACTACTATTACCAAAACTGTAGTCCTCTTTAACTCTGCAGTCACTAACCAACAACTCCCCAAGCCTAACTTAGAAAATTCCAAAATCTGTTTTGTTGGCTGTGGTAGAATACTAACCTAGTATGCTTGAGGATCCGTGTTTGATTGGGGGAGGGAGGGGACTAAATACATAAATCAACATATAAATACACAAATCAAACCCTAAGCACTTCAAAGTAGATAAGCAAGAGAGAGGAGTGTTGACTGAAATATGCTGTATATATTGTTGGCAATGTTGCAAAGAAACCCTTTTATTTGGGGGGTCCAGTCGTGGGGTCTGAACTCTGGGCCTGGGTGCTGTCCCTCAGCTCTTCAGCTCAAGGCTAGCACTCTACCACTTGAGCCATAGAGCCACTTCTGGCTTTTTTCTTTTTGCTTATGTGGTGCTGAGGAATTTAACCCAGGCCTCAGGCATGCAAGGCAAGCGCTCTACCACTGAGCCACCTTCCCAGCCCCAAGAAACCCTTCTTGTATAGATAAGGCACGCTAATAAAAAATTAACATCGGGCTGGGAATATGGCTCAGTGGTAGAGCGCTTGCCTGGCATGCATGAAGCCCTGGATTCAATTCCTCAGTACCACATAAAAAGAAAAGAAAAAAACACACTGGGCACCGGTAGTGCATGCCTGTAATCCTAACTACTCAGGAGGCTGAGATCTGAAGTTCAGGGTTCAAAGCCCAGGCAGGAAAGTCTATGAGACTCTTATCTCCAAAAAAACTACTAGCAAACCGGAAATGGTGCTGTGGCTCAAGAGGTAGAGCACTCGCCTTGAGCTGAAGGGCGCAGGGATAGTTCCCAAGCCCAGAGTTCAAGCCCACAACTGACAAAAAAGAAAACAAATGGAAGTGGTACTGTGGCTCAAACGGTAGAGTTAGCCTTTAGCAAAAAGAGAGTTCAGGGACAGTGCTCAAGCCCTGAGTGCAACCCCCCAGGACTGGGCAGGAGAAAAAAAAAAATCTACTTTCTCTCATGATTGCTCCTACTCATAATGCTTCATATTATTTTAATCCTGTTTGTCATCTTCTGTGTGGATATTCTCAAATATTCATTCATGAAGTAGCCTATTAAGAACCTCATTTGGGAGCCTGGGAGGCAGTGTCTCAGTATGGCCTTCAGCTCACCATCCTGCATCAATATTCTGCGTTATTGGGATTATATGTGTATGCTACAGTCTTTTTTTTTTTTTTTGGGGGGGGGGTCCGGTCGTGGGGCCTGAACTCTGGGCCTGGGCACTGTCCCTCAGCTCTTCAGCTCAAGGCTAGTGCTCTACCACTTGAGCCACAGTGCCACTTCCGGCTTTTTTGCTTATGTGGTGCTGAGGAATCGAACCCAGGGCTTCATGCATGCAAGGCAAGCACTCTACCACTGAGCCACCTTCCCAGTCCCTGCTACAGTCTCTTCTTTCTTGAATATCTCATTTATGTGTATATCACATGGCTATCAATGCTTCTCTTAATGGACACAAGTTTTGCCTCCACCTTTCAACTATTATAGTACATTGGGTATATAGTTCAGTGGTATAATATTGGCTCAGTGCTCAAGGCCTTGAGTTCTATCTCCAGCACTGAAAAGTGCTGCAATGAACACTGGCAGGAATCTGTTTGAGTTCCTGTTTTCAATCTTTTGGAGTACTAAAGAATGTAAGATTAGAACTGCTGGGACACATATATGTTTAACTCTTTGAGGAACCACCAAAGTATTTTCTACAATGGCAGCCCCATTTTACATTTCCACCAATAATTTACAAGGGCCCTAATTTCCCAAAAGCCTTGACAACAATTTCCAGTTTTTGGACAAGAGACATTTCACTATGTTAAGTATCTTCCTGTGGTTTTGTTTAACACACACACACACACACACACAATTTGTTTAACACACACACACACAATTTGTTTAACACACACACACACACACACACCTGGATCAAACCCAGGTGCCATTTCCACCAATAATTTACAAGGGCCCTAATTTCCCAAAAGCCTTGCCAACAATTTCCAGTTTTTGGACAAGAGACATTTCACTATGTTAAGTATCTTCCTGTGGTTTTGTTTACAACACACACACACACACACACACACACACACACACACACACACACACACACACACACACACACACACACACACACACACACACACACACACACACACACACACACACACACACACACACACACACACACACACACACACACACACACACACACACACACACACACCTGGATCAAACCCAGGTGCCAGTATGTTGGTTTGAACTCAGGGCCTCATGCTCTCCCTTGGATTGCCTGTTCCTGGCTGATTTTTTAGTACTCCTACCAAGCCACTAGTCCAGCATTTTGCTGGTTAACTGAAGATGTTGTCCAGCATTTTGCTGGTTAATTGAAGATGTTGTCTCAAGAACTTTGCTGCCTGTGCTGGCTTTGAACAGAGATCTTCCAGGTCCCATCCTGAGGATCTTTTAAGTAGCTAGGTTTACCAGTATGAGAGACCCCAGCCCCCAGCAAGGACTACAAAAAATCTTTTCATGTGTTTATTGGCCATTTATACATCTTCTTTGGAGAAATGTTCACTCAGATGTCTGACCCATTTTTACTTTGATTTCTCTTTATTAAGTTGTAAGAGTTCTTTATATATTCTAGATACTACATCCTTATCCAATATATTACTTACAATTAGTTTCTCAAATTCTACAGGTTTTCTTTTCATTGTCTTGATAATATCCCTTAATGCACAAGTTTTAATTTTGATGATGTGTTTTGCCTACTTTTTTCTTTTGTTTTGCTGATTCTTTTACTATCAAATAAGATTCCACTGCCTTAGGGTCCAGGTATGGTTGTAGTGATAGAATATCTCCTAGCAAGTGGCCCCAGTTCAAGCCTCAGTACCATAAACAAATAAACAAACAAACAAACCACCACATTCTCATCTAAGAGTTTTATGATCTTAGCTTTTGCACTGGGGTTGTTTGCCCACCAGCTTGAAGTTAACATATTTGGTATGGGGCAGGATCCAACTTCATTCCAGTTGTCTGGATAGCATTTCCTTGAGAGACTGTTCTTTCCACCGCTGAATGGATTTGACTCCCCTGTTGGAAATCATCTTGATAGAGTGAAGGTCAAAATAAACTCAACTCATGCTGGGTGTCAAGAGGGTAGAACTGCCTGAGGACAAGCAGAGGGAGTAAGACCTACCCCATTTAGCTTTGTATGGTTAAGATATAAAAGTAGAACTGGAACTGGTGGCTCATGCTTATAATCCTAGCTACTCAGGAGGCTGAGGTCTGAGGATCACAGTTCAAAACCAGCCCGGTCAGGAAAGTCCATGAGATTGGTATCTCCAATGACCACCAGAAAACCGGAAGTGGCGCTGTGGCTCAAGTGTTAGAGCGTTAGCCTTGAGCTGAAGAGCTGAGGGACAGCACCCCACGACCGACCAAAAAAAAAAAAGATATATAAAAGTACTATTCAGAAGTGGTGCTTTGGCTCAAATGGTAAGAGCACTAGCCCTGAGAACAGAAGCTTAGGGACAGAGCCCAGGCCCTGAATTCAAGCCCCAGGACGGGTGCTCCCCCCCAAAAACAAAGTACCACTTACTCAAAAGCTGAAAGAGAGCTAGATATAAAAATTCAATTACTAGGCAAGCCACAAGTAAGCTGTATATCTGACAAATATACAAATTTGGGACCAGACATAGTGGCTCATGCCGTTAGAGGTAGGAAAACTGAGATCTAAAGTCAACCCCAGGCAAAAAGCAAGACCCTATCTGATAAAGAAACCAAAGCAGAAGGAGACAGGAGGAGGCTGACTTAAGTAGTAGAGCACTTTCTAGGAAGCCCTGAGTCAAACCCCCAGAAGTCCATCAAATAATAAAAAAAAGTTGGTTTTTTTTTAAAACCAGGGCTGAGAACCGAACCCACGGCCTTGCGTGCGCCAGGCGGGCGCCCCTCCGCTGGGCTAAACCCCCAGCCCCTAAAAAAAAGTTTTAAAGAGAGACTCCTACACAAGTACTACTGAGAAAAAACCTTGGGCACATAGGGCAAGGTAGTATGGCTGAGTGATAACAAGAGCTTGACTGGCACACATGAAGCCCTGGGTTTGATCCCTAGTCTCACAATATAAAACATAAGCCAGGTGCTGGTGGTTCACACCTGTAATCCTAGCTACTCAGGAGGCTGAGATCTGAGGACCCCACTCAAAGCCAGCCAGGCAGAAAAGTCTATGAAACTCTTATCTCCAATTAACTACCAGAAAAGCTAGAAGTAGAGATACGACTCTAGAAGTAGAATACTAGACTTCTGCAAAAAAGCTTAAGGTCAGTGCCCAGGCCCAGAGTTCAAGCCCCAGGACCAGCACATACACATATACACAATAATATGTGATATATATGCAGACACAATTATATACATACCACAGACATATTAAAGATGAATCATTCTATATTTCTTTTAATCTCTTTAACCCAGATTCTTTGTTAAGACAAGTTCTCATTATGTTGCCCAAGATGGCTTGAACTCATTCAAGTAATCCTCCTTCCTTCAGCTTCCAGAGTAGCTGGGACTATAGGCTTGTACCACTACACTTGGCTTACGTAATCTGTTTTAATGCATAGTTTTCTTTGGGAAGGGGCAAGTGGCTCACCTATAATACTAGCTACTAGAAGACTAAGATCTGAGGACTGCAGTTTGAAGCCAAACTAGGTAGGAAAGTTCCTAAGACTCATCTCCAATAAACTACTTAGAAAAAGCAGAAGTGGAGCTGTGGCTCAAGTCGAGTGCTAGCCTTGAGCAAAAGCTGCTCAGGCTCAACACCCAGGCCAAATTCAAGCCCCAGGCCCAGCAAAAATAAAGCCTGGCTTTATATAATCATGAACTAAAGAAAAAGGTAAGGAGGACTGTGAAGGTGGCTTAGTGGTAGAGTGCTTGCCTAGCATGCATGAGGCCCTGGGTTCAATTCCTCAGGACCACATACACAGAAAAGGCCAGAAGTGGCGCTGTGGCTCAAGTGGTAGAACGCTAGCCTTGAGCAAAAGAAGCTCAGGGACAGTGCCCTGGCCCTGAGTTCAAGCCTCAGGACTGCTCCCCGCACCACCAAAAAAAAAAGCCTTAGAAGGAGACACTAATCAAAATGCTCTGTACTTATTACCTAACTTAGGGAATTGTAACCTCTTGTACAATAACTAAACAATAAAATTTTTTTAAATGTTAAGTTTATAGCAACAGATCCAAGTTTTCCAAAATTCTACTTTTCACGTAAGCGCCAACATTTATACCTGGGAATATGTAACGTCAGCCATCTTCCTAGAAGTGACAGGCTCCATTCACTCTTGATTTTTTTTTTTTTTGTCGTGGGGCTTGAACTCTGGGCTTGGGCGCTGTCCTTGTGCTCTTCAGCTCAAGGCGAGCTTGTGGCTTGAGCCACAGCACTACTTCCAGTTTTGGGGGGGGCGGAGGGGGGCTATTGGAGATAAGAGTCTCACGAACTTTCCTGCCCAGGCTGGCTTTGAACCACGATCCTCAAATCTCAGCCTCCTGAGTAGCTAGGATTACAGGTGTGAGGCACCGGCGCCCGGCTTCCATTCACTCTTGAGAAAATGTCTGCCAAACACCTATGCATAAAAACATCTTCTTATTTTCCTGGGGGACAGGGGAAGCTAATTCAACTTGGAATACTAGCAGTGTGCCAGTAAAGACAAATGACTGAATATGCTTGAAGTCACTATCTTAAGTCATGTTAAGTTTGACCCATCACTGCGTTTCACCATTCCTAAGTCAGCAGAGTAAGTAGGTAAATAATGAAACAGTATGGTTAATTATGAAAACTGCTTTAACCTTGCAAACCACGAAGAGACACAACCCTACAACCAGTACATGAAACTAAGAATCACTGTTCAGCGAGGCAGGGCAGTGCCCTGGTCTATAATACCAAATACTCAGGAGCCTGAATCAGGAGGACCACTTGTTAAGACCAGGAGTCCAAGGCCAGCAGGAATTACTGCTTTGAAGTATTCTCTCTTAGGACAGATGAAGAAATAAAAGGCAGCTGGGCACTGGCAGCTAACCTCTGTAACCCTAGCTATTAAGGAGGCTGAGATCTGGTGATGGCGGTTCAAAACCAGCCTGGGCAGGAATGTACATGAGATTCTTCAATAAACCACCAGAAAAAGCTGGAAGTGGCACTGTGGCTCCAAGTGGTAGAGCACTAGCCTTGAGCTGAAGAGCTGAGGGACAGCGCCCAGGCCCAGAGTTTAAGTCCCACCAACACCACCACCAACAAAAAACAACCCTGAATATCCCTAACTAGAACTCTTTATGCACCGGCACTACACATTATCAAGAGGATTAGTTTATAAACTTTTACAAGTTTTAGGTAGATTCAGAATTCAAATGACTTTTACAAAAGTAGATGTAGAAAGCCTAGGAAAATACAATTTACCTTCCTGCTGCTTTTGTTAACTGTGAGATACAAGTACTCATGAGAGCAATGGGGAGCTAGAAGATGACTGAACTAGCTCAATTGATTGGGGCTTCATGCTTTGCAATGCACTGAGGCAGGTATACTAATCAAAATTTATAGATGCTGAGTATGATGCTTCAACAATAAATGGTAAAGCTCAGAAACTAATTTAGGTGACCTGATTCCTAAATTCTGTGTTTAAAGAATCCCGATGTTTAAAGTTAAGGTATTTCAGCTTTTTTTGATGGCCGTGATAGGAAGTGAACCCAGGACCTCAAACATGTTGGGCAAGTGATCTACCACTAAGTTCCATACCAATCCCTTTGAAACATCTTTAGTGACTGATTGCAGCTGTGAGACTCTATTATCATTCAAAACCACAACCTTGCTTGGTGTTGATGTTTCACACCTGTAATCCTAGCTACTCAGGAGGCTGACATCTGAGGAGCACAGTCGGAAGCAGCCCAGTCAGTAAAGTCCAATAGACCACTAAAAACCCTTAAGCGGAGTTGTGGCTCAAATGGTAGAGCGCTAATCTTGGGCATAAAGCTCAGGGACAGTGCCCACCCACTCAGGACCAGTACATGCACATATACAAACAAAATTACCCTCAAGGTTAGCCAGTCTTGATGGTACACACCTATAATCACAGCACTCAGAATAATGAAGTAGGAGAATCACAAGTTCAAGCCTACTCTGGACTGGTGAGATCCTACTGGGAAGTGGAAGGGGTAGGGAGACTTCAAACTTGGAGCTGGGAATATAGCTCTGTGGTAGAGACCTTGCCTACCCTTACTTTGCACATGTGAGAGTAAGCACCGGGAAGGGAAAAAAAAAAAAACCCTCAAATTTATTAAGTTAAATGGAATGTTAAAGTAGAGCCTAAAAAGTACCTCACACAGATAAGCCACAAAAAAGAGGTCACAACTGCTCAACAGTGTACGTACTCCTGGGGCAAAACCTTCCCAGGCCTCTAGCCGATGTCCCAGGAGAAGCTCAGGAGATCTATGAGGAAGACAAACACCAAGTACTCTTCAACTCTGCACTCTCCTCCCCCTCCCACTATTTCAGAATGTTCACACGAGGTGAAGAATTCAGAAGAACCATTTTTCAGTGGTTTAGTTTTAGGTTTAAGACTGTGTCTTGCTATGTAGCCCACACTGGCCACAAACTCACAATCCTGCCTCAACCTCTTGACTACAGGAATTACAGGAATAAGGCCACCAAACCCTGCCTTAGAACCATTTTTACGTTAATTCTTCTATCACCCCTCAGGAACTATAAAAATATTAAACCTAGGGCTGGGAAGGTGGGCTCAGTGGTAGAGTGCTTGCCTTGTATGCATGAAGCCCTCGGTTCGATTCCTCAGTACCACACATCAGCTGAAAAAGCTGGAAGTGGTGCGATGGCTCAAGTGGTAGAGTGAACATACAATTTTACAGGAAAGAACTCAACCACTTTATACTGTAGAGGACCTAAACAGGACATAGCTTCCTAACAGCAAGGCCCAATGCAAGCTACTCCTAATCCAGTCCCTCACCTCACTGCAGTCTCAGATGTGCCCTACAAGTCTCATCTTCAAGAGCTCATTTGAAAGTTTGCTCAGATTAGCACCAAAATTTTGGTGTGTCCCTGAGCTTTTGTACTCAAGGCTAGAGCTCTACCACTTGGACCAAAAGCTCCAAATCTGGCTTTTTGGTAGTTAACTGGAGATCAGAGTCTCAGCCAAGCTGGACCCTTGTAAGCTCACACCTGTAGACCCCAGCTACTCAGGAGGCTGAGTTTTCCTGAGGACAGCAGATGGAAGCCAGCTTGGGTAAGAAAGTTCGTGAGTGAGACTCATCTCCAATTAACCACCAAAAAACCAGAAGTGGAGCTGTAGCTCAGTCTCAGCCAGACTGCCTGGTTGAAAACCATGATCCTTGGATCTTAGCCTCCTGAGTCGCCAGAATTACAGGCATGAGCCACCAACGCTCATCTTAAAATTTGTATTTTTATTGTTATCTGCACAACCACTATTAAAAAGCCCTTCTGACTCAACGTGAAGAGGAACAACATAAAAAGTTCTTTAAAAAGCTTACATTTGAGATTCAGCAAATAAGAGCAAGTTTATTCTGATTTTTCAAACACTCCAATAAAAAATTAGACTTATTGGGGCTGGGAAGGTGGCTCAGTGGTAGAGCGCTTGCCTTGCATGCCTGAGGCCCTGGGTTCGATTCCTCAGCACCACATAAGCAAAAAGAAAAAAGCCGGAAGTGGCGCTGTGGCTCAAGTGGTAGAGCGCTAGCCTTGAGCTGAAGAGCTGAGGGACAGCGCCCAGGCCCAGAGTTCAAGCCCCATGACCGGACCCAAAAAAAGCAAAAAAAAAAAAAATTAGACTTATTTCTGAAAGTATGTACAAATTCCTCAAACTGTAGGGTATCACTAGCAACAGAAGCTCACATAAGGTACTCAATAAAAGTGCAAAAGGTAAGAGCTGGGGGAAGAGAGGGCCTGTGTGGTTCAGAGCCTGCCTAGCATGTGCAAGGCCCGAGTTCAATTCCCAGCACTGGAGGGTGGAAAAAAAAAGTACAGACAGTCAACCCAAACAAACTGAACCAAAGTCTGAATAAATCGCTCTATCAGCATTTTTATAAGCTCTCTAGATGATTCTTTCTCACTCAAAAGCCATTTGTTCTGCAAAATCTTAATAAAAGAGATGAGCAGGTAAACAAAAATAAGCATCTTGGATTCTAACTGTGCTAGAAGAAAAAATATGTCAGAAAGTGACCTGGAGAACTTCTTTAAAGTGACTACTCAAGTCTTTCTTCGTAGACACT
The DNA here is from genome assembly GCF_019054845.1 of Dipodomys spectabilis. Taxonomy (NCBI): domain Eukaryota; kingdom Metazoa; phylum Chordata; class Mammalia; order Rodentia; family Heteromyidae; genus Dipodomys; species Dipodomys spectabilis. The sequence continues at coordinate 2,737,645 of NW_024870825.1, read as the reverse complement.
TGGAGCAAGGAACCCTTCATTTAAAAATAATGGTTCTCAAACTTCAGTGCACACATGAGAATCACCAGAGACCCTATAAAGGACGATGGGTACTCAGGTCTACTGCGTGGGCCATGGCTCTGCCTTCCTAGGGACAGAGAAGAGACCGGCGACACGAGTCTAAGGTTCTGCACTCTGCATACAGAGAATGGAAAGAGCGGTGAAGATTGAAACGACAAGAGCCAAACAAGCTGGCTGGGAGCAGGGCAGGACCTGGGGTGGCACCTGAGAAGGCGACTGCAGGCCATGCGGGAACCCCGGAACCCCAGGCTGGGAACGACAGGCTGTGCGCTAAAGCCTCCATGGAAGCCAGCGGCTCTTACTTACGTGACGCTGACCAGAAGACTGGGCTCGGAGCGCGGGGGGCCTTCAGGACGGGGTCCCTCCGTTCCCCCCCCCCCGCGGCTCCCCTTCAGGACGGGGTCCCTCCGTCCCCTCGGCTCCCGCGGCGCTGCCCTCTGCGCCCCACACGTCCCCTGCCAGGCTGGGGCGAGCGAGGTCCCCAGCCCGGCCCCGACGCGGCGGACGCGAGCCCGAGCCCCACGCTCCCGGGCCTGGGCTCCGCAAGGATCCCTTGGCCTGCCTCCGTGTGTGCCTTCTACTGCCCGCAGCCGGCCACGGCTCCGTCCGCGCCCGCGCCCCCTCCCCCAGCCTGCCGGGGCCCCGCGGGCGCACCTGGCTGGACGTCGCCGTCGCTGCCCCCGCCCCGGGCCCCCGCCCCACCGGGCCGGCCCCGCAGACCCACCTTGCTGGACGTCGCCGTTGCTGCCCCCCGGGATGGGCACGCTGAGCTGGCGCTCGGGCTCGGGCAGGCAGCGCAGGCAGAACGAGTGCAGGCAGGGCAGCAGCTTGGGCTCCGCCTCGCGCCGGCTCTGCAGGCTCTGCTGGCACACGGCGCAGGTGTCCAAGAGCGAGGCCGGCGGCCCCGCCGCGGGGCCCGGGCCCGCCGCCGACGCGGAGGCCGCCGAGGCCGGCGCCGACGCGGAGCTCCCGGGAGCCGCGGGGCCCGAGGCCGCAGGGGCGGCGGCGGCGGCGGTGGCGGCGGCGGCCGGGCCTGAGGAGGCCGCGGCCCCCCCGTCCTCGTCGGGCCCCGCCGCGACGCCCTCCGCGCCGGCCCGGCCGCCTTCCTCCTCCTCCTCCTCCACCAGCACCGCGGCGAGAGGCGGCTCCGCCTCCTGCGCCGCGGGCCCCGCGGCCCCGGCGGCTCCCGGCGCGCCGCCGCCGCCCCCGCCGCCGCTCTCAGCCTCGCCGCCGCCTTTGTTTTCCGCCATGTTTTCCTCTTTGAACCCGCCGGACCGCCCCGCGCCGTCCGCCGCCCGCGCCGCCGCCGCCCGCGCCGTCGCCGCCGCCGCCGCCCCCAGCCTCAGCCTCAGCCGCAGCGAGAGCGGCCCTCCGAGAGCGAGCGAACGAGCGAGCGAGAGGCGAACGCGAGAGCGCGCGCGCACGCAGCGCCCCCGCCCTCGCGTCGCGCGGTGGGGGAAGGCGGCCGCGAGGCGCGCACGCGCGGACGGACGCACGCACGCACACGCGGACGTCACGGGGGCGGAAGCTCGGAGCCCAGGGGCTCGGCGCGCAGGCGCGGACGCGGCTCGGACACACCGTCCCGGAGGCTGGTTGCGGCGGCGCGCTCGCCGCGTCGCGTCGCGTCTGTGCGTCGCGTCGTTGCGCTCGGGGAGCCTCTTAGGCCCGAAGCCGCTGGCGCTGGCGGTCTCTGAGCCGCGAGAAGAAGGGTGGAAGAGTGGCGGGGTGGGGGATCCCCGGCCGGCGGGGACCCCCCCCCCCGGAGTAGCGGTCTGCCCGGGATGGGCTGGGGGAGCCCGGGAGGAAGGACCTCCCGACAGCCATCTTTAGCTTCTGAAGACGCCTCTCGCACCTGGCCACGCACAGAACGCAGCTGCCCAAGGAGCCGTGCGGGGCGGCGAGGACGGGCGTCACCCGGACTAGGCGGGGAGGGCGTGGAGCCGGGGGGCCTCGCGCGGAGCTGGCCGGCAACTCCCCTCAGAGAGCCCGCGCAGACCCGCGAGGCGAGCAAGAGGAAAGCACCCCGGCTCCGGCCTGAAGGGGCAGAGGTAAGGGCCGCGAGGCGGGCCGGGCAGGCCTAGACTTCCTTTCTAAGGCTAAAAATCTCGGGGCTGGGAAGGTGGCTCAGTGGTAGAGCGCTTGCCTCGCATGCCTGAAGCCCTGGGTTCCATTCCTCAGCACCACATAAGCAAAAAGAAAAAAGCCAGAAGTGGCGCTGTGGCTCAAGTGGTAGAACACTAGCCTTGAGCTGAAGAGCTGAGGGACAGTGCCCAGGCCCAGAGTTCAGGCCCTAGGACAATAGATAGGCAATAAATAAACACACCAGTTCTCCTGATTGAAACCCCCAGTGTTGCAGTGGTGGGCCACACCACCACACTTTTTTGTTTTGTTTTGTTTTCTGGCAGGTATGGAGGCCTGCACTCAGGAAGGCCTGCTCTTCCCTGCCTTTCACTCACTGAGTGCTGTACCACTTGAGCCACGTGTTCATTTCTCAGTCTTTTAAGGACGTAGGCATATAAGAAACAAAATTTGAAAAATATGCATATATTTCTGTGTGCGGCCTAGGCTCCTTTAAAAGCCTCTTATCTCCCATCCCCCATCGTTTGTGCCTCTCCAGCCACACTGGCTCCAGGATGGGCTTCTAACAAGCCCAGAATCCCTGCTGCCTTGGCTTTATGCATGTGCTATTTTTTTTTTTCTACCTGGAGCACACAGCTTGGGAAGAGAGGCTTCTTCACCTTAAAAGCAGAAGCGTTGCTCAATCACTCCTAGTCCCTTTCATCCCATACTTCTCTTGGTAATTACCACTCTTCTCTGCTCTCCTCTATTACATTTCTTTTTTGGGGGGTCCAGTTGTGGGGTCTGAACTCTGGGCCTGGGTGCTGTCCCTCAGCTCTTCAGCTGAAGGCTAGCACTCTACCATTTGAGCTACAGCACCACTTGCAGCTTTTTTCTTTTTGCTTATGTGGTGCTGAGGAATCAAACCCAGGGCCTAATGCATGCAAGGCAAGTGCTCTACCACTGAGCCACCTTCCCAGCCCCCTCTATTACATTTTAAACTGGAAGGCAGGCAGCTTTGCTCTCTTCTTACTGTAATGCTAATCTCAATAATCAGATCTCAGTTTCTTGATACTGGGTTCATTTATTTGATGTTTATTTGTTTATACACAGGGTATTGCTATGTAGCCCAGGGTGGCCTCACTCTTGGCTCTCCCTGCCTCAGCTTCCCAGAGCGAAGGCACTGGCAGTAGCTATTACCAAAATTCTTGAGTGCTAAAGTGCCTCAGGGCCCATTTCAGATGGAATAGAGTACCCAGTAATACCTGTCAGGTAAAATCCTCAGAGAGGACCCTTGGCAAGGCTGCGGACCAGTACTAGTTCCTTGTGTGCCCATGAACCAGATCTGAAACCAAGCTGCATCAAGAAGTATATAATTGGTAAGGTAGCAGAAAACACTGGAGAAAGGACAGTCAGTATCCAGACAGAACTGGGACACTAAATTTCTAAAAGGAACAGGGCAGTGGTGGCTCACACCTATAATGGTACCCACTGAGGATTGACATTTGAAACCAGCCAGAGCACAAAAGTCTTTTAAGGCTCTTCTGAGGAAGTGGAACTGTGGCTCAAGTGGTAGAGTGCCAACCTTTAACTGATAAGCCAAGCAACAGTGAGAGGCCCTGAGTTCAAGCCATAATATCAAATAATAAAATGAAACTTGCTCAAAGGAAGCTGTAAGCTTCAAGCATAGCTGCTCCATCCAAGAACCTAATTTCATTTTTATTTGTATTTGTGTATGTTATTTCTTATTCTCTTTTGTCTACTTCTGGCAAGAACCACCCTTCTGGACACACTGTGAACAGACACTGTCACATGGGTAGGTACATGGCTCCAACCTGGTTAGGTTACTGATTAGCTTCTGATTGGCACCTGTGCCTCGCCACCCCAGGGCAAAACACCTGCTGCGAAGCGAGCCATTGGACAAACCAGTTTTGGGGCTGAGCAGGTCCCCACATCTGGCCCCAGACCAACTACTGGGTTTAGCTGCCAAATTCCCAGGTAGCCAGTGTTACCCATTGAGAACACTGCCCAGCCAAGCCCAGCATGTGCTGAAAAAGTTTGGTTCCCAAGAGAGGTTTTGGCTAAGCTGATTAAAAGCCTCACCTGCCTTCAGACCTGTGGGTGGATGAAGTCACCCCTCCCTCAGGGTATCTGAGTCCCTGTCACCAACACAAACTAAGTATGCAGGAAGCTGCTGGCTAGACCAAGTCTCTGGGGTCTGGATCTTTACTCCAAGACTAAATCAAGATGGAGCTAGAGCACAGAATCTGGAGGCAGGAGCTGTTTGTCCTTAACATAGGGAAGGCAACATTAAACTGAAGGCCTAAGTGAGAAAGCTCACCATAGAGAAGCCAAGGCAAACACTGAATCTCCAGATGAGGGCAGAATGGAGGCTTGGAGGGTAGCAGAGTACATTCTAATCCACCAACTGCCATGGGGGGGAGAGGGGTCCCCCTTACCCCCCTCCCCTACCTAAAATCTGGCGCTTCCAGTGGAATCCTAGCAGAATACAGGAGCTTCAAGGAATATTCCCACTGCTGTTCAGGACCTGTCGCACTACCTACCAGCTGGCCACAACCCACAGTGCACCACGCCCAGGCTGGTCCTGCTCAATCCAGGACCTGACAGGATGCACAGATTGGAAAAGTGCATCTACTTTGCTGACAGAGCCAGCCGACATTCACTCTCCTCAAGAAGGAAGAAAAATCTGTTCTACTGCTAGTTTATTCTACCTCTTTTTTATGCTTTGCCTTCAACCCTTAGCAATCCCTGATGATATCAACCTTCTCCATTATCGCACTACATTCCCACATATGGCATTTGGTGTTCCTGCAGCCTTCACATTCCACTTCTCTCCCTAGGTTCCTTATTCCTTCACCTTCCTTATTTTTACTACTTAGTTTTTAATTCTCATACAAACAGGTTTTAGCCCGGTGCCTGCAGTATTGAGGAAGCTGAGATCTGAGGATCTTGGTTCAAAGCCAGCCCAGGTAGGAAAGTCCCTGAGACTCTTATCTCCAGTTAACCTCCACAAAACCAGAAGTGTTGCTGTGGCTTGAAGTGGTAGAGCACTATCCTTAAGATGAGGAGTTCAGGGACAGCACCCAGGCCCTAAATTCGAGTCCCATGGCCAATAAAAATAAAAAATAAGATGCTGGACACCAGTGGCACACTCTGTAATCCTAGCTACTCAGGAGGCTTGATATCTGAGAGGACCATCGTTCAAAGCCAGCCCTAACAAGAAGTCTGAGAGACTCATCTCCAATAAACCACCAGAAAACCAGAAATGGCACTGTGGCTCAAGTGCTAGCCTTGAGCTGAACAGCTGAGGGACACAGTGCTCAGGCCCAGAATTCAAGCCCATGACCAGCAAAAAAAAGTAATGTGGTTGGTTATATAGGTAATATTGTTAGTGAATTTTGCTTTATGTAAATACCTGGTTGGTTGAACAAGAATTTGCCATGTAACTCAGGAGTTACATTTCCACATTGGTTGGTTGAACAAGAATTTGTCATGTAACTCAGGAGTTACATTTCCACATCAGTGGTGAGGAATGGTACATCAACCCAGCCAGCATCCCATCCTGCCAGATCATAAAAAATAACCCAGTAGAAAGACTTCAGAGGACTAAAACCCCAAACCATAGGAGCACAAGGGTTTTAAAAAGGTAATATGACAATTCTTAGCAGTCAAAATGTTAGTGAAGTAGTTAAGCTCAAAGGGGTGATAAGAATCATCAGTGAGATGAAAAAGAACATGAGCAAACACCTTGATGAAATCCAAGAGAATACAAATGAAAAGCTAAATGGAAGTAAATGCAATTAGTCAAAGGATGCCAAAGAGAATACAGATAGAGAACTGAAAGACCTCAAAAGAGATACAGAAAAATAGCTAAATTAAGGCTGGGAAAGTGGCTCAGTGGTATAGCACTTGCCTTGCATGCATGAGGCCCTGGGTTCGATTTCTCAGCACCACATAAGCAAAAAGAAAAAAGCCGAAGTGACGCTGTAGCTCAAATGGTAGAGCGCTAGCCTTGAGCTGAAGAGCTGAGGGACAGCACCCAGGTCCAGAGTTCAGGCCCCACGACCAGACCCCCCCCAAAAAATAGCTAAATGAAATAAAGTATATGTAAGACAGGAAAAAGGAATTCCATGAAGATGCAGAAACTAGGGCAAAAAGAGATGAAGTCTTAAGAGATGAAAAATACATTTGAAAGCCTATTCAAAAGGATAGAACCAATGGAAAGTGAGAGACCAGGGCTTGAAGACAAGTAAAACAAAAATATCAGGAGAAAACAAAAAGAATGATGAAATAGAAAAGATAAGTGGGGCACTGGTGGCTCAGACCTTTAATCCTAGCTACTCGGGAGTCTGAGGTCTGAGAGGAGCATGGTTCAAAGTCAGCCCTAGCAAGAAAAGATAAGCGGGGCACTGGTGGCTCAGACCTTTAATCCTAGCTACTTGGGAGTCTGAGGTCTGAGAGGAGCATGGTTCAAAGTCAGCCCTAGCAGGAAAATCTGTAAGAGTCTCATCTCCAGTTAACCACCAGAAAACTAGAAGTGGTGCTGTGGCTCAGAGTGGTAAAACACTAGCCTGGAGCAAAAGAGCTCAGGGACAGCACCTAGGCCCTGGGTTCAAACCAACAACTAAAAGAAACAATACTAAAGCTACAAGGCTGGGCACCAGTGGCTCACAGCTGTAATCCCAGCTACTCAGGAAAGCTGAGATCTGAGGATCACAGATCAAAGCAAGCCCAGGCAGGAAAGTTCATGGGACTCTTATCTCCAGTTAACCACCAGCAAACCAGAGCTGGCACTGGCTCAAGTGGTAGAGTGCTTGTCTTGAACTGAAGACCTCAGGGTCAGTGCCAAAGCCCAGAGTTTAAGTCCCACAACCAACAGGATGGGGAGGACTATAAGACTTGGTTTAAAAGACCAAACTTATGAACGATAGGCAATGCAAAAGAAATGCTAGCAAAAGACAGAAATCGTAATAGCAGAGACCTTCCCAAATCGTGAAACAAGGCTATCCAAAGAGGGACTTTAGGACTCTAAACAGAAGAGATATTCGGTGCATATTATTGTTAAAACATTAAGTGCCTTGAGAAAGGAAAGTGAATTGAAAGCTGCAAGAGAGAAATGCCAATCTACATACAAAGGCATACCCCTCAGAAAAACTAGCTCACAAACAGAAATCTTAGAATGAAAAAAAGCATTGTCTGCTGTACTTAAAAGTGCCGAAAGAAAACACACCTAGGTTACTCAACCAAGCAAAGATGTTTTTCGTAACAGGAAAAATAAAATTTTCTGGGAAAAACAAAAACTAAACCAGCACATCAGAAGATACTCAAAAGCATCTTGGGCACACAGAAGATGATAAATATAACCATGAAGACGAGGGACAAGCTGGGCAACAGTGGCACATGCCTACAATCCTAGCTACTTAAAAGGCTGAGATTTGAGGATATTGGTTTGAAGCCAGCCCAGGCAGGAAATCCATAAGGCTTTTATTGCCAGTTAAACACCCAAACTGGAAGTGGAGCTGTGGCTCAAATGATAAGAGTACCAGCATTGAGTACTAAAGCTCAGGGACAGTGCCCAGGCCCTGAGTTCAAACCTGAAGACCAGCAACATTCCCCCCACAAAAGGGACAAAACAAATCGCACTCGAGGAAATCACAGAAACAGATATCACTATATACCTTTCAGTGCCACAGCACCACTTCTGGCTTTTTCTGTGTATGTGGTACTGAGGAATTGAACCCAGGGCTTCATGAATACTAGACAAGCACTCTACCACTGAGCCACATTTCCAGCCCTTTTCTTGTGTGTGTCAGTACTGGAGCTGACCTTCAAGGCCTCAAATTGTTCAAGCTTCCTTGCTCAAGGCTGGTGCTCTACAACTTGAGCCATAGCTCCAATTCTGGTGGCTTTTGCTGGTAAACTGGAGATAAGAATCTTACAGACTTTACTGCTGGGTTGACTTTGAATCACAATCATCAGATCTCAGCCTCCTGAGTAGCTAGGATTACAGGCATGAGCCACTGACATCCAGAAATCACTGTATTTTTTAAAAAAGTAATCTAAAAGAACTATAATAATCATTGGTGTGCATTAATACTTTTTTTCTTTTTTGTACTGGCATGGAGGCTTGAACTTAGGACTGCAAATTCATGTTTGGCTTTTTCTAACAAGGCTGTATCTCTACTACTTGAGCCATACCTCCACTTCTGGCTTTTTATTGTTTAATTGGAGATAAGAGTCCCCGGATGTGTCTGTAGAATCCCAATTCCTGCAAATACATCCACTGACTCAGGAAAAAAAAAAAAGAACAAAGAGTCTTCGCCGTGCGGCAACTACACACCACTCATTGGGCAGTGAGTGGAACATAGCAGTCAGGCTCTTACCCATGACTTCTAAAAGAAAAACCACACACAGCTGACAGTGTACAGTGACAGAAGCCAAACCAGCAGTCAATAATCACAAATACAATTTCCAAGAAACAAAGCAGTAAATGGGAAGTAAACACCACGTTCTGGCATTTTTCCTTTGTTAGGGGGTTTAACTGATGTTTACCAAAACATGCTCCAAGCTTCCTATTTACCAAAACACATTTCACACCTCCTATTTACCAAGGCTAAGACCAAAGGAACCCCCTTCTCTGGTCCCAGGCTTTTCTTGAATTCTGTTGTTTACGTTTCTGTAACCTGATGTTTAACAACTTAGTTCACTCCCTAATTCACTTTGGATCTTTCCTTTGGAATTTCTCTTTAATAATTAACCTGGAGTTTCTCTCTACAAAGAGGTTCTGCCTTAAATGCTTTGCCTTATTTTATTATTTAGTGGTCATGGGGCTTGAACTCTGGGCCTGGATGTTGTCCCTAAGCACTTTACCACTTGAGCCACAGCGCCACTTCCGATTTTCTGGTAGCTAATTGGAGATGAGTCTCATAGACTTTCCTGCATGGGCTGGCTTTGAACCGTGATCCTCAGATCTCAGCCTCCTGAGTAGCTAGGATTGGAGGCGTGAGCCACTGGAGCCCAGCATGCTGTTTTTAATAATAATTCCATTCTGTCTCTGATTTCACATTTTACATGTCTGCCTATATTGGCCAGGAATTAGGATAATCAGATCTCAACCTTCACAATTATGGCCTAGCTTGGACTGCATTAATATTTTTGTCAGAAAGTGAAATTCAATCTGGGCACTGGTGGCTCGTGCCTTATCCTAGCTTCTCAGAGGCTGGGTGCTAAGGATAGTTTGAAGCCAGCTGAGCAGGAACATCATGAGACTTTTTTGTTTTTGTCAGTCATGAGGCCTGAACTCTGGGCCTGGGCACTGTCCCTCAGCTCTTCAGGTCAAGGCTAACACTACGACTTGAGCCATAACTCCACTTCCAGTCTTTTTCTGCTTATGTGGTGCTGAGGAATCAGGCCTCATGCATGCAAGGTAAGCACTCTACCGCCACCTTCCTAGCCCATCAAGATGCTCTTATCTCCAGTTAATCACTAAAATTTGGAAGTGGAATGGTGTCTCAAGTGGTAGAGTTCCAACCTTGAGCACAAAAGATCAAGACAGTGCCCAGGCCCTGAGTTCAAGCCTATAAGAACTAGCACCAAAATAAAATAATAAATAAATAAACAGAAGTCCAATGGGAAGGGCAAACAAAGGAGAAGGCAACAATACTTGATAAGAAATGTACTCTGGGAAGGTGGTTCAATAGTAGAGTGCTTGCCTTGCATGCATAAGGCCCTGGATTCAATTCCTCAGCACCACATAAGCAGAAAAAGCTGGAAGTGGTGCTGTGGCTCAAGTGGTAGAGTGCTAGCCTTAAGCTGAAGAGCTGAGGGACAGTGCCCAGGCCCAGAGGTCATGCCCCATGACTGGCAAAAAAAAAAAAAAAAAACTGTACGCATAACCTTGCCCATGTAACTGTAAACCCTCTGTACAGTATTTTCATAATAAAAATAAGTGGAAGTCCATATGGGATTATGTCTAAGTCTTAACTCTGAAAAGAACTTAAATAGTTCTAATAAATAAAACACGTAAGTACACTTAATTGTCTTCGTTTCCTCAGGTAATGGGATGGAACTGTTAGGAGGTGCTACCTGGGTCATTTGAGTTCTCTCTTTGGTGCTACGGTGCTGAGTAAGTACTGTACAATAGCACTTGGTTCTCTCATTTCTGACAGTTTTGCTTGTTTTAAGAAAGAATCTTCAAGCCCCACAACTGACCAAAACCAAACAACTAGTTACTGCATTTTCCAGGCTTTTCCCAAGCTACCCCACATAGCTGGGGTTAAAAGCATATGTAACCATTCTGCCTATTTAGCTTTTTCATGGTCTTGCGCCCTCTATGGTCAGAGAAGAACACTACAAGAAATAAGAAATAGCTTATTTTTTTGTTGGTTTTGTTTCATTTAGTTTTTTTTTGCCAGTCACAGGGCTTGCACTCTGGACCTGGGCACTGTCCCTCAGCTCTTCAGCTCACAGCAAGTGTTCTACCACTTGAGCTCTTCTGTTTTCTAGTGGCTAATTGGAGATAAGCGTCTCACAGACTTTCTGCCCAGGCTGGCTTTGAACCAAGATCCTCAGATCTCAGCCTCCTGAGAAACTAGGATTATAGGCATCAGCCACCAGTGGCACTCAGCTCATTTTTGTTTTCAGTAGGAGGGTTTACCAGTGTAGATTGAAAGGAATCTTCAGATTTGTTCAAGAGTACAGTCACAGGACATGGACATGTATCCAAGAGGCTGTTCCCCTTTCCTGCTCTATATTACCTCATCTAATGCTGACTTTGCTTTAAATGAGCACATTTATCTCTATTCATGATGTTAGAATCTACTAACAATCACTTTGAGGTGGGATAAATTGAGGAAGAGCCCTGGCTAAGGCAACTCAGAAGCATGGTAATTAGAAACACAGAAGAGGGGCTGGGAAGGTGGCTCAGTGGTAGAGCACTTGCCTTGCATGCATGAGGCCCTGGGTTCGATTCCTCAGCACCACATAAGCAAAAGGAGAAAAGCCGGAAGTGGCACTGTGGCTCAAGTGGTAGAGCGCTAGCCTTGAGCTGAAGAGCTGAGGGACAGCGCCCAGGCCCAGAGTTCAGGCCCCACGACCGGACCCAAAAAAAAGAAACACAGAAGAACCATCTTTGCTTCAAAGAGAGACAGCAGGATGCATCCTTCCTGAGAGATGCATTCCTCACCCCAACAATTAACATTTGTGTGCCTTCATGAGAGAACTGCTTCCCCAAAACTTAAGCAGCCTCCCACCCAAAATGGAGACAACAGGGCACCTTCCTTATTTCAAGGATAAGGATCTGTTTTATGGCAGGATGCATTCTTACGTGGAAAGAGTGCCTAAAACATCCAAAAACTCAGAAAGTGTAATGCCAGGAGTGATTAGAGCAGAGATGAAACACCTGGCTTTCCATCACTGTAAAGCCAGCCTCCCCTGCCTTTACTCTGAACACCCTGACCCATAGCAAAGAGCTATAGGTCTTCCGTCTCTCCCTGAGAGTGCCCACACTCGGTTAGAGTGTGCCTCTTCTTCCTGCTCATCTGTCTGCTTTTTTACTACTTGCCTGCTTGCCTACTGACTCAGTGAGGCTCCAAGTTTCCTTACCATCGTGACTTGTCCAGAAATTCTTATTCTGTGATCAAAGTCAAGGATCCTAAGTGAAGAATCCCTACTTGTTTATTTTTGTCAGTTGTGGGGCCTGAACTCTGGGTTGGGTGCTGTCCCTCAGCTCTTTAGCTCAAGGCAGGCACTCTACCACTTGAGCCACAGCGCCACTTCCAACTTTGTCTGCTTATGCGGCACGGGAGGAATCAAACCCAGGACCTCATGCATACAAGGCAAGCACTCTACCACTGAGCCACCTTCCCAGCCCTACACTTCAGGGTTTTTTTTTTTTTTTTGCTGGTTGATTGAAAACAATCTCATGGACATTGCAGCCCAGGCTGGCTTCATACCTCAGCCCTCAGATCTTAGCTTCCTGAGTCACTAGGCTCACAGGTGTGAGTCACTGGCACCCAGCACAAGTGGCAGAGTGGGCACAGCCAGACCTCTGTGGCATGGTGGGGGGCCTGTGGCACAGCGCTGTCCGGGGACAACATTCTCACAGGGTCAAGGTGGAAGGGGTGGCAATCCTACCAGCACATTCTTCATGCCTCGGGACACACCTGGCCCTGCCTCAGGTGAGTGCACTCTCTGGGGAGAACCAGACATAGAACAGTCAGCCACTGAACCAGTAAGCTTGGGCTCACCAAAGACAGGGAGGAACCCGCCACACAAGGACTGTGGGACAATCTCGCACTGTGTGATACAGTGATAGATCTGTGTGGGACAGTCTTGCACCGAGTGATAGATCTAGAGGCTGTGGCAAAGACCGAGAACTTTGCCTCTGGCGAGGCCTCCATGGGAGAAGAGCAAAGAGTGGAAGAGAAAGAGCCAGAAAGTTACTAAAACACATCCTAGGTGAGGGGTGTACCTCCGTGTAGCTATGTGTCACAGTGTATGTGTACAGTCCCAACACCACAACCAAAACAAACAGAAATGTCCATAAGGCCCTGAGTTAATCTTAGCACCATCCCCAGCTGCCAAAAATTCCCCTTCTCGAACTTGGGGGTTTTAGACTACCTATGAATTACTTGACACCTATCTCTCAAGAAAAAAAAAGCTGGGCACTGGTGGCCCACACCTGTCATCCTAGCTACTCAGGAAGCTGAGATCTGAGGATCACAGTTCAAAGCCAGCCTGGGCAGGAAAGTCGTGGTGAGACTCTTATCTCCAATAAATCACCAGAAAACCAGAAGTGATGCTGTAGCTCAAGTGGTAGAGCGCTCACCTTGAGCTGAGGAGCTGAGGAACAGTACTCAGGCCCAGAGTTCAAGCCCTACCACTGACCAAAAGAAAAAATTGTAACAGTTACTGATTTTTTTTTTTTTGGTCACTTGTGGGACTTGAACTCTGGGCTTGGGCGCTGTCCCTGCATTCTTCAGCTCAAGGCGAGCCCTCTACCGCTTAAGCCACAGGCCACTTTCAGTTTTCTGGTGGTTTATTGGAGATAAGAGTCTCACAGACTTTCCTGCCTGGGCTGGCTTTGAACCATGAGCTTCAGATCTCAGCCTCCTGAGCTGCTAGGATTACAGGTGTGAGCCACTGATGCCTGGCAGTTACTTTTATGGCTATTTCCTAGACCAAATCATGTCTTCTATCAGGAAAAATATCCCTACTCTCCACTACAGAAATTTTATCATCATAACAAGTCTGTTACATTTTTCTTCTAACAAAAAAAACCCCAAATTCAGCCAGGTGCCTGTGGCTCACACCTCTAATCCTAACTGCTCTGGTGACTGAAATCTGAGGACTCCTGAGTATTAAAGATTACAGGTATGAGCCACTGTACATCCTTTTTGATTTCTCTAGTTTTGTATGTCAGAACTCTGTTCACAGTGGCACCTAAGTAAAACTGGTGTGATCAAAGAATTACTGGGGATTTACGGATCAGGAGTGTGTGAAGACTGGGGCGGCACTGGCCGCAGAAGAGACTTTCAGATGTTTTCCTTTCCCCTTTTTTGTTTTTGCCTGTCTCCTCCCACCTACACAAGCTTTCTCTGCACACAGCCAGAGGCAATTCCAGAAATACATGTCCACAGGCTAACAATCTATGAGGAAGGCAAACACACCCATTTAGAATACTAGGGAATAACTCTCACTGGCCTGGTCTGGAGTCAGGTCGAGTTCTCTTACTCAGAAATGTGGCCAGGGCCTGGGGTACAGGGATTGGCCAGGCCTGCATCTAGTATCTCACCTGTGCTCTTGGGGTCAGAGTCCTGCAGGGGTTCTTGAGTAGACTGGAGGGAAGAGAGCTGGGCAGATGACAGTGTCTCTGTTCTAACCTGAGTTGAGAGAGGGCTTCTCCTGAGTAGGGCCAAGAGGAGAAGCAGCCCATATCTTTCTGCATTTTTTTTGGGGGGGGGGGGGGGTTCGGTCATGGGGTTTGAACTCTGATCCCTGAGCTCTTTGGCTCAGAGTGAGCACTCTACCACTTGAGCCACACTGCCACTTCCGGTTTTCTGGTGGTTTATTGGAGATAAGAGTGTCCCGGAAGGCTGGGATGTAGCTCAGTGGCAAAGCACTTGCCTAGCAAGTGCAATGTCCTGGGTTCGATCCCCAGTACCAAAAAAGAAAGGACAAAAAAAATACAGTTAAAAAAACCCCAAACAAACAAAAAAAAAACCCTGCCGGGCGCTGGTGGCTCATGCCTGTAATCCTAGCTACTCAGGAGGCTGAGATCTGAGGATCCCGGTTCAAAGCCAGCCCGGGCAGGAGAGACCGTGAGACTCCTATCTCCAATAAACCACCAGAAAACCGGAAGTGGCGCTGTAGCTCAAGTGGTAGAGCGCTCGCCTTGAGCTGAAGAGCTGAGGGACAGCGCCCAGGCCCAGAGTTCAAGCCCCACGACCGACCAAAAAAAAAAAAAGTATCACGGACTTTCCTGCCCTGGCTAGCTTTGAACCGTGATCCTCAGATTTCAGCTACCAGAGCAGTTAGGATTAGAGGTGTGAACCACAGGCACCTGGCTGAATTTGGTTTTTGTTAGAAGAAAAATGTAACAGACTTATTATAATGATAAAATTTCTGTAGTGGAGAGTAGGTATATTTTTCCTGATAGAAGACATGATTTGGTCTAGGAAATAGCCATAAAAGTCAGTAACTGCCAGGCAGAAGTGGGGCTGTGGCTCAAAGCGGTAGAATGCTAGCCAAGAGCAAACAAAAACAAAAAAAAAACCCCTCAGGGACAGCTTCCACGCCCTGAGTTAAAGCCCCACAACAGACAAAATGGGCTGCCTCCTGCAAGTTCCTGTGCAATCCTAATATGGCAGCCCTTCACCATCTCCTTGGAAGATTCCTTTGTGCCTTTGCTTTTTCCCTGAGAACACATCTTGCAGTGTGGTTTTGGAGCAAAATCCTCAGAAAAAGGAATGTGAGCTCTCATTAGGTGTTGTGGCGCATACCTCGGGAGGCTGAGATATGAGAATGGTGGTTTGAAGTCAGTCGGGGCAGGAAAGTCCACAGGACTCTTGTCTGTAATCAGCCACCAGAAAACTGGAAGTGGTGCTGTGGCTTAAAGTGGTAGAGTGCTAGCCTCCAGCAATAAAACTCAGGGACAGTGTCCAGTTCAAGGGCAAGCCCCACAGCCGCCAAAAAGGAAAACAAAAAACTCTCATGTGACCAAAATACCTTTATCCTTGCAAATCTGGCATTGTACAGTCTGAGGTCAGAAATGTGCTTATGAACTCTGAAAACTCGTCTCCTTCTAGAGTCCAGAGTTGATACTGAGAAGCCTTGAGGATGTGAATCTTAAAAACTATTAAAGAGATTTCTTCTCCCCTTCCCTTCCACCCGCCCCCCCCCCCCTTCCTTGTTGTCTGTTGAAATAAGACACTTACTGGGCTGTCCACGACTCCTCTTCTGTGTGGTTACTACTTATGTGGAGGTGAATCTGTTGGAAGCTCTCTGTGTGCGCAGGTGGGGTTGGCTGTGTTGCACTGCCCTGTGACCATGCACGGTCACTTGCTAGGATAAAGCCCCAATTCCAACAACTTGATTTCTCTTCTCCTGGGCTGGTCATATTTTCCACAAGTCAGAATTTCTGACTTAGGTCCTAGCACTCCCTGCCCATGCATTCAGAATCCATCCTAAAGGCAGACCTGTGACTCTCCAATGGCCCTGCATCAAGCCTCAAGGGCAGCCAGAGCAGAACGCCCAACGCCCTGAGCCATGGTGGTAAACTGTCAGTTAGGGAGTCACAGTCCAAGCAAAGCCGTGCTCTCCCTACCCTGGTTGGCTGCCTTAAGCCCCTGGTGTGTCTGCTTGCCTCTTGCCACGTGGAGCTCTGCAGTAGCCCTAACATGCTCTGTGACCCACTCTCAAGGGTTCTAAAAAGACATTGGATTTAGGGCCCACTGGATATGCGTGTATGTCTACTTTGCTGTCCATGGAGCAACTTTAGTACTCAATCACTGGGGAAAAAAACATCTAATTTTATTTTTTGAGTCGGTTGTGGGGCTTGAACTCTGGGCCTGGGCGCTGTCCTTCAGCTCTTCAGCTCAAGGAAAGTGCTCTACACCACTTGAGCCACAGTACCACTTCCAGTTTTCTGATGGTTTACTGGAGATAAGTTTTATGGACTATCTAGCCTGGGCTGGCTTTGAACCATGATCCTCAGATTTCATCCTCCTGAGTAGCCATAGCCACTGGCGCCCAGCCCACTTTAGGTTTTTTTAGTGGATAGTTAATTGGAGGTAAGTATCACGATCTTTTCTAACCAGTCTGGCTTTGAACTGTGATCCTCAGATCATAGAAGGCTGAGACCTTCTGAGTAGCTAGATTGACATGTGTGAGCTACTGACACCTGGTCATTTATACTTTAAATTCCTTCAAGTGGAGGAATAAGCCCCCACTGGACAGCTGCTGCTTTTGTGGTCCTGCAGATGGTACCCAGGCAAGCGCTGGCATGCTGAGCCAAAACCCCGGCCCCAGGCCGACACTTCCTAGCCATGAAATGCTGCCCAACTCCCTACAACTTCTGGAGAGGTGCTGTGAGGATCATCTTCCTCCGGTGCACACCTGGTCCAGCTTGTTTCCAGCCTGTGGGTCCCTAGTGTTCAAGTCTCAGAACCTGACAGTCCGGAACAGTTTATTTTGGCTGCATTTCCTAGGTTTGGTGCTTGGTGCCCAGTAGCTTTGGGCCCAGGGCTGAGGCAGGCAAGGTGGTGGGAATATGGCAGAGGCCTGACAGGAAGGTTCCACATGTCCCTCAAGGGCACCCCTTACACCAGGCCCACCTCCTATGGGGATGGGGCACTCAGTAACACCATACACACTCACCGCTGGGCCTTTGGGGTACTGAAGATTGAGGCTACAGCCAAAAGAAAAAAAAAAGATTAATCTGATGGATTACAGATGGACAACTTGGAAGGAAAAGTGAGACTTCATCTTCAAGATATTCAGCAAAAAGCCTGGCTGCAATCATGGTTCAAGTGGCCAAGCACCAAGCAAGCCTGAAACTGAATTCAAAAGCTGGTACTGACCACTCCCCTCCCCCCCCCCCCCCAAAAAAAAGATTTTGCTGGAGTGGAGATCTGATTGTGGTTCAAAGCGAGCCTGGGCAGCAAAGTCTGAGAGACTCTTACCACCAATAAACTTAGAAAAACCCAAAGTGGTGAAATGGTTCAAGTGGTAGAGCACTCACTAGTCATGAGCACAGAGACTCAGGGACAGCACCCAGTCCCTAAGTTCAAGCCCCAAGACCAGCAAAAGAGAAAAGATTTTAACTGTGGTATCTGCTCCTGGCCCGAGGGCTTATGTTTTATCTTGAAATGCAGACACTATCATTTGCATTCAGAATGAGTCCCAATGCAAACCCAGTGTGAACCTCACCAAAATGGCACATTCCAGTGCCAGAGCCAATCCTACAGCTCAATCATGCAGCATCTGGGTGAGTAGATGAGAGCCAGGCTGGGTGCCCCCATGGCTGTGCTGGAGGCAGCTCACAAAGCCACCGGCATCTGGCTGTGGCCTTCAGCTTTGCTCAGACCCATCCCCAGGCCCAAATTCTGATCACCAGGTAGCATAGGTTTCACTCAGCATGGTGCTTTCCATCAGGTTCTCCTGTGAAATTTCAGGTGAGTACCCATGACCCCTAAGCTGGCATCCAACCACAGATGATGCCACAAGCAGAGGAATGGAATTCCAGGGAGCTCATTTCCTGGTG
This sequence comes from Dipodomys spectabilis, assembly GCF_019054845.1. Classification (NCBI taxonomy): domain Eukaryota; kingdom Metazoa; phylum Chordata; class Mammalia; order Rodentia; family Heteromyidae; genus Dipodomys; species Dipodomys spectabilis. Next base: position 2,719,743 of record NW_024870825.1, on the reverse strand, counting down.
CAGGGCAAGCAGCATGCATCAAGATTCTCTTCCTAAAGGAAAGTAGGTCTCTCAAGGTAAACCTGGCTAAAGGCAGTCAGCAATATTCAGGTCACAGCTTGAGTGATCTACTGTCTTGACATTTCTTCCATCAGATTAACCTGTTACCTTTAGATTTAGCCACCAAAGTCTCAGGGCGTGAACAAAACGAGTGCAAGCTGGGTGCTGCTGGCTCACACCTGTAATCCTAGGAGACTGAGATCTGAGGTTCCATTCAAAGCCAGCCCAAGCAGGAAAGTCTCTAAGACTCCTATCTCCAATTGACCACTAGAAAGCCAGAAGTGGAGTTGTGGCACAAAGTGGTAGAGTTCTAGCCTTGAGCACAAAAGCACTGGGATGGTACCCAGACCCTGAGTTCAAGCCCACGACAGACCCTTACCCACCCCCCCCACCCAAAAGGCAAACTCCTTGCCACAGTGAAGAGGAGTTCCAGTAGTCCTTATTTCCATCTAAAACCCCGTGAGCAAGAGCTTTACTGTTGGCAGGACAGTCATGCCCTAGCCAGAAGTGCCCATAAAGCTCCTCCTCTAGCCTTTTCTACAAACCTGGATTGGCAGTATGGACACAGCAAAGTCCCACTTCTCAGTACCAGTTTTGTAGCTGTCTCAACAGTCACGGAGATAATCAAGATCAACCATTATACTTGGTGATGAATAATGTTCAGAATTACTTCTTTATTAGAATCATAAATCAAAAGTTGCCAGCTTCTTGTATATTCTGGAAACCATAAATTAAGGACCCTGACTACAACACAGTCCAAGTCATTAAAAGTTAATTCTATGACAGAATTATTCTAGTCCCTTATTTTGAGAGCCTATATTTTTATAACTATAAAAATGCTACCAGGTTGAAAATCTTTATTTCACTAAGAAATACAATCACTGCAGGGGCACAAACATTTGTGGTCTGTGAACAGTCTGATCCAGTGCCCCAAGAGCCGCAGCCCTCCATTTCTATAGGTCAGAAAAAGAGCAGGGCCTGACAACATGTGAAACCCCAACTGCTTTTCCTTTCTACCCACCAAATCAGCCTTTTCACGAGTCTGTGTGTGTGTGTGTGAGATAGTACTGGGGTTTGAACTCAGGGCCTTACACTTGCTAAACAGGTGCTCTACCACCTGGGCCACACCCCAGCCCTTTTCAGAAGTCTTGCCGGATGTTTTCTTTGTTTGCCTCTCCATGCTGCTGCTTAATTTGATAGATTTCATTTTCCAGTTGCACAATAGTCCGTTCAATCTCATAATTCTTACTGACCAGAGATACCCAACTAGAAAAGGAAAAACATTGTAAAAAGGAAAAATTACTCCAAGTAAAATTTCTCCTAGAGTTTAAATGCATATGCAGTTTCACTGAAGAGCCACAGCACTGTTACCTTTCCTCTTAAAAAGCAAGATGCATAGTGGAGGAGATGGGTGAAGGGCACGCGCGCACGTGCGTGCGTGCGCACACACACACACACACACACACACACGCGCGCGCGCGCACACACACACACAAACACGGCACAGTGGAGGAGATGAAGGGCACACAGGTTATTACTTCTTACATGCGCATGTAAGTCTACAATTGCCTCGAAGTTAACTAAAAGTAGTGGCAGCAGCAGTAAGACAAGTGACAGGGAAATAATGGAAGGTGATACAGGAGTAAAAGAAAACTGGGCAGATGTAATCTACTAAAAATGATGGACACTTCCCTTCTCCTTGGTTCCTGACGTGACAGGCGGGCTCACAACATGGAGATAAGGAAATGAAGAGAAGATGGGGAGACAGGAAAGAGGAATGACACCAGAATTCATGACTATATTTACAGATGTGTTTATCTTGTTTGAAGACAAGGTGTCACTAAGGAGCCCAGACTGTCCTAGAATTTGTGATTCTCCTGCTTTAGCTCGCACGTGCTAACACAGATTTTTATTTATGAATTTGCATAAATTCTATCCGCAGAAGAACATCTCAAAAACAAAACATAGAAAGGGAAAAAGTGAAGCAAAAAAGTTTCAAGTTATGGAATTTCCTTTGTTACAAGACTGAAAAACAAAAAAAAATTTAAAGGGTGATCAAATTCAGCAATGGAACTCGCTAGATACTGCTGAAAATGAACGACTAGTGGATGGGGATGGGAGGGAAAAACTGGGAAAGGTCATGGGAAGGGGTGATACTGTCCAAAAAGAAATGTACTCTTCACTTATATAACTGTAACCCCTCTGTACATCACCTTTATAAGACCAATTTTTTTTAATTTTTAAAAAAGGTTCTGAAATTAGCAGATAGTTGTACAATATTGTTAATGTATAAAAAAAAAACAAACACCACAGGTTTATATCCTTTAATTTAGGTCTTATGGTAAAATTATATCTCAATGAAACAAATTGCCAAAAAAATTTCTTAAATAGGGCAGGATATAGCTTAGTATGGTGCCTGCTGAGCATATTCAAGGCCCAGGGTTCAATTCCAAGAACTGACCAAAACAAAAAGATCAGAATATAGGAAGGTTCTACTAAAAGCCAAAAACACTGGTCTAAAACAGTGCTCCTCTTAGCAATGGTTTCATTCTTATAACTTCTGGCTGGTTTCTACACCCACACTTCAGAAAAGGACAGATGAGAAACAGTGAAGGGCAGAAAATGGCAGCATTCCATTGGAATTCTGCTTGAACCTTACTGAACCACATCTTGGCATGTGCTGAGAAACAGTGCAGTGGAGTTAGACACTCACTTGGACTCCATCTCTCTCAGCTTAGATCCAGCTGTGAGCTGCATGTTCTTTCGCTGCCAGTTTAAATCTTGGATATGTTTCCTGTAAAGAGTTATTTACACAACCCTACTGCATTTTAACAAGACCAAAATCAATGGAAAAAGTAATAACCAAAACAAGACAGTCTCTTTAGAAAAACATATATACACAGTAATAGACTAATTCAGGAATTTATTTCTCAATTACAAATTTCATAAGACATGCTCAGTGTGACAAGTAAAACCACCCCAGTCGTGCAGACTGTGAGTCAACACTCCCACCTCCCACCTCTCTTCACCCCTTCCTGAACTGCTGTTGGATTTTGTGGACACAGTAATCATGTTCAAGTCTAACTGCCTTTGAGAGATATCCCAAGAATGAAGAGTTCCAAGTGCAGTGGGTAGAGGTGGCCCTCAGGGTGGTTACCTAAGGTCATCTTGTGCAGCCCAGACCTGATTTCTGGTCTTTATAGTGAGAGAAGGGGGCACAACGCCTCTGGCCACAGGACCCCTGGCACTGCTAGGGGACCATCCAATCAAGGTCATCAACCGATGTGGTCTCTGACCTCGGGACTCCAGAACTAAGTCAAAATAGGCCTTTTCTTTAAAACTCATCAGTGTATGGTATGTTATTAGCAAAAGAAAATTGGTTAAAGTCAGTCCTTCCAGATTTCCTTCCTATCCATGCACATATACAGAAATCTTACAGAAGCAGATTATGAGTTACCCTGCACCCTACCCCCCCTGTCAGGGTGTCTTTTCAGTTTGCAGACTTGTAAGTGCCAGAAGTGGAGATGTTTCAGACTTCCAGCCTATTTCTCCTCCACTCAGCTGGAGCAAATCCAAGGCTGGACAAAGAGTGGATCAAAGATACCACAGTAAGTCCCATGCATCTGGACAATTGCTAGGTGCTAATAACTTTTTTTAAAAGGCCAATTAATCTAGGCTGGGAATGTGGCTTAACGGTGAGAGTGCTTGCCTACCATAAATGAAGTACCACATTAAAAAAAAAAAAAAAAGATAAAAGTGCCAATCTACTACTAAAATGAAGGAAATTTCTTGCATTCCAACTGGATACACTTGAAGTACATCAGAGGATGGCTGGCCTGGCCACCTAGTCCTGCCAGCAAGTGACTCCAGGCCTCACATACCCAAAAGGATGTCAAAGAAAGAGTTCTGTCTGCTTTGAGCAGAATCCTGGCTGTGAAGGTTCAGCATCTCTGGTTAGGGCTAGGCGTAATTAACCACATGATGATTCAATTCTGTCTGAGGAACACTCCACATGACGCCCTGCCAACTGCACTGTTTTTATGTGTGCACCCATACTGGGGTGTGGACTCAGGCCTGCTGCTCTTAGCTCAACACAGTGCTTTACCACTAAGCCACAGCTCCACTGCCAGCTTTCTGGAGGTAAGAGTATCACAGACTTCCTGTGTGGGCTAGTTTTGAATCATGATCCTCAGACCTCAGCCTCTCGAGTAGCTAGGATTACATGAGCCACCAGCACCCGGCTCTGATTAGATTTTGTTTGAAGTACAAATCCCTTCATACTGCAGAAACTTCATTTCACTTATTGTTTGTTGTTGCTGTCTGGGTTCTTTGTAAAACAATCTCACTACTGTAATCCAGCCTGGCCTCAATCTCTGCCCCACCTTCTAGAATACTGGCATTACCGGCGTGTACCACACTGCCCATAGTCTGCTCCTTTTTGTAGTCAAAAACATTATTTGGAGCTTCCCCCAGCTCACTTCTCACAGAGCAGTAACTATTGAGAGCATCAAAGGTGAAGGTCGGGGCTGGGAGGGTGGCTCAGTGGTAGAGCACTTGCCTTGCAAAGGTGAAGGTGTACAAGGCCCCCTTTCACATGTGACCACAGTCTCAGTGGTTCTTTTCCCCCACTCTAAATTTATTAAAAACAACAGAAAAATAATTTACCTTAACTTCTGAAGCTCTTTCTGTGCATGCTCAATCATATGAACCAAATTTCTAAGGAGGAAGAAGAGCAAAGTCAGACAAGGATAAACAGAAATTTAAAAGCAATATTGTTGGGCGCCCATGGCTCATGCCTGGGATCCTAACTACTCAGGAGGCTGAGATCTGAGGCTCTCGGTTCAAAAGCCAGCCTGGGCAGTGAAGCCTGTGAGACTTTGATCTCCCAACTAATAATGCAAAAAAGCTGAAAGTAAAGGTGTGGTTCAAGTGGTAGAAAAAGCTCAAGGACAGTGCCCAGGCCAAGTATAAGTCCCAAGACTAGTGCACGTGCACACACACACACACATTTTCCTACCTAGGATGGCTTTGAACCACGATCCTCAGATCTCAGCCTCCTGGTAGCTAGTAGGACATGTGAGCCACCGGCTCAGGGCATGTCCCTTCTCTGAATTGCTGTCATTTATAAACATCAGCCAACAAAGCAAAATTGTACCCATACTGCCAGAAACTGGTTCCTGCATAGTTGTCTTCACAACTAGCTAATGGTTCTAGAAGACAAGAATCATCTTTTTTTGCATTTGAAACAGATTTCTCAGCTCTTCTGTTAAGATTTCCTAATCACTCAGATCCCATTTATTCTTTTTTTCTGCTTATAATACTCATATCATGAGTTGTTTGTACATGTCATAAAAATTTAAAACAAAATTCTGATGATCTGAGAATGATACCCATCATTCCATTGTGTCATTTTATATTCATTTTAAGAATAGTTTAACAAAAAGCTTTTACAATCATGAGGTTCAATGGTCTTTTCCCCTATGAGATTAACATATTCAGCATATTGTAAGGATCAAAGGAGCCCCAGAGCTAATAAAGCAGCTTAATTTCACAAACTAGCAAAATCCATTAAAAAAAAAATTTTAAATGCATGCCAGTCACTGGGCTTGAACTCAGGGCCTGTGTACTGTCCTTGGAGCGTCTTTTCTGCTCAAGGCTGGCGTTTTATCACTTGACCCAAAAGTCTACTTCTGGCTTTTTTGATAGTTTTGTTGGAGCTAAGAGTCTCATAAGTCTTTCCTGCCTGCCTGGCTTCAGACCGTGATCCTCATATCTCACTCTCCTGAGTAGATAGGATTACAGGTGTGAGCCATCCATACCTAGCTGGCCATAACTTAACTGTTATGTCAACTTTCTGAGTGCTGGGATTACAAGTTGTGAGCCATTATGCTCAGCTCAGCAAAATCCCTTCTGCTATTCCTTGATCCTCAGACCTATGAGTCAGCTGTAACCCCATTCCTACTTGTAATTGTTCATGAACCTGTGAGTTCCCACTTCCAGCTGAGGCCAAGCAAGGAGGAGCTCTGCAGTTTTTCCTTCTGAGCTTTGTTTAGTACACACTAATTAGGAGCTACGTTAGGTCCCTCGGCACTCTTGAACTGTAAGTGGGGTTCAAAGCAGTAGCCTATCAGGGTACAGTTCCAGGACAGGATCCTGAGTCAAACCCCTCACCTTACTTTTCTGTTCTAATTGTTATCTTTCTCCCACATTTATTAAACACCCAAGTATCAATGTCTGAAGTTCCACTGACTAAAAGAGCAGCATGACTGATAACAAAAGCTGAGTCTGGCACTGGTGGCTCATGCCTATAATCCTAGCCACTCAGGAGACTAAGACCTTGAGGATCGCAGTTCAAAGCCAGACCAGGCAGGGAAGTCCACGAGACTCCCATCTCCAATTACTACCAGAAAACAGTAGTGGTGCTATGGCTCAAGTAGTAGAGCAATAGCCTTGAGCTAAAGAGCTGAGGGACAGGGCTCAGGCCCAGAGTTCAAGCCCCACAACCAAAAAACAAAAGCTGGATGCATAAGGTAGAACAGATGCAAATGGAGCCAAAACAGGCTTCTTACTCATTGTATACTTTCCAGGCATTACAGCCATGCTGCGACATGAGCTCTAGATTCTCGATGCGGACGGCCTGGTGTTCTAACTGGGCCATGGAATTGCTGACACACTCCTGCCATGCGGTGACATCATTCTTCTGACCCGAGGAAGGGGCTGGAAGCTCATATCTGCCATCAGATAACAAAACACACTAAGAATACATATCCTCCTCTCAGCAGAGGAGATGTAGACCTTTCAATAAAAAGAAACCTCTTGGGCTGGGAAGGTGGCTCAGTGGTAAAGCTCTTGCCTTGCATGCCTGAGGCCCTGGGTTCGATTCCTCAGCACCACATAAGCAAAAAGAAAAAAGCCAGAAGTGGCGCTGTGGCTCAAGTGGTAGAGCGCTCCACTTGAGCTGAAGAGCTGAGAGACAGCGCCCAGGCCCAGAGTTCAGGCTCCACGACCAGACCTCCCCACCCCCCAAAAAAAGAAACCACTTTATCCTAAAAATCTATTTACAAGTAAGACTTAACTTTACTGCATACGGTAACACAGTGAAGTAAGGCGCCTGATATCTACAAAAGGACTGTCTTACTAGCTATTCAATAATGTTCCAGGAAATAGATTCAAATATCATCCCCAGTGCCACAGCCTGTTGCAGTGTTCCCCTCTGCAACTGTCACCCGATCCATCCTGAATCATCTTAAGAAAAAGCTGGGGGCTGGGAAGGTGCATGAGGCCCTGGGTTCAATTCCTCAGCACCACATAAGCGAAGAGAAAAAAAAAGCCAGAAGTGGCGCTGTGGCTCAAGTGGTAGAGCGCTAGCCTTGAGCTGAAGAGCTGAGGGACAGCGCCCAGGCCCAGAGTTCAGACCCAAGACTGGACCCAAAAAAAAAAAAAAAGAAAAATTTGGGAGGCTAGGAATGTGTCAGCAGTAGAGTGCTTACCTAGCATAAATGAGGCCCTGGGTTCCATCCCTCAGTACCACATAAACTGAAAGTGACACTGTGGCTCAAGTGGCAGAGTACTATTTGGCAAATAGGCCCATCAAGTGCTAGGCCCCAAGTTCAATACTTGGCAGGTGTGTGCGTGTGCGTGTTAAGAAGTTATAGAAACCCGAGCCAGGCGCTGGTGGCTCACGCCTGTAATCCTAGCTACTCAGGAGGCTGAGATCTGAGGATCAAGGTTCAAAGCCAGCCTGGGCAGGAGAGACCGTGAGACTCCTATCTCCAATAAACCACCAGAAAACCGGAAGTGGTGCTGTAGCTCAAGTGGTAGAGCACTCCCCTTGAGCTGAAGAGCTGAGGGACACTGCCCGGGGCCAGAGTTCAAGCCCCACGACTGACCAAAAAAAAAAAAAGAAGTTATAGAAATCCAGTGCCAGAGGTCAGGCCTGTAATTCTTTCTTCTAAGGGGATTGAGATCATGATGATCAAAAGTCCAGGTTGTCCTACGCAAAAAGTTTGAGAGAGAGGTAGGCACAGTGGTGTGTACTTATTGTCACTATGGAAGGCTGAGATTGGGGGACTTTTGTTCCCAGCTGGCCTTGCAGAAAAGGGAAGTCTGTTCAGCTCCATCTCAATGGAAGAGCATGGCGATGCACACCTGTCACCCCAGCTACTGCAGGAGAGAAAGAAGAGGACTGTGATCCAGGTGTGGGCCTAGTACTGAGACATCATCTCAAGACAACCAGTGCAGAATGGGCTGGAAGTATGACTCAAGACAGCGCCCACCTAACAAGTGCAGCAACTTGAGTTCAAATCCCAATACTGCCTACCCCACAAAAAAATTATTGATTAAAGTAAAAATCACTATACAGGGGCTGGGAAGGTGGCTCAGTGGTAAAGCCTTGCATGCATGAGTCCCTGGGTTCGATTCCTCAGCACCACATAAGCAAAAAGAAAAAAGCCAGAAGTGGCACTGTGGCTCAAGTGGTAGACAGAGCGCTAGCCTTGAGCTGAAGAGCTGAGGGACAGTGCCCAGGCCTAGAGTTCAGGCCACACGACCAGACACCCCTGCCCCCAAAATAAAGCACTATACAGGGATATAAGGCCCAAGATGTGGCTTAGTGGAAGAGCCCTAGATTGGATCCTGATCAGCACACACACAGAAAAGGTACAATACAAAAAGTGGGAGGGGGGCTGGGAAGGTGGCTCAGTGGCAGAGCGCTTGCCTTGCATGCATGAGGCCCTGGGTTCAATTCCTCAGCACCACATAAGCAAAAAGAAAAAAGCCGGAAGTGGCACTGTGGCTCAAGTAGTAGAGTGCTAGCCTTGAGCTGAAGAGGTGAGGGACAGAGCCCAGGCCCAGAGTTCAGGCCCCCACAACCGGACCCCCCCCCTCAAAAAAAGTGGGAGGGAACAAAATGGCCACTTGCACTCAGACCCCACTCTGCTGTCTCCACACAGCCACATAGCCAGCATAGAACCTTCACCAATCTCAGCTCACCGAGTTAGAAATGTGATAACTTAGATTTTAGTTCTCTTACCGTTTCATACTGAGCAATTCAATCGGTTGCCGTGCAGACAGTCTTTCAAATTCATTTCTCATTATGTCGGTCTGATAACAGAGAAAATTACTGCCAAGATGATATTGACAAACTAAAATTAATGATTACCAAACAAGTCAATTTACTTATGTATTCTTTATAATACACACTATAATGGATCATTTCCCTTCCCCCAGTGCCTTCCTTCCTTTATATTTTAGAATGGAAGGACTTGAATGTAGGGCCTTGTACATGGCTGAGAACATGCTCTACTACTAAGCTACACCCCTAATCCATTTGTGTGTGTATATAAATATATATGCATATATGCACACACATGTGCAATTTCATTTAGAAAAAATTTGTTTTACAGGGAGTTTCAGTTAACCCCCAACCCACAATCAAGCTGGTCCAAACAATCTCATTCCTCCTATCATACTCCCTGATATATCTTGATACATGTATGCAAGTCCCAAAAATTTGAGTTAAGAGCTATTTCTCCTCAAATGTGTGAGTCTTTGGCCAGATCAACTCTGATGAAATCCAAAACCACTGAGGAAAGAGGATCGACCCTCCTCCTGCCATCCACAGTCTGTCTGTCTTCTTCAACAATTGGGACACTTTCTTCATTAAACTTCATCTCAACAGAAAAAAAAAATGGGCATGGGGGTACATGTCTGTCATTTTAGCTATAGAATTCCTCCATATCCAGGTCTGGGCGCTGTCCCTCAGCTCTTCAGCTCAAGACAAATGCTCTACCACTTGAACTACCGCCACTTTCGGTTTTCTGGTGGTTTATTGGAGGTAAGAGTCTCCTGGACTTTTGCTGCCTGGGCTGGCTTTGAACCGTGATCCTCAGATCTTAGCCTTGTGAGTAGCTAGGATGACAGGCGTGAGCCATCAGTACCCGGCTTAGGTTATATATTTAAAATGGCCTGTCCTTAGAAATTTTCTATCCAGGTATTCTTTTTCCAATATTGGGAAACGACCTGAGCTCCAACGCAGAGGTGGCCTGGCCTCCGGTGGTTCTGAAGAGACAGATTTTGTGGGCCTAGAAGTCTCCTTAGAGAATTTACAAGATTCTGATACCACCCCAACCCATCCCCCATGTATAATACAACACGTCTAGGTGTTTGGGATCCCTAGAGTTCCTCCGGGCCTCAGACACCAAGCGCCGGGAGAAGGCTGTGGTCCTCCAGCTGATTCTTGACCATCAGGGATACGGAGGTTTCGGACTCCCGTCCCCAGTCTCCACCAGACCGCAGCCACTTCCCCATCTGAGTCAGACTCCGGCAGTCCCTCACCTCAAAGGCGGAGTAGTCTGGGGCAGCGAGGTAGCTCAGGTAGTTCTTGGTGGGCCGGTACCTGCGCGTCTCCTCCTCCACCAGTGCCGCGGCCTACGGACGAAAACAGGCGCGCGTGAGCGGCGGGGCGGCCGGGGAGGTCGCGCGCGTGAGCGACGGGACGGGCCGGGACCGGGGAGGCCGCGCGCGAGGGCCGAGACCGGAGCCGGGCTGGGCCGGGGAGACGGCGCGCGAAGCCCCTGCGGCACGTGAGCGCCGCCGGCCGCCCGCACTCACCGCTTCCCGCACGCCGGGCGCTTCGTAGCCTTGGTCGAAGTACGGCAGCGCATCCACCACCACCTCCCCGGCCACCAGCCCCGTGCCCGCCATCACTGAGCGGTGGGAGCGCGGTCTTCCCCAGAGCCACGCCCCGCTACTCCGGCGCCGAGCACTGACACGCCGCCCACGTGACCGCCAGGCACAGGCGCACTCGCTAGTTCCGCGGGCACGCCCCTCAGCGGCTCAGGATTGCCGGGCACGTTTGTTTGGGGCGGATGTGGTCACACCCAGGGGCACGCCCGGCCTCGCCACTTCCGGCCCCAGGCCTCGCAGGGCGGCGCAGCGGATAGGTTCCTCCTTTCTTTCTCCCAGTGGGCTCCGGGAGGAAAGCCGGCTACGGGCGTGGCCGGAAGACGGAGTGGCTCCGCTCCCGCCACGCGGCTGCGCCTGGGATTCCGGCTGCACACGTGCTTGAAGCCGTCGGCGTGTCGGGGCGCCCCGCCGCCCACCGAGGTTGCCTCACTTACCTTCTGGGAGCCGAGGGTCGTGCCGGGGCGTCCCACGCGTGCGCACCACCGGCGACCCCTCGGCTCCTCCCTGCGGCCCGCACGGCCCCAGGTGCCGCCGCGTGTCCTTCAGCGTGGGCAGCTCAGGGTGTTGGGTTTTCCCGCAAGGCCTGGTCTCGGCCCCCGCTTTCCCGCGGCTGAAGGCCGCCCGGTGGCCTTGAGGGAACGTGCGGGCCAGCCTCTCCCGTGACCGTGTCCACGGCCTCCGCGCATGCGGCCGCGTGGCCTCCGTAACGAGAAGTCAGCGCAGACGGGAGGACGGCACCGCCGGGGAGCCTACGGTGGCCTTGGCCGAGCAGGTCCTCATCACCGGGAGCACGTGGCGTCGAGAGATGTAACTGGGTAGAAGACCTGCACGCCCGGAAGCACCGAGCCCCTTGCTCCAGGACGCGGCTAGCACTTCCGGTTTCATTCACTAGGAGGTCCGTAAGCAAACAACCGGAACTCACAACGCCTTACCAAAGCCCAGCAGAGCGGGCCTGAGGAGAGGCCTAGCTCGGCCAGACCCACAGCACCAAAGCAGTCCCCGCGCAAAGGGAGCCGGGCCCCATTTACCAGCACGTAATTACTCCTTGTTCCCCAGGGGTATTAAACTGCTTAACATTTTTAAAACACACAGGTTCAGTTCAGTTTCCTAGGAACTAGGCTAGACAGCACCAGTCTTGAATGGTTTCTGCTTCAGATTCCATACCATACCTGTCAATTTGTTGTATTATAGTACAGTTTACAAGGTTTTGTACGTTTGAACATTTGTCAGTTAAAGCCAGAAGCCAAAGCTGAAGATCACAACTGACATTTGCTACGTTTATTGAAGGAAACTACACTATGACCAATTTCTCTTTACCAATCAGTACTACCACTTTAGGTATTAGAGAGCTGGGAGAGGAAGTGGCATATGTTTAGCACACATATTCAGAGTCAAATGTACAGCACAAGTTCCAACAATTTTCACTAGATGGAGATGTGTAAGAGGCCCAGCATTCTATCTCCAGCACAGAAAGAAAAAAAGGCCTTCAGGTAGGCACCACACCGCTTATCCTCACAGCCTCAAGGTGGTTGCATTATACTTAATGGAAAACTTTTAATTAGCTATAATCCAACAGAGCTAAAATTCCCATCCATAAGACTAAACAACTTGATGTTCATAAGCTAAGAGTCCTGGCTTCAGTTCTATATGAATTATATAACTGGCCAAATTAGCCTCTAAATTCCAGTTCCTTCTGTTGGTAAAGTGGCGGCACAAGTTGATGTAAAGCTTGAAATATAACATAGACACAAATAGTGGATGGTAGCAACACACACACACACACAAATATACATGTCTCCAAAAGGACATTTTCATGTTAACTGTAATTGTGTCAAGTACAGTTTAATGACCTATGAAGGACCAATTACTCAAGTACCATACACATTGTGGAGGAAGAGTCACAAGATGTCTACGTTTATGTTGAGTGTGTGCCAGTACTGGGACTTGAAATCATGGCCTTGCACTCTTACTTAGCTTTTTTCATTCAAGACTGGTGCTCTATCACGTGAGCCACATACCACTTCCAAGATGTCTACTTTTATAAAGCATTGGCTAACAGTGCCAAGAAGTAAGGCTTCCACTTAAGTGAGAGCTCCCTAGACAGGACATCAGACAAAAGTCTGTGAGTTCCAATGGCCCATGAGTTTATAGCTGCCATGATTCAGTGATGAGGGCTATGTGTGTAAGGCCGACATCCTCCCAGTTCTAGTACCTAAAATGCATCCATTCTCTCATCAGTCATCTTTGAATGGTTTTGTAAATGCAGCACCAAGTCTTTCCTTCCTAGAAGACAACTGTCCTCATAGACATAAGCATAAAATACACAGATGGGCCCAAGAATCAAAGAGAAAAGGCCAATGTGAAGGGAAATTGGAGGTAGAGGAAGGAAGCATCGGTTCCACACTACTTCCAACAAGTCTCCGGCAGCAACGGGAGTCATGGAGCCTGACCTGCTTCTTGGCTTCTTAACATTGCAGGATTTTGTAGCAAACTCCAAAACATCCTGACTCTAGGAAAAATATTGTCCTTGGGACTTTCAGCTCTATTTAGGATAGAGGCAAATACTTCATTTCTTCTGCAGAAATTTCATTTTACTACCTGAAAGAAAAGAATAAACATTTTTTTTAATTTCTTGTAATGATTTAAGGCACAAGATCAACAATCTAGTCAGAACAGCCTAAGAGTAAGGCACCATCTCAAGTGAGAGCGGCCATCTAAACCAAAGATCCTGGTGGTAATGCCTTGGTCTGTGTCTGGGGCACTGTTGGGAAATGCGACTTCAGGAGATGTGGTCTGGGGGACAAACACAATCAAACTACATTATATAGCCATGAGAATATAATACCAGTGCTTTGTCCAAGTGATATATTCTAATAAAAAAAAAAAAGACTGGGCTTACTCCCCAGAGGTTTCCTGGAGTTCAGGGGAAATATTTTTAAGCTCCCCAGACATTAGTTTCTGCAGTCAGAGCTGAAAACCAAAAATTTAACCTAATCCCATGACATGAAGATGAAATAATAACCCAAGCTATAATTTCCCCATGGTCTCAGCTAATTAAGGAGAGGACCCAATTAGAGACATGTTAAAGACCAGCATGCACACGCAGAGTAGAAGCCCATAACTGTGGTATGGAAGCCATACTCTGCTTTTCAGAATCATACTGGACAATTAACTACAAATGAAAAAATCATTTAAAAAAAACTGTGTTTCTCTATGAAGTATAAAATTAAAAGAGTCTTCCAAGAATATCTTCTTTGTCTTCAGTCTCTCTAATCCACTTTTTTTTTTTTTTTTTTTTTCTCCTCATCCTGGGGCTTGAACTCAGGGTCTGGGCACTATCTCTGAGTTTTTTGCTCAAGGCTAGCATTCTCCCACTTGAGCCACACCTCCTCTTCCAGCTTTTTGGTGGTTAGAGATAAAAGTCACATAGAATCTTCTGCCGGGGCTGGCTTTGAACCATGATCCTCAGATCTCAGCTTTCTGAGTAGCTAGGATCACAGATGTGAGCCACCAGTGCCCAGTGAACCCATATGTTTTAAGTTTGGGTCCACAGATAGGATTCCAGGGATGGGGTTCCATAAAACCCTGAAATTGTATGCAAAGTTTATTTGTATGGAAAAAGAATCACAGTTTTGATAAGGGTTTCATCATGATATGAGAAGATATACTATGAAAGGATTAAAGGGAGCTTCTGATGGAAACAGTTCACAGGCCATTCTGATGGGGAACCTGACCTCTCAGAAAAGAGATTTTCTCCAAACCACTCGGGATCTGGGGTTGCAGTTATGGTCATTGTGGTTTCAGGGTCCACCCACCATTATACTGCTGAACTGGCTGGAAAGGCCTGCAAGCTTGTTTTCAGTTTTGTTTTTTTTTTTTGGTCCGTCATGGGGCTTGAACTCTGGGCCTGGGCACTGTCTCTCAGCTCTTCAGCTCAAGGCGAGCACTCTCCCACTTAAGCCACAGTGCACTTCTGGTTTTCTGGTGGTTAATTGGAAATAAGCATCTCATGGACTTTCCTGTCAGGGCTGGCTTTGAACCACAATCCTCAGATCTCAAGCCACCTGAGTAGCTAGGATTACAGGTGTGAGCCACCTGCACCTGGCTATTTTATTTTTTTGCTGGTCCTGGGGCTTGGACTTAACCTGGGTACTATCCCTGAGCCTCTTTGTTCTTAAGGCTAGCACTCTACTACTTGAGCCACAGCATTGTTTCCAGCTTTTTCTGAGTAGTTTATTGGAGATAAGAGTCTCATGAACTTTCCTGCCTGAGCTGGCTTCAAACCATGATCCTCAGATCTGAGTAGCTAGGATTATAGCCATGAGCCACTGGCACCAGGCATAGCCCAGTTTATATAACAGGAAAACAGCAACTTACCAAGACTCCGCAAAATTCTGTTCACTCCACTGGGTTCAGACTCAGGGATTGTTTGCAAATACTGCAGAGCACGGACCTCAAATAAGCCTGCGAAGAAAACTTACATTGGTTAAACTGTCCAACATTCAACCATGTGACTGGAAATTAATTAAATAAAATCTAGGTGTTATTTTCTTCTTTTTCCGTGAACATAGAGCCTTGCACATATTAGGCAAGTATTCCATCACTGAGCTACATCCCCAGCCTAAAGTTTTGTTTTTTCTTTTGGGTGCTGATCCTGGGGTTTGAACACTCAAGGACTGGACATTGTACTTTAGCATTTTTGCTCAAGGCTAGAGCTCTACAACTTGAGCCACAGTGCCACTTCTGGCTTTCTACTGGTTAATTGGAGATAAGAATCTCACAGATTTTTTTTCCTGCCTAGGCTGGCTTTGAACTTAGACCTTCAGATCTCTTGAGCAGGATTATAGGCATGAGCCACTGACACCCAGCCCAGTGTATTATTTCATTCTCCTCCCCACCCCCCCGCCTTTTTTTTTTTTTGGTTAGTTGTGGGGTCTGAACTCTGGGCCTGGGCGCTGTCTCTCAGCTCTTTAGCTCAAGGCTGGCACTCTCTTGAGCCACAGCACCACTTCTAGCTTTTTCTGTATATGTGGTGCTGAGGAACTGAACCAGGACCTCATGCATGCAAGGCAAACACTCTACCACTAAGCCACCTTCCCAGCTACCCACCCACCCCCTTTTTTTTTTGCCAGTCCTGGGGTTTGAACTCTGAGCCTATGCACTGTCCCTGAGCTTTTTTCTCAAGGCTAACGCTCTACCACTTGAGCCACAGCACCACTTCCAGGTATTTCTGTTTAAGTGGTGCTGAGGAATTGAACCCAAGGTTTCATGCATGGAAGGCAAGCACTCTACCACTGAGTCAACTTCCCAGCCCTTGATACTGTTTTAGCCATAGAAATAATACACTGGGGCTGGGAAGGTGGCTCAGTGGTAGAGTGCTTGCCTTGCATGCATGAAACCTTGGGTTCAATTCCTCAGTACCACATAAACAGAAAAACCTGGAAGTGGTGCTGTAGTTCAAATGGTAGAGTGCTCACCTAGAGCTGAAGAACTAAGGACAAGGGACAGCGCCCAGTCCCAGAGTTCAGCCCCCACAACTGACAAAAAAGAACAAAAAAACAAATTTAACTTTACATGGTAGTTTTACATGGTTTTATTTATTTATTTTTTGTTGATCATAGGGCTTGAACTCTGGGCTTGGGCACTGTCCCTGCGCTCTTCAGCTCAAGGCTATCACTCTACCTCTTGACCAGCACCACTTCTGGTTTTCTGGTGGATCATTGGAGATAAGAGTCTCACTGACTTTCCTGCCCGGGCTGGCTTTGAACCAAGATCCTCAGATCTCAACCTCCTGAGTAGCTAGGATGACAGGCATGAGCCACTGGTGCCTGGCATGTTTTTATTTTTGTATGCTGTTTACTTTATCTTCAAACCTCCCAAGAAGGCATAAGAAAAAGAGTACTTGCTGATGGAAACTGACCTTTGACGCCACTTTTCCGCAGTTCTCGGTCCTGGATGAAACCCGCAAACATCTGAGTCTCCATGAAAAGGTCGAGGAAGTGGCGGGCACTCCGGGAGGTGTGGGACTTGCGAAAGGGCTCCCTCAGGAACACGCGCTCCCCACGCTCAGTGACTGTCATGCTCAAAGAGTAGTGTCCCACAAGCTCCACAAAAAACCTGACAAAGGCTTCCGACACCAGAGAACTGAGGGTCACATCTGCTTCACAAGGAGAGGGTCACAGGAAAGGGAGGGGAGGAGGAACATTTAAGTTCTGTGTATGAAAACCATCACAGGCTAGAGGGCTAAGAGGAAAGGTAGGAAGGAAGCACAGCCATTACCTCCGCATGGTTTAGGGCCAGCAGAAAACAAATGGCAAATGTGCTGACCTTGTTTCCTCCTCTCGCCACCCGGCCTGCACAGCTACGATTTTACTGTAGCTGCACTTTCAAGGGCACAAGCAGGCTCGTACCTTGTGAAAGATCCCGCTCCTGAACCAAGATTTCATTTCGTTCTTCCAAAACCTGCAGCAAGGCAGCTTGAAGTTTAGGTGGCAGAATTTCACCCTCATCCGACACCTTGAGAGAGGAAAACTGAGGTTGAGATTCTGAACTTTTTTTTCCGCAGTCCTGGGGCTTGTGAACTCAAGGCCTGAGCACTGTTCCTGAGCTTCTTTTGTTCAAGGTGAGCACTTTACCACTTGAGCCACAGCACCACTTCCAGCTTTTCTATGTATGTGGTACTGAGGAATTGAATCCAGGGCTTAATGCATGCTAGGCTACCACTGAGCCACATTCCCAGCCCCACAGCAGGTTTTTAAATGGGATGCACCTAGAATGGTAGAGTTCCGATTCCTCAGTACCACATACACAGAAAAAACCAGAAGTGGCACTGTGGCCTAAGTGGTAGAGTGCTAGCCTTAAGCAAAAGGAGCTAAAGGACAGTGCCCAGGCACTGTGGTCTGTTTCTGAGGTACTGTAGAATCAAACCCAGGGCTTGTAGTGTGCTAGGGAAGTACTCTACCACTAAGCCACATTCCCAGCCCCTAATGAGCTGTTTTTGAAAAGCCAATTTCCTGGGAAACTATGTTGTTCATTTCATGTTGTTTCATCTTGTGCTTACTATATTGTTTATTAACTTTGACACAAAAAAATGGCCACTTCTGTTTTGCCTCTACTATACCTTGTTCAATTTTCTATTTCACAATTTGTAATCCTTTATGTATGTATACGGCTCCCTTCAGTAGGTAAGACCAGAGGATCAAACTGTGACTACTCATGTTTACATTCTGACTGCCTAAGAAGTATCTAGAAATCAGCACTTGGTGAACACTTTTCTATTCTTTTCTTTTCCCTTCCTCCGTGTGTGTGTGTGTCGCATGCATGCCAGTATAGGGGCTTGAACTCAGGGCCTGGCTCTTTTGCCTAGCTTTTCCGCTTAATATTGGAGCTCTAGCCAGGCGCCAGTGGCTCACGCCTCTAATCTTAGCTACTCAGGAGGCTGAGATCTGAGGATTGCGGTTCAAAGCCACACCTGGCAGAAAAAGTCCCTGAAACTTTTATCTCCAATAAACCACCAGAAAACCGAAGTGGCACAGTAGCTCAAGTGGTAAAGCGCTAGCCTTGAGCTGAAGAGCTGAGGGACAGCGCTCAGGCCCAGAGTTTAAGCCCCATGACCGACAAAAAAAAAAAAAAAAAGACTGGCGCTCTACCACTTGAGCCACAGCTCCACTTCCAGCTTTTTGGTGGCTTGTTGGATATAAGAGTTTCAAAGAGGGCTGGGAAGGTGGCTGAGTGGTAGAGCATTTGCCTTGCATGCCTGAGGCCCTAGGTTCGATTCCTCAGCACCACATAAGCAAAAAGAAAAAAGCCAGAAGTGGCGCTGTGGCTTAAGTGGTAGAGCGCTAGCCTTGAGCTGAAGAGCTGAGGGACAGCGCCCTGGTCCAGAGTTCAGGCCCCACGGCCAGACCCAAAAAGAGTTTCAAAGATTTTTCTGCTCAGGTTGGTTGGTTTCTAATTGTAATCTTCAGATCTCAGGATTACAGGTGTGAGCTACCAACCCCTAGCTGTTTAATGCCTCTTTGAGTGGGGCTGAGATTGAGACACAGAGAGCTTGTTTATGTTACATAGTGCTCTATCACTGAACCACATTGTGGCCTAATTCTTGTTTTTTTTTTTGTTTTTGTTTTTTGCCAGTCCTGGGGCTTGAATTCAGGGCATGGGCACTTTAATTGAGCATCTTTTGGCTTGAAGCTAGCACTCTACCACTTGAGCCACAACGCCACTTCTGGCTTTTTCTGTGTATGTGGTACTGTGTATGTGGAATGGAACCCAGGGTTTCATGTGTGCTAGGCCAGCACTCTACCACTAAGCCACATTCCCAGCCCTCATGCTTTTTTTTTTTTTTAAAAATCAGTGTGGATCTTGAGCCTGGGCACTGTCCCTAAGTTTTTTGTTGTTGTTGTTTCTCAAAGCTAGTGTTCTACCACTTTGACGTACAGATGTGGATCTGGTTTTCTGGTGGTTAATTAGAGATAAGAGTCTCATGGAGTTTCCTGCTTGGGCTGGCTTTGAACCTCGATCCTCAGATCTCAGCCTCCTGAGTAGCTACGATTACAGGCATGCACCACAGGGTGCCCAGCCTCAATTCATGCTTTTAAAATGTTATAAGAGGCTAATCCATCAGCCCATCTAGAGCTGGAGGATGGCTGGTTCTTCTGACAGTGACATGTTCTGTTTCCTCCTTCCTCTCGTTTGGGACAGCGACTTGTAAAACACAGCCAAATTTTCAGGTTAGTGCTGGACTACCATTCATGTATGGGTAGGAACCCAAGTCTTTCTTGAGTCATAGTCTCTTAAGTACTTTCACCTATTTTCTGTTCCATTATCTACAGAGAGATCTCCATCCCCAAACATTCTATAATCACCTCCTTTGTCACTCACCTCCTGTAAGAACTTGTCTGCACAGAGATCAACTATCAGCACCTATGGAACAAAGAAGCCAGGCTGGTTCAACCAGAGACAGTCACAGACACGGACACTGCACAGTGGCTTGGGCGTTTTCCTTCTTTCAGGCAATAGGAATGGTTTTAAACAATGTAAAGTCAACAGTATATCCCATTTACCCATCAATACAAATAAACTGAAAATATGATGTGATGTACACTTGGAGATTAAGAGACTCACAGATGAGTGCAGCAGAGCTAGAGTAGGCAGAAGAGTCTTTCCAGGAAGGTATCCATTTAAAAACTGATCCTACTTCACATTCTATAACCCCACATGTAAAAAGAGCTAAGTGGAGTAAGAACCAAACGTTAAAGGCAAAACTAATAAAAAGATGAAATAGGAAAAATATCTTCATTAAATTTTTAAAAAGATCTCAAAAAATACCATATAGAAAACTGACTATTTTAACCATATTAAAATTAAGAATGCCTGCACACTGAAAAGATGTCAGCATGGTGGCTCATGTCTAGAATCCCAGCTTCTCAAGCAACCCAATTTAGGAGAATCATAGTTTGAGGTCAGTACAGGTAAAAAGTCAATGAGACTCCATTTCAATCAATAAGCTAAGCAATGGAGAAACACACCTGTGACCCGAGGCTGAGAGGCATAGACAGGAAGATGAAGGACCAAGACCATCTCTGGAAAAAAAATGTGAGATCCTATCTGAAAATAACCTAAAAGCACAAAGGGCATCTATCTTAAACAATGTTTAAAGTTAACCCAGAGTGATTTCTGAGTTTGATTTAAAAAAGAAAACTTCACTGGGTGCCGGTAATCCTAGCTACCCAGGAGGCCGAGATCTGAGGACTGCAGTTTGAAGCCAGCCCAGGCAGGAAAGTTCCTGAGACTTTTATCTGCAATTACCCAGCAAAAAGCTGGAAATGGAGCTATGATTCAAGTGCAAGAATGTGCCAGCCTGAGTTCAAGCCCCAGAATTGGCATTAATAAAAACGAATGAATGGGGCTGGGAAGGTGGCTCAGTGGTAGAGCGCTTGCCTTGCATGCATGAGGCCCTGGGTTCGATTCCTTAGCACCACATAAGCAAAAAGAAAAAAGCCGGAAGTGGCGCTGTGGCTCAAGTGGTAGAGTGCTAGCCTTGAGCTGAAGAGCTGAGGGACAGCACGTAGGCCCAGAGTTCAGGCCCCATGACCGGACCCAAAAAAACAAAAACAAACAAACAAACAAAAAAAAATGAATGAATGAAAGAAAATCTACTTTTTGGAACAACACAAGGAGGATCCCATCATTCCCAACTAAAAATAGTGCTGGGCGCAAGTGGCTCACGCCTGTCATCCTAGCTACTCAGGAGGCTGAGACCTGAGGATCACAGTTCAAAGCCAGCCCAGGCAGGAAAGTCTGTGAGACTCTCTATCTCTAATAAATTACCAAAAAAAAAAAAAAAAAATGAGGTGGAAGTGGTGCTGTGGCTCAAATGGTAGAGTGCTAGCCTTAAGCAAAAGAAGCTCAGGGACAGAGCCCAGGCACTGAGTTCAAGCCCCAGATTACATTACTCAATAACAATTCTACCACTACCACTAAGAGTAGGAGAACTGCTCTTTTCCCTCAGTCGCTGCTCTAAGGGCTCACTCGGGGCATCTTACCTCTTCGATGGGCAAGTCCTGAAGGTGATGTAAGGAGCAAGACAGAATTCCGATGAGGAAGGGGGTAGGTGAGCACACAATGTCGATCATGGAGGCGGGCAGGACTGGGATGTAGGTGTGCTGCCAGGTGAAGGGGTACAGGGTGGCTACCACCGCATGGCCACACTTTGACAAGGTGCTAGCCAGAGAAGAGGCGAAGGGTGTCACATATACAGCAATGCAATGAGGCATCTTAGATGGTACCGAAACAGTCCCAAATGGATATGCTCAGTGTTCACACAACCCAGAGAAAACTCATACTTTAGCATTTTATTTAAACATTTAACTTATTTAATTTCAATAGAGTGTTTCACCATAATTTATCAAGCTAAAAACTGTTGTCATAGGGGCTGGGAAGTTGGCTCAGTGGTAGAGCGCTTGCCTTGCATGCCTGAGGCCCTGGGTTCGATTCCTCAGCACCACATAAGCAAAAAGAAAAAAGCTGGAAGTGGTGTTGTGGCTCAAGTGGTGGAGCGCTAGCCTTGAGCTGAAGAGCTGAGGGACAGCGCCCAGGCCCAGAGTTCAGGCCCCATGACCGGACTCAAAAAAAAAAAAAAAAAAAAAAACTGTTGTCATAGAAAAGCAGTATTAGGTTGTTATTATTATTATTATCATTATTATCATTGCTGGTTCTGGGGCTTGAACTCTGGTCCTAAGGACTATCCCTGAGCTTTTTTTGTTCAAGGCTGGCATTCTACCACTTGAGCTATGGCACCATTTCTGATTTTTCTGTGATTAATTGGAAATAAGAGTCTCACAGACTTTCCTGTCTGGGCTGGCTTTGAACTGCAATTCTCAGATCTCAGCCTCCTGAGTAGCTAGGATACAGGCATGAGCCACCATCTCCTGGCAATTTTTGTTTAAGGGATGGGGTCTTGAGTGCCAGGAGTGTTTGTGTACTTGTGTAGCTATACTTACAGCTACACAGGAAGCAGAGCAGGAAGACTGTAAGCCAAGGCCAGCTTGCGTAAATAGCTTAAGATCTGTTTGAAAAATAAGACATAAAAGGGCTAGGGATATGGCTCAAGTGGGCAAATGCAGTCCTAGACATGTGAGGGAAGTTCAAATCCCAGTACTACCACCAAAAAGGGAGATGAAGCCTTACTATATTGCTCCGGTTGGCCTTAAACTCTGTTGCTCAAGTGGCCCTCCAGCCTCAGCTTCCAAGGAGCTGGAACTACAGATATGAACCACTGTATCTAGGTAGCAATATGGGAGTTTGTGTGTGCTAGCCTGGGCTTGAACTCAGAGTCTAGGTACTTGTCCCTGAACTTCTGTGGTTCAAGGTTAGTACTCCACCACTTTGAGCCAGAGCTCCAGTTCTGGCTTTTTGGTGGTTAATTGGGGATAAGAATCTCATGGAGGAGCTGGGAAGGTAGCTCAGTGGTAGAGCGCTTGCCTTGCGTGCATGAGGCCCTGGGTTTGATTCCTCAGCATCACATAAGCAAAAAGAAAAAAAGCCAGAAGTGGCGCTGTGGCTCAAGTGGTAGAGTACTAGCCGTGAGCTGAAGAGCTTAGGGACAGCGCCCAGGCCCAGAGTTCAGGCCACACAACCTGACCCAAAAAAAAGAATCTCATGGACTCTCTTGCCCAGGCTGGCTTCAAATAACAATCCTCAGATCTTAGCTTCCTGAGCAGCTAGGATTCTGTAATTCTAGCTACAGGCCCTTGGCTTCACTTATTACTTACCTCAGGCTGTTGGCAACGAAGATTACTCTCCGCTCCAGAAGGAGAGAGGCACAGACCCGGATGAGATGACATACACTCAGGCACTTAAAAAGGCATTCAAAATCTACATGTTCCAGTCGTGAATCTAGTGGTCGGCAGAGCTCAATGGACTGAAATACAAGAATCTGAATCAGGAGTGCTGGTGTTGGAAAAAAGTCCCTAATCACACCACCAATGGGCTCGCTTAGTCCAAAAGAAGGCTACTACTCTGCAAAACTGCCTATATCATCCCATGACCCCACCAGCTCGCACACTTATTTCTGGTGAAATCATCCCTTCTGATAGTGATATGGGTGACTGTAATCTACCTCATAGACATGGTCACTGCAGAGAGCCCAGCTGATATATGACAGGAAGCCTTTGGGTCATGGGTTGAAGTTCAGATTGATTGGATGTTTCTTCAATTCTTTATGGGCCTAGAAATGTTCATCATGGCTTATGAAGAGAGCAGCGCCATCCCCCGGGAACTGGGAGCCACGTGGGCAGGCTCAACGGTGTGTAGGAAGTGTACTAACTCACCCCATCTCCGGCCCCCGGCAGGTAGCTCTTCACCGTGATGGTGCGTCCAGGGGCTGGGAAAGGAGCTTCCATTACACTTCGCATGAATGGGTACACGAGGGCTGGAGACCTTTCTCTTCTCTTCTCTACTTCATCCAGGATCTGCTCATACACAGCGTGGTGTTTGATTATGGACTCAATAACAGAAGAATCAGCAGCTGCCAGGCTGGGAGCTCACACATGAAAATAACTAAAATGGATGCAGACAGAGAAGCTTCTACAACCCACGCGAGATTAAAGCACCAAATCATTTGGAGTATCTTCGTGGCCCTAAGAAAAACTACTAACATGAATCAACTTGTTTTTCAAAGAGAAAGGGGCAAAGAAAGTGACACTGATGACAAAACCCTACAACGTGGGATCTAGGCAAGACGTAAGCTTCCAGCTGTGCTCTTCTCACCGGGATTTAGCAAGCTGAGTGAGAATTACACTGCGTCTGTGGGTGGCTTAGAGATCTAAGTCAGGTCTGGTTCCTAATAACAGATGGGGAAACTTTCTAAAGCATATAAAAGAGCTACTCAGGAGGCTGAGATCAGAGAATCTTGGTTCCTAGCCAGCCTGAGCAGGAATGCCCATGAATATCCACAACAGGTTAAAAACTATGCTGCTTAACACTGCTATGGCATCATTACACTGAACAGCCCCTCCAGAGCTCAGAAGAGCATCATGTTCCTAACCATCTCCACTCACCTTTGAAAACAGATTGAAGCAGCCTAAGCGACTAACTATGCAGTACACCTCAGGAAGTCGCTTTCCTTTGCCTTCTGGCTAGAAGAAAAAAAAAAAAAAAATCACATGTTCACTAATTTGGACCAAGGAGACTCTCTTACACTAGAAGCTGGTAGCTATCATCTATAATCTTAGCTACTAAGAGGGCTGAGACCTGAGCATCAGGGTTTGAAGCCAGTTGGGGCAGAAATGTCTGTGAGACTCTTATCTCTAATTAACTAGCAAAAAGTCAGAAGTAGAGGTATGGCTCAGGTGGTAGAGTGACAGCTGTGAGTGAACAAGCCAAGTGAGAACTCAAGGTTCTGACTCCAAGCTCCATTATAAAAGGAAGGGAGGGAGGGAGGGAGGGAAGGAATCATTTAGCATTTTTTTTCAGATGGAGGTCTTGCTATGTCACTAAGCTTGGCTTCAGACTTCTGGGCTCAAGCAAGACCTTGTCTTGTTCTAAGTGGCCTGTTCTACTAGTAGACAGGGATACAGGCATGAACTGCCATACCTGGCTTCTTTTAATTCTCTTTAATATAAGGCAGGATCCCTATAGTTTCATCCCCAGTGAACATTGAGAGATGGGAAGTGCTGAGCGACTGTACGATGTGTGATTCCAGTATGATTCCAGGTGTAGTGGAAGCACCTGAACACAAACAGCCTAAGCTGGTTGGTGAGTGACTCTGAACTTCAATGGATTCCATTCTTTAAGTGCCACTGACATTAAGCCATTATCTCAGTGTCTCTCTCTTGAATTTTAAGTTGGACAAAACAGACACTATATTTCTGTGTTATAAATAATAGTGATTAAGTTGTCTTAGACACGAATGAGGGGAATTTATTTTAAGGCTACCTCAGGTAACCTCAAAGTAAGAATAGAGAAGGATCAGACCTAAAGAGCTAGAAATGGCCATGAACACCCATTGTAGACCTGGGAATGATTGTCTCCTGTATCCACATACCTGTTTCAGCCTTCCCACTGTTAGGAAAATGGAGGGAAGCAGAAAAGGAATAGGCCGGACTCGATCATCAACAGGTAAGGACTGTTTATTGCCAGCAAGGGCACAGACCTTTCCAGTTTGAAGGTGGTGTCAGTACTTACATTCTTTATTGCAAGCAAATACAGAAAAAAAAAAGAAAAAAAAAGGCAGAGTGCCAGAAGCTTATGCCTATAACACTAGTTATTCAAGAGGCTGAGGTCTGAGGATCAAGGTTGGAAGCAACCCAGGTAGACAAATCCAAGACTCTGATCTGAGTTCAAGCCCCAGGACTGGCAGGGAAAAAAAAGTCCTTGAAGAGGCACTTGGGTATTGCACCTTTGTAACAAAGCTTCTTTAATACACAAATAATTAAGTAGCCCTTATACTCATCTAGAGGAAGTGTTTCTGAATTTCCTAGTTGACTAACTCTGTAGCAGTCTGGTACTTACCAAAAGCTTCTTACAATAACCAAACCACCGGCTTCCATCTTCACCAGTCAAGACAAAGGAGAATGTTTCACTAGAAAGGAAAAAACTCATGGTTAACTGTGGGGGCCAAACCCCTATATAAGGCATTCTTCACAAAACAATCAATCAAAAATTAGTGTATACCAGGCACCAGTGGCTCACATCTGTAATACCAGCAACTCAAGAGGCTGAAGATCTAAGACTGGTAGTTTGAAGCCAGCCCAGACAGGACAGTCCATGAGACTACCTCTAACCACCAGAAAACCTGAAGTGGAGATGTGGCTCAAAGTCATAGAATGTTAGCCTTGAGTGAAAAAGCTCAGGGACAGCACCCAGGCCCTGATTCAAGCCCCATGACCAACCAAAAAAAAAAAAAACAAAAACCAAACAACCCAAAAACAGAAAAAAGAAGGTATTAAAATGATATCAAGCCAGGCACTGGTGACTCAAGCCTGTAATCCTACCTATTCAGGAGGCTGAGATCTGAGGATCATGGTTCAAAGCCAGCCCAAGCAGGAAACTCTGTGAGACTCTAATCTCCAAATAACCACCAGAAAACCAGAAGTGGTACTGTGGCTCAAGTGGTAGAGTACTCACCTTGAGCTAAAGAGCTGAGGGACAGTGCCCAGGTCCAGAGGTCGCGACCCACTGGCATCAGGCTGAAGTGATTCTTAACCCTGTTTTCTAACACTGAATTTATTTTGTGTTTTCTTTTGTGGGCCCCACACAGGAAATATTCTGTTTCTTCCTTTCTTCTAGGAATCCTTCTTCTGGCAATGTTTGTGTTCCTGGCTCAGTTTTCAAATTCTCTGATTCTATTTTTTTTTTCCCTCTCGGTCATGGGCCTGAACTCTGGGCCTGGATGTTGTCCCTCAACATTTCAGCTCAAGGCTAGCACTCTACCACTTGAGCCACCGCACCACTTCCATCTTTTTCTGTGTATGTGGTACTAAGGAATCAAACCCAGGGCCTCATGCATGCAAGGCAAGCACTCTACCACTGAGCCACCTTCCCAGCCCTCTGATTCTATTTTTGCAGTTCCAATATTAGACATCAAAAATCATGGTCCTCTCACCTCTTTAGTTCTGAGGTTGGCATCCAGTCCTTTGAATCAGGAAAACAAAATTTTGGGATAACTTTGAGCCTCTCTTCAGTGTCTTTGGATTGCTTATAACCATGGTCACCCTGAAAAATGTAACATCGTGACATTATTGTATGAAAGTAGAGAAGAGAAATAAAAACAACCCAGTCTTGGGAAAGCAGAACAAGAAGGCAAAGACTGAACATCACTGAAGATGCCCTGAGAACATTAAAGATAAGGAATCCTATTTTTATACAGAAAAGATTCCTGTGGGGTTGGGAAGGTAACTCCGTGGTAGAGTGTTTGCCTTGCATGCATAAGCCTTGGGTTCGATTCCTCAGCACCACATAAGCAGAAAAAAGCCAGAAGTGGCGCTGTGGTTCAAGTGGTAGAGTGCTAGCCTTGAGCTGAAGAGCTGAGGGACAGCGCTCATGCCCAGAGTTCAGGACCCACGTCCAACAAAAAAAAAGATTCCTGTGGAAACCCTGTAACTTGCTGTCCTAGAGTTTCTTCTCCAGAAACAGGATCTACTTTAGAATTCATGCAAATGAAATAACAATATTTTTATGATTCATAGAATATTTAAACCCATTGTATGGTACCATTAATATTACAGATCTAGTCAGTCTAAAACATTCTCTGGTCAATAATCAAAGATGCTTTGAACATGCAGATGACTATTACTTAAGAAAAGATACTATTTTTAGAATTTACCAAATATAAAATCATTTTCCCCAGCATGTCATTTTTGCTACTTAATTACTAGTTTGCGACTTGCCATACACTTTTAGCATTGAAGACTCTTGTAAAAGTATGTTTTGTACTTTACTAGACAGCCTAAATTTAGTCAAGCCAAAAATCATGTAGAGATTAGTATGACCCGCCCAGGCATTGGTAGGTCATGTCTGTAACCCAAGCAACTCAAGAAACTGAGATCTGAGGATCACAGTTCAATGCAGACAGAGCAGAAAAGTCCATGACTTTCAGATCTCTCATTTAACGAGCAAAAAGCTATAAGTGAAGGGATAGCTCAAGTGCTGCAGTGCCAGCCTTAAGCAAGAAAAAAAAAATTTTTTTTTTGGGTCCGGTCGTGGGGCCTGAACTCTGGGCTTGGGTGCTGTCCCTCAGCTCTTCAGCTCAAGGCTAGCGCTCTACCACTAGAGTCACAGTGCCACTTCTGGCTTTTTTCTTTTTGTTCATGTGGTGCAGAGGAATCGAACCCAGGGCCTCATGCATGCAAGGCAAGCACTCTACCACTGAGCCACCTTCCCAGCGCCTAAGCAAGAAAATTAAGTGAGAACATGAGGCCCTGAGTTCAAGCCCCCCCCACCCCCCACCCCCCGTACTGGAACAAAAAAAAAAAAAAAAACAAGAAAGGGCCCAGGGAACTAGAAACTACCAAACCCATCCCAGGAAGGGCCCAGGGAACTAGAAACTACCAAACCCATCCCAGGAAGGGCAGCAGGAGGTGAAACCTCAACACAAACCCAACTGGCCTGTCAGAATTCAATTTAAAAAAACAACACAAACCCAAAGATACAACTACTAAGCATTTCCAGATGGCAGCTTCAGAGCACCAAGGCCCTGCCAGCAAGGCTGCTAAGCCAAGGGCACTGGCCATGAAGTCTCCTCTCCCCTCAGCTTCTGTCACTTAGCGAGCATTCGTCTTTCTATTATCTCCAGAAAGGCAGAAACATGAATTAGTATGTAAATTGAGATGTGTGTGTTCTACAGACAGAATGAACTATACTCCCAATTCCTGAAATCTGACTTCCTTTCCCAGTGGTACTGAGGTTTGAACGAAGGGGCTTGGACTTGCTAGGCAAATGCTCCCCCACATTGAGCCATGACTCCAGCCCTTTCTGCTTTTGTTATTTTTAATATACACCATTGCTTTTTGCGTGGGCCAGCCTGGACCTGGATCCTATTACACTCCTGCCATAGCTATGAGGGCACATGCGCCACCCGCCCAGCTTTATCTGCTGAGATGAGATCTCACATTTTTGGCTGGTCTGTTCTGAAACCAAGATCATCTCTATCTGCTTCACCAGAATAGCTGGATTTCTAGTATGAGCAACTGCACCCAGATGAATGGAAGTTTGGAAAAGATAGACAGCGCAAATCAAATTGCAGTGTTACTAACAGCAAAGCTGGGTGTTGGGTGCACACTTACAAATCCCAGCATCTAGAGGCTGGGCAAGAGGGTCACCAATTTGAGGCCATCCTTGGTTACCTACCAGGATCCTGTCCCAAAAGGAAGAAAAATTCAGATACCATTATCAAATGCATTTATATCTCATTAAGTACTAATAATGAATAACATTATATATAGTTTGCTATATACCAGACATTGCTCTAAGTGCTTATTTTAAACTATCTCAAGACAGGTGCTAGTGGCTCATATCTATAATCCTAGCTACTCAGGAGGCTGAGATCTGAGATCACAGTTCAAAGCCAGCTCAGGCAGGAAAGTCCCTGAGACTGATCTCAAATTAATCACCAGAAAACCAGAAGGGGCTCTGTGGCTCAAGTGGTAGAAGGCTAGCCTTAAGCAAGAAAGCTCAGGGACAGTAGGCACTGACAAAATAAATAAACAAAACAGTCGCATGCGCAGAAATGGAAAACTTGAAGGGATAGCTCACAACTGACAAATAAACGAAACAACCTCATGCGCAGATGTGGAAAACTTGAAGGGATAGCTCAAAACCATGCAATACGCTGCATTTCACATTCATCTTCCTCTTGTTTAAGGACGAAGAAATGGAAGCTTTGTAACTTGCTAAAGAGTATTTAGTGATAAAGTCAAAAATAAAAACCTGGACTGAGAAGGTAGTTTAGTGGTAGAGTGCTTGCCTAGCATGCAAGAAGCCTGGGTTTAATTCCTCAGTGCCACATAAATAGAAAAAGCCAGAAGTAGCTCTATGGCTCAAGCAAAAGAAGCTCAGGGAATGCTGGGTACCGGTGGTTCACACCTGTAATCCTAGCTACTCACAGTTCAAAGCCAGACCGAGCAGGAAAGGCCATGAGACTCCTATCTCCAATAAACCACCAGAAAACTGGAAATGGTGCTGTGACTCAACTGGTAGAGTGCTCGCCTTGAGCTGAAGAGCTCAGGGACAGTGCCCAGACCCAGAGTTCAAGACCCATGACTGACAAAAAACAAAAACAAAACTCAGTGACAGTGCTCAGGCCCTGAGTTGAAGGTCCAGGACTGGTGCAAAAAAATAAAAATATAAAACAAAATAAAATAAAAGCCTGCCTTGCCAAATGAGTTTGTCTCCCTGTGGCTTATTTGCCTCTGGCTCAGGCTACCTGAGAGTCATCAAGGACATTCACCAAATCCACAGCAAGCGCCATTATTGGTGAGAGCTGGCTGGGATGGTGACCACACTGAAGAGGAAAGTGCATGTGCAGCACTGGAACCTTCCAGTACTTCTGAGCCTCCAGGAGCCTACCTTGTTGGGGAACTGCTGAATGACCTGGGGCACATAGCTGGCCCCTGAGGGCTTCCGGTGCAGAGACACCACCACGAACAGCTCAAACAGCTGCTGCTCCTGCAGTTCGATCAGGTCCCGCTCCAAGGTCTGGTAGTGAGGGTTCCTCTTGGTAGAGTGCTGCAGCTGTGTCACGCGCCTCTGGCGATCTGTGGTAAAATCATAGCAGCAGTCTGCCCTATACCACTCTCTGCTCCTTTTAGCCCCCCAAGGTCACCTCTCACTTAATACCCATCCTCACTGTCAATGCTGACTCAATGGAGATGGCCAAGACCTCCTCACGCACCTTCCCGTGTAGCTCTACCTACAGCCAGGGGCTGGACACACATTAATGTCCTGACCATTACGTGTCTATACCCAATATGGATTCTCTGCCACCCTTCTTTCGTGGCAGCATACCAGGCCATATGTAAAACATTTAGGAAAAAAACCAATTGTCTGGGCTGGAAAGGTGGCTCAGTGGTAGAGCGCTTGCCTTGCATGCCTGAGGCCCTGGGTCAATTCCTCAGCACCACATAAGCAAAAAGAAAAAAGCTGGAAGTGGCACTGTGGCTCAAGTGGTAGAGTGCTAGCCTTGAGCTGAAGAGCTGAGGGACAGCGCCCAGGCCCAGAGTTCAGGCCCCATGACCGGACCCCCCCCCCCCCAAAAAAAAAAAATTGTCTGAGAAGAGATGCTAGTGATGGAAGTGTTGTGAGACCAGGAGGAAGAGGATAGTACTAAAAGCCTAAGAACAGACAGAGACAAGTCTCATCAAATGAGACCCATAGTTAGCTTGCAATGTCCTCCTTCTTCCTGGCATGTATTACTAATGATAGATATATGCTTTTATCATAAATGGTGCCAAATTCAAGAGGAAAAAGGCAGGGAGTGAGTGCTTGAGTGCTTGTTTAGCATATTCAAAGTCCTGGGCTTGATTATAAGAGAGAAGGAATGGGGTGGAAGGGGAGGAGTAGGGGGAGGAGGGGGAGGAGGAGGAAGAGGAAGAGGAGGAGGAGGAGGAGAAAAGAAGGGAAAAAGCTGGATGCTGGTAGGTCATGTCTGTAATTCTAGCTACTCAGGAAGCTGAGATCTGAGGCTCACGGTTCAAAGGCAGCTCAGACAAGAAAGTCCCTGAGACTCCAATTAACCACCAATTAATCTCCAATTAACCACCAGAAAGCCAGAAGTGGCACTGTGGCTCCAAGTGGTAGAATGCTAGCCTTGAACAAGAAAGCTCAGGGACAGCACCCAGGCCCTGAGTTCAAGCCTCCTGACCACCAAAAAAAAAAAGGAAAAAAATGTTCATTAACAGACTATTCAAAAGAATGAAATTCAAGAGGCATTTGATTGATTTCTATCTTACTGGAGAGCCCAAGCTGACCTCAAACTTGTGATCCTCCTGCCTCTGAATTCCAAAACAAGGATTACAGGTAGGGGACCACTTTGCCCAGCAGAAAACACAGTATTTAAACAATACTATTGTTACCACATCTACTTTCTCTTCTAATAGTCTTTACTAGAAGAAATGTTTAGCAACAGAAGAAATAGTCTAAGTATTTCTGAGATTTGCTTATGTTTCATCCTGAGCTACTGACTGGTGGTGACTCATTCTCTGACTGTTCTTTTCTTTTTGTGTTATCATGTATTCAATCCAAAAAGTCACACTAGGGATCAAAATGTTAAGAACTCTCAAAAAAATACAACTAGGGTCCAATGCTGGTAGCTCACCCTGCAATCCTAGCTACTCAGGAAGCTGAGATCTAAGGATCATGGTTTGAAGTCAGTCTGGGCAGACTAATCCAAGAGTCTCTTATCTCCAATTAGACAGCAAAAAAAAAAAGCCAGAAATGCTGATGTGTCTCAAGTGGTAGAGCACCAGCCCTGAGTGAAAAAGTTGAGCTAGAGTGCAACGTCCTGAGTTCAAGCCCTGTTACACACACACACACACACACACACACACACACACACACACACACACACACACACACACACACACACACACACACACACACACACACACACACACACACACACACACACACACACACACACACACACACACACACACACACACACACACACACCCTATGAACAGTTCCCTAGAATTATCCAATATATATAGTGCTTTAGCCAAAGCTTTCCTTACCCCAATGGGCTGAGTTCATGACAAGACAACTCCAGGTTCTATTTCTCACTAGCAATAAATATCACTGAGCTAGTCAGCATTACACATCACAGCTGAGCCTAATGATGCTTTCATTCCACCTTCAGTCAGGCCATAGAGTCCCAAGTCTGAGGCAATCCAGGCCAGTGGAAGGAGCACAAGACTATTAATCATAAGATTAGTGTCCAACTCAGATAATTCCCTTCTACTTTCTCATACCTCAGCGTGTTAGGGAGTTAAGTATGAAGCACATAGCTTGCCATGACAATCTCCAGATGAAACTATAGAGTGCTGAAGTATGGTTGGACAAATAGAACCAGAAAGGCTCTGTGCACTTTGTAGTACTAGTGCATCTGAGCCAAAACCAAGAAATGTTTCCTTTTGCACTGCCAGAGATATCAAAATAATTTAACAATAATGCTTGAGCTACTACGAAAAAAAATCAGATATTCAAGGCTAAGCACTATCTCAGCAGGTGATTCACAACTGTTTTGGCTGCCATGAAACTACGGCAAATGTGTCTGGGCATGCAGCACTATGCAGCTGCCTAAGAACATTCCAGACCATGGATGGACTGTAATGGCTAGCTTCACTCCACTGCCTGGAGCCTTTGCATACAATCAAACGTGTGACCGTATAGTATTCTGTTCCCTTAATCTCAGCAGGTTCTAAAAATGAAGAAATGCTCTACAAAATGAAACTTAATGTGGGGAAAAGCGTGCTTAATCACAAAGGCAGGTGTCCCTCCACCCACGGCGGGCGCTGGGCAGGCGCGCCCGCTGACTCACTCACTCTTTGGCAGGTACTCGCCATCGCTTTCGTTCCCGCTGGTTTCACCTGCAAAGAGAGGAAGTTTCCATTTGTATTGGCCAACAGTAGGAAGTCTGTGAGGATGAGAACAGTGTGAAACCTCTAAGACCTGGGGCCTAGTAAGGAACAATAAGGACACCAAGCCCTTCTCCAAGTCACTTAGGCCAGCCATTAAAATCAAATACTGAGGGCTAACATTGACCAAGATGCATTGAACTCAGAAAACAAAATGTTGAACAGAAATCCTGTTGTACAACTACTTAAAGACAATTAAAAAAAGAAAATACAGGAGAACACAGTAGACCCCCCCTTTTCTGTGGCTGACCCTAGCTGTGGATGCCTGGAACTCTGAATCCTCATACACTATGTTCTTTCTCAACACATATATGCCACAGAAGGTGTTAATTCACACGTCACAGTCAGTAAAAATTAATAATACTCAAATGGAAAAATTATTACAATATACTAGAAGATTATGTGTGGGAAACCAGTGGGTTATGCCTGTAACCCTAGCAACTAACGAGGCTGAGACTTGAGGATACAGGTTCAAAGCCAGCCCAGGTAGTCAAATCTAAGACTCTTACCTTCAATTAAGCAGCAAAAAGCTGAAAATAAAGGTGTGAATCAGGTGCTAAAGTACCAGCCGTAAGCAAAAAGGACAAGCTGAAGCACAAGGCCTTGAGTTCAATCTCCAGGACTGTCACACACACACACACACACACACACACACACGTACTAGGTAGCTGCGCATTGGTGACTCACGCCTATAATCCTTAGCTACACAGAAAGCTGAGATCTAAAAATCTAAGTTCAAAACCAGCCCAAGCAGGAAAATCTCTGGGACTTTTATCTCCCATTAACCACCTAAAAACTGAAAGTGGAGCTGTGGTCAAAGTGGCAAGCTTTGTATAAAAAAAGCTCAGGGATCATCCCCAGGCCCTGAGTTCAAGCCCCATGACCACCACCAACAAAGTACTAGGTTCTTTTCTATTGGTTTTTTTTTTTTTTTTTGCACTCATGTTTTCAGCCACAAAATTATAATGACAAAACTGAAAGGCAGTAAATTGTTCTCTAACACTTGAAAACTGAAAGTTACGAAATGTTTAGGGTGGAATATATTCAGTAAAGCCTAGCAAGTACCAACAGCCTGGCATATGCAATTATCGATTAGGCTCTGTTGACATACAGACAAAAACTTCAGGACTCCAATGCAAACCTAACTGTGATGACAGACCAGAACATGCTCTCTGGCATGAGAAAAGCCCCTCCAGGCCTAGAGGGGTAGCCTGAAAAAGCTGGCTAAATACTCATTTGGAAGATTACAAAGTAGGGACTACTCTTCTTTGTGTATATTTTTTCCTCTTCTGGTGGCAGAAGTTGACAATTTGGGCTAGTAAAGAATTTTGTCTGTCTGTGCCAGTATTGGGGTTTAACTCAAGGCCTGGGCATTGTTCCTTAGTTTTTTCACTCAAAGATAGCACTCTGCCATCTGAGCCACAGCTCCACTTCCGGCTTTTTGGTGGTTAATTAGAGGTAAGAGTCTCATAGATTTTCCTGCTCAATCTAGCTTTGAACCATGATCCTCAGATCTCAGCCTCCTGAGTAGCTAAGGTTACAGGTGTGAGCCAGTGGGACCTGGCTGAGGCTAGCTTTTTTGAAGGGTTGGAGATCAAATACAGTCCTTACAGAATAAGAATAGAATTTTAATCTGTAACACTGCGGATTTTATTTTCAGATGGATAAATTGTTAGACCATAGAATGAATTTTTTAAGGGAAATTAAGAAAATTTTCCTTGGAAGTCTACAATAAAGTAAGATACATTCTCCTGCTAGGTACTGGTGGCTCACGCCTATAATCCTAGCTACTCAGGAGGCTGAGATCTGACGATGGCAGTTCAAAGCTGGCCCAGGCAGGAAAAAATCAGAAGTAGCTCGGCATTGTAGAGTGCTAGCCTTGAGTGAATGAGCTCAAGGACATTGCCCAGGCCGAGTTCAAGTCCCAGGACTGGCAAAAAAGAAAAAAAATGAAAAGAAACATTTTCCTCTAATATGACTTGGCTATTCTTTCTTACTTAGAGATCCTAAGTTCTATACCTTTTTTTTTTTTCTGTAGACAACCATGTCAAGAATCTGTTTTCATGGGGCTGGGAAGGTGGCAGTGGTAGAGTGCTTGCCTTGCATGCCTGAGGCCCTGGGTTCGATTCCTCAGCACCACATAAGCAAAAAGAAAAAAGCTGGAAGTGGTGTTGTGGCTCAAGTGGTAGAGCGCTAGCCTTGAGCTGAAGAGCTGAGGGACAGCACCCAGGCCCAGAGTTCAGGCCCCATGACGGGACCCAAAAAAAAAAAAAAAGAGAATCTGTTTTCTTGTTTTGTGTTTGGTAGTTTTATCTTCTTTACTTCCTTTTTTCCCCTCCCTCCCTTCCTTCCTTTTGCCAGTCATGAGGCTTGAACTCAGGGCCTGGGCACTGTCCCTAAGCTTCTTTTGCTCAAGGCTAGAACTCTACCACTTGAGTCACAGCACATCTTCCAGCTTTTTCTATGTGGTACTGAAGAACCAAACCCAGGGCTTCATACATGCCAGACAAGCACTATACCATTGAACCACTGTGCTACTTCCGGCTTTTTCTATGTGGTACTGAGGAATCGAAAGCAGGGCTTCATACATGCCAGGCAAGCACTCTACTACTTGAGCCACTATGCCACTTCTGGCTTTTTCTGTCTATGTGGGCCTATAAGGGCCTCTACCGCCAGGTGCTGGTATCTCACACCTCTAACCATAGCTTTATTTAGGAGTGTGAGATCTGAGGATCACACTTTGAAGCCAGCCAAGGTAAAACAAAACACAAAAATTCATCTGCAGTTAAGCAACAAAAAATTGGAAGTGGAGGCATGTCTCAAGTGGTAGAGTGCCAGAATTGAGTGAAAAGGCCAACTGAGAACAAGAGGGTCTGAGTTGAAGCCAACACACACACAAAAGGCTAATACTGCCAGGTGCCGGTGGCTCACGCCTGTAATCCTAGCTACTCAGGAGGCTGAGATCTGAGGATCACGGTTCAAAGCCAGCCCGAGCAGGAAAGTCTGTGAGACTCTTATCTCCAATAAACCACTAGAAAACCGGAAGTGGCACTGTGGCTCAAGCAGCAGAGCGCTTGCCTTGAACTGAAGAGCACAGGGACAGCGCCCAAACCCAGAGTTCAAGCCCCACGACCAACAACATCAAAAAAAAAAAGCTAATACTAATAAATGATTTGAAGTCATAGTAGTAATACAAAATAATGATCCAAACTGCACGGAAAATTAGTCTTATTGGTTTATAGTGATTTTTTAATTTATTTACCGAATACTTATTACTTGGTACAGTGATATGAAAAGGATGTGAAGAAAATGGTTCCTCATTCTAACAAAGGTTATATTTAATTTGTAAACCAAAAATTATTATACCTACCAAACTTTAAGTTATATAATTCTCCCTTCATAGGCTAATAGCTACAGACAACAGGAATGAACAAACTTTTACCTTTTGAAGGAGGTACTTCCTTTCCAGTGTAAGGGTGTAACTTTATCCTCTTCTTCCCTCTCTTAGACTCAAATATGTCATCTATTTTCATTACAAGCTAAGAAGAGAAAAAAAAGACCAGAAAAGTATGTCATAACAAATCCACAAGGCTCATGGCTTGCTGACACTGTGTCTCATTTATAGAAAAGATGCATTTCATAAATAAGACCCTGCATACTTTCCAATTCGGAATCTAAAGGGTGGGTCCCCTGTGCTTCTCTCACAGGTGGGAGTGGAAAGGATACCTTCTTCCAGGTGAGTGGAGCCCAGTGAGTCAGGGACCACGTCTCAACATGCAGGCCACGTGGCCACTGTACTCCCAGGTGGTGAAACCTCCAGCGGAGGCAAGCTTTCACTAGCCCAGAGCCGGAAGGGAAGACTTACTCACTGGGAAGGCAGGGCAAGGCCCGGCTACTTGTGCTCCTAGAAATTGCTCTCAAAGAGAGGGTAATCACACTCAGAACATTTTTTTTTTTTTGGTTGGTTGTGGGGCCTGAACTCTGGGCCTGGGCACTGTCCCTCAGCTCTTTAGCTCAAGGCTAGTGCTCCACCTCTTGAGCCACAGCGCCACTTCCGGCTTTTTCTGTTTATGTGGTGCTGAGGAATCGAACCCAGGACCTCATGCATGCAAGGCAAGCATTCTACCATTGAGCCAACCTCCCAGCCCCACTCAGAACATTTTTATAAAAGAGAATCTACTCTTTGCTACTAGGAGTATTAACAATACAACCTATTTTAGAAATCAGAACACCTACTTTGAAACTGTTATATAACATTCTACTTTATGTGAATTACTCAGAATTCTTTCTTTGTAGGTAGGGTTAATGTGACAGAGAGAGCCACATTCAGAGAGACAAGAAAGAAGAATTAGAGGTTAATAACAGACACCTTAAAAACATGGATTCAACTTTTTCCCATACATACTAGTATTTTTTCTTAACATTCTAAGCTATTCTTAAGTATTGGTTTTGATTTAACACAATGCCTAGAATTGTACTTGTTAAGAACAATATATAAGCCAAGTACAAGTGGCTCACAACTGTAATCCTAACTACTCAGGAGGCTGAGATCTGAAGATCGTGGTTCAAAGCCAGCCTGGGCAAGAAAGACCGTGAGACTCTTATCTCCAATTAACCTCTAAAAAAATCTGGAAGTGGAGCTCTGGCTCAAAGTGGTGAGTGCCAGCCTTGAGCAAAAGAGCTCAGAAAGAACATGTAGGCCCTGAGTTTAAGCCCCACGACTGACAAGAAAAAAAAAAGATTATATAAGTTAATAGTCAACCAAGTTACTTGCAAGAAATTTGTATTTTTTCCTGTGTCCTTAGTTATTCAGTAATCCGGGCAGCCAATGGACCATGAATCTATCCAGTACAAGAAAACACATGCAAAAAACATATGCTTCCAATATGCAGATTATTCCTACATTTCTGGATGTTTGTCTTTTAAAAGTTTTCTGCACCTGCCACTGTGAAAAACTGCCAGTGTTCTTTTACCACTACAACAACCAAGAGGAGAGTCCCAAATAAAAGTGTGTGGTTATGGGCTACAGAAAAGGTGTATGGGAATAAGTGTGTTTTGAAAACAAAATGACCAAAATAGTAAAATCATTAATATGCATCTGAAAGGTACAATCAAAAAGCTGCTCAGGGCTGGGAAGGTGGCTCAGTGGTAGAGTGCTTGCCTTGCATGCATGAAGCCCTGGGTTCAATTCCTCAGCACCACATAAGCAGAAAAAGCCAGAAGTGGAGCTGTGGCTCAAGTGGTAGAGCGCTAGCCTTGAGCTGAAGAGCTGAGGGACAGAGCCCAGACCCAGACTGCAGCCCCCATGACCGGCAAAAAAAAAAAAAAAAAAAAAGCTACTCAAAGACTCAGGAAAGGAACTACTGTGCTAGCAATGAGACAAAACACATTTTGGTAATGAGCTAAGGAGAGTGTACTCTAATCTCTTAAGACAGCAAACACTGTAGAATATCCTTTCTAGGAAATGAGAGAAGCCAGGCTATTCTACCCAATTGACACAACAATATAAAACCTATTAGAGAATGCTCACTAGCAAATTACCCCATACAGGCTTGCACAGCAGGAAAGGAAAGAAGGGTAAGGAAGAGCATATGGACAAGATCAGTGGTTCTAAGCTAGGAAAACAACGTCTCTTCCAAGCACAGCTGGGGCCCTCATAGGGAAAGTAAATGAAAACCGCTTTCTTATGGAATGCCCCAGAAGATATTCCAAATGAAAGTCTACATTGCATCTGGCATATCCTAAAAGGACTTAATTTAAGCAGGGCACAGGCAGAAAGACTAAAAGCTTGTTGACCATCATGGCTTCATCACCAGCCAGCCAAAGTGTGTGTGCGTGTGTGCGTGTGCGAGCGCGCTCGTGTGCCACTCCTGAGGCTTGAACTCAGGGCCTGGGCACTGTCTGTGAGCCCGTTTTTTTGTTTTTTGTTTTTTGTCATCATGGGACTTGAACTCTGGGCCTGGGCGTTGTCCCACAGCTCTTCAGCTCAAGGCTAGTGCTCTACCACTTGAGCCAAAGCACCACTTCCTGTCCCTGATCCTCTTTGTCTCAAGCCTAGCTCTCTACCACTTGAGACACAGCTCCACTTCAGCTTTTTCTGGGTAGTTTATTGGATATAAGAGTCTCACAGACTTTGCTGCCTGGGCTGGCTTCGAATTGTGAACCTCAGATCTCAGCCTCCTGAGTAGCCAGGGTTACAGACATGAGCCACCATTGCCCTGCTAACCAGCATGCTTATTCATTCTCATTTATGGAAATGCTGACGTAATATTGGAAGAACGTAAGTCATGAAACCCTTACTCTTGGAAGATTTCTCTTTTTTCCGTTTGCAACTTCCCCAGCTCGGAAAAGTTTCCATTCAGTTAAAGTAACTGGCAAAGTGGTATCCTTGGTCAGCTTTGGCTGTAACCAAGCTTGGGAGTTCTTCAGATCCATCGTCTTCCGGTGAGGGAACAGAGGCTTGGGAGGAAGCTGAAACAGGAGAAGATACTCTGGTAAAGTAAGATCATCCAAGTTTCATACAAAGTCTATTATTCTAGAAGAGATCTCAAAGGAGTATACCATAACTTCTTCCTCATCCCTGACAGAGCAACTTCTCTATCATCAAGACTCCCTGGCAACAACAGCTTCTACTCGTCTCACTCAGGCCAGGGGCCAATGCTTTCAGCGCCAAGGCAGGTAATGTAGGCCATGGGCCGACAGGAGACTATGCAATGGTGGGAACTGCAGTGAACTGAGAAGGTCTGTACAAAGGGACTCATACTCAGTCCTTTCTGAAATGGTAAAATTTGAAAATAAATAAACAACAGAAACAATAAAGAAATATGTGCTACCAGAAATATGTGTAATCCTATCTCCTCAGAAAGCTGAGATCTGAAGATCATGGTTTAAAGCTAACTCAGGCAAACAAATCTAAGAGCTCTCTAATTAGCAAGTAAAAGGCCAGAAGTAGAGGTATGGCTCGAGTGGTAAAGCACCATCCTTGAGTGAAAAAGCTCAAGGAACACTGAGATCCTAGGTTCTGTCATCAAAACAAACAAAAAACTTCACACAATAAAGGTGCAACCCCTTACTACTGACCCCAGTTAAACCATCTTCATCCTTCTATACAGGTTATAAAGATTCTGATGTTTCCTTCAGTTACTCCCTCGGTTATACCTTAGGTGCTTTGAAAGCACTTTTAGCAGGTGGAAGTCTCCAGGCAGAAGGGGATCGCCACATGGGTAAAGGCTGCACTGGGATATCTTCATATGGATTTTCTTTGCTGGGATCTTTAAAAAATATAGAGACTTATTTTAGAAGAACATAATTAAGTGGAAGGAAAAGTGACTACCACTAGAAGAAGAAATAAAATATTGACTACATTCGGTTTTCCTCTTCTCAACTGATGTAAAGAATAAAGAAGGTCTCCAACCAACAGCACTTAAGGCTGGGCACCTGTGGCTCACGTCTGTAATCCTAGCTACTCAGGAGGCTGAGATCTGAGGATCAGTTCAAAGCCAGCACTGGCAATAAAGTCTGTGAGACTCTTATCTCCAACTAATCACAGAAAAAGCTAGAAGTGGAGTTATGGCTCAAGCCTTGAGCAGAAAGAAGCTCAGGGATAACACTCAGGTCATGAGTGACAGCCTCAGGACTGGCAAAAGAAAAAAAAAATCACTTAGGTGTCCAAGCTAAAAAGAATTTTCAAATATCATATTGAAAAAATATTTTCTTCTCAACTGAGCGTCCATGACATCAGTGTAAGATTCATTACAGAGTAAGAGAATTTATAAGCAAGGCTGGTGGCTCACGCCTGTAATATTAGCTGCTAAGGAGGCTAAGATCTGAGGATCAAAGTTCAAAGCCAGGAAAAGAAAGATCATGAGACTCTTATCTCCAATTAACCACCAGAAAGCTGAATATAAGAGATATGGCTCAAAGGGCATTGTGCCAGCCTTAAGTGAAAAACCTAAGGGACAGTGTCCAGGCCCTGAGTTTAAGCCCCAATACTGGCACACAAAGACACAAAGACACACACACACAAACACACGCACGCACGCACGCACGCACGCACGCACGCACACACACACACAGTATGTATACATCAAAGATTCCCACATTACAAAGGCAAATGAAGTATGTTTGACTATAAGAGAAAATACCTTCCTACAATTAAGGGCATCACCAAATACATATTCATTAAACTTAATTGCAATGCTGTAGACACCTACATATGATATCTTCGTAGATATTATCCTCAGACTGTGTGAAATAAAGTGCTGAACCAGAATTTCTTCCAAGTTCTTCATGAATCTTGGGTGAGTTCCGGTTTCGAAAGTGCTGAATATCCTCAAATTCAAAGGATTTCCTTAAGGAAAAAAAGATATTTCAAGCTACATCTTTAAAAACTTTAAATTTGGTATGATTAGATAAATATTGATTGGTAGAAAAAGCTTTTTCAAAATTATAAACCTGTTTTTATCAGAAATCTAGTAATAAACTCAGTTGGTGCTCTCTACATTCATGTGAGAAAATGAGGACTTTAACTAATTACTTTCATGCTTTTCTTTAGGCCTAACTAAAA
Organism: Dipodomys spectabilis; assembly: GCF_019054845.1. Lineage (NCBI taxonomy): Eukaryota > Metazoa > Chordata > Mammalia > Rodentia > Heteromyidae > Dipodomys > Dipodomys spectabilis. The sequence continues at coordinate 2,677,818 of NW_024870825.1, read as the reverse complement.
GGGGGCTAAGGAGAGGATGCTCAGAATTAAGTTGAAGGGTGTATTCCGTTCCCTATGACTTCTTTATATGTGCTGGTACTGGGGCTTCAAATCTAGGCTTTGACCTCTGCTTTGACTTTTTTGCTAAAGGTTGGTGCTCTACCAATTAATGACAGCCCCACTTCTGGCTTTTTGCTGGTTAACTGGAGAGAGAGTTTCACAGATTTATCTTGCCTGGCTGCCTTCAAACCTGATATTCAGGTCTTAACTCTGTTCCTAAAACTTAATTTGAATCATGGGAAAATGGGTGACATTGATCAAGATGTACTGTATTAACTTTATAAACCATAATAATGACAATTTGCTTTGAGGTTAAAATGTATTTGTGACTTTAACTAAATATCACTATTCCACAATACTGGGAAATACGTGAAATTTATGTAATCACCTAATCTTAATTAAAAAAAAAAAAAGAAAAGTGAGAGAGGGGGTGGGTTAGGAGAGATGGGTGACAATGTTGTCAGACACCTTGTATTCATATACTGTTTTTTAGAATTGGAACTTCTTTTTTTTTTTTTTTTTAATTTTATTTTATTTTATTTGAGAACATACTGTACAGAGGGGTTACAATTACATGGGCAGGATAATGCATACATTTCTTACCAAGCATTGCAGCCTCCTCCTTTGTTTACCCTTCACCTCCCTTCCCAGCCTCCCCCCTCCCCCCCACCCAATCATACCCCACTCCCCCCCCCCACCGACATTGTAAAGCTGGTTTTGACATGACATTTTGTACTTCTCATTGTTGCAACAGGTCCACCTGAATCCTTAAACGACTTGTTTGTCCCCGTCTCCTCCACATGTTATACTGACATCAAATATAGTGAAAGCGGGGGTTACACTGTGGGGGAGGTAGAATTGGAACTTCTTTATATTTAAATAATAATAATAATAAATGTTTAAAAAAGACATGTTGTATTCATAAACTGCCATGCTGAATAGAACTCCCTCTGTACAACTACTTAAAGATTTTATTTATTTTTAATTTATTATTGTCGATCAGGGTCTGAGCTCTTTTGCTCAAGGCTAGTGTTCTACCACTTTGAGCCACAGTGCCACTTTCAGTTTTCTGACAGTTAATTGGAGATACGAGTCTCACAAACCTTTCTGTCAGGGCTGATTTTGAACCACGGCCCTCAATCTCAGCCTCCAGAGTAGCTAGGGTTACACGTGTGAGCCACTAGTGACCAGTTTATAATTTTTAAAAATTATGTGACTAACTTGTGGGTAGGGATGGGTAGGTAAGCTGGGGGAAAGAGAAGGGTGACACTGTCCAAAAAGAAGTATGCTCATTACCTGCCTTATAAAACAAAAACCCTCTGTATAACACCTTAGGAATAACAATAAATATTTTTTTAATTACAAAAAAAAATTAAACCAGGCAGGCACTAGTGGCTCACGCCTGTAATTCTAGCTACTCAGGAGGCGGAGACTGGAGGCTCATGATTCAAAGCCAGCGGGGGCAGGAAAATCTGTTAATTAACCACCACAAAGCCAGAAGTAGAGCTGTGGTTCTCCTCTACTAGAGTGCTAGCCTTCAGCAAAAAGGTCAAGGACAGTGCCCAGGCCCTGAGTTCAAGCCCCAGGACTGACACACTAAATAAACAAATAAATTTTTAAAATTCAAATCAGAAAGTTTTCTGATACTTTTATGTCAAAAAATTGTCAGAAATTTTCTAGCCTTCTACATTTTCCTCTTATTTTCTCTCCATATTAATCAACATCTATATTAAGTAAGTTCTGTTATATAAGCTGGGAAATAAAAAGTTGTCTGAAAGGGGAAACAAACTCCAAATTATCTCCTGAATAAAGACCTACCTTTTTGATCGCCCTCTGATTTTTCCACCATATTTCTTTGGTTCAGGTTCCTGAGAAGAGGCCAGAGAAGCCTCTGCACATGAATGATCTTCACAGTACTTTCTGTCACAGTTTCTTTCTTTACATGGTAGAACCCCAGACTCGGATAAATAGCGGAAGGTCCTGCGTGGCTTTGGCAAAGGGTTTATAGAAGGGCCGCACTCTTGCCCCTCAGGTTCACAATAAATATTTTCCAAGCTCTTGGTTATTCCATAAGAACTATCAAGAATTCTGTGATTCAGTTCTTTGGCGGAAGAGTCACAGTGTTGTAAAGCCATACTGAAGACTTTATCTGGGGGAAGTGCTTCTGGCTTTTTCCACAGTATCTGTGAGGTATACAAGTTTCCTGGAGGTAATGAAGTCCCTGGATCCAAAACAACTGCTTTCCAGCTCTCAATCTGTGTGACCCGAGAGAAGACCCCACTGGGGTCTTCCTCATTCTTCCAAGGGTGCCTGTCTCCACAGTCAGCTTTCTCACTTTCATCTTCACTTTGATCGCGGCTTCTGGAATCTTTCACATGGAAGCCCATGCTTGGGGAGTTGGTTACATCCAACCTTTTGCTCCTTCCCTCACCCAGAAGATTTTCCTTAGGAAGAACTTGGCGACAGTGGCCATACCTCACTCCAAAGTCCTTGGGACGCCACTTGGCTGGGCTAGAGTTGCCATTAGTCCTTCCTTCCCACTGAGAGATTTTTTGCTTGATATTTCTGCAGTGACTTCGTGACAGTGTCTGAACTGCAGAACGAGAAAAGCCAGCATCCATATTCCCGGTTGGGTGCATGGCAAGAACTGGACTTACACCATTGCCAGGGAAGTAGGAAACATTGTGTTCTTCACCCCACAGAGTGCACACCGTTTCGGAAGCGTCCTTTCACATCCAACGTGGACACATCTTTTCTTAAAGAACTATTGCAGTCATTGATCCTTGTTGAAAAGGGCTATAAGCCTATCTTGACAACCTTATTAAAATGAAACAACAAGGTTAACCCAGGTTTTTGTTGTTGTTGCTGCTGTCTTTTGTTTTGGGGAGTTGAACTCAGGACTTGGGTGCTGTCCCTCAACTTTTTCACTCAAGGCTAGCACTCTACCACTTTGAGTCACAGCACCACTTCTGGTTTTCTGGTGGTTAACTGGAGATAAAAGTCCCATGAACTTTACAGCCTTGGCTGGCTTTGAACTGCAATCCTCAAATCTCAGCCTCCTGAGTAGCTAGGATTAAGGGCGTGAGCCACTTGCCCAGCTTAACACAGTTTTTATAATATTCTGATTTAAGCATCACTAAAACATTGCCCAATCCTCCCTAAATCAGTGCACGTGTAAAAATGTGCCTGCTCACAGGTGCAGGTGGCTCAAGGTAGCAGTGTGGACAACAGGCACTCAGGGTCCAGCACTGTAGTAGCTATTGTGCCTTGGACCTTCCCATCCTGACCACACCCTTATCCCAGATCAGCAAAAACAGAGATTGGCCTTCCACTCCCAAACACCTCACTCGGCCAGTCACACAATCTGTTTCCCCAAAGATAAATCTAGCAGAACACTTTCCCCACCAATGTAGCAAAGACTTGCTCTTGAATTCTGCTGCCTTCTGGTTATAAACAGTAACAGACTCCAAAGTTCCTGAGGTAGGGTCATCCTTCCTTGAGCTTTCTCTGTGTGACCCTGATTAACAGGCAGGAAAGTATTTTAGCCTCGCTTTGTCAGTGCATCTGATCCCAAGTAATAGACATGTGAAACATTCTCTCTCTCTCTCTCTCTCTCTCTCTCCAAACTCATCTGTTTTCACTGAGACTACTCCCACAAGTCTATAGAAGAAACAGATTTAAACCAGGCAGGTGGTTCATGCCTGTCATCCCAGCTACTCAGAAGGCTGAGATCTGAGGATCATGGTTCAAAACCAGCAGGAAACTCTGTGAGACTCTTATCTCCAATAAATCACTAGAAAACCATTAGTTCGGGCTGGGAAAGTGGCTCAGTGGTAGAGTGCTTGCCTTGCATGCATTAGGCCCTGGGTTTGATTCCTCAGCACCACATAAGCAGAAAAAGCCAGAAGTGGCACTGTGGCTCAAGTGGTAGAGCGCTAGCCATGAACTGAAGAGCTGAGGGACAGCGCCCATGCCCAGAGTTCAGGCCCCACGACTGGCAAAAAAAAAGAAAGAAAGAAAACCATTAGTTTCGCTGTGGCTCAAGCAGTAGAGCACTCGCCTTGAGCTGAAGAGCTCAGGGACAGTGCCCAGGCCAAGAGTTCAAGCCCCATGACCGACAAAAAAAAAAAAAAAAGAACCAGATTTAGCTGGGTGTTGGTAGCTTACAGTCATCATCCTACTCGGGAGGCTGACATGGGGCTGACATGTGAGGATCACAGTTCTAAGCCAGCCTGGGCAGAAAAGGCTGTGAGATACCTGTCTCCAATTAACCACCAGAAACTGGAAGTGGCATTGTGGCTCAAAGTGGTATAGCGCTAGCCTTGAGCAAAAGAACTCAAGACCAGCACCCAGACCCTAAGTTCAAGCCTATGACCAACAACAACACACAAAAAATGGAAAGTAGAAGTACAGTCAAAGTGGTAGAACACCAACCTTGAGAAAAAAACTGAGCATGCAAGAGGCAAGCATTGGTGGCTCACGCCTGTCATCCTAGCTACTCAAGAGGTTGAGATCTGAGGACTGCAGTTTGAAGCCAGCCCAGGCAGAAAAATCCCTGTGAGACTCTTATCTCCAATTAACCTCTCAAAAACCAGAAGTGACACTGTGGCTCAAGTGGTAGAGCACCAGTTTTGAGCACAGAGGCTCAGGAACAGTGTTCAGGCCCTAAGTTCATTCAAGGCCCACAACCAATGAAAAAAAGAAGAGCTCTTTTCTAGCTCTTTTCTCAGCTCTCTCTCAGCTCCTTCCTTCTCTTCTCTTTCCCAGCTCTCTCTTCTCTTTCCCAGCTCTCTCTTCTCTTTCCCAGCTCTCTCTCTTTCCCAGCTCTTATTCTCAGGCCTTTCCCAGCCATGCAGAGGGCCAACATGGCCTGGTGCCAGCCGGAACGATGAATAAACCTACCCCTTACCTGAAAAAAGAAAAAAAGAAGAGAAAATGCAGGATCCCTAGTTCAAGGTCCAGTGTCCCCCGCCACACACACAGCATCCAAGCCCTGAGTTCAAGTCCCAGGACAGGAACAAAAAGAAAGAAAATATCAGACTGCTTTTTCACAAGGCAAGAAAAGTGCTATGAAACATATATGTAAAGCTTTTTTACCCCTCTCCTCTTTCAAGTTTTTTTTTTCCCTTGGCCATCAAATAATTTACTGATTCAATCTGCACCCAGTAGAGACCCAAAGAGGGCTGGAAGAGGAGTCAAGGGCCAAGGTGCCTGTGGCATTTGGAACAGTTCATGACAGTCTGTGCAAAGCATCCAGGTGTATTTTTTACTCACGATCTAGAGCTGCCTTAAGGAAAACTATCCCATCAAAAGCAGAAATTTTCATTTTATCTCTATATCAGGCAGTGTCCATTTTAAATGCAAATACCACTGAGTGGTTTGATATGAAGAAGAGCTGACGGAAAGAATTCACATGGCCTGCTGAAGGGAGCCTCGAGCTACAGAAGAGTCAAACACAAGCTACATTCAGGACAGAAGGAGGGAGGGAAAGTCTCTCTAGGCATGCAGCCAGCCAAGAACGCTCCTTGAGGGGAGCGGGGGTGAGGAGTATTTGTGGGTGAGGACACACCCTGAAAGGAATAAGGGGGGAACATCCTGTGATGTGGAACATGTGTGTGCGTGCACATGCACAAACACACACACACACATACACACATCACTCAGGTCTACTGACTACTGAAATCCTCCTTCTCCCACAAGTCAAACAGAGCATGCCAATCAATGCTCTGGCTAGGGAAGGGGCAGGGAAGTCCAGTCAGATGTCTCTGACACAGCTGCCGGGATTCCACTGCCCGGCATCTGGACTAGCATGGAGACAGCCTGGTTTCTGCCAAGCCAACGCCTCTCCCAGGTCTTCACCCAATACACCACTGTGCTGCCAGCCTGGGCCAGGCAGCACTGCTGTGCCCCTCTGCTAGGCACACAGGCCATGCATGCCCATGTGGGTATCGAGGGCCCAGCCTGGGGCAGCAAGAACTGAAGCGTGGCCGCAGGGAGGTCAGGTGTACTGGCTTGCGGAGGAGATGAGAGCCACCCTAGGAAGATGAACTCAAGCCCCCAGTGCACACTGTGTTGAATTAGTGTTTTAAGTTTCTCAGTTTATGAAAAAGTAATTTTATATTATCTGAAAGTAAGTTACTTATATGTTGCAAACCCGAATGCAACTACTAAAAGAATGTCTTTCTAAAAATACCAACAAAATGGAGGAGGAATAGCCAACAAGACCACCATCACTAACTATGGCCAACAAAAAAACCACCTTACATAGCACAAACAGAATTAAAAGGGCAAAGGGAAGCAAGCCTACCTAAGGTGCTCACACCTGCAATCCTAGCTACTCAGAAGGCTAAGAGATGAGGGTATTGGTTCGAGGCCAGCCTGGGCAAACAAATCCTGGAGATTCTTATCTCCAATTAGCCAGGAAAAATGGGAGGGATGTGGCTTAAGTGGTAAAGTGCCAGCTTTGAGTGAAAAAGTTAAGTGAGAGCACAAGGCCCTGAGATCAAACTCCAGGTTTCAACGGAACACACATACACACACACCACATACACACACCACACACATAAACACACACCACACACAGGAAAATACAACAAACAAGTCAAAGCCACAGCAGATTTTATTTTGCCGGTTGTAGAGCTTGAACTCTGGGCCTGGGGCACTGTCCCTCAGCTCTTCAGCTCAAGGCTAGCACTCTACCACTTAAATCACAGTGCAACTTCCAGCCTTTTCTGTTTATGTGGTGCTGAGGAATCAAACCCAGGGCCTCATGCATACAAGGCAAGCACTCTACCACTGAGCCACCTTCCCGGCCCCGATTTTTTTAAGCTTTTAATTTAATTTTTTGCTAGCCCTGGGGCTTGAAATCAGGGCCTGAGCACTGTCCCTGAGCTTCTTTTGCTCAAGGCTAGCACTCTACCACTTGACACAGCACCACTTCTGGCCTTTTCTGTTTATGTGGTCCTGAGGAATAGAATCTAGGGCTTCATGCATGCTAGGCAAGCACTCTACCACTGAGCCACCTTCCCAGCCCCTCAGCAGGTTTTTAAATCGGATGTATATAAAGTGGCCTAAATAATTTTCACAAAAAGAACAGTTAGATTAACAGTCTTCCTGTCTTGAAGACTTACTATAGCTAAGCAAGGAAAACAACGTACATTAAAGACTGGCCAGATACATCACCTTTACAATAAAAAAAAAAAAAAAAAAAAGACTGGCCAAACAAAAGGATCGGTGGAAGGCCCATCCCAGTAGAGAACATGTGTCTGTGTGTCAGCTGACTGCTACCCAGCAGGAGAAAGAATAACCTTTTCAATACAGAAGTGGGGTCTGGTTGTCACCCACACCATTTATAGAAACTAACCTGAGGCTGGGTGCTATCATCATAGCTACTCAGGAGGCTGAGATCTGTGGATCATGGTTTGAAGCCAGATCAGGCAAGAAAGTCGGAAAGACTTTTATCTCCAATAAACTACTCAGAAAAAGCCAGAAGTGGGGGTGTGGCTCAAGTGGTAGAGTGCTAACCTTCAAAAAAAAAAGAATCCCAGGTACAGTACCCAGGCCCTGAGTTCAAGCCTCCAGACTGGCATTAAAAAAAGAAGAAAAGACAACTAACCTGAGGAAAATAGAAACCTAAACATTAGCACTAAAACTTTAATTCAAATTTTAAAAAAAATCTCATGACTCATGAAAGAAAAAATTTTCTTACATGGAACAATTGTGTGTCAACTGACAATGACTTAAATCCAGAACATATTAACTATTACTATTAATGAGTAAGGCCAACACCACAATTAAAACCTGAGTAAGATATGAACAAACTCTTTACAAAAGATTTATGAGTAACCAATAAGCATAATAAAGCTCATGAAAAGACACACAGCATTATTAGTCATCAAGGAAATAAATGTTAAAACACTAGATACTCTAAATATATATCAGAATGGAATAAATGAAAAAGAGTGCCTGGAACTCTCAAGCACTGCTGGTATAATAGAGTATAGCCACTTTATAAAAGAACTGGGCAGTTTCTTATAGAATTAAACATATGAGTGCCATCAGACCTGATAATTATCAGTAGGTGTTTCACATGAAAGGAAAACACATCTTTACAAATACTTCTAGATGAATACTCATGACAGTTTTATTCATAATAATCCTAAACTAGAAACAACCCAAAGGTCACCATCAGGGGAATACATAAACAAATTTTAAAACAGTTACATCAAATGACTATTACTCAGCAATAAAAAGGGATAAACCAATAATATGCACAATAACATAAATATATCTCAAAAATATGTAGAGACAGCCGGGCGCCAGTGGCTCATGCCTGTAATCTTAGCTACTCAGGATACTGAGATCTGAGGGTCCAGGTTCAAAGCCAGCCCAGGCAGGAACATCCATGAGACCCTTATCTCCAGTGAACCCCCAGAAAGGTGGAAGTGGCACTGTGGCTCAAGTGGTAGAGTGCTAGCCTTGAGTACAAAATTACAGGAACAACACCTGAATTCAAGCCCCAGGACTGGCACAAAAACACCCCAAACAAACAAAAGAAACCTATGTCATAGTTACCCCTCAGACAGACAACCAGTCTTCTGTTTCCTTAAATATGAAATGAGGAAGTTGGGGTGGGGAGGCTCACACCTGTAATCCCAACTACTCAGGAGACAGAGCTATGAAGATGGCGCTTTCAAGTCAGTCTACCCAAAAAAGTCGGTGAGACTCATCTCTAATTAACCACCCAAAAGCTGGAGTGAAGCTGTGGCTCAAGTGGTAGAGCACCAAACAGAAAAAGCTAAGCAAGAGTGCACAGGCCCTGAGTTCAAGCTTAAAAGCTTCCATAAATATTGTATAAATTACATCTCAGAAAAAGTAAACACAATAAAACCTGCTCAAGAAATGGGTTGGATGGGGAGGAAAGGAAGAGTTGGGGAAAAACAAAGGAGGGGGTAACAATGCTCAATAGGAAATGTACCTTACTCATGTAACTGTAACCCCTCTGTACAGTATCTTTACAACAAAAACATTAAAAATAAAAAAGAAATGGGTTGGAATGTGAACGGTTGACGTGACTAAGTATATTATGTTAAATAGTAGTGTTATTAATTTTAATGCCTCTGGGTAGCTTTTTAATAAAGCCTACAGGTATTAATCTTAAGAACATTTGTAATCAACTTTAGCTACAAATATTTTAAAGCAAATGAGAGAACCTAATCTAATGGAGGAAAAAAAAAAACAAAAGCAAGTATCTAACTTGCTTTGACTTTTCAAACATTTCTCCTCTTGTCAGCTGTTTTTTGAATAGCAATCCTTCAAAGCAAGCACACACAGGATATCAGCCTTTATCTTACTCCCATCAGGGGAAACAGCCTTGTAAGTCACTAAAAATGATTCCCAAAATAACCCAGAAACTTTACAAATCCTTAGTACTCATCACAATATAAATGCCTTTAGCAGTTACTGTGCCTAACTACAAAACAAGAAACATAAGTGACTCTTCAAAATACGTTTAATTCTTTCACAGCTCTATCTAGTCCACTGTGATATTTATATGGGAATTTTGTGAGGTTTTCATAAATCAAAAAATGAAAAATGACAGCTGATATAATGCAGATTATACTTAGAAGTGGGAGGCACAGGCCAATGACTTAGACTAATGCTGACTTTACGTGTGTTCTGCATAGCTGGTTATGCATATTATCCATGAAACCTTCCCAGTGATTCCAGTCCCTCTTCTTTGATGCCTGTTTCCTTTAACAGGAACTACAGGCAGATTTCCCTGTCTCAGCTACATAACCCCTGGGAGCCATCCCTGTAACTAAACTAAAGGCAAATCCTAGTGGCTCTCTCTACCTTCAACTCATCTCTAACTCCAATCATTTGCACCCTTACTGTTAACACACTAATTCAGGCCACTGTCATCCCTCCCTCTCTCAGTTCTTTGTATGTATTCACTCATTCATTTGACAGTACTGGGGTCTGAACTCAGGGCCTTCTGCTCACTAGGCAGGCACATTACCACTTGCCTAACATCCCCAATCTTTTTTTTTTTTTTTTGGGTCTGGTTCTGGGGCCTGAACTCTGGGCCTGGGCGCTGTCCCTCAGCTCTTCAGCTCAAGGCTAGCTCTCTACCACTTGAGCCACAGCACCACTTCCAGCTTTTTTCTTTTTGCTTATGTGGTGCTGAGGAATCAAACGCAGGGCCTCAGGCATGCAAGGCAAGCGCTCTACCACTGAGCCACCTTCCCAGCCCCTATCCCCAATCTTTTTGTTGTTGTTGCTGTTGGTTGTAGTGCTTGAACTCTGGGCCTGGGTGCTGTCCCTCAGCATTTCAGCTCAAGGCTAGCGCTCTACCACTTGAGCTACAGTGCCACTCTGGTTTTCCGGTGGTTTATTGGAGATGAGTCACACAAGCTTTCCTGTCCAGGCTAGATTTTAACTGTGATCCTCAGATCTCAGCCTCTTGAGTAGCTAGGATTATAGGTGTGAGCCACTGGCACCTGGCCCCAATCTTTTGTATTTCATCATTTTTCAGTAGGGCATCTGGGGGGCAATCCTACTCCCTACACCTCTCATATTGCGACGTGTGTGTGTGTGTGTGTGTGTGTGTGTGTGTGTGTGTGTGTGTGTGTGTGAGTGTGATTGAGATGGAGGTCTCCATAACCTTTACCTCTAGGCTGCTTCAAACTTGAATCCTTCCTATCTCTACTCATGTAGTGGCTGGGCTTACCCTGTGCCCAGCCTCCACTGAACTGCATCTCCCCTGTCTGTCCAATCTAAACGCAGATCCTTCCTCACAGGCTTGTGCCCTGTATATTCCATGATTCGACTGTTTATTCACTGCTTGTCTCCCCCACTGAAATGTGAACCTGTTCATTAACACCTTCTCAGAGCCTAGAGGAGTATCCAGTAGCAATTCCTCAGTACATCATCTGTTAAATGGGCAACAGAATCCTTAATGTAAGAATGTTTGCCTGCTACTGTGTTTCTAATGATACGAAGTCACTTCATTTAAATATGGGGAAAATATCTTAAGAGTATTTTAAGTATAAATGAACAATATCAAATTAACTTAAATGATAGCCAGCACCACAATAATAAAAATAGTTTTCTGTCTTTTTCCCCTTTTTTTTTTTTTTCTTTTGGTGCTAATCCTGGGGCTTGAACTCAGGGCCTGTGTGCTGTCCCTGAGCTTTTGTGCTCAAGACTAGCTCTCTACCACTTCAGCTATACCTCCACTTCTGGCTTTCTGGTGGTTAATTGAAGATGAGTCCTATGGACTTTCCAGTCTGGCTGGCTTTGAACTTAAATCCTCAGATCTCAGCCTCTTGAGTAGCTAGATTACAGACTGAGTCACTGGCTACTGCTAAGCACTAGCTCATCTGTTCCTAAAAGCAATCCTTAGGGGAATGTATCTTCATTTTCTTTTTTTTTTTTTTTTTTTTGTTGGTCATGGGGCCTGAACACTATCCCTCAGCTCTTCAGCTCAAGGCCAGCACTACACTTGAGTCACAGTGCCACTTCTGGCTTTTTTTTCTGCTTATATGGTGCTGAGGAATCGAACCCAGGGCCTCATGCATGCAAGGCAAGCACTCTACCACTGAGCCACCTTCCCAGCCCTGTATCTTCATTTTCTAGATGAGAAAAATAGGCCTAGCAAGGTTAGATGTTGTGTTATTGGGAGAGTTTTTGTTCTTGCTTGCTTGCTTACTTGTTCAGTCCTGAGCTTAGGTGCTGTTACTGAGTGCTTTTTGCTTAAGGCTAGTACTCTACCACATTGAGTCACAGTGCCACTTTCGGTTTTCTGAGGATTAATTGGAGGTAAGAGTCTCACAGACTTTCCTGCCCAGGCTGGCTTTGAAATCCTCAGATCTCAGCCTCCTGAGTAGCTAGGATTACAGGCGTGAGCCACCAGCACCTAGCTGTTCTTTTTTATTCTTTTTAAGTGGAGGGTGCTGGGGATTAAAGCGAAGGCCTTGTGTATGTATGAGTTACAAACTCTACGACTAAGCTACACCCCTAAACTGAAAGCCACAAGTGTTTTTTTAATCCTTTTAATATTTTATTACTTAAAAAAGCCTTTATCATTTTCCCCAAAAAAGGTCTGTATTTTTCCTTGTTGTACAGGACATTTCTTATAAACATCAAACATATTAAGCAAGCAAAAAAAAAGTTTTTTTAATTTAGCTTTCCGACAGTGCCTTCACCACTTCCACATTTTCTGCCCATCAAGAAGGCATGTTTGATCCTGTCATGCCACAGCGGGCACTCATGCAAGCACCTGGCAGGACATGCCTTCCTGTGATCTCATAGTGCTCTACGCATGAAACTCTGGAAATTGATCTTTCCAGGTGCTTTCCCAACCTTGGTATAAACGTGAGCAATTCAGGAAAACCTACAATGCTATGTCAATGAAGTTGAGATGGGGTCACTAGCACAGGCAGTGAGGGATAACCATGTGAAGACAGGAAGAAGGCTGACAGCAACAAGGCAGAGCAGCCTCGGAGGAAACCTGCTCACCACCTGTCATCAGACCTCTGGCCTCCAGAGTTGTGAGAATTAGTTTCTGTTGCTGCAACCACCCAGTTATGGAATTTTATTACAGCATCCCTAGAAAACCAATACAAAGATTCTCAGTAACTCATCCCAAAATAGAGCTAGTAAAAAGCTAAATTTGACAGCTGTCTCTACCTTACATAAGGGTTTCTGTTAATTTGTGTGTGTCAGTAATGAACTCAGGGCCTGGGCAATGTCTCTTACCTTTTACACTCAAGGTTAGCACTCTACCACCTGAGCCACAGCTCTACTTTCCACTTTTTGCTGGTTCACTGGAGATAAGTGTTTTATAGAGCCGAGCACTGGTGGCTCATACCTGTAATCCTTGCTACTCAGGAGGCTGAGATTTGAGGATCTCGTTCAAAGCCAGCCCAGGCAGGAAAGTCCGTGAGATTGTTATCTCCAATTAACCACCAGAAAACTAGTAGTGGCACTGTGGCTCAAGTGGTAGAGTGCTTGCCTTGAGCTGAAGAGCGCAAGGATAGCACCCAAGCCCAGAGTTCAAGCCCCGCGACTGACAAAAAAAAAGTCTCACAGACTTTTCTGCTGCAGCTGACTTCAAACCACAATCCTCAGAACCACAATCCTCACACTTGTCATCCTAAGCTACTCAGGAGGCTGAGATCTGAGGATTGTGATTCAAAGCCAGCCTGGGCAGAAAAGTGTGAATTCTTATCTCCAATGAACTACCAAAAAAAACTGGAAGTGGAGCTGTGGTTTAACTGGTGAACTCTAGACTTGAGCATAAAAGCTCAGAGACAGTGCCCAAGACCCCAAGTTCAAGCTCCAAGACAGGCTCCAAAAAAAAAAAAAAAAGAAAAGAGAGAAACTCCAGGAAGATCATCATTTAGAGGGTGGCAATCATTACTTAGTAAGCATTCACACGTGCTGAGCACTATGCAAAGCATCCCCTTTACTACATCTAATCCTCACAGCCATTGACAGGAAGTTAGCATTACCCACCCTAGCAGATCTACTATTCTCCTGTGGATGAGCAGGCTGAGGCTGAACTGGATTAGTAACCTTGCTTTGCTTTTCTCTGAAGCTTGAGTGCTTTCCCATTGTGGACAACTGTTTTGTGGACAAACACAACAGTATCAACTAATACAACAGGATGTCAAATGCTTTTCCTGTCTTCTCTGCATTTCAGAAGGCCTCAAAGAACAAAATCAAGACAATAGGAGCCAGATACCCAAAAGCTGGTTCTGCTGATATCAGTTCTTCATCCTTCAAAGCTATACAGAGAATTGCAATTAATTAGCTGTGGGGATTACTAGAAAGAAAGTACTGAGGCTCACACCAGTAATCCTAGCTATTCAGGAGGCTGAGATTTGAGGATCACAGTTCAAAACCAGCCCAGGCAGGAAAATCTGTGAGATTTTTATCTCCAACTAACAATCAAAAGTAGAGCTGTGGTTTCAAGTGGTAGAGCACCAGTCTTGAGAGAAAAAAGCCATGCAGCAAAAGCACAAGGCCCCAAGTTCAAGCCAGAACCGGCATAAAAAAAGGACAGTATTGACCTGGGAATGTGGCTTCATGGTAGAGAGCTTGCCTAGCATGCATGAAGCCCTGGGTTCCATTCCTCAACACAACATACACAGAAAAAGCTGGAAGTGGCTCAAATGGTAGAGTGCTAGCCTTGAGCAAAAGAAGCTCAGGGACAGTGCTCAGGACCTGAGTTCAAGCCCCAGGACTGGCAAAAAAAAAAAAAAAAGAGAGAGAGTAATGTACCAATTTGTACTTTCCCTGCAAACATGAATTCTAGTCTCTCTTGCTGCTGCCACCCCTTGAAACGAGCCATCCTTTTAATGCCAGCCACATCGTGCCATCACACGATGGTTTCTATGTAAACTGTTCAAACTCATTTTTGTCTCTTAAGGCTATGAGGGTCTCATCACTTAGTTCAGGCTGGCACCAAACTTGAGGTCCTCCTTCCTCCCAGGCAGTTGGTATTTCAGGTATAAGGTACCATACCCAAATCTAGCTCACTTATTCCTTACCATTCTATACCACATTTCCTTTATTACTATATAATCATTATTTTAACAATGACTTGAGACATCATCCTGCTTGGTTAAATTCAGCTTTGTAAACTCCAAAATAGGCAGGTTCCCTGGCACTCAGGGTCAGTGATCGTATGTCCTGGATGGTAACTTCATTCCTGATACGTTGTAGACAAAAGAAGGGTGTGGTAGTTCACACCAGTAAGGATTATGATTCAAAACCAGTTTGAGAAAAGGAGTTCATGAGCCCCCACCTCCACCAATAAAAAAAACTGGGTGCAGTGTGCACAACTGTCATCCTGGCTAGGGCAGAAGTGGAAACACGATGACTGAAGTCCAGGCTAGCCCAGGCATAAACATAGGAGCCTATTCAAACAATAACAAAAGTGAAAAGGGGTAGACGTGTGGTTCCACACAGGTAGAGCACATGTGTAGGGGGTGAAAAGTGAGAAAAGAAGGTCAGAAAAAGCAACTTCAGAGAACCCTTCAAAGAGTTAACCAAAGTAGGCAAGTAGGCACAGGAGGTCCAGGAAAGCTATTCTTTCTTAACACAGGAAAGAAGGAAGTTATATTTAAACACTGGTGGTTAGGAGTTAGTGGAGAAACACAGCTAGAGGGCAGAGCCCCCCCCAGGCGGGAGAGGGAGGGGTGCTCAGCAGGACCCGGAGCAAGGGCTGTCATCAGGAAAAGAGCGGGAGGTCAGGCCACAGAAGGTGAGGACACAGGGGACTGGCCGGCTGAGGGTCTGCACCACCCAGGAGCTTCCCATCCTGTGGCTCCTATTTTCTCTGTAACAGCAGGCATGACTGTCTGCTGAGGGGAAGACAGAGAGAAACTAGGGTAAGGAGGGTAGCAACATCACAGGAGGAAAAGGGTCCTTGTCATGTAGCCAAGGAGAATTCAAAAGCTGGGCACCGGTGGCTCACCCCTGTAATCCTAGCTACTGAAGAGGCTGAGATCTGAATATCACAATTAAAAGTCAGGGCAAGAAAGTCCATGAGACTCTTATATCCAATTAACTATCAATAAGCTGTAAGTGACACTGTGGCTCAAAGTGATAGAGCATTAACTTGGGAGGCTGAGATCTGAAGATCGAGGTTTAAAGCCTGCATGAAAGTCCTGAGATTCTTATCTCCAATTAGCCAGCTAACAGCCAGAAGTGGAGTTGTGGTTCAAGTAGTAGAGAAAAAAGCTCTGGGAGGGCTGGGAATGTGGCTTAGTCGTAGAGTGCTTGCCTAGCATGCATGAAGCCCTGAGTTCCATTCCTCAGTACCACATAAAACAGAAAGGCCGGAAGTGGCTCTGTGGCTAAAGTGGTAGAGTGCTAGCCTTGAGGAAAAGCAGCTTGGGGGCAGTGCCCAGGTCCTGAGGACTGGCAAAAAAAAAAAAAAGCTCAGGGACAGCAGCACCCAGGACTTGCGTTCAAGCCCCAGTATGAGAGAGAGAGAGACAGAGAGAGAGAGAGAGAGAGGAGAAAGGAGAGAGAGAGGACAGAGAGGACAAAGAGAGAAGTGAGAAAGGAGAGAGAGGAGGAGAGGAGAGTGAAAGAGGAAGGAAGGGAAAGTAACCAAGGGGAGACAAATGGGAAGGGAGAAGGGGGAGAGGAATATGCAACAAAAACGAGGAAGAAGGAAGAAGGAGGGGGGAGGGAAAACTATGGAGAAAAGGAAGGAAAATGAGGTAAAGAGGCCAAGTCGAGATCGGAGTTCAAAGCTTATAGGTCAAAAAAGTCCATGTGACTTATCTCCAATAAACCAACAAAAAGCCAAAAGTGGAGCTGTTCTTCAAGTGGTACAGGACCAGCCTTGAATGGGACAGCACCCAGGCTCTGAAGTCAAGCCCCAGTACTGACACACAAAAAATAAAGCCAGGCGCCGGAGTGGCTCACACCTGTCATCCTAGCTAAGGTCTGAGGATCCTAGTTCAATGCCAGCCCAGGCAAGAAAAGTCCATGACACTCAGATCTTCATCTAATCACCAGAAAACTAGAAGTGGTCCTGTGGCTCAAAATAGTAGAGTCCTATCCCTGATCAGGAACAGCACCCAGGCCCCAAGTTCTAGTCCCCACAACTGACACACAAAAAATACACCTGGCATCACACAAGACATAGAAAACTCATTTTACAGAACAATTATCTCCTTCATATGACAAGCATGATATAAAATTAAGATCAAATATGTTTTGTCTTATTTAAGTACATTGTAGGACAAATAATATAAATTTTAGGGACTGGGAATGTGGTTCAGTGGTGGAGTACTTGCCTCACATGCATGAGGCCCTGGATTCGATTCCTCAGTACCACATACACAGAAAAAGCCGGAAGTGGCACTGTGGCTCAAGTGGTTTAGCATTCACCTTGAGCTGAAGAGCTAAGGGACAGCACCCAGGCCCAGAGTTCAAGCCCCAGGACTGGCAAAAAAAATAAAATAAAATAAAAATAAAAATCTAAAATTGGAAAAGACTTCACTTAATGACAGTTAGCACTTCCTGTTCATAAATTCAGTCCCGAAAACACCAGGACAAAACTACACACATATCAAACTCATTTCAGTGTGTTTTATCCTTTTGCTCTTAATTGTGTCAGGGTTGAAAATTCTAGCTGAAACAGTAAGGTGTTGTAAGTGGTAAAAATAGCTCTATATTCTACCCAGCAATCCAGCTTCTCTAGTCTTTTGTGTATCTCTGTGCTGTACTGGGCACTGTCTCTTAGCCTGACCCCAACAGGCTGAGGCTCTACCACTTTAGTCTCAAGGAGTTTCCTGTCTCGGCTGGCTTTGAAACATGATCCTCAGATCTCACCCTTCTGATTAGCCAGTATTACAGATGTGAGTCACTGGCACCAGCTCAATGTTTTCACATTAAGGATGAAGGACTCAATATTCCTCTATGATTTTTTTGGGGGGGTCCAGTCGTGGGGCTTGAACTCTGGGCCTGGGTGCTGCCCCTCAGCTCTTCAGCTCAAGGATAGCACTCTACCCTGAGCCACAGTGCCACTTCCGGCTTTTTTCTTTTTGCGTATGTGGTGCTGAGGAATCGAACCCAGGGCCTCTGGCATGCAAGGCAAGCGCTCTACCACTGAGCCACCTTCCCAGCCCCTCCTCTATGATTTTTTACTTGATGTTTTCTTCTTATAATAAAATAATACATTTAAAGGCAATTGACCTAGTCTGGTTTTTAAATAATGATGACTGAATGCTTAAATTATCACCCTTGAAGAATACATTTAAAATTCAAAAATAAAACTCCTTTTAGCAACAGTAAAGTCCTCCCCCACTGTGCTTGACCTTGAATTATGTTAATGTAAATAAGCTATGAAATGACAACCACCAAATTATGATTATGATCAAATTACTCAACACTCCTCCTCACATTCCCCCTTTGCTCTGCTAACCCTTAGTTTAAACAGGAGCCAACAACAAGGAGATTTTCATAAATACTGTGTTGGACAGGCACTGCTATTCTCCAGCATGCCCTGTCATTACTGCCTTTATGGACTCTAATTCAATCAGAGTATCAAGAAGTAACAAGGAATATTTAAATACAAAATCATGCTTCAGATTGCTAAGTAACCAATTCAAACATATCATACACAGCTTGAGACTTTTGTTTTCCATGCGCATGGGAACAGAGAGGATAAAAAGCAACTCACTTTAAATTGTAGCAAAAAGAACTCACACACTCACCAAACTGTTTTAAATTTTAACAGGGCACTGGTGGTACACACCTGTAATCCCAGGCAGGGAAGCAGCTGAGCAGGCAGTGGAGGCAAGATGGAGATTTCAAGGGCAGCCCTGGTAAAGCCTGTCTCAAAAGCAAAATACAAAAAAAGTAAGTGGCTGGGCATGTAGCTCACGTAGCAGAACACTCACCTAGCTTGTGGGAGGCCATAGGTTCAATCCCCACTTCCACAAAATACAAAAAAGAACTCATGTTTTCATACTGACATTACGTAAGTTAATCTATTTCTCCATAATGTCAGGTTCAAAATCAATAAAGGAAATATGTTCCATTTATGAGAACCAGGATAAATTAAATTTTTCAGATACTCATGTACTAGGATTTTGAAACAAAAAGTGTAACTTTAAAAGAACCAGGATTTGTTTTTGAACTAAGCACAAATATAACTGTTTCAAAGAACATTCATTAGTACATGACTGGCAGAGGCGGCCTGCCTATAAGCTATCCTTGGAAAACTGCCTGCTTGTGTTAGGTTGGGAGGTAAAAGTGTTTTTTTACATTTTTAAATGTGGGGAGGTGAGAGGTTCACTCCTCATCAAAGCTATCCAGGAGGCTAAGATCTGAGGATGGAGGTTTGAATCCAGCCTGGGCAAAAAAGTCTAAGTCTGATCGCTAATTAACCAGCAAAAAGCCAGAAGTGGAGGAGTGGCTCAAGTAGTAGTGTGCCAACTTTGGTGGGGAAAGGCAGAAGCTAAGGAAGAGTGCAAGGCCCTGAGTTCAAGTTCTAATACCACACACACACACACATACACACACACACACACACACACACACACACACACACACACACGGTGGGGGTGGAAAGTAAAACAAGGAAATATTTTGTGATTTTGTGATTATAGAGCTTCAAATGTGTCTACAAATAAAGTTTTACTGGAGCACAGCCCAAGCTATCTATTTACATAATTTCATCTATGGTTTCTTGCATAGGTAGTTTTAACAGACTGGCTTGCAAAGTCTAAAGTATTTACTTTACAGAAAACAAGTTAGCACCTCTACCTCAGGAAAACATGCACTTATTCTAATACTACTACCAATGAAGAAAATATGTTAGAAACATTAATTTTGAAAATGCCTTCAAAGCTGTAATGTGCTCTTTTGAGCAACCTGGGGTCATGTGACCTTCCAAAATGGCCAAGAGGTCTGGTGTCAAATCTGAGTAAGGTTGGTTGTCAGGATGGAAGAACCAGCTTACCTTATTAATATATCTAAATTTGTAAAAGTCAGCCGGGCGCTGGTGGCTCATGCCTCTAATCCTAGCTACTCAGGAGGCTGAGATCTGAGGATCACGGTTCAAAGCCACCCGGGCAGGAAAGTCTGTGAGGCATCTCCAATAAACCACTAGAAAACCAGAAGTGGCACTGTGACTCAAGTGTTAGAACACTCTCCATAAGCTGAAGAGCTAAGGGACAGTGCCCAGGCCCAGAGTTCAAGTCTCATAACCAACAAAAAAATAAATAAATAAATTTGCAAAAGTCTGAAAAGGAAGGTTTGTTTGTGCTTTCCTGCTCTACCTCTGACTTCCTGCAGAGAGCTGACAGTTATTGACAGGATATCAGGCATTCACAGGTTTGCCTCCAGGCATGTACATGCCTGGAGAATAAAAACACACACAAGAAAAATTAATTTTATAACTAGATCTACTTTCCAGAGTGGTGGTGAATTTGCCACCAAGTTGTTTTTATTTTTACAAAGAGGGGCTCCAATAACACTGGACAATTCTACTTCTGGAATAAGTGAGTGAATGACTTCCAAACTTTATGTATGAATGAGTATGTTGGCTCTGGTACTTGAACTGGGGCCCGCTTATTCTTTAGGCTCACAGCTGGTACTCCACCACTTCTACCAGTTTCAAACCTTTATTCTCAGATCTCAGCCTTCTGAGTACCTAGGATTACTTTACAGGTTTGTAAAACCACTGTTCTGAGTTGCTAATTAATTCTAAATAGTATCTCAACAAACAGCCTTACATTTCGGCTGCCTGGGGGCTGGCTACCCAGGGTCCTATCTTGGTTATCTCCACCTTAACATTCTATGGAAACTTCAAATTCAAGTTCCTTCCACATTAAAAAATAAAACAAAGTGAGAGTCTGCAACTTCCATTTCCTGCACAGGGAACAGGAAATGTGCCTCTCTCCATTTTTCCCAACCTTAAGTTTGTTATACTAAAATCCTTATTAAAACTTAAAAACAAACAAAAAATCTTTTATCCAAACATTTTCCAAGATAACAAAGAAGTCCTTCCATGTGGTGATCCTTCAGAGGTAGCTTTGTTTTGGTTTCTCTTGGTGCTGCTCTCAGGGCCTGAGCTCACGTCTGGGCTCCGTCTCTCACCTTCTTCATTCAAAGCTGGCCCTCTACCACCTGAGCTCCACTTTTGGCTTTTCGATGGTTAGGGGGAGGCAGGAGTCTCATGATCTTTCCTGCCCTTGTTGACTTTGAACTGTAATGCTCAGATCTCAGCCTTCCGAGTTGCAAGGACATAGAGCTGGTTGATTTTGAAGCTCCAATAACTTGCATCTTCACCTTATCTACCGGCTCTTCTCCACCTCAGTGCAGGGTAAACTACCCAGGCCCTCATGGTTTCATCTAGACTGCTCCTCTGTATACTTACTCGCCTATCTCCCTCCATTAGGCCTCCCTTCCCGCACCCTCCCTCTGCCTCTGCAGACTCTCCACAGTCTTCAGGATCAAATCCAAGGTCCCTAGGATGACGCTGGGCTCTCACATACCAGGTATCAGCACTTCCTTGCCTGAATCTAACGTGGTTTATAAAAACACCTAGGACTTCAAAGTGCTTCAAAAGCACTCCAGCTCCCTTCTCCATTCTGTCACGGGCATTGTCTGTCTCTGTGATTCTGCCCTGTAGTGATTACAATACATTCCTCAACACTTTCACATAACTCCCTGGTCTTTCGTCACAACTTTCACAGCTCATCAACCTCCTATTCATCCCACAAATCAAAATGCAACTATAGCATTTTTTCTTGTGTCTTAGTGCCAGTCCTAGGGCTTGAACTCAGGGCCTGGGCACTGTCCCTTGGTTTCTTCACTCAAGGCTAGTGCTCATTCACTTAAGCCACAGCTCTACTTCTAGATTTTTAGTGGTTAACTGGAGATAAGAATCTCGTGAACTTTTGTGCCCAGGCTGGCTTTGAACCTCTATCCTTAGATCTCGGCCTCCTGAGTAGCTAGAATTACAGGTGTGAGCCAACAGGGCCTGGCAAATAGATTGTATAATCCTCCCCCACCAGTGTTCCCCATTAAACCCTGCATTTTTGTTATTACACTGAAACTATAAGGATGGCAGGTTTTCTTTTGTTTTTCTGAGAGAGTTTGGCTAGGCTGGCCTCAAACAAGCTTCCTAAGTACTAGAATCACAGGCAGGGGCCATCATCATATTTGCTTTTCTTGAATCTAACATTTAACTGATGGTTTGATTATAGATACTAAAAACTCCATATTGAAAAATAAATAGCTCTTATATTGTTAAGACAATACTGTGACTGGACAGGCTGAGTGACTGGGAGTTCAGAAACAAGAAGAATCCCATGTCATTCACCAGCCCAAAAAAAAAAAATTGGATACAGAGGATAATTAAATTGTACCTTGTACATGCCTTCATCTGTATCTTGCAATACCAGTTTTTCTCTTTGCTCTCTTCTCTCTCTCTTCCCTTTCTCTGTTCCTGCAACTCCCTTTTCAAAGAAGTTCCCCCACAGAATTCTAGATACCAGTGGGATTTCATGTGTCACTGAAGCTCAGCAGTGCCCAGGTAAAGGTGAGGGTCTCTGGGGCCCGGGGACTGCCTCATGAGTCTGTTGGTCAACCACAAGTTACTCAACTTCTCTGTCTCTCAGTGAGCATCTTTCAGGATGCTGCTCTGAGGATTAAATAAAGTAATACATTCTAACAAATTCAGAATACTGCCTTGTATAGAAGAGGTCCCGGCAAATGCTAGCTGATGGCCAGGCTGTTACAATCAGCTTTCAAAACAGATTTTCTAACAATTACCTACTTAGTATAATCCCCTAGATGGAAAGAATTACACACTTGTCATAGGTGAGCACCATGTAAATGTTAAAACAATGCCAGGGATCCAACAAGTGTCAAAGACTAATGTGATTGTGAGATCCCAGGCCTGTGAGACCAGTAAGTTATAAACGGACTAATTATGGAGTAAGGGCTTAAAATCACATTTTCTTTGATTTTATTGTGGGTCATGGGGCTTGAACTCAGGGGCACTGTCCCTGAGCTTTTTCACTCAAGGCTAGTGCTCTACCACTTTAAACCACTGCGTGACTTCCAGTTTTTATATGGTTAATTGGAGATAAGAGTCTCATAGACTTTCTTGTTTGGGTTGGCTTTGAACCTCCATCCTTAGATCTCAGCCTCCAGAGTAGCTAGGATTACAGGTAATCCTGTAGCCCTGGCAACCAGCTGAGATTCTTATCTCCAATTAACTCCAGAAAAACAGAAGTGGCACTGTAGCTCAAGTGGTCAAGCACTAGCCTTGAGCAAAAGAGAACAGCGCCCATGCTCTGAATTCAAGCCCCATTAAAAAAAAAAAAAAAGTTTTATTTAGGAAATTCTTTTTTTTTTTTTGGTCATTCGTGGGGCTAGAACTCTAGGCCTGGTTGCTGTCTCTGAGCTCTTCAGCTCAAGGCTAGTGCTCTACCACTTCACCACAGTGCCACTTCTGGCTTTTTCTGTTTATGAGACGCTGAGGAATTGATCCCAGGGCCTCATGCTTGCAAGGCAAGCACTTCCCAGCCTCAGGAAATTCTTTTTTATAACTTGAACTCGGGGCCTCTCACTCATGCTTTGCTTTTCCTTTCAAGGATGGTGCTCTACCACTGGAGCCATACCTGTACTTCCTCAAGTTTTAAAATAGGAATTAGTAATGGCCCCTTGACTTGCATTTAATTTGATACAGGGGCTATAATTCTTGTCTGTAAGATTCACAACAGATTTATGTAAAATCAATGTGATATCCAGCTTCAGGAAACTGCCAGCCGGGCACTGGTGGCTCACATCTGTCATCCTAGCTACTCAGGAGGCTGAGATCTGAGGATCACAGTTGGAAGCCAACCTGGGAAGAAAAGTCCGTGAGACTCTTATCTCCAATAAACCACCAGAAAAACTGGAAGTGGCACTGTGGCTCAAAGTGGTAGAGCACTAGCTTTGAACAAAAAAGCTCAGGGGACGTAATCTGGTCCTGAGTTCAGGACCCACTACTAACAAAAAACAATGCCTATTATCAATCTGAAATATTAGTATTTTCCTTTATGTACAGAAATCTATTGCAAGCTCTCCCTGCCCCACACACAACTACTAAAAGATTAAGAAACACAATTCTTACATCTCCTGGTTTCTGCCTAAGAAATTATTCCAGAATACTCTTCAGAGTATCTCCCCATAGAAGACTGCTAGTTACAAATTGCTATTTATTTAATTCCCAACTCCTTTCTAAAACTCCAGATACACCTACTCGCAGTAAAGAAAGCAAATGTCTGTAATAAAGACTGAAGAAAAACCCACAGCGGTTGTAGGGCCTCAACTCGGGCCTGGGTGCCGCCCCTGGGCTTCCTGGGCTCAAGGCTGGCGTTCCACCACCTAAGCCACAGGGCCACTTCCAGTTTTCTGGTGGACTTTCCGGGCTGGTTTCGAATCCGGATCCTCAGAGCTCATCCTCCTGAGTGGCCGGGATGACAGGAGGCAGCACAGCGCCCGGCCGGGGTTGGTGTTTGTACCAAACTTCATAGTGAACAATTCTGCAACCACGCACGGATAGGTGCTACTCCAGAACTTTCCATCGACGGTTAAAACGGACCACACCGCCAAAGAGAACGACCTTACGGGAAGCGGCTTCCCTGGCCTGCCGGCTTGCCGGGGTACAGCTCGGGAATCGAACCCGGGATGCTGCGGCGCCCTCCCGGCCCTCGAAGACGTGCGCGGGGTGAGGGGTCGCGTCCCGCCGAGCCGCCGGGCGTGTGCGCGGGGCTTCCCGCATCCCGGGCCCAGGAACAGGGACGCCGAGGCCGCAGGGCTCGGCGGCCGCCCGCGTCCCACCCTCCCTGCCCGCCTCCCGGGCCGCCCGGGTTCCCCGCGGGCACCGGCGCGACGCGGGGCTCCGTGCGGCGGCGCGGCGTCCTCTGGCCCTCGGCGGCCTCCGCCGGCGGTCCCGCGCCCGCCCGTCCACGCGCGCCCTCTCTCCGCCGGACGGGGCCCGAGGCCGTGCCTGCCCCGGCCAGCGCTGCCCACCGGGGGCCCGACGTCCCGCGTCCTCCGCCTTCCCCGCGTCCCCCCGCCGCCGCGGCGGGCCCCGCCGCCCGGCGCCTACCTGCCCGCACCCCGCCGCCGTCCGCCCGCGAGGCTCCCGTCAGCCGCGCCGCGGCCCGCCGTCCGCCTGCCCCGCCCTCGCTGGCCGCCAGGCCCCGCCCCACCCCGAGCGGCCGGCTCCCATTGGCTGCCGTTCCCACCCTCCCGCTGGGCCCGCCCACGGAGCCACGCCGGGCAGACGGCGTGTGCGGCAGCCCTCGGCCGCCGGGACCACCGTCGCCGGGCCCGACCACACCAGCCGGGCCGGACCATACCGCCGCCCGGCCCGGCCACACCGCCGCCGGGCCCGGCAACCCCCGCCAGGCCCCGCCCCGCCCCGCCCGGCCCACGCCGCTCCTCAGGTGCGCGGCCGCCGCGCCCCGGCTGTCCGGGGTGGGAGACCCGCGAGCCGCGCCCCGCCCCGCCCGCGTGCGCACGGCTGCCCCGCGAAGCCCCCGCCGCCGCCCCCGGGGACGTTCCCGACGGCTCTCCAGACCTACCGCGGCCTCCGAGGGAGCGGGGTGCAGGGAACCGGGCTCCCTTCCCCGGGGCACGGCGGGGAAGGGAGCCCAAAAACCACGCTCCGGAGAGGACACGAGCGTGACTTGTCTGTAATCAATTTTAGACTCTGATTGTGTGTGCGTGTGCGTGCGTGTGCGTGCTGGTTCCGGGACTTGGCCCTCGCTCTTGCCTCAGTTTCCCTCCAGACGCGCTCCACCACTTGAGCCTCCCTGGGCGGCTCCCCGCGGTAGATGGGCGGGGTCTCCGGTGCGCCCCTCCCCGACCGCCGTCGGCGCGAGCCGAGCCTGCAGCCTGACAGCCAGGAAAACCACCGAGCCGAGAAGGCGACGCCCAGCTCTTGATAAAATACGTCTGATTGATTCACACTGAGTGTTCTGCCGCCACCCCATGGGTGAGGCGGCCATGCGCACAGGAGTAGTCACTGCCCTTCAAGACGGAGAACAGTGTTGGCTTAAGTGGTTGCCTGTGGCTCACGTCTGCCATCCCAGCTACTCAGGAGGCTGAGATCTGAGGATCAGGGTTCAAAGCCAGCCCGGGCAGGAACGTTCGTGAGGCTCTCACCTCCAGCTAACCAGCAAAAAGCCAGAATTGGAGCTGTGGCTCAAGTGGTGGAATGATAGTCACAGGCCTTGAGTATAAGCTCCAAAAGAGTTGAAAAAGTTCACATTTGTATTATTTTGTGGTTTTTTTTGGTTTGTTTTTTTTTTGGGGGGGGTCCAGTTGTGGGGCCTGAACTCTGGGCCTGGGCGCTGTCCCTCAGCGTTCCAGCTCAAGGCTAGCACTCTACCACTTGAGCCACAGCACCACTTCCGGCTTTTTTTTTCTTTTTGCTTATGTGGTGCTAAGGAATTGAATCCAGGGCCTCAATGCATGCAAGGCAAGCACTCTACCACTGAGCCACCTTCCCAGCCCCTACATTTGTATTATTTTGATGAATGGGACGTTGTAGTAAAATTTATAATCACAGCTCCAACTCCAGAAGCCAGGAAGAGGAGTCCAAGCTCATGACTACAGCCAACACGCCTTGATCCTCACCCATGCTTGCGGTCTCACCCTGGCAGAATGTGGGAGCCTGAAGAATTGTTTTTATTTTTGAAACATCATTACTTCTGAGATGTTCCACAAAATTCCTCTTTTCATTTTGTAGTTGCGTGCTGTAACGAACTTCATGACATGAGTAACTTTTTTTTGGGGGGGGGGAGGGAGGGTCCGGTCAAGGGGCCTGAACTCTGGGCCTGGGCGCTGTCTCTCAGCTCTTCAGCTCAAGGCTAGCGCTCTACCATTTGAGCCACAGTGCCACTTCTGGCTTTGAACCCAGGGCCTGATGCATGCAAGGCAAGCGCTCTACCACTGAGCCACCTTCCCAGCCCGGACATGAGTAACTTGGAGGGAGAAACGAAGACCTATTCTCTATGTCTTCAATGTCTAGAACCTGAGACTTTGCATTTGGATCAATCATTGCTTATCAAATAAATTGAAGTATCAGCCCTGCCACTAGGTGGCAACATAGTTATATGTGTGGAAATAGAATCTGGATATCTGGAGTTTCTCCTAAAGAGTAATAGGTATACTGCTGGAAAGTTATTTGTGTAACTTTGAGAATACCCTTCTGAGACAAATCCTCCCCAAGAAGGACTCATAAATGCTGATGTCTATATTGGCAAGTACCCATTCTCTCTTGGTCTGTGCCACTATACTTCTGTGTCAAAGAGCTTTAAAATGATTCTGAGTGCCTTAATGAGGTTTGATTCTATTAATTAAAACCCTGTACTTTCTCAGTATCAAGGCATTCGCATGCATTTGTAGTTGGCTTTTTTTGTTCTGGTAGTTGGGTTTGAACTCAAGGCCTGCTTTCTCTTGTTAGGCATTTTTACTACTTAAGCCACAGCTCAACTTCTGTTTTGTTTTTGTTTTTGTTTTTTTTGTGGTTAATTGAAGATGAAGTCACATGAACTTTTCCTTCCTTCCTCCCTCCCTCCCTCTCTCTCTCTCTTTTTTTCTTTCTTTTTTCTTTTTTGTCAGTTGTGGGGTTTGAACTCTAGGCCTGGGTGCTGGCCCTCAGCTCTTTAGCTCAAGGCTAGCACTCTACCATTTGAGCCACTTCCCATTTCCTGGTGGTTCATTGGAGATAAGAGTCTCACAGACTTTCCTGCCTAGGCTGGCTTTGAACCGTGATCCTCAGACATCAGCCTCCTTGAGTAGCTAAGATTACAGTTGTGAGCCACCAGTGCCCGACTTCACACAGACTTTTCTGCCCAGGCTGGCTTTCAACAGATCCTCAGATCTCAGCTTCCTGAGGAGCTAAGAGTACAGGTGTGAGCCATAGGTGCCAGCTTTATCTGGCTTTGATAACAGTTATTCCTGAAAGTTACAGAGCTTCTGGAATCAGACAAACCTAGTTGTCAATAGGTGTTTTCTTGTCTGAGTGGTTAGCCTTACTAACTTTATTCACCTTTCTCACAATATCTGCTTTATAAAGTTATGGAAAAGATTAAGTGAAATTGTATCTGTGAAGCATCTTATTTAATCCTGGGCTTCTAATAGGGATTCGATAACCAGTGCTGATTGAGACACCACAGCAGAAATGTCATGCCTGGTATAACTTATTTACTTTATTCTGGGGATTTAAGGCCCTCTGCCATTAAATTGAGCTCATAACACCAGGTCTCGTAGCGATAGGCCATGCGGATCTGGGCCACGTTTGTTCTCCGGATGTCGTTGCCAAGTGGTCCTTCCTCAAGGTAATTGTCACCCAGAAACTTGACTTTCTCCTGCAAGATACACGGAAGCAGATTGTTGTTGCTTTTAACCTTGATGCAGGCAGTGATTGCATCTCCCAGGCTAGCATCTGCGTCCTACTCCTGTAGGCCTACTTTCTCAGGACACAGAGATCTGAGGATCGCCATTTGAAGCCAGCCCAGGCAGAAAAGTCGGAAAGACTCTACCTCCAGTTAACTGTCAAGAATGTTAGACTAGCCTGGAATGGTGATCATCCTATCTCTGCCTCCCAAGCACCTAAGACTACAGATGTGAACCATTGTGCCCAGCCCATAGGACAGCTTTTCTGTATGTGTGTCCCCAACTGATTTTCCAGTATTCAAGTCATCAGACTCTCCATCCAGAGGAGGAGCCAGTTAAGGACAGATATACCTGGTGAGAAAGCCCGCACTGCAGAACACTGTTTCTCGCTACTTCGCACATGTCACAGGTGCTCAGCTTGAAGACCTGGGCAGCAATGGCGTATTCCTCCATCAGGGGCTCCTGCAGTAATTTTTAAGTAGAGAAAGAGAGGAAGAATGCATTAACAAAAGAAATGATATGTACCTCACAACGACAATAATGAAGTATCTTCATTTGGCTTTCATGTTTAGGGTGGAAAATAATGGCTCAGTAAAACATACTTGTATTGCTCAAGATCTCACATGTAAGGCAGGCACCAGTAGCTCATACCTGTCATGCCAGCTACTCAGGAGGCTGAGAGCTGAGGATCTGAGTTCAAAGCCAGCCTCGGCAGGAAAAGTCCAAGAGACTATCTCCAGTGAACCCCCAAAAGCTAGAAGTAAAGCTGTAGCTCAACTGGTAGAGCGCTAGCCTTGAGCAAAAAAAGCTAAGCAAAAGTTTGAGGCCCTGAGCGCAAGCCTCAGTACGGCTCTAGATAAATAATCACACATGTATACCTTAGTGAAGTGGAATTGCATGGGGTCATCTGTAGACAGGGAGATCATTAGCCCTTTCTGGAGGAAATCTAGAAAGGGATTTTTGGCATATTCGAGAAAAAGGCTGTTGTTACTTAACGGCGACATAGCAATGGGAATCTGGGCTAAGAAAAACAAGTACTGCAACACCGCACTCTGAAAGGAAAGGGGAGAATCATTAACAGACAGACAGAACCTCGTGCCCCAGACAGCTTCTCGGTTCCCTTTCAACAACACAGTCGCTCTTTAACTCTTGTAAAGAAGGATTTTAGTATTTTTAATATGAAAACTATTTAAAATAAATGTATCTGGCATCATTCATCTTCTGAAGTATGAATCCACTCAAGAGTTGGTTAAATTTGAGCTTTAATTTGCTCCATCTCTTGTCTGGGCTATCTGACTTAGCTCAAAGACTCTGCCCTGAGAGCTTTTTTCCTAGCTACACGAAAGCTCTGACTCCTACAAGAGACATTCGAACGCATGCTCTAACAAGAAATCTGGCCTGATCTAGCTCAGGGGAAGCTAGGCTGCCTCGGACTTATCCCTGGCAGAGTCTGAGTTAGAATTCTTTTGTGATCTG
The DNA here is from genome assembly GCF_019054845.1 of Dipodomys spectabilis. Taxonomy (NCBI): domain Eukaryota; kingdom Metazoa; phylum Chordata; class Mammalia; order Rodentia; family Heteromyidae; genus Dipodomys; species Dipodomys spectabilis. The sequence goes on along the minus strand of NW_024870825.1, from coordinate 2,648,361 downwards.
TATTAACTCAGCTCGAGAAGCAACTAGGGCTTGAATTCAGGACCTGGGCTCTGACCCTTAGCTTTTTCCTCTCTACCACTTGAGCCACTTCTCCACTTCTGGCTTTCTATTGGATAATTGGAGATAAGAGTCCCACAGACTTTTCTATCTTAGCTGACTTTGAACCTTGATCTTCAGCTCTCAGCCTTCTCAGTAGCTGGAATTACAGGTGTGAGCCACCAGTGCCTAACTGAAAAACTTACGCTCAGTGGTAGAGTGCTTGCCTAGCATGCATAAGCCCTCCTCAGTACCACATACACAGAAAAAGCTGGCAAGTGGTAGAGTGCTAGCCTTGAGCAAAAGAAACTCAGGGACAGTGCCCAGGCCCTGAGTTCAAGACCCAAGACTGGCAAAAAAAAAAAAAATTATGCTCTACATGAATTAGATCCCAGTGTTGGTAAGGACTTGTAACCCCGCAGTAGCAGGGCAAAGAAGATACCTCCAACTCCAATCTAAAGGGGCCGGTGGCTCACACCTGTAATCCTAGCTACTCAGAAGGCTGAGATCTAAGGATTGTGATTCCAAGCCAGCCTGGGCAGGAAAATCCATGAGATTCTTAATCTCCAGTTAACCACTCAAAGCCCAGAAGTGGTGCTATGGTTCAAGTGGTAGAGCACTAGCCTTGAGCGAAAGAGCTCAGGGACAACACCCAGGCCCTGAGTTCAAACCCCACAACCCAAACAAAACAAAACAAAACACAAAAGGAAAAAGAAGCACCTCCAACTCACCTTTTTTAAGTTGAGGCCATGAGAGATATTATCCGCTATCATGAACGCTGTCATGAGGTGGGTGAGAGCCCCAGCTTCTCCACAGTGAGGCCGGAACAGAAACGTGTTCATGCCACGCTCCCTGCGGAGAGGAAACCACTGTAGGAACTGCAGGGTCTAAAAAAAAATCAACAGTTGGGCTGGGAAGGTAAGCTCAGCGGTAGAGTGCTTGCCTTGCAAGCATGAGGTCCTGGGTTCGATTCGTCAGCACCACATACACAGAAAAGGCTGGAAGTGGTGCTGAGGCTCAAGTGGTAGAGCACTAGCCTTGAGCTGAAGAGCTCAGAGACAGTGCCCAGGCCCAGAGTTTAAGTCCCACAACCAAACAAAAAACAAAAAATCAACAGTTGGGAAGGGAGCAGCTGTACTGTAAGGATTTGGGGACACATGATTCGAAATCATTGTCTTAACTATCTGACTAGAAACCTTTCCGTGTGTGCAGGTACTGAGGCTTGAACTCAGGGCCTCAGACTCTGCTGGCCTTCTTGCTCTCAGCTGGCCCTGCCACTTGAGCCACACCTCTACTTCTGGCTTTGTGCTGGTTCATTGGAGATAAGAGTGAATCAGACTTGTCTTCTGGGGCATTATAACCATTATGATTTCATCTGTTCCTTACCCAGAGATATGTAGAAGAGTAAGATACAAGAGGTTTTATAATAAATTGACTAAGTGAAAAGTGCAAATATCTAAATTTCCAATCCAAGATAAGTAAGTTACTGAAAGCAACAAGAGTGTCTATTCCTGGCCCTAAATGAATAAACTGAAGGAAAAATTAAGGAAAGAAATATGTGGTTTAGGCCAATCAGAAATACCACACAGGTGTGTGGAGGCCCTGGACAGAGAACCACAGGGCAGGAGGAAAGAGCTGGAGGGAGCCGCTCCCCCAGCGGGGTGGGTGGTACTTACTTTCGCAGGCTATTGAGTATGGTGATATTTGCATACATGTAGTAGGCATAGTAAGTGTAGGATGGATTCTTTTCCATTGTCCAGTCCTCAGGTTTGGGACTCTTGGAGGAGAACATGTGGCCACTGTGTTTGGACTCATCATCCACGCTGTCAAAGCCAGTAATCTGTCAAGAAACAGACTTTCAGGCCAGGTACCAGTGGCGTGAGCTAGCTACCCAGGAGGCTGAGATCTGAGGCTTGAGGTTCCAAGCCAGCTTGGATAGGAAAGCCCATGAGACTCTGGTCTATAATTAACCAGCAAAAAGCTGTGGCTCAAATGGTAGAGTACCAGCCTTGTGTGAAAAAGCCAACCCAGAATGTAAGACCCTGCGTTCAAGCCCCTGTTCAGGCACAAACAAACATAGAAGACAGAAAACTTTCAAAGAAAGGAGGAGGTATAAACACATAAACACAAGGATATAACCATGGTGGGGAGGGATAAGTTCCCGAGCAGCTCCCTACAGGCAGGTCTGCGTGCAGGGATCAGGCTTACATGCTTGAGGAAGACACTGAGCTCCGGGTGAGCCTGGGGATTGATGGTGGCTTCGAACACTGGCATGAAAATATTCTCCAGCATCTTTCCAAAGTGTGGCAGGAAATTCTTTGTTCGGAATACATCGCTGAAGGCAAGAAGAAGGGGAAATTAAAAATAAAGGAAACAGGGCTGGGAAGGTGGCTCAGTGGTAGAGCGCTTGCCTTGCATGCCTGAGGCCCTGGGTTCGATTCCTCAGCACCACATAAGCAAAAAGAAAAAAGCCAGAAGTGTCGCTGTGGCTCAAGTGGTAGAGCACTAGCCTTGAGCTGAAGAGCTGAGGGACAGCACCCAGGCCCAGAGTTCAGGCCCCACGACCAGACCCAAAATAAATAAATAAATAAATAAAGGAAACATTTTAGGGTTGATGGCTCTAGGGTAGGGAATCAAGGACCAAGTACTTGTTTGCGGGATGATGATTCAGAGTCGGCATCTGTGGCTCACACCTGTCATCCTGGCTACTCAGAAGGCTGAGATCTGAGGATCACAGTTTGAAGCCCAGCCTGGGCAGAAAACTCATTTCCAATTAACCAGCAAACAGCCAGAAGTGGAGCTGTGGCTCAAGTGGTAGAGTACCAGCCTTGAGCACAAACACCAAGTAAGAGTGCAAAGCCCTGAGTTCAAGTCCTAGGACTGGTGTGCGCTCATGCACATGCATACACACACACACACACACACACACACAATGCCTTGACCACATTTGCCCTCTGTATTCTTCCCAAATGCCTGTCAAGAAGGCTGTCATGGGCTGGGAAGGTGGCTCAGTGGTAGAGTGCTTGCCGAGCATGCATGAAGCCTTGGGTTTGATTCCTCAGTACCACATACACAGAAAAAGCCGAAGTGGCACTGTGGCTCAAAGTGGTACAGTGACTTCCTTGAGCACAGAGAGGCTCAAGGACAGAAGCCAGGCCCTGAGTTCAAGGTCCAGTACCAGCAAAAAACAAAACAAAAACAAAGGCTGTCATTATCAAATTCTTGGCTTTGCAAAGTCCATCTGGAGGTGGCATCGCTGAAGTTGGACAGAATGTGCTTCAAGCTTAGGCTGGTCTGAGGAACAGACCAGGGGCTCCTATCTTGTCTACAGAGAATGAGGAGCACAACAGGGGCATGCTGGAGGTTCAGGGGTGCGTGGTGGAAAAGGCAGCCAGCATGGTTGGTTATCGAGGGCTCCCTTCTGGGGTCACAACGAGCTTCAGCCCTTCAAGTGACACAGTCACTTTTCTCAGTTATGGAAAGTATTAACTAGGCAGCTGCCAGTGGCTCAGGAGACTGAGATCTGAGGATCACAGTTCAAAGCCAGCCTAGGACAGACAAAGCTGACATTGATTTCTCCAATTAGCCAGAAGCCAGAGTGGAAACTTGACTCAAGTGGTAGAGTGCTAGCCTTGAGTGGAACAAGAAGCCCTGTGTTTAAGCCTGAGTACTGGCAAAAAAAAAAAACAAAAACAAAAACTAACCACCAAAAAACCCTAGGCTGGTCCTCTTAGGAACTGTGTTGTGACTTGGGCACCATTTTTGCCTCTCTTGAGGCGTAGGGAGGTCACAGGCCACATGGCTAGGGTGTGATGCAGTGACCAAGCCCAGGCCCCACATACAAGGGGCCAGGGGGAGAGAGGGGGGAGTGGGTGTGGGGGTGTGCCAGAGAGTATGGAAAGGAGCTAGATAAAAGTTCTGGGTGCTGGGACTGGGAAGGTGGCTCAGTGGTAGAGTGTTTGCCTCGCATGCATGAGGCCCTGGGTTCGATTTCTCAGCACCATATAAGCAGAAAAAGCCAGAAGTGGTGCTGTGACTCAAGTGGTAGAGCGCCAGCCTTAACCTGAAGAGCTCCGGGATGGAGGAGCCAGTTTGGAGCACTGCAGTGCTGTGGTCAGGTAGCCAACAGCCTGTGGGGAGGGTTCTGGGGAGGGCGAGCTGGGGATGGCAATCCTGTAAAGCTGGGCCTGAGGCAGGGGGCGCCCAGTTCCAGGCTAGCCCAGGTCATGCGGGCTCATCAGGCAGACAGTGGATAGATAGGTCCCTGCTCAGTGCAAATGAACATGGGACATGAAAAAAATAGCAAGGTGTAAGGGCTGGGAAGGTGGCTCAGTGGTAGAGCGCTTGCCTTGCATGCCTGAGGCCCTGGGTTCGATTCCTCAACACCACATAAGCAAAAAGAAAAAAGCCAGAAGTGGTGCTGTGGCTCAAGTGGTAGAGCTCTAGCCTTGAGCTGAAGAGCTAAGGGACAGCGCCCAGGCCCGGAGTTCAGGCCCCACGACCGGACCCGCCCACCCCAAAAACAAAATACCAAGGTATGTGTTCTAAAACATATGCAGTTCTTAGTTTCCGGCTAGAAAACTGCACTGAAATAACCTTCCTCCTGTTTGGTAGAGAGCACTGAACCATGTGGGGTAAATCCAAGCATCCAGTCCCTAGGACTGGTTTTTGACCTAGTGATCTGTACAGTGTGCAAGTGTGTGCATGTGTGTATGCATGTGTGTGTGTGTGTGTGTGTGTGTGTGTGTGTGTGTGTGTGTTCATGCCTTATACTCTCACTTGGCTTTTTTCCATTCAAGGCTGGCTCTACCACTTGAGCCACACCCCTATTTCAGATTTTTGCTGGTTCATTAGAATAATAGTCACTCCCAATTTTCCCACCTGGGCTGGGCTGATCCTCAGATCTCAGCCCTGTAAGTAGCAGGGATTACAGGTGAGACCCAACAGCTGCATGCATCCTTCCTGCTATGTTGGGGGCGGGCAGGCTGTGTTGGGGTTGGGCACGTACTAGATCCTGGGGACCTGGATCATCCATGTCATGTTGGGGCAGTAGATGCGGTTGCAGACAAACCAGGAGGCGAGTTTGCTCCACTCATCTGGGCTGCGGCCATAGATGGACAGGCGGGGCTCTGCGTGCTGGTACTTGGCCTCTACCAGGTCTGTGCCAACTTCCTGAAGAGAGAGAGGGGAGTACAAAGCCAGGAGCTCATGCCAGTCCTCGGGCAGGCAGGCCTGAGGGACGTAGGCTGAACAGCAGGGCACTCCAGACAGCACATGTGAGAGGGGGTGGAAAAGCATCAAAGGTTAATGGATGAGAGATTAAGCCAGCCCCACCCCTGCCTCCTCTAGAACTATGCCGGGCACCCACCTTGATGATGGTGGCAAAGTACTCCCCGTTGATAAAGTTGTCTGTCTTCAGGTAGAGGTCCCGCAACTCGCTGGCCCCCACGGGGTTGTACTTGTCGTTGAACTTGTCGAAGCGCTGGAACGTCTGGCGCCCCTGAATCAGGAAAGAGCAGCGGTGCTGCGTGAGCGGCAGGGCCGGCCGGGCAGTCACCAGGCAGCACGGGCACAGGCTCAGGCATGGAAGAGACTGGATTCCAGCCGTAGACTCAGGCACAAGCGGCCGTGAGCGGACCTCAAAGCCAGCCGAGGTAGAGAAAGGGGAGCTATAGTAAGGGAGAGCGGAACAACATCTGTCCAACCTACAGCGTGAACATCCAGAGAGTCAACTGTCAAGTCATACGGATGCATTTTTAATTTAGCAAAAAGCTCCTTTAATGTCAGCTTCTTCTCTTTGGTGCTATAGACCACTCTGTCCGCATCCACCTGGTAGGATTTCTTAATAAAGCGCAAGAGATGTTTCTGGTTCATGCAGGCTGCCGCGTGGATGTGGGTGTCCACCTGTGTACACAGAGAAAAAACCAGCAGTGAGCTCCAGGACACGGGACAGGCTGAGGCACCTGCAGCACCCTGAGACAGGAGAAGGGAGTGAGTCACAGGATATGAAAATGGGCCGATGGCTCACACTTATAATCCCAGCTACTCCTGAGGCTGAGAGCTGAGGATCAAGATTCAAAGCCAGCCTCGGCGGGAAAGTCCATGCATGAGACTCTTATATCCAACAAACCACCAAAGAGTCAGAAGTGGAGCTGTGGCTCCAGTGATAGAGCACCAGCCTTGAGTGAAAAAACTAAGGGTCAGCACCAAGTCCCTGAGTTCAAGCTCCAGAATGGACATACACACACACACACACACACACACACACACACACACACACACGTGGCATCTGGATTACATGCAGTGTGCTGTTTACTTCTGGAGTTACACACCCATCCTCCCCACTGGAAATGCTGAGCAAGCAATCCTGCCATTACAGCTCCCTTCTCAGACAAGGGATCCACTGCCTACAGCTGGGATCCCAACAATGTGGGAGGCTGAGATCTGGAGAACTCTTAGCAGCCAGCCCAGACAAAAAGGCTGCAAGAATAAATCTGCAGCATAACCAGCAAACAGCGAGGCTCGAGGCAGTGCTCACATGATAGAGTTCCAGCAGAGCAAGCATGACATCTTGGGTTCAAGCCCTAGTACCAACACACATACACACACACACACACACACACATATCATGTTCTGTTCCAAAGCCATGACACAGGATATGTGGTAGATACATTTAAAAAAATTTTATTCTTGTTATTAAGGTGATATCCAGAGGGGTTACGGTTACATAAGTACATTTCAGTTATTTCTTAAAGTAAAAGATAAATTCTTTCTCTTTTGTTCTGCTACTGGGATTGAACTCATGGCCACAAATTTTCCTTGTGCTTTTCTGGCTATCACTTGAGCTGCAGCTGCCTTTCTAGCTTTTTGGTGTTTCCTGGGAGGTAAGCTTCTCTAAACTTTCTGCTTTGGCTGGCTTTGAACCATGATCCTCAGAGCTCAGCCTCCTAAGTAACTAGGATCACAGGTATGGGTGCCTAGTAGAAATGATTCTTTTAATCTTTTAGACATAATCCATTCGCTTTCACTACCTGGAGAAGTTTTAGATCAATCAGAGAGTGGTGTTGTCCTCCAAGAGGACTCCCAGCTCTGAGGGGCCTGGCTCTCTGCCTGGCTGCCCGGCTGCCCCCCAGCCCCCCTGCCTGGCCAATTACCTTCCTGCAGTTGTAGAAGTCTCGGTGTGGGTTGTTCTTTAGCTCCTTCATCTCATCCATCTCGTTCAGCATCTGATGAACCTGGAACTTGGATGAGAGGAACTTTAGGCGCCGGTGGGTGTAGGTCTTACTGTGAAAAATAAAATTACATAATTCTAAAAAAACCAGAAACAAAACATGCAGAAAACAGCCACAGCTTCGAGTTCCTCATGGCTCAAATGACCCACAGGAAACATCTATGGGATCAGATGTTCAGGTTCCTTAACAAGCTGGCTACTGAGCTCTGTTTTTTTCATTAAAGCTGGATAGAATTTGAGGGAGGACTTTGGAGGCATTTCTTTTGTGCCAGTACTGGGGCTTGAACTTGGGGACTCATGCTCTTGGCTTTTTCACTCAAGCATGCTGCTCTACCACTTGAGCCACAGCTCCACTCTACTCTTGTGCTGGTTAATTGGAGATAAGAGTCTTGTGGACTTTTCTACTGTGGCTGACTTTGAATCAAGATCCTCAGATTTTGGTACCTCAGAAAGCTAAATACAGGCCTCCTCTATGACCCAGCCATACCACTCCTAGGCATCTATCCTGAGCAACAGAAACCAGGATATGACAAGGACACCTGTACACCCATGTTCATTGCTGTACTGTTCACAATAGGCAGGATATGGAAACAACCCAGATGCCCCACCACAGACGAATGGACCCAAAAGTTGTGGTACCTATACAAATAGAATATTATGCACCCATTAGAAAGGACAAAATAATGGCATTCGCAGGGAAATGGATGGAACTAGAAGAAATCATTTTGAGTGAAGAAAGTCAAGAACAGAGAGGCAAATGGCACATGGTCTCCCTGATATGTGGATGTTAAATTCAAAATGCAAGGAGACATGACAACATAAACAGGACTTGAGAAATAAAAGACCTCCACTCATTTTGTCATATCCTTACTAAATGATCCCATGTTCTTGACCATATATATATGATGCACACACACACATATGTGTGTGTGTATATATATATATATATATATATATATATATATATATATATATATATATATGCACATCTGAGGGAAGCTAGAAGGAGGGCACAGAATCAGAGGGAAACAGGAAAATATACAACTGAGGGGCCCATCAGCTGCACTGGACATTGATGAAAATGAACTAAGTAACTCAATGGCAGTGATGGGACGGAGGGAATTAGAGGGAAAGAGGAAACAGCAAAAAGAAAGAAATGTATAAATCACCTGATGTGGAAGAAATAGCTGTATTGTCAAAGCTCATAGAATTCACAAACTTTATAGACCAAGATAATGAAATTTGCCTTGTGAAGGTTAAAATGTGCTTGTGACTTTAACTTAATATCACTATCCCACAATATTGTGAAATATGTGGAATCTCAGTAACAATTATAATATATATATATAAATTAAAAATTCCACATAAAGCCGTCGTGAAGAGAAACAATCTACACGAAGGGTTTGGAGTGTGTTTGGACAAGGTGAGCAGGACACTGACAGGGCTCGGAAGCAAGCACTTACACTGGCCCTTGGGCAATTAAGGCAAGCAGGAAGTTCATGTCATCCAAGAACTCATCCAGGTTGGGGTATGGGTATGGTGTGGGCTCGTTCTTGCTGGCCGCTGCTTCGTTGGGATAGATGTAAACCACGCCACCCTTCATCTGGAGGTGACAGCCTAGGTTGGCCGGAAGGTCATCGGTGCGGAAAGGGTCTTCTCCCTTCTTTGGGGGAGGGGTGAAGACTAAAGCACAGTCACATATCAGCACTGGAGGTAATGATCACAGAAAAATAAAACGCGAAATGCTGCTTATCTCCTTATTTGGTATCCCATCCTCCATATGTTGTCATTATCCAACTTTATTTTGTGTGTTTTCACATTAATTTTTCCAAAGTGACTCTGCCAGATGCCAGTGGCTCACATCTGTAATCCTAGCTACTCAGGAGACTGAGATCTGAGGATCAAGGTTCTAATCCTGTCTGTGCAGGAAAGTCTGTGAGACTTATTTCTAGTTAACCAGCAAAAAGCCAAAATAGAAATGTGGCTCAAGTGGTAGAGCACCAGCCTTGAGCAGATAAAGCTAAGGGACAGCGCCAGGCCCTGAGCTCAAGTCCCCTTATAGCTCATGCATGTGCACGCAAGCACACACACAGACACACAGACACACAGACACACAGACACATAGACACAGACACACACACAGACACAGACACACACACACACACACACACACACACACACACAAATGTCAGACGTCTCCCTAAACCAAGGTATTTGGATAGAAATGTTGTGTGTTAGTATGTGTCAGTATTAAGGCTCAAAGTCAGGGCTCTGACTTGTCTTTTTCATTTAAGCTGATGCTCTATCACTTAAGCTACACCTCTACTTCCACTCCCCCCCCTTTTTTTTTTTTTGCCAGTTGTGGGGCCTGAACTCTGGGCCTGGGCACTGTCCCTCAGCTCTTCAGCTCAAGGCTAGCGCTCTACCACTTGAGCCACAGTGCCACTTCCGTTTTTGTTTTTGTTTTTTAGAAGACAGGTTTTCTAAGCTGGGCGCCTGTAATCCTAGCTACTCAGGAGGCTGAGATCTGAGGATCGTGGTTCAAAGCCAGCCTGGGCAGGAGATGCTGTGAGACTTCTATCTCCAATAAACCACCAGAAAACCGGAAGTGGCGCTGTAGCTCAAGTGGTAGAGCGTTTGCCTTGAGCTGAAGAGCTGAGGGACAGCTCCCAGGCCCAGAGTTCAAGCCCCATGGCCGACAAAAAAAAAAAGAAGACAGGTTTTCTAAACTGAAAGGTATTTTCACTTGGAAGGATTTTTTTTTTTGTGGTCATGGGGACTTGAACTCTGGGCCTGGGTGCTGTCCCTCAGCTCTTCAGCTCAAGGCTAGTGCTCCACTTCTTGAGCCACAGTGCTACTTCTGGCTTTTTCTGCTTATGCGGTGCTGAGGAATTGAACCCAGGGCCTCATGCATGCAAGGCAAGCACTCTACCACTGAACCACCTTCCCAGCCCAAACTTCCACCTTTTTGATAGTTAATTGGAGATAAGAGTCTCTTGGATTTGTCTGCCCAGGCTAGCTTTGAGCTGAGATCCTCAGATCTTCCTAAGTAGCTGAGATGACAGGTGTGAGCTACCGGCACCTATCTGTAAAACCCTTCTACGTGACCTGTAATCACCTTCTTGTATCACCCGAAGGGATTCCATTCCCCTACAAACACTGTGTCCTCCACACGGAGTGGTCAGACTATAAAGGGAAATACAGTCTACTCCCCTTACACGGGTTGATTCTTATTTTGAAGACGTTTGCCAGGTATGTGATGTCTACCTAAGGATTTTCAAAAGGATTAAGTGGGTTAATGTCTGCTTCCTTCCCCTGTTGACAGCTTCAGCCCTGAAGGCCAGGAGCGCATTCCGCACCGTCAGCCTCTTGTGGTCCGAGGACACAGTCGCTCACATGGCTTTCTCCTGGGCCCAAGGAAAACATCAGAAAGTCACCTCTCCTGGGAGGGGCCTGTGGCTCAAGCCTGTAATCCTACCTGGGGCTGAGATCTGAGGATCTCATTTCAAAGCCAGCCGAGGAAAACAAATTGATGGGACTCTTACCTCCAGTGACTCCACAACAACAAACTACCATAAAACTTTCATGCACAAGTCTAGAGGCTTGTTTGTTTATTCTGTGTTGGTGCTGGGGCTTGAACTCAGGGCCTAGGCTCTGTCCCTTGGCTTTTTCACTCAAGATTAGTGCTCTAACACTTGAGCCACCGTTCTACCTGCTACGCGTCCTTCCCCCTCCTCCCCTCAGCTTTTTGGTGGTTAATTGAAGATAAGAGTCTCATGAACTTGGCTGCCCAGGCTAGCTTTGAACCTGGGATCTCAGCCTCCTGAGCAGCTAGGCCTCCATTGCCAGACTTGGGTAGCTTATTTAAAATCCAGTCCGAGTTAGTTAACCCAGAGCCTCTCTTCCCGGCGAGGGTGACACAGGGGCCGGTTACCTGGGTAGAAGCTCTCTGTGGCCACCCATGCTTTGCCATCAATGTTCCTCAGGTACTTGGATGGGGTCTTGGGGAACCTCTGCGAGGACTTGCGCATGTACTTCTCCCGGATACACAGCGCTCGATACAGCCCCTGACACACCACCTCAAAATCCTCCACTGCCACCTGTCAGGGAGACGTCTCAGGGTCAGTGCAGCCCCGAACAAGGAGACACACACTTTTTTTTTTTTTTGCCAGTCCTGGGGTTTGAACTCAGGGTCTTTTGCTCGCTTGGCTTGCTTGCTCAGTTGGTGTTCCACCAAGTGAGTCACACCTTTTTGTGCAGCTTTTTGCTGGTTTGAGATGAAGTCTCTTGGATATTTCTGCCTGGGTTGGCGTTGGGTGGAGATCCTCTGGATCTCAGCCTCTGAGCATCTAGGGTGACAGATCTAGGGTGAGGCAGCAGTACCTAGCAATCCACTCATTTCTTTATGTTCTTTTGAACTCCTGCCTCCTCCAAAGTCCCATGGACTTATCACGACTGTTGAGTATCTAAAGCCCTATTGTCTGTAGACCACCCTGGTCCCATAAGGAGAAGCGAGCACTGCTTGGTTTCATTGCTCTGGCATGTGGAGGTGGCCTGAATGGCGGGTTACATGAGAGGGGCTCCAGGCTGCTCGGCAGAGCTATATTTGGAGCAGGGACCCGTGGCTCAATGGCAGCTTCACCAAGACGGGCTGACGCTGCAAACCCGAGGGGCAGAGATTTATTCCTTGGCCATCTGTTGGGGGGATGGGTGGGCAGGTGGCTGTGACTGAGGCCTCCCATCCTGTGCCCCTGGCATCTACTGCAAGAGCGCCTGGTCTGCCCTGAAATCCCAGCATTCACTGGGGCAGAAAACAAAAACCTCTGTTACTGACCTCTTGTCTTTCTTTTTCCCCCAGCCTTTTTCCTCCTCCTCTTCCTTCTCTTCCTCCTCCTTCTTGCTTGGATTTTCCCCACATGGCAATGGCACTCTACTATTGGAGCCACAGCACCACTTTAGGAGCTTTTTGCTGGTTCACTAGAAATACAGGTCTCTCACATTTGTCTGCCTGGGCTGGCTTCAAACGTCAACCCTCAGATCTCAGCCTCCTGAGTAGCTAGGAGGACAGGTGTGAGCCACAGCACCTTGGCTTCCTTTCTCCTTCTCAGATCTGCTTCTCTTTAGTTGATGGATGCTACCTGAAGCCTGTCCCCGTCCCCTTGGCTGCCAGAGGACGTGCCCCTGCTAGGCACCCCTGGGACTCTTGGGACCTCCTTTCCTGTCTTACAGCAGTGCCAGCAAGACCAGCCCAGGGCTGGGGATGGCAGTGTGGGAATGTAAGCCATTCCTTGCCGCTGCTGGAGTTCACCAGTGGAGGAGCCGGTGGGAAGGGAGGATGATGGAGCTGCAAGGGAGGACTGCACTGTGCTTCCCACAGTCAGAACCCCTCACCCCAGAGGCGTAGTCGCCTGTGATCTGCACCCTCTGGAAGTCCGGCACTTCCTGGTAGGTGGGAGAGGAGGAGATGAAGTCGTCGATGTGGGACAGCTGGGTGGACGACGTCTCGCTCTGAGGAATGGACAGGTTCACAGTCTTCCGCCCCTGGAAACGCTTTTTTCTGCATTTGGAATTGAAGAACAAGGGTCAGCTCTGCAGTCTTCATTGCAGGTGGCGGTGAATGGGGAGGTGGGGCGCTGCCCGGAGCATGGCCATGGCGCCCAGGCACAGCACCTTCCACCACCCAGCATGCAGCCCACTGAGGCTGGGTGCCCACTCCCATCTCCATGGTGAGCACGTGCACACCCAGTGTGCATGGCACAGGAGCCTCCGGTGGGTCAGGAGGTGACCCACTGCTGCTCCTCTGTGTCCACTGCTGGTGCCCTGGGTGGTGCCGTGGATGGAGAGCCCGAGGCCTGCCTGCCCCAACTTCCTGCCTGGGGCCCTCCCCACCCCTCCTCTGGCCCTCCCTCCCTCCTTCCCTTACCCACCTCCTGCCCTCCATGGAGACCGACACAGTCTCCATGTGGAGCATGTGTGCCTGCATCTCCCGGAGAGAGATTGGACAGATCTCGTCCACATCAAAGGGAGAGAGCTCATGCCGGCCTCCCTCATCCTTCACCTCGGAGGCAAAGACCTTCTCAGCAAAGCTGCGCATTGCATCATCGATTTCTGCAAGAGGTTGTCGAACATTAGTGTTCATACTCCCCTCCCACCCTCCCCCACACTTTGGGCTGATTACTGGGCGTCTGAACTCAGGACCTCCAGCTCTTGCTTGGCTTTTTCAGTCAAGGCAGGTGCTCTACTACTTGACCCACACTCTACTTCTGGCTTTTTGCTGGTTAATGAGAGATTAGAGTCTCACACTTTTCTGATCAGGCTGGCTTTGAATCACAATCCTCAGATCTCAGCCCCCTGAGTAGCTGGGATTACAGACGTGAGCCACCTGTGCCGGGTTATTCTGGTCTGGTTGTCTGCAGAGCAGGGTGCTCACACCTGCGGGCTGTCAGACACTGAGGGTGATCATTAATTAATGCATGTCGAAGTGCCATAAGGAGAGTGAAATGCCAGGTTCAACGGAAGGATGTGATTGGCAGCACTGGAGTTTGAGGTTTGTTTTGAGCCATTAAGACAGGGATGGCTGGTGTGACTTAGAACCTGAGGAAGCATGTGTATTAACCCCTGGCTCCCACCCAGAACGTTGTCCCCCGGCCATCAGGTGAGATCCGTGTTAGTGTCCTGCCAGTCCAACTGAGTGCAGAGGCCTGCCTGGGCCTGACCATGGAAAGCATCTTGGGAGGCAGTTAGTAGCTCATCGGCAAGCACCATGGTCCACAGAGAAATGAACAGAATGACTAAGCAGGCAGCTGATGGGGAAAAAGGCCTTCCCCCCTGCCAACCACTCCCAGAAATAGCGCTGTCCCACAAGCATTCCAAGTAGGCGCTCGCTTGCTAAGAGTGCATGGCATGCTGTGAGGGAAGGCGTTGTGCACTGAGAAGGGCACACAGGGAGCGGCCAGCCAGTCACCATGATGAGGATGACAACAGCACAGAATCTTCATCTGGACCTGAATGCTCAGGAGGTGCAGCACCGGGTCCCGACACAAATCCTGTTGGTTTGCATGTCCCGAACCACCTCTCCCTATCTGTGTCATAGTCCCATGCAGCCCTGTCCTTGCTCTACACTAAGATCATGTCTTTTGGAACCACTCTAAACAGCTGAAAAGTAGAAATGCTGCTCTCAAAAGTTAGTTTATGGAAAAGTACATGGTTGATATTTCTTTCCAGTGAACCAAGTGGCTATTTCAACCTCATGAAACCGAACCCCTAATTTGAGAGCCTCGCCTTTCAAAAATACTTCTGGGAGCAGTGGCGGTGAAGGGAGGCGGGACGGTGGACATGGAAGGAAGAGGAAGCTAGTGTTTTCAAGGATGAGTTGATACAGTCAAGTGACAGACTGAGTTCAGCAAGGAGAAAGAGTCCTGTAGGTTTGCACAGATGGGTACTCATTCTTCTTGCTGTTGTTGCTTGAGATAATGGGATGGATGTCTGTGTGGCGAATTTTTTCCTTCCCAGTCCTGATGCTTGAACTCGGGGCCTGGGCACTGTCCCCCAGCTTTTTGCTCAAGGCTAGCACTATACCACTAAGCCACATTCCCAGCCTGCGTAGCAACATTTTGAGGATAAAATATCCGTATTTGGATAAAGAATGGGGAGGGGGAGCAGGACGAGGGAGCAGAACTCTGGTTTGGAGTGGAGAGGAGATGCCGGTGACAAGATGGCCTCAAGCACAGGGCACTAGGTGCTCAGCCTCACGAGGAGAGGGTTAGTAAGTCAGCTCTGGGAAGTTGTTATGAAGCTTCCTCAGGACAGACCTCCAAAAGCCATGTACTACCACTCAGAAACCAGGTGACTACCATGAAGAGGTACCAGGCCCTCGAGAGCAGATCATCATGCTTCCATCTCCAGCCACCCCATCCAGAAAAGCAGGTGTATTTCTCCACAGTGTGCACTAACGTGTGGACAAGACTGCCTTGGAGGCCTGGCCTCTGCCTCGGCTCATGTCAGAGGGGAAACAGAGGCAGCCCCACCACCGGTCAGTAAATGACATACATCAGGAATTTAGATCGTGGGAGCAGACAATGAAGCGAGAGTACTATCTAAAATGAGCTTTGATTTTAACTAGTCACAAAAATTGATAACAGAAAATCTTTTTCCAATACACTTGAGGATTATTTAAAACTAGACTCAATAAACTCCCCTCGGCAGATCTGTGGTGTTTGATTTCAAAATGTCAATTAAGTGCCCTATGGGATCTCTTTAAAACATAGTGGGTATTTTGCATTGTTTTAATTTTTGTAGGTTTTACAACCCAAGAAAGTGTGGATTTTTTTTTACAGTCATTATTAAGCTTTGTTTACTTTTCAATTTCTTTGTAAGTCAATACTAGGGTTTGAACTCAGGGCTTCGTGCTCTTGGCTTGGCTTTTTTGCTCAAGGCTGGAGCTCTATAATTTAACCATTATTAATTCAAGATTAATTGGTGGTAAGTGTCTCAGATTTGTTCAAGCTAGGTTCCAAGAGTGAGCGTCAGACTTCAGCCTGAGTATCTGGGATTACGAATATGAGCCATAGGCACCAGGCTTAATCTTTATTGTTTGAATGGTGTAATTGAATAAACACTGATGAGAAATAACCATGCTTCTGAATTAAGGAAAAATATCACTTCTTTCATTGATATTCTGGCAAATGGCAGTAAAAAAATAGTCTAAGGTACTCACGTTTTCCTTCTGCTGTATGAGGTAAAATAAAACAAAGTACAATATATGAACAATTGTCAGAAGTCAGGGTAGCTTTTGCTAGTGCTTTGGAATACAAACATACAGACTACACACAAAAGAGACATGGTTCCAGAATAGGCTTCTACTTCTCTACAGTTTGCTGCTGTCAGAAACACTGGAATACATCTGTCTGTCTGTTTATCTATCTATCTATCTAATTTATTGTGTCAGTACTGGGGCTTGAACTCAGGGCCTTGAGTCTCAGTTAGCTTTTTACTCAAGACTAGCATTCTACCACTTGAGCCACAGCTCCACTTCCATCTTTTTGGTGGTTAACTGGAAGCCAGCCCAGGCTGGCTTCAAACCCTGATCTTCAGATCTCAGTCTCTTGATTAGCTAGGATTCCAAGTGTGAGCCATCACACCCAGATCCTGGTTTGTTTTGTTCCTGTTTTGTGTTTCTTTTCTTTTCTTTTTGCCAGTCCTGGGGCTTGAACTCTGGGCCTGGGGGCACTGTACCTGAGCCCCTTTTTGCTCAAGGCTAGAGTTCTACCACTTGAGCCACAGTGCCATTGTCAGTTTTTTCTGTGATTAATTGGAGATAAGAGTCTTGAGGACGCCAGGCTCCGGTGGCTCACACCTGTAATCCTAGCTACTTCCAGCTCTAGGTCCCTGAGACTCTTATCTCCAATAAACCACTAGAAAACCAGAAGTGGCGCTGTGGCTCAAGTGGTAGGGTGCTAGCCTTGAGCTGAATAGCTGAGGGACAGCGCCCAGGCCCAGAGTTCAAGCCCCATGACCAACAAAATAAATAAATAAATAAATAAACAAAAAAACAAAAGAGTCAGTCTTACAGACTTTCCTGCATGGGCTGGCTTTGAACTGCGATCCTCAGATCTCAGCCTCCTGAGTGGCTAGGATTATAGGCGTGAGCCACGGGTGCCTGTTTTTGTTTTTTTTTTTTAAATTTTATCATTTGATGGTGTTGCTAGGCTTTGAACTCCATGTCTCACACTCACTAAGTAGTACTCTACTACCTGAGTCATAGCCTCAATTCTATTTTCCAATTTTTCTAAAGGAGTTTATTACTTTCATTTTCAGTGTAATTTTTCTTTTATTTCACATGACACATGCATTGCTTTCTATAGTGAAACATACTTATGACTGCTATTTTTTAACTACTCTGTTACCAACCCAGGGTTGTAAATCCACCCGAATGCATGGAGGTCTGGTGCTCATGAACTATTCAGCTAGAGACATTGCATATAGCTCCTCTCAGAAATGTTACAGCCCAGATTTTGCTTAAACTAGCAGCATATACCTTAACCAGCTCACAGCTTCCTACGGGAGCTCAACCTCCTCCCAAACGAAAGCAAACAAAGACACAGGCTGTTCTGCCTCCTCCTGAACTGTGTTATTCAAGTTATTCTGAGCCGTACGTACAGAACTATCAAAACTGAGATGATAGGACCAGAGCTCTCCAAACGCTTCTTCTGCACACCTACCTGGCAGTTTGAACAGAGGCATTGTTGCTAAGGCTCCTTGGTTCTAGGAGAGCACGACAGAGAGAGATAGAGAGAGAGAGAGAGAGAGAGTAGGGATGGCTGACACCGAAAAATCCCGACACTCATTTTATCGTTTCGCTTTGCCCCCTGTAATGTGACCCTTCTCTGCTAAAAGAAGAGGGATGAGCTTGACATCTATTTATAACTTTAGGCAACTGACAGATGAAAGCAGGTGAAGTGTGTAGTCTTCATTCTGGGATTTTAGAAAAGGCGTCTATGTGAGCGGGACTACATTTTCACACCCTCTGCATCTGTGGCCTCTCAAAGTGCAGTGTCCCTTTTCGTCCATGCCTCTCCACCATGTACGGTGGGGGCAACAGTTCAGTAAATAAACTTCTTTTCCTGCCTGAAAAAAAAAAGGGTAGTGTGTGCACACATGTGTGCACACATGTGTGTACGTCTGTGTACACGTGTGTGTGTGCACACCTATACTGGGGCTTGAATTCAGGGACTTGTGCTCTCACTTTTTCCACTCAAAGCTCGAGCTTTACCACATTAGCCACATCTCTACTTCCAGCTTTTTTTAAATTAATTGGAGATAAGAGTCTCACACACTGCTGGGCACTAGTAGCTCACATCTGTAATCCTGGCTACCCAGGAGGATAATACCTGAAGACTATGATTTGAAGCCAGCCTAGCAGGAAAATCCATGAGACTCTTATTTACATAAAACTACTAAAAAGCCGGAGGTAGAGGTGTGACTCAAGTGGTAGAGCATCATCCTTGAGTGCAAAAGTAAAGTGAGAGTAGGAAGCTCCCTGAGTTTCAGCAAGGCACATGTGTGCATGCACACACATGTGCACGCACACACACACACACACACATTGTTGGTGCCCATCATTCCTGCTCCAGCAAGTACTACATCGGTTGAGCTCACCTGGCAATCTAAACATCATTTGGATCAATATTCTTCTGGTGAACACATTCTGAGATTCAAATAGGGCAAGTTATCAATGTCCTTTCTAAATTGATTTTTGTTGTTGTTGTTGGTTGTGGGGCATGAACTCTGGGCCTGGGCGCTGTCCCTCAGCTCTTAAGCTCAAGGCTAGTGGTTAATTGGAGGTAAAAGTCTTATGGACTTTCCTGCCCAGGCTGGCTTTGAACTGCGATCCTCAGATCTCAGCCTCCTGAGTAGCTAGGATGACAGGCATGAGCCACTGGTGCCCGGCTTAAATTTGACTTCCTTAGAGTGCACTGAGTGAGGCCACCACGCAGGTCAGGCCTGACTAACTGGCTCCTCGGTGTTCAGACGTTCTGCCCCCCAAATCCTCCTGTGGCGAGAATCACCAGGGCTCCCACCTCTTTACAACCTGCTCTTAATCCGACTCTCTTCAATGTCCACTGCAATTCATGGTTCAGACAGCAGCTGGTGGGAAGCTTGGTTCTCAGTACCAAGGTGGATGGTGGAAACTTTATGGTCTGGTGCAAGGTAATTAGGTTCTGGGGTGTCTCCCTCTGAAGCATTGGTGCTCACTCATGGGAGAGGGTTAGATCTTGAGGGAATGGATTCATTACGGAAGGAAGGGTTGTAATAAGGCCAGCCCACCCTACCTGCCTGGCCTCTGGTCTGTGACCCTAACCCTAGTATGAACACTGTTAGGATACCACAGAGAGTTCTCACTAAACTTCCTGACCTTTGACTCCAAACTATGGGCCAAGATAAAACTCTTCCTTCCCCCCTCTCCCCCCCAATGCTGCGGCTTGAACCTGGGTGCTGTCCCTGACCTTCTTTTGCTCAAGGCTAGCACTCTACCACTTGAGCCACAGCGCTACTTCTGGCTTTTTCTGTGTATATGGTAATGAGGAATGGAACCCAGGGCTTCATGAATGCTAGGCAAGGACCTACCACTGAGCCACCTTCCCAGCCCAACTCTTTTCCTTTTGAGCGACTTGGTCTCCAGTATTTGTCTTTTCTTTTCTTTTTTCGTTGGTCATGTTGAGCTCAGGGCATGGGCACTGTCCCTGAATTCTTTTGCTCAAGGGTAGCACACTACCATTTGAGCCACAGCACCACTTCTGGTTTTCTGGTGGTTAACTGGAGATAAGTCTCGGATTTGCCTGTTCAGACTGGCTATAACCCTGAGATCTCAGCCTCCTGAGACCTAGGATTCCAGGTGTGTCACTGGTGCTCACTCAGCTTTGAAGTGGGCTTTATGCTTTTACTTATGAAATCAGCTTCCAACTTAATTGTGAATGAGAGCCTAAAATGGAAAGACAGATGAAACTGAACTCTGCTCTTCTGGAAATGAGGGGATAGGAAGGGGCAGGCAGTTTGAAACTATCTTTAACCACCAAAAAACTGGAATTGGAGCTGTGGCTCAAGTGGTAGAGCACCAGCCTTGAGAGAAAAGGCTCAGGGACAGAACCCAGGCTTTTAGTTCAAGCTCCTGTACTGCAGGAGGACACACACACACACACATACAAGCCTCCAAACTCTTTGAGGAGCATGTCTGAAAATCTCTACTGAAACAAAAACAGATTTTAGAGACTGGAAATCTTTCATAGAAACTCCTGCTTGTTATTTAGAGTTTCAGATTTCACCATTCCCATTCCATGGCTGCTGTGGAGACTGCAGTGGATAACATGTAACATAACTGAGATTTTGTAACAATATATAAACACAAGTGTCTATTCCTATAAATCCTTGACTTCAAAAAAGTGGCAAGGAAGCTGGGCGCCAGTGTCTCAGGCCTGTAATTCTAGCTACTCAGGAGGCTGGGATCTGAGGGTCACAGTTCAAAACCAGCTGGGCAGGAAAGTCTGTGAGATTCTTATCTCCAATAAACCACTAGAAAGCCAGAAGTGGTGCTGTGGCTCAAGCAGTAGAACGCTTGCCTTGAGCTGAAGAGCTGAGGGACAGTGCCCAGGCCCAGAGTTCAACCCCCATGACCAACAACAACATCAAAAAAGTGGCAACGAGCTAAGATAGTATTTGATGAGTTTTACTGAATCCTGAATGTTCTCAGGAAATAGCCAGGCACCAGATGGCTGATGCCTGTACTCTTAGCTATTCGGGAGGCTGAGGTCTGAGGATGGAGATTAGAAGCTATTGTAATTAACCAACAAAAAAAGCAGGATGTGGAAATGTGGCTCAAGCAGAGTGCAAGACTCCAGTGACTACGGCTAAGTGAGCGCACGAGGCCCCGAGTTCAAGCCCCCAGCCTTGAAACAGACAAAAAAGGAAGGGCCATAAATCCTCAGCCGAACGAAGTATGAGAAAACCAAGTTTAGTTAACAAAATACTGTCATCTAAATAGAACTACTAAAGAGTATACATAATTTTGATTGGCAACAGAAAATGATCTAACAAAGCTTATTTAACTGCTCTGAGAGCCCAATGCACCTCTGTAATAATTTAGGTTTCGGGGCTGGGAAGGTGGCTCAGTGGTAGAGCGCTTGCCTTGCATGCCTGAGGCCCTGGGTTCGATTCCTCAGCACCACATAAGCAAAAAAAGAAAAAAAAAAGCCGGAAGTGCTGCTGTGGCTCAAGTGGTAGAGCGCTAGCCTTGAGCTGAAGAGCTGAGGGACTGCGCCCAGGCCCAGAGCTCAGGCCCCACGACCAGAACCAAAAAATAAAAAATAAAAATAAAAAATAACAATTTAGGTTTCACTGGGCCTAACAGGCAACACCCAAACACAACATGAATGCAGTGAGGTGGAGGGGCAGAGTAAGAGGTCACTTGCAAGAGAGCTTCATAAGCCTTTTACATTGCTCCATGCCTTACCTTGCTGAACACACATATAAAATACAACAGCAAAGGTTCTCTCTAGAACCAGGTGGCTGAACTAGGTGACTCCTGAAGGGGGAGCCAGCCCGGTGAACTGAATTCAAATGTGTAAACTCGGGGTTCTGTCTCGCTGGTGTCCCCCTGGCCCAGAGCTTATCAGCTGTGATGGGGTGGGACTTCCCAACCTGAAAGGCTGTACTTAATTCTGTTATGGAGCATCCTTTCTGACTGCCATCCCCTTTTGGAATCAAATTGAAAACAGAGTTAGCACCTGCTCTGTGAGTACTTAATGTAGTACTCAACATGTTTCTAAAGATAGCGACAGCTACTGCAATGGAGCAGACGCCTCCCTGAGCCTTTGAAGCCAGAAGCCTGAAATACTCCCTGGTAGAGGAGATGAGGCAGTGCAGAATGGCCACTGTGGATTTGGTACAACTGCCATTTTGGGTAGGAGCTTGAGGTGACTGAATTATGAGCTAATTTAGGTCTGAAAGAAAAACTTGCACAGTATTTAACCTTCTTGGTACAAATCAATTCTCCACATTTATAACCAAAATCAAACATGTTTATAAGAACTTTTTGTGGCTGGGTACTGGTATAATCACACCTATAATCCTAGCTACTCAGGAGGCTGAGATCTGAGGATCATGGTTCAAAGCGAGCGCAGGCAGGAAAGCCCATGAGACTGTTATCTCCAATTAACCACCAGAAAACCAGAAGTGATGCTGTGGCTCAAAATGGTAGAGTGCTAACTTGAGCAAAAAAGCTCAGAGATAGCGCCCAAGCCCCACATCCAACAACAACAAAATAATGTTCTGCAAATCAATATTTGGCTGAAAGACATCTTGAGAAGTTAGATTGAAACCTTGTAAGTCTGTTTTGTCTATAAAAACTTGAAGTTGACATTTAATATTAAAAGTCCAAAATGAATCAACAAGCCCTCCGATCCCCTCAGAGAACTGTAGGGAGAGCCTTGTGAGACAGCCATAGTACTAATAATTTATTTCTCTAACTTTTTATTAAGCTGTTCCAGGAGTGCAAAGTGAAACAAATAGACAGGTCTGTGTATTCTTTTTTTTTTTTTTTTGGGTCCGGTTGTGGGGCCTGAACTCTGGGCCTGGGCGCTGTCCCTCAGCTCTTCAGCTCAAGGCTAGCCCTCTACCACTTGAGCCACAGAGCCACTTCGGGCTTTTTTCTTTTTCCTTATATGGTGTTGAGGAATCGAACCCAGGGCCTCAGGCTTACAAGGCAAGCACTCTACCACTGAGCCACCTTCCCAGCCCCCAGGTCTGTATATTCTTTGTGTACACACACATACCACCAGAACCAGGATCTGGACTTAGTTGCTCATGCCTCTGCTTAGCTTTTTTGCTCAAAGCTTATATTCTACCACTGGAGCCACATCTCTACTTCTCTTTTAGTAGTTGGTTGGAGATGGAGTCTGATAGACTTTTCCTGTTTGGGTCAACTTTGAACTGAGATTCTCAGATCTCAGCCTCCTGTGTAGCTAGGATTACAGGTGTAAGCCAGTAACAGCTGGCTACATCTTTACAACAAAGTTCCTTTTTTGGCTGGGTGCTTGTGGCTTGTGCTGCAGCACCATGGTTGAATCAGGACAGCATGGATTCCACCAGACCACTTACAAGGCAGGAACTTAAAACTTACAAAATTGAACCAGGCACCAGTGGCTGATGCCTATAATCCTAGCTAAAAGGAGGCTGAGATCTGAGGATCCTGGTTCAAAGCTAGCCAGGGCAGGAAAAATCTCTGAGACTTACGCACCCAAAAAGTTGGAGGTGGAGCTTTGGCTCAAGTGGTAGAATGCTAGCCTTGAGCAAAAAAAAAGCTTAGATACAGCACCCAGGCTGAGTTCAAGCCCTGTCACACACACACACACACACACACACACACACACAGAGACACACACACCACTCACACACACTCTCCTTATGAAATTGTTTCTGGGATTTTTTTAGGCCCAGGGCAACGACCACCCCAGAAAGATCAACTTTGGCTCCTATACTGAAGGTGAATAAGGACCTTGGACATCCAGTATTGCCTACCTCATATGTAAAGTCTGAGATTAGTATTAACTGTCCAGAAAGGGACTTCAGTAGGAGAAAACAATATTACTAAGCAAACAAGTTCCAGTTTTTATTTTTAAAGCATTTAATTAAACCAAATTAAAAAATGATGGATTTACAATAAAATAATCACGTTAAAGTGTTTGCCCTTTCAAGTTAGGGCCAAGGAGACTGACAGTCCCCTTTGAAACAGCAGAACTGCACAGTTGATACTGTTGATATTTCCACCTCTGTCAAATGGTACAGACACACAGAAGTCATACAATCTCCATTGGCATGTTCTTCCCTCCAGAGTTCAAACACTTGCTTCTTAGATCAGTGTTTAGCCTTCTGGAATCAGTTACATTTCAAAATCTATCTATAGCCAACCCGGTAAGAACACCTTTAAATAGTGCTTTGTTTTTTGGGTTGTGGGACTTGAACTCAGGGCCTAGATGCTATCCCTGAGTTTTTTCACTCAAGGCTAGTGCTCTACCACCTTGAGTCACAGTGCCACTTCTGTTTTTTTTTTTGTTTTTTGAGTGGTTAATTGGAGATAAGAGTCTCATGGGGATTTTTCTGCCTAGGCTGGCTTCAAACTGTTATCCTCAGATTTCAGCCTCCTGAGTAGCTAGGATTACAGGTGTGAGTCATTGGTGCCTGGCTAAAACAATTCTTCTAGAAAACAAATACTTTAAAATAATTTGATGGCACAGTAGATGGTTAACAAAACAGTAAAGATGAGAAATAATGTACAAGAATTAGTTCCTTGGCTATACAAACCATCCACACCTCTTCGCTCACTAACTAACCATGCTTCTTATATTAGCTAGCAGAGATGAATAACAAAAAGCAGAATGCACCATTTGGTTTTTGGTTCTTGGTTGTAGGTTGTAGCTGCCAGAGTTGAGAGTTCATGACTGAATACAAAGCAAAACAATAATTATGCTTCTAATTCTAGGATGGACAGACAGACAAACACAATCTAAGTTTTTGTCTATTTTGTTATCAAGTCACGATAAAAAAATTCACAGCAGTTTAATAGATGAAGACTGGGCACCCACAAAGACAAAATCGAGATTAACTTTACAACTTATAATCTTCAAGGAAAACTTGGTTACTTAGGACACTGCGTGGCACACTGAGCCTGGCATACATGCAGTGTGTAGTCACTCACAGACAAGGCAGCCTTCAGGCAGAATGTCTACGCTTGCCAATGCACAACCTTCAAAGAACAACTACCAGAAAGGCATATGGAATTTACAACAGCTGACCAGGCACTTAAAGGGGAAAGTGATTTTGAGGTAAGCTAGCATTATTTTCAGTTTATTACAAACATATTCCAACAACTCCAGTTTTAATCACACTAACAGAACTTATTTAGCTCTTAAACTGTTATGTCTGTCTCTCTGTCATGGCAAAATTTAAACCCCAAGTCATTCCTTAAGAAGCCAGAAGGAGAGGATTTTCAAGTAGGAATTTGGCCCTATCTGGATACCTCTGTGCTGGAACACATGTGAAAACACTATAGATGTGCAGACAAGGTGTGGTCCTAGGAGCCCAGGGTGGCCTACCTTCTCCCTAATCTGACATTAAATGGAAGAGTCAAGAGAATACACTGTGTGTCAGAGTCAATGAAAAAAGATTGGGGCAGGGGTGCCAAGCCTCAAGGAAATGAGAGATCAATGAGCCAAAAGGCACAGGACACAGCCCCAAGGCTTACAGGCACCAATCTTTTGTGGAGCAGCGGGCATAAGCAGGCATCAGCCAGCAGACCACAGTCTGAGCCTGCCTCTGGGCAGTCTGCGCTTCTTTCCCTCTTGTTCATTTCCAGGTAATGGTTTGTTTCCTAAGTGAACATTCATGTTAGAAAACCAAGAAAAATGCATAGCTATTAGAAGACCATATAAGAGAGTGGTCATTTGGAATTAGTTGTGGTTCGATGGGATCCAAGTCTGTTTTCATTAGCATTACTGGGGCTGGAGCTGGCTGTGGAACATGAGCATGGCACGAGCACGGTGAGCAAGGCACGTGCAAGGTGTTGGGCTCTGGCCCAGTGTTGTCTGCCAGCCCCCAACCAGTGTCAACAATAGCTCTATTTTCCATTCTGTTCTAAAATAGCAAGTCCAAGTCTCCTTTGTGTTCTGAATAAATTCATCACCCTTCAAAGAACATTATAAGCAACAACCGGCACATTCCTGATTCATCCTCATTCCAGTAAAAACAAGAAAAAATAGCAACTTTATTCAAATTGGCTTTAAAAAGGGCTTACTTCTGAAGATTTCTACTGCCCACATAGGATCCCAGGCTTTTCCAGTGCCAGTGAAGGCCTCACGGCACTAACCTCTAACCTCTTCTTCCCTTGCAGGGCAAACAGGCATTGGTGAAACTGCAAGAGTTACCACACAGGGAGTGGCTTAGGGAAGGGGTTTACTTTTGTGATAACTGACTTGTTTAGCCTTTGCATCAGCGACCTCCCTGGTCCATTAGCACCATGGTTAACTAAACGGAAACAGTTAACCCAGCCCCTACTGCAGAGGGGCCGAGGGAGGGAGGCGGTACGGTGGTGACCTGACAGGAGTAGGACACTTACTGTGTTATGAAACTAGGACAGGCAGTGGAGATGTAACACCGTATTTGAGGACTGAAGATCACGGATTACAGCTATAAAGCAGTACACCAAACTTTTATGATATCTGAGTATGTGTAACTGAAGAACTTCCTCCTTTGACCCAAATTTCATAATAAATGGAAGTTGTTGAGTATTAGATTATCAGTAAGCTAAAAACAAAACAGAAAACAGCAACAACTCACAAACTTTGTAAGTATTAAGCTACTAAAAAGCGATGAGGTTAGCCATGAAGTGATTATCACTAGTCACTGTTTCCAGTTTCTTCTCTCTCCTGGGAAAGGCCCACCCAGGCTTCTGCGAAAGCACCTTACCATAGGTGACTGTCTAGGGACCTTTCCTCCAGCTGGTAGTCAGAGGCTGCCACCCCCATGGCTGGGGGACCCTGCTCCACGGAGGTCCCGGGGGAAGTCTACAAACCACTTCTAGGAAAAAGGCACTTTATTGGGAAAGTTGGATTCAATTTCATGGAAGTCAGGAAGAGTAAGGCGGATGCCAGGGTCAGCGCGTTCATTCACCCTTCTATTTGTGAAAGCGGGGCAGACTCATGCCAATTTATAGAGCATAGCTGATCACATGACAATCAAACCAATCGGCAACATTGACTAGATTCTTGGCAAAACAGTAATTTATGACATTTCTCCAAAAATGAACAGAGGTTCAACAGTAAAAAAGAGGGGCGGGGTAGGGAGGAACCCCGCAGCTACTCCTCTAGAGCTCAAGAAGCTGCTGCCAGCCTGTTTCAGAGCATAGACTGCTTTTCTCAGGGAAAGGCCTGCCTAGCACAGGTTGGTTTGTTTCTCATGGGGAAAACCCAGGGCAGAACACTACCAGGGAGCAGAGGAGGCGCACTTCTCTGGTCAGATGACCAAGCGAGGAGGTAGTTGTTCTGAGAGGTTCTCGCAAGACCCCCGAGTAGTCAGGGCAGCAGGAGTGTCTCTGAGATGAAGAGAGCAACTGGGTTCTTCTCCTCCGGAGTCAGGACTGGGGTCAGCGGCTGAAACACAGACAGGACGCGAGAGTCAGGACTGGTGGTCAACGGCTGAAACACAGACAGGACGGGCATGGGAGCACAGCAGGAAGGGCAATGCATTTCTAAGTGAGTCCTACCTTCAAAGTGGCTCTTCTCGGACAACAGACATGAGAATCTGAAAGAGAAGACCACACACCATGTTATCATTTAGTTTTGAAATGATCCTTCAAACTCCAGATCTGTGCCAAAAATGTGGTATACAATTCATGAATACTGTCTTCTAAGTTCTAATGTTATAAAAAAAATTGAACTCTGTAGAAATGTTATTATTCTGATATTAGAAATGTTATTTCTAATTACAAGTAAGCCCATGGCACTACCAGAAATGGCACCATAAAGGAAATATTAACTAGGTTAAAATGCACAGAAATGATCACTTAAATAGCAACAATCCCACGAATAGTAATCAAATTGCCTGATTCTAAATAATGACATAATTACATGATAAGGTCAGTGGCTCATGCCTAGAATTTTAGCTACTCAAGAGGTTGAGATCTGAGGATCCAGGTCTGAAGCCAGTCAGGGCAAAGCTGACTCGAGTCCAATAAACCACCTAAAAAGCTGGAAGTGGAGCTGAGGGCTCAAGTGGTAGAGTGCTATCCTTGAGCAAAAAAGCTAAGGGACAGCGCCCAGGCCCTGAGTTCCTGCTCCAGTCCCCCAACCCCACAAAACTCCACAGAAGACCTACGCTCACTCCTCGTTACATCAGCACACAAGGCAAGCCCATGCAGCCCCGGGTCCCGTCATCACTGCTGTTGAGCTTTTTCATCCGGTACTGGCGGATCTCTCTCACCAGGGTGTAAAAGGCATCCTCGACACCCTGTGACAAAAGAGAAAGAATGAGAGAAGCAGACCCCTCCCAGTGGTAAGCCCTTTCCCACTCACACTTCTTCATGTTCTATCAGCTAATAGAGTAGGGTGGTTTGGGACAAGGACAGGAAGTCTGATATTCCTAGGGCAGCACACCAACCGGCTGACATAGGAATGACATTATTTTTCAAAAAGCATCCCAGCAAAAGGAAAGGGTGGTGTGGGACACAACGAACAGAACTAGGGCTGGCTGCCACGGGCTCACACCTGTAATCCTAGCTACTTGGAGGCTGAGACTGCTCTGCCTCCAGTGAACATCATGCCTGTGCTCCCAGCTTGCCCCACCTGTCTGGTCTTGGCTGAGGTTTCGATGAATGGGATCCCGTAGCTCTTGGCCAGTTCGTGGGCTTGTTTTGTGTCCACTGTCCTTGTGGGCAAGTCACATTTGTTCCCCACCAGCACCATGGGCACATCCTCGGAGTCCTTCACTCGTTTAATCTGCTCCCTGAAATAGAACACAAGAAAGCAAGCTGTTAGGAGAGGGCACATAGGAGGGAGAAGGAGACTGGCACCTCTCAGGGAGCTCTGTCTCCCTTAGCATCCACATACCCAGATGGGAGGGCAGAGGTCATGCAGCAGCCACAGCCTCGGGCACTAGCTCAACACCCAGTGGAGCAGGCTAAGCCTACTTTCTATTAATCTTATGTTGCTATACTAGTCACTTTTTTTTTTTTTTTACCAGATGCTTTAAATACTCTTTGGACTGGGATATGTGTGTGTGTGTGTGTGTGTGTGTGTGTGTGTGTGTGTGTGTGTGTGTGTGTGTGTGTGTGTGTGTGTGTGTATGCACGCGTGAGCATGCACGTGCGCGCACACACACACACACACACACACACACACACACACACACACACACACACACACGGGGATTATAACAAGAAAAGTCCAGACACAACCAGCATAGAAGCCAATTTTTTTTTTTGTCAAGATTGGTGAATCTGGGGATGCAGATCCTCCCAATTTCCAGAGACAGAAAAGGAAAAATCATGAACTGATGCTGGATGCTGATAGCTCATGCCTGCAATCCTAGCTACTCAGGAGGCTAAGATCTACGAATTGTGGTTCAAAGCCAGCCCAGGCAGGAAAGTTCCTGAGACTCTCATCCCCACTTAACCCCCAGAAAACCTGAAGTGGAACAATGGCTCAAAGTGGTAGAGTGCTCGCCTCAAGGACAATGCCCAGGCCCTTAGCTCAAACACATGACTGACAAAAACTCCCTAAATCCTGTGAACTCAGTTTTGCACTCACTTCAGAAAGCAGACATCTACATATGAATGGAACACAAGTCAGACCTCAGGGCAGACCACATGCGGTGTGGTGTGTGCTCAGCAATGTGGTACACACCATAGGCCTGGGCTTGCTCTGAGGGAGTCCCAGGCTACCACATCCTAGCAAGCAGGGGCTATGATCTCTGGAGAGGGACCAATATAGACAGGAGTCATTTTTCTCCACAGTCACAGAGGTAATAAAAGATGGAGCTGAGTATTCAACTCAGAAGTGTGGGTTTTTGCTACTAATAGAAACCATGATTCTAAAAATCCAACGTTATTTTCTGCACTCTAGTTCTGATTCTATAAAATAGGAGTGTTGGTTGGGCAAGGTGGTACATGTGTGTGGTCCTAGCTTTCAGGGAGTATAGGCAAGAGAATTGCAAGTTCAAGGCCATGCTGGGCTATATAGCCAGATGCTACAGAAAAAATAAAGAAAAAGAAAGAAAGAGAGAAAGAGAGAGAGAGAGAAAGAGAGAGAAGAAAGAAAAGACACTGGTGGCTCACGCCTATAATCATAGTTACTCAGGAGGCTGAGATCTGAGGACTGCAGTTCAAAGCCAGCCTGGGCAGAAAAGTCCATGAGACTCTTATCTGCAATTAATACCCAGAAAACTGGAAGTGGTACTGTGGCTCAAAGTGGAAGAGCCCTAGCCTTGAGCAAAAGAGCTCAGGGACAGTGCCTAGTCCCTGAGTTCAAGCCCATGACTGACAAAAAAAAAAAAAGGAAAAAAAGAAAACAAAGGTAATACATTAGAGTTTTTTCTGGCTCCCTCTAGCTCTGAAACTCCCTGGCCTTGGATGTCCTCTTTCTCTGTACTCCTTGTTATGCACCCCTATTTGTCTTTCCTGTTTCCCAGTGCTAAGAAGCATCATTTATGTACTGTAACAGCAGACTATATACAAGAAATCCAGCATTTACTCTGCTAACACCTCCTGAAACCACTCCCGCCATTTTCTTCCACTCCCGACACAGCTCAGGACAGGGCAAGCCCTGTCTCCCTTCCAGAGGCACTGTACCGCACCTGTACAGGTTGATGTCTGCAAATGACTTGCTGTTATTAATAGCAAACACGCAGAGGAAGCCCTCGCCTGTCCTCATATACTGGTCCCTCATAGCGCTGTACTCCTCCTGTCCAGCGGTGTCCAGGATGTCGAGCAGACAGGTTTCTCCGTCTATCACTACCTGCTTTCGGTAAGAATCCTGGCAAGGGGAGGGAGAAGGAGAGTTGACTTTGATTACAAACCAGAGGAAACAAAATGCTGTTATCAAGGATAAATGAACCTCTTAATTACTTAGTCTATTGCTGATTTGACCCTCAAACAAATTAAAGCAATGCCTGTACTGTCCATTTCCAAGAATCCCAGGAAAAACCTGGACTACAGGCATGGCTCAAGTGATCTAAGCAATCCTGGCAAGCTCTAAGCCCAAGTCCAGCACCCCTGCCCCCCCCCCCCCCAGGACAGATATTAACTAAGAATATATTTTAGTAATCCATGAACTGGACTATTTTGAGTTGTTTTATTTGATTTGACTTTTAAAATTCCAAACATACCTACAACAATTTAACCTAACCCTGAATACAGAATCATTTATACTTATGATTAAATATACATATATCTTTTGTTTGGGGGAATCTATAACACCTAAACTGTTTTTTCTTTTTCTTTTTGGTACTGGGGATCAAACCCAGGACATTGCACTTGCTAGGCAAGCGCTTTGCCACAGCTACATCCCAGCCCCAAACTGTTTTTACTTACCATAGCAGATCATACCACTGGGAAAAAGTTCTGAGACAAATTCCTCAAGTTCCAAATAAGGTACAATTAGTTGCTTTGGAGACAGATTTGAATAATCATATGAAAGTACCCTTAATTTTGTTATATAGCATTAATTTTTCTTGTTCTTTATTCTCTTGAGGGGTGGTTAATTAAGTGCACATAAATTTAACCTGAGTTTTAGATGTAAGATTTATGCATTTTACTTATAAAATACTTGTATATTACACTTATGAAATATTTTTAAGTTATCCCTCAAGAAATAAAACTGAAAAATACTGCAATCAATTTTTTTTTTTTGGGGGGGGGGGGGAGGCAGTACTGAAACTTCAACTCAGGATCTGGATGCTGTCCTTGAGCTTTTTTGCTCAAGATAGTGCTCTAACACTTGAACCACAGCTCCACTTGCAGCTTTTTTTTTTTTTAAGTTAACTGGATGTTAAGTTCTATGGGCTTTTCTGCCTTGAACTGACTTTTCAAACCTCCATTCTCAGATCTCAGCCTCCCGAGTAGCTAGGATTACATGTGAGCCACTGATGTCTGGCTTGTAATAATGGCTAAATTTGAATGAGTTTGAATTAGTGAGGTCAAGGATGGAATAAAACAATCTCTAGAGATAGACAAATTGGACAAAATTGGACAAATTTATGAACCCTTTAAAGAGTCACAGATATTGGTTCCAGGCAATTTGTAACATGAACTCCCAGAGTACCACAAACATCCTTAAGTATATAGTACTGTGAAGACTTCACCATTCACAGACAACTTGGTAACATTTTTGTTTTTCTCCAGTGGTGGGGATTGAACAGAGGCTTACCCTTGTTTAGCAAGTGTTCTATCACTTGAACTATACTCCCAGGCCACTTTCCCAGTTGTGACTGTTTTGGTGTGTGTGTGTGTGTTGGTATTGGAGCTTGAACTAGACTAGGCCTGAGTGCTGTCCCTTACTATTTTTTTGCTCAAGGCTGGTTACTCTACCACTTGAGTCACACCTCCCAATTCTGGCTTGTTGATGGTTAACTGGAGATGTGTCTTATTTATTTTCCTGTCTGGGCTGTTTTTGAACCCTGAACCTTAGATCTCAGCCTCCCGAGTAATGAGTATTATAGGCTACCCTCTTGTTGTTAGTTTTTGAGACAGGACCTTCCTACTACTTCATCTGGGCTTGCCTCATACTCTGGATCCTCCTGTCACTGTCTCCACCCCCAAAGTGGATGGGATGGACTAGTGTTTGTCACCATACTCAGCTTATCCATTTTTTTTTACAATAGCCTATGTAGTAGACAGCTGAGTTATGTAAAAAAAAATTTGATCCTAGGCTGTTCTCAAACTTCAGAACCTCTGCCTCAGATTCCCCAGTATTGTGATTATGGGCACCGACTACCATTTGGCCTGCAAATATATGAAAATTAATCACACAAGAAAAATGAGGCTCAGAAAGATTTAAGTGATTTTTCCCAGTATCACATATGAAAATAAGCTACTCAGAGCTGAAATTGGTAGTGATGCAATTCAGTCTCAGGGGCTTTGACTAGGTAAAAATTGGAGAACCTCAAGATGTATGAATTCTGTATCTCTATCCTACCGTATGCTATTAAACCAAATTATTTTCCTCTGATCTCTTATTTAACAGGAATATAATATGTAAAGAAATTGAATTTAACACCGAATCTACAAGTTTTACAAAATTTAAAAAAGCCATGAATTTTAAAAGAAAACCGTTAGCGGTGCAAATGCACATTCTCTGGTTTACTGAATGCATTCTGAAGGACAGCTCTTTGGTTTCTATCCCCTATCTTTGAGGAATGGATGGAGGAGCAGTGCAAGGGAAGGCTGGCTGGCGAGCGAGGGCCGGGATGGGAGGCCGCAGCGGGCTCACCTCTATGGTAGGGTCATACTCATCCACGAAGTGGTTCTGGATCAGCTGGATGGTCAGCGCGCTCTTCCCAACGCCACCTGCTCCGACCACCACCAGTTTGTACTCGGTCATTTCACACCGGCCAGCACCTGCAGGCGGGCAGCGGTGAGGGGCCGCTCGCGCCGTGTTTCAGACACGCAGCGCCGTCCATGACTCGGTGGCCGGTCCCCGAGGAGGCCCGCATAGCAGGGCCGCGGGCGGGCTCAGGCCTCGGTCCCCCGTGATAACCCACCCCAGCCCGGGCCTCGGTCCCCCGTGACAGCCCACCCCGGTCCCGGCCTCAGAACCCAGGACAGCCCACCCCGGCCCGGCCAGGCCCTCTGTCCCCAGGGACAGCCCCACCCTCGGCGTCGCCCATCCGCGGCCCCGCCCGCCTTCTCTCAGCCTGCTGGACCCCTTGGCTGCCTCGCGAGCCCGGGGCCTTTGTCCAGAGCTCGGCCCCGAAGGTGCCCCGCCCAACCATCCTGCCCGCCCGCCCGCCCGCCGAGCCCCCCACAGCCTTACCGCCAGCCCCGCCGACCCGGCCACCCGCGGACCTAGGACTTCACCCGGGAGAAGAGCCGGAGACCCCGGAACCGCCATGAACAGCCCCCGCCCGGGAGCAGCACTTCCGGCCCCGCCCGCTACGCAATCCGCCTGCGCCGGGCGCGCCAGGGCCACGCGGGCGGAGCCGGGGTCACGCGCCTACCCGGCCTCGCCCCAATAATGGAAGCCGGGGTGCCAGAGTCAAAAACTGAGTACAACTTTATTGGCTCTCGTCCGCCGCTGACAGCACCGCAGACTGCGAGGCGCTTACTAACACCAAGGCCTCCAGGCCTCCGAGGCCTCTCCCGCGCGCGGCCCGCAGCCGGCCGGCGCCCTGGGCAGTCACCGGACACCGCAGCCCGGCAGACACAAAACAAACAGCATTCGTTTCAGGCACAACTTTTTTATTTTTTTTTTTCCGTTTTGTTTTTAAATCAGTAAAAGAAACTGGGCCCTAGAAGCTGCAGTGATCTAAGCAGCAGCAGGTTTGTGCATTTGTCCTTTTTTTTGTTTTTTGTTTATATATATTATCACACTGCTGGCACACTTTATTTGCATGAAATTCTGCACCATATATACTAATTGTAGTAAAGTTATTTAACCCCAATCTCGGGGTGGGAGGGACCTATTCTGGAAGATAATTTTCACTGAAATCTAATCAAACTGTTAAATGGATTGTGACAAGATTATAAATGATATGAAAAATAACATTTTAACATTTGGCCATCAACTTAAGAAAATGGGTTGCTATAGAAATTTTTTGCAATTTTAAAAGGTAATATATTCTACCCTCATTAGGGTCCTCAGAGTTAAAGCATAATGAACAGGAAAGAAAAGAATGCAACTGAGTGCCAAGGCCAACACCGTGCCAGAGGTCATGAGGGTAGAGTACAAGTGCAGAATTTCATAGGGCCAACAAGACAACAGTCTATTTTCCCTTACTCAGGCCACGTGAATTTTGCAATTACCAGTTGCGTTAAATGCACCAAATAAAGCTCCTAAAATTGATACTATAAGGCGCCACCTTAAGTTTTCCAGGCTGCAACTGTGCATAATTTTAAAATGGTTTCTTAAATTTATTTATTTTTTTAAACATAACACGAGGAAGGTGTTAAAACTGGTGTAATAGCTCAATAGAATAAGTATTCCAGATTTTGGGAGGGATGAAGAGGGAGATATTCAGAACCCTTCACCAGAATCCCCCCAACTTGATCATAGTGGATTAATGATGTGCTCTGTGGATGTGCTTAGTCAATGACACCAGCTTGACGGATCTTTCTTTCTGCACCAAATCCCTGTGAAGAAATAAAACTAATTAATGACCTGAGTATATATCTATTATAATATGTTCATGATCCCAGTAGGAACTATTTTTAGCCATCACATCTATTACCAATTTTTCTTACAGGAGTTAATCTTGGAAGCCTTCCTAACAAAGAATCACCATTATGTTAAGTGTTAAGGACTGCAACATGGGCAGGGAGTTCTAATCAGTTATGAGCATCTCTGAAAATCTGTTTTTTACCCCGTACTGAACAAGATTGGGTGGAGCATGCTGGTCTATTGGTCTGGTTCCCTCATGCCTTGTGTGCATGGAGGCATACCATTGAGTTATCTGGTCCCCTGGGCTGACGAAGAACCATTAGGCGAGGAGCACTGGCATCATCCAGAGTGATGTTCTTCAAGCGATTGACCAATCGATCAGGCCGAGGAGCTGCTACTGCCTTGGGGCCCTCGCTGTAACCAAACCAAGAAACAAGATCAGTACTGTGGGAAGAAACCAAGTACCTGTCCAATGTGTTTGCTGCTATGACTCACTTTTAATGAGCTTGCCTCACCTAGACTGCCAGCCAGACAAGACAGACAAGTTTATGTTTTCCCAACTCAAAGTTCCAACTGCATAAGAGCTACAAAAATCATTTTAGTGAGGGTCCATGCTAGACTTGTCTGCCACCAGAAAGACCAGTTCCACAGATACATGACTATGGTAGTGTTTTAAGCAGCAAGTATCTTAGAAAAAAATGGCTTAATAAAAATAAAGGAGCTAATAAACAAATTTTTTAAAAATAAAGAGCACAAAAAATAAAGAGTACAAATGTTTTTACATTTAACATCTAACAGAACTAGCACCATATGTCATTGAGGACCATTTCATGAGGCTAAAGGTCATATAATCAAGAGCAGAGAAAAAGCCAAGAATCCAAACCAGCTTTAGAAAATTAATCTGGCCATGGAGAAACTAGAGAAGAGATAGCCCAGAGTGAACACTGATCCACTGATCCAAACACAAGTACAAGGCAACTCACCAGACTCTCCAGACATTACAGGCACTGCACTTGCCGGTGCGCTGGTTCAGAATCACTGAGAACTCCACCTCGTCTCCTGCCTGTAGCTCAATGCCATCCTGAACTTCTTTCACATGAAAAAAGAGCTTCTTACTATCTCCTACTTCATAGTTAATGAAGCCAAACTGGAAAACAAAACAGCAGGTCACAAGGGGGGACAGACTACAGGCAAAACCAAAATAACACTTCACTGTTACACAAAGCACAATGCCTAATCCACACCAGAAAGGAGACTTATAAATCACAGTATTAGCAGCTGGGCTCAGTGGCTCTCACCAATACCCAGAGCAAGTTGGAGGCAGAGATGGGGAGGGTGATGATCAAGACAAGTCTAGGCAAAAAGTTAGTGAAAACTCCTATCAATAAACAAGTGGGGGGAGGGGGGCTGCGAAGGTGGCTCAGAGGTAGAGCGCTTGCCTTGCATGCCTGAGGCACTGGGTTCGATTCCTTAGCACCACCTAAGCAAAAAGAAAAAAGCCAGAAGTGGCGCTGTGGTTCAAGCTGTAGAGTGCTAGCCTTGAGCTGAAGAGCTGAGGGATAGCACCCAGTCCCAGAGTTCAGGCCCCACGACCGGACCCAAAAAAAAATAAAATAAAAAATAAACAAGTGTGGTGGTGCATGCCACCTTTAATAACAGCTCCTAGGGCAACAGAGGAAGGAAGATATGGGTCCAAGGATGACCCTGGCAAAAAAACAGGAGAACATGGTACAACCCCTGCTTTCATTATATATGATGTTGGTATATGTGGAGGGGAAGAGAAAAAACAAATTGTTAAAACAGGGATACAGGAGGACCCATTGCAACAATGAGATGTACAAGTCGTTATGTCGAAAAACGAACTTTACAACTTTGGTGGTGGGGGGGGATGAGGGACGGGGGGAGGATACAAAAGGACGGGAAGGGGAAACAAAGCAGGAGGCTACAATGCTTGATAAGAAATGTGCTCATTATCTTACCCACGTAATTGTAACCCCTCTGTACAGTATTTTCACAATAAAAATATATTAAAAAAAAAAAAAGAATGATTCCCATTGCTGCAATATCAAATCCTCTGCTCTGTGAAAAAGGTTGCATGAATATTTGTATAATTTCTTTATCATAAAGTTCTCTCAAAATTTATGAAAGATTTAAAAAAAAAAAAAAACAGGAACATACTAAAACTTAACTAAAGAAAAAAAGACAAGGTCCTGAGTTCAAACTCCAGAACCAAACAACTTCCCCCCTCAAACCCTAATACTAATACTGGTGGCTCTAGTTTTTATGGGAAAATTTTTCAGGGAAGAAAAACTTCTGAAATCCCTGCCATTCATTATGTTATTAGCTTGATGGAAACTAATGAAGGTGGCCCTGTTCCATATTATGAAATAAGCAAGAACACTAGGACTATTACTTGAACAAAAGAATCATTTTGATTCCATCGAGAATCATTAAGCTGGTTATTATATACTAGGTGACACCCAAGGATTTTTCTGAGATCTCAGTAACTACACTAGTTTTATTTGCCCTACATGTATTTCCTGACCACTTCTCAACAATGTGTGATCCACTACTCCATTAACATTACTCATTAATGACAATCACTGTTAATAGGGTTACTTTTTCCCTTATTACTTCTTCCTATTTTTATAAAGCTACCCCAAATCACTGAGAAGGAACTAAGTGCTTGCTTTGGCAGCACATACACACAAATTTGTTCAGCATTCTTTATTTTTCATATAGAAATGTACTTATTACCTTACTTATACAATGCCTCTGGTACAACACCTTTACAGTGAATTTTTTTAAAAAAAGGAATTCAGTCAAAATGAAAGAAAATCAATGGATGTTGATTCCTTCTGGGCTGAATAAAATGTCAAGTTTTTGGGTATCCACAGGGAAGTAGTAAGTCTAGAAGGAATGCTGTCCAGATGCTGCACCCACCTGATCTTTCACACACTCCACGGTGGCCCTACGCAGTGGTGTGATATTGTAGGCCATAGTCTGAGCATTCTGGCCCAGAACACACAACTGGAACTTGACACTCTCCCCTTTCTGCAGGCAGTCCCCTTTGTTGGCCATCCCAACTATGCCAAATGGATAGACCTCACCTTTCATGTCTCCTGCAAGAGAAAGACAAAGCATGAAAGCCAGTACTTTATAATACCTTCTTTGCTCACATTCACAAGACCATCTTCTTCCCGAGAACTCATTATGAACAACCACTGCAAAACACTTTTGTGGTGAACTGGACAGACTGACAACTAACCTTCTCATCTACTTTCTTTGTCAACCCAGCTCCCTCCCTCACTGGATCCTTCTTTCTACATTTGCACTTGCTCATAAACTTTTTCTTTACTTGGCAGTACTGGGAGGTTTGAATTCTGGGTTTCATGCTTAGTAGGCAAGCACTCTACCATTTGAGTCACACTTGCAGCACTTTTTGCTTTCATTTCTCAGACAGGATCTCAAAATTTTGCCCAGGGCCAACCAGGACTGTGATCATAGCTGGGAGATAGATCCAGCTTAGGTGTTGAGATGGTGTTTTGCTAAGCTTTTGCCCAACTGGACTCGAGTCTCACTCAGTCTTTCTAACCAGCTACTGAGTGGCCAGGATTGGCACTGGACCTGGCAATGTTTCAAGGGCAAGGTAAGTATTTCAGGCTGACAAGTCACCGGTCTGAGCCACTCACTTCTACTGCCGTAGTGAAAAAGAACCATATACAATATACTGTTAAAAAAGCCTTATTCCCCAAGTGTACAGTCTAAGAGCAGAAAATTGCCCAGAGGCTAGTAACACTGAGGCATTCCATTCAACTGCTCACCAGGTCAGACTTAAGAGAAATCCAACTGACTAAAAAAAGAAAAAAAAAAAAGCTTCAGAACTGGAAAGTTTTTAGCCTTCTTGACAATTTTTTGGTAAGATTTTTAACATGTAGGTACCAAAAAACACTTTTGATTTTCCAGCAGACCAAGTTATGAAGAAGAGTAATTAAAAATAAAAACACTCATATTGACAGAAAGAGGAGAGGGGAGAGGGAAGGAGGGAGGAGGGGGGGGAGAGAATATATGAGAATGAATGTGTGTATGCATGAAGGTCTTGGGGCTTGAACTCAGGACCTCATATTCTCACTTGACTTTTTTGCACAAGGCTAATGTTCTAGCACTTAAGCCACAGCTCTACTTCTGGCTCTTTGCTGGTTAACTGGAGATAAGTGTCTTATATATATATATATATATATTTTTTTTTTTTGGGGGTCCGGTAGAGGGCCTGAACTCTGGGCCTGGGCACTGTCCCTCAGCTCTTCAGCTCAAGGATAATGCTCTACCACTTGAGCCACAGCGCCACTTTCGGCTTTTTTTTTTTCCGGCTTATGTGGTGCTGAGGAATCGAACCCAGGGCCTCATGCATGCAAGGCAAGTGCTCTACCACTGAGCCACCTTCCCAGCCCGAGATAAGTGTCTTAAGGACTTTCCTGTTGAGGGTAGATTTGAATGGCCATCCTCAGATCTCAGTCTCTTGAGTAGCTAGGGTAACAGGAGTGAGCCACTGGTGCCCAGCTCTGACTCAAAATTTTTGAAGAATTTTTTCTTTTCTTTCCTTTTTCTTTATGTTGGTCATGGGGCTTGAACTCTGGGTCAGGGTGCTAACCCTCAGCTCTTCAGCTCAAGGTTAGCACTCTATCACGTGAGGCATAGCACCACTTCCAGTTTTCTGGGTGGTTTATTAAGAGTCTCACGGGCAGGATAATATTTTCACTTTAAAGATGAAGAATTTGAGCTATATAGAAGTTACTTGTCTAAAGTTATATACTTAGGAAATGGTGTTCGGACTTAGCTCTGCTCAACTCAAAGTCTACACTGAATTACACTTGTACTAATTGTAAGAACTGTTTTCATAACTAAGAAACTAAGTGTCTGGACCCAGAAAACTGCTGACAGAGTTATGCTCCCAAACTTCCTTTCCCACAAAATTCTTTTTTTTTTTTTTGGTCCGGTCGTGGGGCCTGAACTCTGGGCCTGGGCGCTGTCCCTCAGCTCTTTAGCTCAAGGCTAGCACTCTACCACCTGAGCCACAGCGCCACTTCCAGCTTTTTTCTTATGTGGTGCTGAGGAATCGAACGCTCAGGCATGCAAGGCAAGCGCTCTACCACTGAGCCACCTTCCCAGCCCCTCCCACAAAATTCTTGCTCTGGACTATACCCTACAACCAGTGCTGAAGAGTTAGTTGAGTGGAGTGTAGATGAAAAAGGCTTAGGAAGGGTAAAGACTTGCTGTAAAGGCTTTGGATACTTGGTTTGTGTGTGTCAGATGGTGTGAGAGCTGTGTAAGGAACAGATTCCTAAAAAACCTCATGTGGAGGTGAAGAAACAGATAACCTTTGCATCTATTCAAGCATCATGTAACCCTGCTCCCCTAACATGCAGTGTTAACTCTATTGGCACTGACATGAGTTATGCACACCAATGGAGTAAGACGGCTCCAGAAGGGGGGTTCCTGAAGCCAGGGGAAGGCAAAGTGTGGAGTAAGGAGAGCCTGGCCTGGAACTGAGAAGGATCATCACAGAAGTCTAACTACTATGGGACAGATCCATTTTACAGAATGTAAAAGTATATATACAATTGAATAGCCATAAATATAACAGATGATTTTAAAGCAATATTCAAAATTATATGCATATCTTTTTTTTTTTTTTTTTTTGTCGGTCGTGGTGCTTGAACTCTGGGCCTGGGCGCTGTCCCTCAGCTCTTCAGCTCAAGGCTAGTGCTCTACCACTTGAGCTACAGCGCCACTTCCGGTTTTCTGGTGGTTTATTGGAGATAAGAGTCTCACGGTCTCTCCTGCCCGGGCTGGCTTTGAACCGTGATCCTCAGATCTCAGCCTCCTGAGTAGCTAGGATTACAGGCGTGAGCCACCAGGGCCCGGCTTATATGCATATCTTAATATATATGTATATAAATATTTTTTTGAAACAAGGATTTAAACATTTTAGAAAGATAGGGTTCAAGTAGGAGAGACAAGGAGGGGACCAACACTTCCTGCTCCCTATGAAGAAGGAAACAGCAGTTAGATTCCTTAGTGTAAGATTTTGTTGAGTATTTCCTAGCTGCTCATGTGTCAGCCATACATCCACCTACATAGTCATCTATCCCTAAGTTAAATGTATGATACCATTATTTCCAAAGAGTAGAAGAATAAAAGCCAAGCATGGAGGAAATAATCACTTTCTAATTCGGTGTCTAAGGAAACAATCTGCAGTGACCCAACCCACAGAACAATCCGGCAGTGCTCATCAGTAGAGGTACAGCTCAATTGTGTCTTACCCTCCTCCACAACCTCAATCATCCCTTGGTATTCAATCTGCGTGGGGTCAACCCCCCTCAGGGGGCGGATGACTTTACCAGAGTAGACGGTAGGGTCGGCCTCCTCAGTAATGCCGTTCACTACAAAACAAACCCAGACAAAGAGCTCACTCAGCAACTTCATTTCAACTCTTTCCAACAGTAGAAAATAGAGGGAAGGGCCCAGTTATCTGCCATTCTTCAAGTAGAAGGAGTCATATCGTTTGTCTATAATAATTGTTAGAAAATACTTAAATACTGCTATTTTTTGTTTTATTTTTTAACAATTCACTACATAGCTCAGGCTGGCCCTGACTTATGATACTCCTTGCCTTCTTGAATGCTGGAGTGGCAGGCATGGAGGGCACCCAACCCCCAAACCCCATTAACCTTAACTATTTCTACATTATCATTTAAATACTTGATGTAGTACTTGATGTACAGAGACAGCTTGCCTGAGAATCAACACATTTAAATGCTTGACATTATTACATAAACTCAGATCAGTTGAGGTACCAACAGGTAGGTATACAGGGAATCTTCATCCTTATTCATAACATGTATTACTATTTTTCCAAAGAAACTGCTCAATGAAGGTAGGATGTCTTGACTTGGTCACTATTGTCTATCTCTCTAATGTTTATATATATATTTGTGGAATCAAAATCCCAGCTATCTTTTAAACAAGCCTCACCCAAAGACCAAGTCTTTGGGAAGTACAGATGAAAATCAACACTTAGGTCTTTAAAAAATTAGGACACCAGGCTGAGGATGTAGTTCAGTGGTAGAGTGCTTGCTTGACATGCACAAGGCCCTGGGCTCCATCCCCAGCACAAGAAAATGAACAAAAACCAGATTTCCCAGAGCTAGGCTAGCAGAGCTCAGTGAGAATTTACTTTGACAGAGGACACTGTTAGGTTCCCAGCACTGGGGGATGGGTGGGTATTGAGACTGAAATAATCATCATTTTCTTTATTCCCCTTAATTATCCAACTTTTTCTTTGGGGAGGGGCACACAGAAACAGGGATGGAACCCAGGGCACTGTGAATCTTAGGAAAGCACTATAACTGACCTATTCTCCCAGGCCATATATTTCACAACTAGACTCAAATTTTTAAGTAGTCTACCATGCAATGCTTCTCTACTTAACCATACATATTGTATGCATGTATATTTATCTATTAGTTTGAGTTAATGTCTGTCTTGGGGTCCGAACTCAGGGCGTGGAGGCTAGCTTACCTTTTCACTCTAAAGTACCATTTTAGTCATAATTTCACTTCTAGTTTTTTGCTGTTATATGAACATAAATTTCCTGCCTTAGTTGGCTTCATATAGAGATCCTCTGAGGAGCTAGGATTATAGGCATAAGGCATGAGTGCCAGCCTAGTTATTTATTTTGCCAGTTTTGGGGCTTGACCTCTGTGCCTGTACGCTGTTCCTGAGTGAACCACTCGAACACTACAGCACCACTTCTGGTTTTCTGGTAGTTAACTGGAGCTAAGTCTCAGGGACTTTCCTGCCCAGGCTGGCTTTGAACTGCGATCCTCAGATCTCAGGCCTCTCAAGCAGCTAGGATTACAGGCCTGAGCCACTGGCGCCTGGCCTAGAGTTATTTTTTTAAAGAGATGTTTCATGCAAATAATGTAAACTATTTAGAACCCTGGCCCTCCAATGTCAGTAGTTTTAGGGTAGGGCAAGCATGTAGCTTGTGCCATTTATCTGGGGTTCACATTTGTATGGTCCTCTCACCCGCCCTCATCTTCCACTCAGAGCACAGGCTGAATAAGAAGACAGCATAGCATCCATTACCTGAGTGAGTTTTGTTTACTTTCTCAGCACTGACTTTGTTGCCTTTGCCTTTGGACAAGCTGTATTCAACCATGTCCCCCAGTTCCAGGCTATCGACATCACCAGAGAATTCACTGAGGGGAGAAGAAATGACATTTAAGCCCTTACCAGAACACCATCAGTAACACACAAGTTTTTTTGTTTTGGTTAATTGTGGGGTTTAAACTTGGAGCATGGATGCTGTCCCTTAGCTCTTTTGCTTAAAGCTTAGTGCTTTACTACTTTGAGCCACAGCGCCACTTCCAGTTTTCTGTTAGTTAATTGGAGATAAGAATCTCACGGACTTTCTGGCC
Organism: Dipodomys spectabilis; assembly: GCF_019054845.1. Taxonomy (NCBI): domain Eukaryota; kingdom Metazoa; phylum Chordata; class Mammalia; order Rodentia; family Heteromyidae; genus Dipodomys; species Dipodomys spectabilis. The sequence goes on along the minus strand of NW_024870825.1, from coordinate 2,605,195 downwards.
CAGGCTGGCTTTGAACCACGATCCTCAGATCTCAGCTTTCTGAGTAGCTGGGATTATAAGTGTGACCCACCAATACCTGGTACAAATGGCTTTTATTTCTTCTGTTTTAAACGCTCATGGAATGTCTACTTACATTGCACATTAAGTACTTCATTTATATTGACTCACCGATTCCTAAACATACCTTGTGATGAGGAAGGGTTCTCATTACCTCTAGCTTCAAAATAATGAACTAGGACACTACAAAGTCAACTCAGTAAAATTTATACATAGTGACAAGATGTGGTCTCAAAACTGAACTGTGTGGTTCTAAGAAGCTACACTTGCAACTAGTATGCTATACTATACCTCTGTGCAGTAGTAAGTATGCCATACTGTACATCTGTGTATAAATAGTATCCACTCTCTGGTACCAACATCCAGAGTAAAACAAAGTTCTCTTATTGAAGCAATGTTTCAAGAAGGCACAGGGCCTTTCTATATCTTCTGGTTACATGTTTTCTACATAGAGGTAGCATGTGCATATGTATATGTATGTTATACAGTTTTACCAACATGAAATCTGAGTTTGAAACATTATAACTAACAAAAAAAATCATTAAAAACAAAACAAAAGCCAATTTTTAAAAACTTGAATGTGGGCTGGGAAGGTGGCTCAGTGGTAGAGCACTTGACTTGCATGCATGAGGCCCTGGGTTCGATTCCTCAGCACCACATAAACAGAAAAAAAAAAAGCCAGAAGTGGTGCTGTGGCTTAAGTGGTAGAGCGCTAGCTTTGAGCTGAAGAGCTCAGGGACAGCGCCCAGGTCCAGAGGTCAGGCCCTCGACTGGAAACCCCCCCCCCCCAAAAAAAAAAAAATGGAATGCAAGAAAGAATGGATAGAAAGCAACAAGTACCTAAAAGACAATCCTTACCTGTAATGGAAAAAGATCTCCTTATCATGATTGGCTGTTTCAATGAATCCAAAATTATCTTTCAGAGTTGCCACATAACCCAAGAGCCTTTTGGAGCTAGAATTACGACCCAGAAGTCGCACACAAGTTGCAATCTGCTGTCCAGGCCTCTGTTTGTCACTAATACTAAATTCAACCTGTGAAAAAACAAAGATGACAATATCATAATCACTGCCATGCCAAGCTCCCTAACTCTGAAGAGTAAAGAGAAAACTCCTCCACATCGTGCTTCCTACTCCATGTAATTATGCTGATAATAAAAGATTTTTCACCAAGACTTAACACAAAGGACTAAGTTTTACCCTCCAGTGTGTTCCTTGTATTGTCATAGTTCCATAAAGGAAAATAAGATGTAGTATGAGAAAAAGAAACAGTATTGTAACAATTTTTGGTATAATTTGCTTTGGTAAAATTACAGTAACCTAATTTCATCTAAGCTAATGGATTTAAGCATATCCAAACAATACTTAAATAAATAAGGAAAACACACCTTTTTGAGGATAATGATGAAAGGGGTGGCACTCATCAAGATGCACTGTACTCATAAACTGACTTGTTAAATAGTAACTCTTATGAACAATGAGACTTAAAGATAGAAATGTAAATTTAAAAACTTTTAGGGAAGAGCTTGCTAGATCCTGTTTTAACAGTATGAGCTGCTTTGCCAAAGGAAAATAATTTAAACCTGTTAAAAACGAAAATTACTTAAGTGCAAAAATTACTTCATCAAACCTGGGTATCATTTATGCATGACCTAAAAGAAGCAAAATTATCTTGCCTTATCTCCTACTTGAGGAGAGGTGGATCCTTCCACATCCTTGGCTTGGAAAGCAATGGTCAGCCTTACCCCACAGTCATCATAAGCAATGATGCCATCCTCAGCCTCCTGAGAAAAAACAATGGGAAGAGCCTCAAGAACAAAAAAAAGCAACATTAAAAAGCAACTATGGAAGGAGAATGCAGTGATGAAAGTGGTGGTATCAATCAAGATGCTCTGTACTTATAAACTGATTTGTTGAATTGGTAACCCCTTTGTACAACTACCTAAAGAAAATGTAATCTAAAAAAGCAACTAAGGAATCTTAAAAGAGATTTCTGAGTCAATGAAATGGCAGAGCAACAGAAACTCTTTATGTAGGGCTCTCTAAACAGAAACAAGATCAATCACACAAATGAAAGGTGGTTGTGCTATACTCCAGACTAGCTCAATGTGATGTCCCTGGGTCCTGCCGATGAGGGACTCTCATTCTTTATTATCTATACAGTAGTACCTACAGTACAGAGTTTTTTTTACTGTCAACACATAATTTACCAACCCATGAGAACTTGTCATAATATCTTCAATTCAAAGCATGACACAAAGGTGATTAAGTTATGACGTACCAATATTTTCTACAGTAACACTTAAAAAGTTCAGCTGCATCATATAGAAAGACAACAGACCAGTGACTGTAGAAATTGTCCCATTTCTATGGGGTGAGGTCCATTATCACTGATCTGATTTCCTTCCTAAGCTTCGGACAGCATTCCCAACTCTTACATATGCAAAGACAATTCCATTCCCCTCTTCAATTTACACTCTCCAGTAACTGCTTTTATAATAATTTATTAATATATACAGCTTACTTGGCATTTTGTACTATCAAACTGGTTATAGCAAAAACATCCATATAATTACTTCTTCCCTCACTTAAGTCTTAGGAAGTTCAATAAAACTTGACCAAAGCAAAGTCTGTACAATTGTTCCTAAGATGCTTATCTATTAGTCTAATCAACTGCCTGCCTGCACTAAGATTTGAACTCAGGGCCTTGAGCTTGCTTGGCTAACTGTAACACAGGGTTGCTATTCTACAATTGAACCACACTGTTAGACTGGTTTTTTGTTGGTTATTGAGATGGGATCTTGTGCAATTTTCTGCCCTGGCTGGCTAGGAATTGAGTACCTGGGTCTCAGTCTACTGGAGTGGCTAGGATTATGATAGGCCTAAGTACAGTGCTTGGCCTCAGTCATTTTATTGTCTACTATTCTAGTAGTTCTTGCTTGTCAATATGCAGTGTCTGTCTGTGTCTACATCATCTACCTTTCATTGTCCATTTCCTAATTCTCATCATCTTTGTTATTCATCCACATCTTGGTAGGCTTCAGACCAGTACTATTCTTTTTAGAAGGCATGCACCTGATACCATTCTCCAACAGAAAATCTTAAAAAAAAAAAAAAAAATATCCGGAGAGCAAGGTCTCAATTCAGGAGTAATAACTCCTAACCTAGACACAACCTGATTTCTCATCTTTTCCCCTACTTGTCTTCATCCAAACCAAAAAATAAACCATCATCTTCTTGTCATAACTAGTTAGCTGCTACTTTTTTTTTTTCTTTTTGGGTCTTGTCCTGGAGCCTGAACTCTGGGCCTGGGTGCTGTTCCTCAGCTCTTCAGCTCAAGGCTAGGGCTCTACCACTTGAGCCACAGCACCACTTCCAGTTTTTTTCTTTTTGCTTATGTGGTGCTGAGGAATCGAACCCAGGGCCTCAAGCATGCAAGGCAAGCGCTCTACCACTGAGCCACCTTCCCAGCCCCTTAGATGCTACTTTCTAAAGAAACCCTAAACTTTAAAAACCATTCTCAGCCCCTCTCCCTTGATTTTTAATCGTAAGATTTAAATTTTGTATCTTTTATTTTCATCTGGACCTGCAAAACTATGTATTTAAAAAAAATTTAGCTGGGCACTGGTGGCTCATGCCTGTAATCTTAGCTACTCAGGAGGCTGAGATCTAAGAATCAGTTTGAAGCCAGCCCAGGCAGAAAAGCCCATGAGACTCTTATGGCAATTAATTACTCAGAAAAAGCTGGAAGTGATTCTGTGGCACTAGTGGTACAGCACTAGCCTTGAGCAAAAAGAGGCTTAGGGACAGTACCTAGGCCCAGAGTTCAAGCCCCAAGATCAGAAGCAAACAAACACAAAATTGATGTATGGCTGGGTGCTGGTGGCTCATGCCTTTAATCCTAGCTTTTCAGGAAGACTTGAGATCTGAGGATAATGATTTGAAATTATCTGGGGCAAGAAAGCCTGAAAGGCTCTTATCTCCAATTAAGTACCAAAAAAAAAAAAAAAAAAAAGGGGGAAGTGAAGCTATGGTTCAAGTGGTAGAGCAACAGCCTTGAGCAAAATTAAAATTAGCTCGCCTAGCCCTGAGTTCAAGTGCTAGGAATGGCTTGTGCATTTTGGTGTTTGTTAGCTACACATAGTGATATTCACTGTGCAATTCTCATGACAGGCTTACAATGTGTTCTAACCTCTCTCTTCCCTCCTCCCGCCCCTCCGTAAAACAACTTGCAAAGCTTGACTGCTGCTTGTTCAGGTGCTCATAGTCCATCCCCCACCCCCTTCATGGCCCCACCCTTTTCTTTCCCCATCTGCCCCAAGTTCCTAGGTCAGAAGCTTTCAATGAGCTTCCTTATACTGTTTTCATATACACTGCAATGTATTTCAAAATTTGATTTATTCGTATGTAAGGCTTTCAATTCACTTTTACTTGAGAGGAGAAGATATCTTATACATCTTTGTTTCCTATATAGTGTATTTTTCAATAATGGAACTCAAATGTGACAAACTTAGTCCACCCAATTGGAGGTTTTAACTGCTTCTTAGAAATAAGTACACCATACTTTGGTCCCCAATCAGGGTAGATTTTTACCTTTCAAAGGATATTTAGCCACATCAGGCAAAACTGCCAGTTGCCAAAATGAAAAAAGTAGAAACCAAGAATACTATTAAATACCCCACTCTCTGTGGCAAAAAATTAACAATTCTTTTTTTTAGGTATGTGTGTGTGTAAATCATTATTATGATTGAAAGGAAAGAAAATGATAGGAGACAAATATTACAATTAAACATGAAACATTCTCTTGTAACCAATCATAACATACTTTGAATTTTTAAATGGTTATAGAAAAGAAAAAAATGTTCACATCATCAGTTCTAGAAAATTGATTTCTTTCCATCAACATATTTTATTTTAGTTCTATCAAAACTAAATGCCAAGTCTAAGGTACTACGGTTTGAGCTAGGCCTTCACAACTTAGTTTTTAAGTTAGAGGGTTTGAGAGGGTAAAGAGGGCTAACTAGAAGGTGAATAAACTATTGCCTGAGAATAAAATTTTTGCACATAGTTAACAGCCTTGCAAAACCTCTGGCCCACCAACTAATCACTATGAAATGGATTTTTGGGAGCTCTGAAATGCTACTTAATCCTAGCCAAAGACTCCTCCGAGAGAAGAATGAGCAATTCTGAAGTATCAATGATGGGAAAGCTAAGCAACTTTGCTCTGATTAATGTTGATAATATTTAATGATGAATTTTAATATTATAGGGAATTATTACCACAATATTCCACTACAATGTGTGTGTCTGTAACCAGGAGAACAAAGGCATCCTAAAAGCAGTCTAAATGCGTAAAATTTACCTTCTCTTTGCCTTTATTTGGGCTAGTGGTTTTTGGATTGGAAAAAGTGGCTTCTTTTTCTACAGTGCCCAGACACCGATGATCTGAATGGGAATGGAATGAAACCGTGCCCTTGGGAAGTTTTTTAATCCTAACAGCATGATTTCTTTGGGCAGAGAGCATATCCTACAAATGAGAAAACAAAGTTAAGCTTGAGCTGACAAAGGAAACATCCTAACTCCCCCCTGCCCGTTCTCCCCAGCATATCATAACCACCCCCACCGGTTCTCCCCAGCACATTATGAAACCCTGCCCTTCTCTCCAGCACCACTTACAGGAACCACAGTAAACTCGACTTCATCTGCAATATGGAGCTGGTTTCCATCTAGAATCTCACTGAAGTGGAAGAACATACGAGCATCACGGTCCACACACTTGATGAAGCCAAAACCATCTCGCATGGCAGCAATCACACCCTGAAACCCAAGGAACATTCTCACTGGTTGTGAAACTTGGTAAATCAACATTCAAGTTTGGAAGGACCTTCAAGTTAAATTCATAAGGATGGCTCTTAACAACCAGAATGCTGAATCTACATTTTATATACTTTTTTTCACTTAAATACAAGCTCACTGCTTCAATGAAGCAATTTCTAAGGTTCATTCAGATTTCAAATACTTACTGATAAACAGTTCACAAATCAATGGCAATTCTTGAGTCTACCTCAAAATTGATTTTGAGTTCAGGCACACTGGAAGGACTTACAATTTAAGTATGAAGCTGGGCACCATGCCTTATACCTGTAATCTTAGCTATTCAGGAGGCTGAGTTCTGAGGATCATGGTTCAAAGCCAGGCTGGGCAGCAAAGTCTGAGACTCCCCCCATACCCTCCCAGTCCTGGGAATTGAACTCAGGGCCTAGGCACTGTCCCTTAGTTTCTTTTGCTCAAGGCTAGTGCTCTACCTCTTGAGCCACAGTGCCACTTCTGGCTTTTTCTGTGTTATGTGGTCCTGATGAATGGAACCCAGGGTTCATGCATGCCAGGCAAGCACTCTAGGTTTGTCTCAGACCATGCTCAGCAGGGAGGCTGAGGCCCAGAAGGATGAAATGTGGTAGCAGCCTCTGATAGCAGAACCAGAGCTGGTCCAGCTCCTTACAGCCCCCACAAAGGGACTTAGGCATGCTGGGCAAGCACTCTACCACTAAGCCACATTCCAGCCCCTGTGAGACTCTTATCTCTAATTAACCACTAAAGAGCCAGAAGTGGAGATGTGGCCCAAGCCCTAAGACAGACAGACAGACAGACAGACAGACAGACAGACAGACAGACACAGAGACACAGACACACACACATACTTATGTGTAAAGAAAATATATAAAACCCCTTTCTCATATTTTCCCGAACTATCAGCTCTGTACCAAGAGTACCTGAAACATGGTAGACACTCAATGTTTATTAAAATAATGAACACAAATTACTACCAATCTGCCTATGAATTACATCTGAAACATGGTAGACACTCAATGGTTATTAAAATAATGAACACAAATTACTACCAATCTGCCTATGAATTACGTATTATTGCAGAGGTGGTTATTCTTTAATTTTGAACATGATATCAACAAAATATTCTGACATTGAATCCCTGTCAACATATACCATATTGTTCACCAGTCTCAGGCAAAAAGCTAAAATAAGAGCATAATCCCCAGCTGGCCATCAGTGGTTCATGCCTTTAATCCTAGGTACTCAGAAGGTTGCGCTGGCTATCAGTGGTTCATGCCTGTAATCCTAGATACTCAGGAGGATCTCAGTTCAAAGCCAGCCTGGGCAGGGCTGGAAAAGTCCCTGAGACTCTTCAATTAACTTGCAAAAAGAAAGAAGTAGAGTTATAGCTCAAGTGGTAGAGCACTAACTTTAAATACAAAAGATCAGGAATACAACTCAGGCCCTGAGTTCAAACCCCATAAATCTAGTGTTCACCACATATCATAAGGAATTGATTGGAGAAATCCAGTTTGTACAATAATGGGCTGAATGCTCTTCACTATTTCAAATACCTTAGCAATGATCCTGTCTAAATCTTTACTCTGAAAGCTTTTTTAACATCTATTTCCAAGATAACTGGCTGAGAGACAAGAAATCCAAATGAACTAAAATATCTATAGTTCTTAGCACCTTAACAATCTAATTTTAAGATGGCAACTGTCTTATAAAAGCTTTCAATTTAGTAGTACACATTTGAACCTAAAAACTGACTGAATAAGTTAGATATAAATCCAATAATATAACACTTACCATTTCTCTGGCTTCATTAGTGAATTGAAATGTATTTGAAAGAACTTCTATGTTGGTTGCTCGTTCTAATTTGTCACGTCGGTCTGTTGAAATATTAAACCTGACGTGGTCACCTTCCAGCAGAGTCACCTTGGATTTTGTATCTTTGTCCCCAAAAGGAAGTTCTTTAGGAATCACAAAGTCAACTTTGATTCGTCCTGGCAATGGGTCATTCTGATAAGAAGGAAAAACAGTTTTAGCAGACTACTATAGTTCCTAAAACAACAGAGCAAATCCATGTTACTTCTAATTCAGTTCCAAGGAGGAAGAAAAGGCGCTGACATTGGTCCAATTTGATAATCACCCCACACAACCACGGTGATCAACAGATTTCACTAAGCAGAAGCACTTTAGTTCTTAAATCCAAATTTCCTCAGAAATGAATCTATTATACATCTTCGTACCTCCCGGACAAAAGGAGAAATGGGGGAAAAGGCTAAGAGAAGGAAGAAACAAGTACCTATCTACAATTTAGTTCTGTAAGGTTGTCACTGATTTAGTCAATGCTTACTCTGGCCTCTTCTTATCACTCAGTTAAAACAGTCATTCATCTATCATTCACTAGTTTCTGCCTTGTTTTTGCAGTTAAGGACCAAGCACACAGCTGTTGGCTCAGTGATAGAGTGCTTGCCTTGCATGCGTGAGGCCCGGAGTTCCTCAGCACCACATAAACAGAAAAAGCCAGAAGTGGCGTTGTAGCTCAAATGGTAGAATGCTAGCCTGGAGCTGAAGAGCTGAGAGACAATGCCCACCCAGGCCCAGAGTTCAGGCACCATGACCCCCCCCCCCCCCAACACACCAAAAACCCAAAACCAAAACAAACAAAAACACAAAAAAACAAGCACAACAAGCTAGGTAAGAGATCTAGAGTTAATACTTATCACTAACCCATTATTTTCTTTTAGCTTAATGATACATTAAGACACTTATCATGAAATCAAATCAATCAAATGGAATAAAGTTCCAATGTATCTCCCCACATTATTCTGATTGTACTGATGCTGGGGAAAAGTTAACTTACCTGGTTTTTACTGGGTACTTTTGGGATAACTTTGGTTACAGTTCCTTCAAAATGTTCAATACTGATGTCTTCAAAAATGACTGTTCCTTGAGGCAATAGTCTGACATCTGTAGCAACTTCTTTACCCTAAGTTGTAAGGGATGGACCAAATCATTTTATGTGTTTCCCATTACTAATTGCAAAGAGCCAAAGATATTGTTAGTGAACTATCTTACATTTCTGTCCTTGATTGTGAATTCCACATCATCTCCAGGCTGTAAGGTTTCTAGGTCACCTTTAAATTCACTATAGTGAAAGAATATCTCTTTTACAACATCACCTCTTTCAATAAAGCCAAATGCCTCCTAAAATGGAATAAACCCAAGAACATTATTACCACTCATTATATTCATTTATGATTACAAGTTAGAAATCAATTAGCTTCATAAAACTATACTGTGGTCTAAACAAGATAAAATGGTAAGCCAAATATTAATATTAATGAAAGACTCATTTAAAAGAACACACAGCTGGGTGCTGGTGGCTCACACCTATAATCCTAGCTACTCAGAAGGTTGAGATCTAAAGATCCTGGTTTACAGCCAGCCTGGGTAGGACAGTATGTGAAACTCTGATCTCCAATTAAGTGGAACCTGGCTTAAAGTAGCACAGGCTGGCCTTAAGCTAAAAAAGCTCAGGGATATCATCCAGGGCTTGAGTTCTAGCCCCGTGATAGATAACACAAACAAAAAACCCATAGAATTAGCAACCAAAGAATTTTTTTTTTTTTTATTGTAAAGATACTATACAGAGGGTTACAGTTACATGAGTGAGGTAATGAGTACACTTCCTCTTGAACATTGTTACCCCCTCCATTGTTTTCCCCCTACCATCCCCTCCCTCCCTCCCTTCCCCGAGGTTCTTTTTTTTTTTTTTTGATTGTGATTAAGTGATTACATAATTTCAAAGTCACAAGTTCATTCTAACTTCCCTGGAGCAAATTGTCTACCACAGTCTGTAATATATAACAGTGTTCACATGTTATATACCATATTTGTGATCAGCAGCATGGGGATATTTAGTAGTAGCAACCAAAGAATTTTAATGAAGTTTTGAGGTTAACATTAAAATGTGTTTTTTAAAAGCAGAAGACAGGAAAAAAAAATCTGAATTTGAAATAAAGACCTAAAGGAATAAACAAACAAATAGCAACAAAATATTCAATAAGAACCAAATTTGTTGGTACATACCTTCATGGCACAAACTACTCCCTGACAACGGGCTTGTTTCTTTTTCAACAGCATAATGTTTCGAGCACTTACAGCACCAGTGCTAGAAAAAAAAAAAAAATTGGGGGAGAACACCAAAGAGAAATGAACAATTCATGACTCAGTTAGGAATCATGAGAGTAAAAACAAGTTTCAGTTTTCAACATCTTAATTTTTTTACATGGCATCATAAGCAAAGGACTTCCTTGGCCTTCATACTGGATCACTTTTTTCTTTTCTTGGCAGTACTGTTGTTTATACGCAAGCCTCACATCTGCTGTGAAGGTATGATGACGCAGTACCGCTGAGCCATGCCTCCAGCCCTAGTTATTTTTAAGACAGGTTGTTGCTTCCTGCCTGGGCTCTGGCCTAGACTGTGACTTTAGGTGTCATGTCACACTTGGTGCACACGACCAAGTCCAGCTTTCCTTTCTCTCCAAGAAGGTAAACTTTCCATTTCTTCCCAGACTGGCCTAGAGCTCCAATTCTCCTGCTCTCAACCACCTAGGTAGACTGAGATGACAGGTTGCTGCTGTGCCCAGTCACGGTGTGCAAAGGATTCTTGAGAACTTTTCTGTCCGGGCTGGCCACAAACATCTACCCTCTCAATCTCAGCCTTCCATGGAACTAGGATTACAGGCATGAGCCACAGGCATCCAAGCAGATTTTTTTTGTTTAAACTTTATTCTTCGGTACAGTGTATCAAACTCTACTTTTCAAACAAAAGAACTGAAATAAATATGCAAATAGTACCACAGATGACAAACAGTAACTTTAGAATGTCATATATTTGCATGGTATATGCTGTCCACTAAGGTTCTGGTATATATGATACATAAAATGAGGGTCTCGGTTATCAATGAATGCTAAATTTAGTATTACCTCAATAATTATTTCTGATTAAACATCATTTAAAAAAAAGCAGAGGGTGGCAATGTGGCTTAGTGCTAGAGTGCTTACCTGGCACTGATGAAACCCTGGGTTCAATTCTTTAGTACCACAAAACAGAAAAAGCCGGAAGTGGTGCTGTGGCTCCACTGATAAGAGTGCTAACCTTGAACAAAAGAGGCTCAGGGACAGTGCCTAGGCCTTGAGTTCAAGCCCCAGGACTGGCAAAAAATAAAATAAATAAAATAATAAAAGCCCTGTACAAGCAAGGACTTTGGAGAAACTGCTATGCCACTACCACAGAAAGGAAATCCAGTGAAGAGACTACATTTCATACTATGCAATCTTTGAATAGCAGCAAAACAAACTCATTTTGTTTTAAAGATAGTATAGACTATAAAGACACAGAAGGGCTATTGGTATGGTTAAAGAGCTGTAGTTGACTGATTTTCCTAAACTCTTCATTTACAAGTGGACTTCACATACTAACAAAACCCAGAGAAACCTAATAGGGCCTTTGCAGCTTCCTGCAACGATTTCAATGTTTGCTATTTAAAAGTTGTGTGAATTCAGCTAACTAACTTTGTAAGATTTACACTTTACAGAAGAGGAAGTTTAGGCAACTATTCATGTGTGCTGGTACTGGGACTTCAACTCAGAACTTGGCTTTTTGCTCAAGGCTGGCACCCTACTTGAGCCACAGCTCCATTTCTAAAACTTAAGGATAACTCTCTTGTGAAGAATTAAATATAAAGTAGTATGTATGTAAAGCAGTATAAATGCTTGACATATAGAAGCAGTCAGCCCCCAAAGTGGCTTCCTGCTCATATGCATGTCCTATCCCTTTGTTTTCTATTTCAGACTATATATTTTAGTCCTCAGGCTGAAATTAACACCCACAGTTCACTTGGATTCTTTTCAGCATTCTAAGAGATATGATTCAAAGCAAATAATAACCCACAGATTCTTGAACTTTTCTTCCCATGTCCCGGTGAAAAGTGCATGCCTAGCAATCTGTAACTTTTTAACTTTTGTCTGTTTTCTGGGGCTGATGTGTAACTCAGGCCTATGTGAGCAGAGCTGCAGCTCCTGGGTGTTTGTTTGGTATTTTTTTTTAATTGTAAGAATACTGTACAGAAGAGTTACAGTGAATTACAAGAGTAAGGTAATGAGTACATTTCCTATCGTTTGTTTATCCCCAACCATCCCTTCCCTCCCCATCTCCCCAACTCCTCCCTGACCCACCCTCCAAAGTTGTAAGGTTGTTTTTTTAACATAAGCTCCTGTTTTTTTGGGGGGGATCCGATCCTGGGGCCTGAACTCTGGGCCTGGGCGCTGTTCCCTCAGCTCTTCTTCAGCTCAAGGCTAGCGCTCTAGCACTTGAGCCACAGCGCCACTTCCGGCTTTTTTCTTTTTTCTTATGTGGTGCTGAGAATCGAACCCAGGGCCTCATGCATGCAAGGCAAGCGCTCTACCACTGAGCCAGCTTCCCAGCCCCGCTCCTGTTTTATTGAGATTATGTTTTCCAGGGTGCCTCCAACTATCAATTCTTCTGCTTTTACAGGCCTGCTAAGACTGGCTCCAACTTCCTAACATTACCTCTCTTCTTGCTTCTCTAGTCTCTCACATTTTAAAATAAATATATTGCTGGATTTTCGCTTCAATTAGCTTGCTTATGTTAATGGTTCTATAACTATTTGTTTTGCTCATCAGTGGCTACCAGTCTCAGTGTTCTGTCTCATCCAACATTCATTCCCATCCAGACATCTTTTTCCACATGGACTACTTCCTCAGCCCATTCCCTTGCCCCATTAGGGTGGGCCAGGCCAGAAACAAAACAAAACAGCTTTGGGGATTCTTCATGTCAGCACCACCTCTCTAGACAACTATATTAAACTCGGTGATTGCACTTTCCCAGTGAGCTTCATATCTCTACCTCATCACCCTTGGCCTATCTGCGTTAGGCCCTCCCCTTTCATAACTCTCAATTAAACTGCTAGATCACCTCTGATCTAGAGCCTCCACTCTCCACAAGGCTAGACCACTGCCCAAGGCCTACACAATCGTACTTTCTTGTTCTTAGTCATTCAGACTGCTGTGAGCATGGCATAGTTCCTACAAAGACAATCAACTCTACCTCTGTCCAACTTTTAGCCATTTCCCTAAATATGCCACAATATTTCCTCCATCCCCACCAATGAATTCTCATTATCCTCCAAAACTATTTATAAAAAGCACTGCAATGTTTCTAAAGTCTTCACTGACCACTCAAACAGCTTGCAAAAGGACCATGTTCTGACACTGAACAATGCTTGGGAGAGAGCACTCAGAGACCCTCAAATCCTCGGCTGATGAATAAAAGTTTAAAACCTCATGAAGTGATTCAGATCTGCATGGTAGGTTTTAATCTCACTTCAAATTTCTTAATGTAAGAACGGCAAAATCACCTAGAGAGGAAGAATCTGAAAGGAACTTACTGTTTATTGTTATCAATTACGAAGTTTATTTTATCTCCTGTCTCCAGCTGAACATTCCCGTCAACATCTTCAGGGGTGTAGGTTAGGTAGAACACCTCCTGTGAAGGAACAGGTGGCCATTACCATTCTATCAGGATGTACGTGCACTGTATGCTGTGATTTACTTAAAGACTTCTACTGGCTGTGTAAAGCCGAATTTCTTAAAATGATATGCTTTATGACAAGCTGTTTTATTCATATGAACACACTTCCCCTCCATGGTGCTGATGACTTCTGTGAGTCCACAGCGGAGCAGCAATCCAGCTTCAAAAAGCGTTTGCCCAGAAACTGCAGTTACATTTTAAAAGGACAATTTTTATATAAAGGCATTCCAAACAAAAAAGCCGGAGTTAGTATTTAAAAGGAACCAGAAATAACTCCCTCCCGTACCCCTAAAAAAACAACTGAAAGGAGCATTTTACCTTAATGTCTAACTAAGGTCATACTTGGGCAAGCTAGCATACTTGGAAGCCCTATGGATGTTTTTCTTAAAAAAAAAAACAAAAAAACAAACTTAAAAAAAATTATGCTGCACTTGAAGCCTCTTAGAAACCAAACTTAAAACTGATTTTATCAACCTGCTTATGTGTTCTACTTTGAATTTTTAACGTACGCTTATAGACCACATGGTGGATCAGGCAAAGGTTTAAGAAAAATACACAAGTTTACCCCATTACGTTCGTAGCATACACTCCCTGTTGGACTCTGACCCGGGGCAGCTGGAGATTTACTCTCTAAGTTGTGAGGAACAGCGCACACAACCTACCAGTCAAAAAAAAAAAAATTTCCATTGCTAATCATTTCAGGAGCAGCACTGTGCAATATAAACTGAATTTAATATCCTCTATCCTACACACAGGGATGCATTCAACATGATCCACGAGAGGATGCCACGCTGCCAAGTTCCAAACCTACAGCACAGCAAACAGCCTGGAAGCACAGACTGAAGGGTCTGTGCAAAAACCCAAACTGTCCTGACCATATTTTTAATTCAGGTCAAGAAATGCCAGTGCTTCTGAAGTAATTTTAAACTAGTAATCTTTATATACACTATAGCTATCTTCCGTGCAAACTGAGGATATAGGGGAAAATCTTCCTTTGCTAATGTGAAAGATATGCAAATGCAGGGCCCTAGGAACACACAAAGCATCAAAGACACTAACTTGTCCATTCATTCGTTCTTCAGGGTGGCTTTCTGGTTTTATCTTCACCAGTTTAATAGCAATGGGTTTCCCAGTCCGCCGGTCAGACGATACTTCAAATTCAACATCATCTAAAATGAAGAACATGTTATATTTGTTGGACTAGTGTTTGTAAATGCTATCTTCCAAGCTCCACTTAAGGTAACCCTGAAATTACCTAAGGGCTTAGCAGAAATGGAAACTCCAGACCTATGCAGAAACAAGCTTTGGGGATCAAGTTCAGAGACTATTTAACAAGCCTGCCTTGTAATTCTGACACATCAGAATTACAAAATGTTTCAGAACAACTGCCTCACACTTAGAAAGCCACTTTTTAAATCTTATTTTTCAGGAACTAACACGTACTACAAATGAGGCAAAATCAAACAAAATCCCATAGCCCTAGGCAAGTTTCTCTTTTAACCTCTCTGTACTTTAGTTTCCTTCTCTGTAAAATGAGAATTAAGTCTCAAACAGGACTGCTGGGAGGATTAACCACAATAACAGTCAATAGTATCTACTACACCAAATACTCATGTCAGCCACTATTTTAGCTCCTTTCCCCAAGGTGTTTTTGAAAAATAGACACCCCATTAACTAGTCCTTTAAAATTTCTAATCATCTATTGTAAAAATAAAAGGTTATCTTTTAGTCAATTAGTTTTTCACAACTCAAAGACACCATCATAATAGAAATTAGGGCTCTGCCATACATACATACTTCAGTAACTGGTACAGCTAAAGAGCCACACTATTTCTTAAAACACTTTTAGAATAGCACTCTCATGACCAAGATGACACACAAGAGAAATTGTAGAGGAAAATGACAGATTACCTCCTACTTTTAGGTCCTGCAGGTTGCCATTATATTGTGAACAGTGGAAGAAAAGTCTAGCTTGACGTTCTGAACACTGAATAAATCCATAAGAGGTTAACAGTTTTTCAATAACCCCCGTTTCGCGCAGTGCTGCTGAAGTACCATTGGGGTACCCATTGTGTCCATTGTTGTGGAGAAGGTTTGGATCAAAGCTCATCTGTTTTAAAAATAAAAAGAACTCAATCTATACAGATCTGTCCATCATCTCCACAGAATACTAAGTCTGGTTAACAAATCACTAAATCTTCACTATAAAGAAGCAAAAAAGAAAAATATAAAAGGAAGATTGTGGGGCTTTTATTACTGAAATGTTAATTTAGTTAAACATTTCAGAGGACTCAAACTATTTTAGAGACTGTCCTCATTTATGGTAGAATTTTCACTTACCAGAAAAAAATAGAATTTCTGGAGAATGTTAAGGTGAAGCAATCATATTAGTAAAAGTTTCCTTTATGTTAATTTTAAATTACAAAAACAACAATCACAGAACAAAAGTTATTCAAAACATGGTCCCAAAAATCGACACTCTTCCTTGTCAGACTTAACACTTAGACACCTTAACACCACTTGGTAAGTCGTGCATCCTGAAGGTATGAAGTTAGTAGAGATTAACGCAATAAAACAAACTTCTCCACAATACTTAATTCAAACTAGGAAATTGTAATGAATTCTTAGGCCCTTAAAAACACAATCTGAAATTGTGAGTTAGAAAACTTGCAGACAAAATCCTCCAAGACAACAAAAGCCTGTCTAATCACATTCAATCATTTTACAAATACATTTTAAAATCTTTTGCCTGCTAGAAACTTTTCACTTTCCAGACACTGAGGAAATATCTGAAGTTATTTATTTGTATGGTCACTTTGTAAGATCTGGTAAAGCAGTGAAAAAAGAGCTATTTAAATGTGATACACTGGGACCCATTTAAGTTCAATACTATCACCTTGGATATTGCATCTTAAGTAAAATCATAAAAAAGGATAATTTTCTAAGTTTAAATGAAGCATAAAATAGAACAAAATCCTTAGCAAGGGTTTGGTGAATAATTGACTACAATAGCAGCACCTCCAAACCTTTATAATTGTTTAGGTCCTTGCATTGAAATTTGAATTGTGTTTCATTTAATGGAAATATTGGGCAACTGATGCTAACAAAAAGACTATTTTCACAGGGAAAAGCTATAGCCAAACTCTAGAAAGATGAGCCAAATAATGAGTACTTTAAAGGACTATGGACAGTAGGTTTGCCAAGTCTAGTCTACCACATTCCTAGTGGTTAATTCTTTCATTTTAGCCACTGTTGTTCAACATGTATTCCATTGTCACAGAAGCCCATAAGAAGTAATATGACACCATCTCCATTTTACTAATGAGGAAACAGCACAGAGAGGCTAAATAACTTGCCAAAATCAAATGGTAAAGGATACAAACCAAGAAGGTCTAACCTCCCCAGCATGGGCTGTAACCCAGGGCTTCTCAAATTTAGTCATGTGGTAATCTGGCTAGAACACAAAATGAGGTTTAGTGGGAGCAGGGCTTTGAGATCCTCCACTTTTGTCTCTAGTAAGTACAAAGGCGATACCGGTGCATCCCACTCTTGGACACATTTGGAGCAGCAAGATCCTAAATGCTAAAAGTCTAGGTGAAACAAAAATGCTGAGGGCAGTTATAAAGTTAGTCTAAAGGACATTTTGACCAGCCTGAGTAGCCCTAAGTCATGCTCTCAACACAAGCAAGACACACTGGGATCAACTGCTTTCCTGACTTACAGATCTCTGATACGAGGGGGTCTTCTTTTGTTTTTTAGTCCCAGATGAGGTAGAAGATGAAGATAAAGGTAAAGAAAGCGAAGGAGGGGCTGTAGAAGGGGGCTGAGAAGCTGATGACACAGTAAACATGCTCGCCATCTCAAATAGCTGTGTAACATAGCATAAGGTTTATAACTATTAACAACAGTTTAACACACATTTGGTATTCAACCATTATACTTTTTTAGATAAGGCCAATTTAGCAAAATATATCCAATCAGATCTATATTATGTAAGAAATACAAAATATTAACATTAAAAGTGAAAATGGAAAGGTTCTTTCAAATATACCAAACCATCTCTACTCATGTTATCTACAATTTTTAAGAGGCCTCAAGGACTCTGGTAGTTGATACCGTGAGACTCAACAACTTTAGAAATTTAACTTCATCACTGGTCTCCCAATAAGGTACATGGAGGTAATCCAAAGGGGTGTGAGAAGTAATAAACACATGGAGGTAAAACCAGTCTTGACACTTACTATGGCTTCGCAGTAGAGGTCTGATTCCCCCTGAACAGGCAGGCATCTCAAATGCTCACATCTCCTGTAACCTAGGTGTCTTTTTTTTGTCCTGGGGCTTCAACTCAGGGCCTGGGCACTGTCCCTGAGCTTCTTTTGCTCAAAGCTAGCACTCTACCACAGTGCCACTTCTGGCTTTTTCTGTGAGGAATGGAACCCAGGGCTTCATGCATGCTAGGCAAGCACTCTAACACTAAGCCACATTCCCAGTCCTACCTGTGTTCTAAAGAAACTGTAACATGCTGACAGCACAGATTTTGTTGCTCTCAAGATGTTACAGTTCAAATATGCCCAATTAAGTGGCCATATAAATTAGGACTCTAACTTAACTTTCTTCTCAAATAAGACAATGTAACCGATAATTACTAGTCAATCCCATTAAAACATGATAATCTGCCAGGAGCCATTGGTTCACACCAATATTCCTAACTCCTCAGAAGACTGAGATCTGAGGACTGAGGTTGAAAGCCAGCCATGGGCAGACAAATCTGAGACTCTTTATCTCCAATTTACCAGCAAAAAGATAAAATGCTATTGGCATTAAAGGAAGGAACCAGCAAGTAAACATTATTATTTATGAAGTTCTTAGCAGACTTCCCAGACTTAAAATAAACTGAAAAAAAAAAAAAAAAAAAAGGTATATGTACATGTGTGTATGTGTGTACTACAGTATAGACTTGGAGGTCACAGAATTGTTCAATACGCTCTGCCACTTAAGCCACTCTCTATCCTTGTTCAAGGGTTATTTTAAAGATCTTTGATTATATAAACATTACTACTGGTGGCTCAAGCCTGTAATCCCACTCAGGAAGCTGAGATCTGAGGATCATAGTTTTTTCTGTTTTTTTTTTTTTTGGGTCGGGTTGTAGGGCCTGAGCTCTGGGCCTGGGCCTGTCCCTCAGCTCTTCAGCTCAAGGATAGCGCACTACCACTTGAGCCATAGCACCACTTCAGGCTTTTTTCCCCCTGCTTATGTGGTGCTGAGGAATCGAACCCAGGGCATCATGCAAGCAAGGCAAGTGCTCTACCACTGAGCCACCTTCCCAGCCCTGTTTTTTAATTTTTTTAATGTCAGCCCCTGCAGGGAAGTCCCTGAGACTCTTATTCCCAGTGAAGTATGGGAAAACAGGAAGTGGCCCTGTGGCTTAAAGTAATAGAGTGCTACCCTTGAGTGAAAAGCTCAGGGAGAGCGCCCAGGTTTGGAGTTCATGCCCCACAGCCAATAAAACAAACAAAACAGAAGATTTATGCTTACCCAAAGGAAAATAAATGTTGATATATCAGTGAAGTGTGAATTTAAGTGAATCTGGAGAATTACCCAGAATATAAACTTAAGAGCTAGTACTTTTTGCTTAAGGCTAGTCCCTAGACATTCATTTATTGAATTATCAAAGGACAAATAAATGATTTTTGAAGATTTTTCATTAAACATTAAGATATAAATGCTTCTGGGGTTGGGAAGGTGGCTCAGTGGTAGAGCGCTTGCCTTGCATGCCTGAGGCCCTGGGTTCGATTCCTCAGTACCACATAAGAAAAAGAAAAAAGCTGGAAGTGGCACTGTGGCTCAAGTGGTAGAGCGCTAGCCTTGAGCTGAAGAGCTGAGGGACAGCGCCCAGGCCCAGGGTTCAGGCCCCACGACTGGACCAAAAAAAAAAAAGATAAGTTTCTAAGAGAAAAATAATTCCAATTTTGGCAATAACAAAAAACGAAATAAAGAAAATTAGTACTATTACACCAAAATCATAATTAGGAACAATCTGCCATGTATTTTATGCTAATACACTGGCATGGCATTTCTGAGATGCAGCATGTGACAAAGGACTAAGGCTGCTGCTCAGTGCTAATACCCTGCCTAGCATCCATAAGACCCCAAGCATCTTGGGGGTCTCCAGTCATGGTAAGTTATACAATGGCAAACAGTCATTAGAAAATACAGGTGCAGAGCTGGGTGCTGGTGGCTCACGCCTATAATTCTAGCTACTCAGGAGGCTGAGATTGGCAAAAAAGCGCAAAGTACAAGTGCAAATGTTTATGCTATAATAGGAAATAAAAACTATCCACACTGTATGATTTCAATTCAATGGAAAAGAATCCAGATGCGCCTCCATGACTCACTTCACTAAGCTAGAACCCCAGTGCTCTAGTAATGAACCAATCAGGACTATTTCAGCTTCTACTCACAAAAAGCAAATTCTTGAAACTTACCAAGTTTTAGTCTGTCTACCTCTTTCTACCTATGTACTCTCCCCCCACCCGAATCCTGGGGCTTGAACTCTGGGCCCTAGCCCTGTCTCTTAGCTTTTTTTGGTCAAGCAAGTGCTTTACCCACTTGAGTGGCAGCACCATTTCTGGGTTTCTTGAGTAGTTTATTGGAGATAAGAGTCTCATTGAGTTTCCTTCCCAGGAACTGGCTTCCAATCAGACCCTCAGATCTCAGCCTCTAGGCAGGATTACAGTTGAGAGCCACTGGCCCCCAGCTCTACTTCTTTATTTATAAAACTAGAAGCCATAAAAAGCAGAACTAGAAAGACTCTGAGGTCAATTTTAAGTTGACACTTGTCAAGGAATCAGCTTAAATTCTCTATAAAGAAGAGAAGCCTGGCTTTTAGTCCCAGTTCTCAAATACAATTACATTTCATTCAGAAACATTCCTCAAACGTAAAGCCAGAGCCTAAGCAGTCTCCAGGTTCCCTTGAAAAAACTCAGGTGTGTACTTTGTAACTTCCTGTAAAGCCCTCTGAGGAACAACCTATTCTAAACTAGACGACTTTCTTCTAAGGACAAGAAATTAGCTTACAAAGGGCAGCTTTAGAAAACTGCTCTGTATTCCTCAAACATCTTTCCTGAACTTCCAAGGTTCCTTTCAGCTTCCTGAATGCAATCATTTTTCACACTAACTGCTGAGGACTAAGTGGACTAAAGTTTTTTTTTTTTTTTTAACATACCATACTGCAGAAATCAGATTTTCTCTTCAAACTTTTTATTCTTTTGTTCCTAAGTAAAACACTATAACCTACTGTTTGAAACCCCTTTTGTTGGTTAACCTGGAGCTCCGATTAACATATTCATTTTAAATTAAGTTTTTGGTATTTCAATTATTCTCTGTCCTACATTAATAACCATCTCAGGAGTTGTTTATTATTATTATTATTATTATTGTGATTGTTGTTGTCAGTCATGAGGCCTGAACTCTGTGCCTGGGTGCTGTCACTCAGCTCTTCAGCTCAAGGCTAGTGCTCTACCACTTGAGCCACAGCGCCACTTCTGGCTTTTCTGCTTATGTGGTGCTGAGGAATCGAACCCAGGGCCTCATGCATGCAAAGCAACCACTCTACCACTGAATCACCTTCCCAGCCCTTGTTTTATTATTGAATGAGTTGATTCAAATAAAAAAAAAAAAAAAAACAAAATAAGTACTAATAAGCACTCACATAGTAATTAGGACTTTGCAAAAAAAGAAACAGGGCAAGTACAGAATTTGGTGACCTGAAGACCTTTCTAAAATCAATTAGTCATCTTTTAATAAATTATCCAAACTATATCTCAATGTACTATTATGAAACATTCTTATCAAATATCCTTACTGAACTATTGTTTTTGACTAAATGTTTTGTGTATTTTTAAAAGCTAGAGATGGAGAGAACACTGGCTTTAAAACTCTGGATATTTACAGTCTCTGGCGGCGCATATACCACTGTACACCACCCAGGAAACGTTCAAGTTACACTACACCTGATGACGCTAAGCTTCGTCTTCTGTAGGTCTCTGCTATGCCTTCAAGTATGAACACTCTTACCTGAAGAAGAGAAATTCAAGAACCACAGTAGAGATTTCCTAGCTTTGCTTGGAAATCTTTCAATTGTTTTCATCAAATCACTCACTAATGTCTATTTTGACAGGCTTAACATTTTTAATCAACCTTTTTTCCTACCCTCCCTCCTTTCCATTTTAGGGCCACTTCCATCTTTAAATCCTAATAGGTACTACTTTTCCCTATTTAAAAACATCCTCTTTTTTTTTTTTTAAAGCCAGGCATGGGTAGCTTATATCTGTAATCCTAGCTCCTCAAGGTTGAGACCTGAGGATCACAGTTTGAAGCCAGTACATGGAGGAAATCCAAGAGACTCTATTTCCAATGAACACACACACACACACACACACACACACACACACACACACACACACACACACACACACACACACACACACACACACACACACACACGCGCGCGCTAGCTCCTCAAGGTTGAGACCTGAGGATCACAGTTTGAAGCCAGTACATGGAGGAAATCCAAGAGACTCTATTTCCAATGAAACACACACACACACACACACACACACACACACACACACACACACACACACACACACACACCGCGCGCTAGCTCCTCAAGGTTGAGACCTGAGGATCACAGTTTGAAGCCAGTACATGGAGGAAATCCAAGAGACTCTATTTCCAATGAAACACACACACACACACACACACACACACACACACACACACACACGCGCACGCGCGCGCGCTGGAAATGGAGCTGTGGCTCAAGTGGTAAAAGCCACCAGCCAAAAGCTCAGGTATAGCATCCATGCCCTGAGTTCAAGCCTCAGAAGTAGTATAAAAACAAAACAATATCGTCTTTAAAACCTGGGGTTAGGAGGTAGCTGATTGCTCAGGCCTGTAATCCTAATATTCAGGAGGCTGAGATCTGAGGATGAGGATTACAGTTTGAAGCTAGCCAGGGCAGGAAAGTGACTTCTATATTTGACTTAAAAAAGAAAATGTCACTGGGTGCTGGTGGCTCATACCTGTAACCCTAACTACTCAGAAGGCCGAGTGAGAACTGAGGATCCCAGTTCAAAGCCAGCCAGAGTAGGAAAAGTCCATGACTTTTACCTCCAACTAACTACCAATAACCTGGAAGTGGAGCTGTGGCTCAAGTGGTAGAATAGTAGCCTTGACAGAAAAAGTCCTCAGGTTCAGGGTTCAAATCCCAGACACACTGACACAGAGACATACACCCCCCCACCCCACAAAAAAAAGTCTAGAAACTAATGATTAAAAGAAATTGTTCTGGGCTGGGAAAGTGGCTCAGTGGTAGAGCGCTTGCCTTGCATGCCTGAGGCCCTGGGTTCAATTCCTCAGCACCACATAAGCAAAAAGAAAAAAGCTGGAAGTGGCACTGTGGCTCAAGTGGTAGAGCGCTAGCCCTGAGCTGAAGAGCTGAGGGACAGCGCCCAGACCGAGTTCAGGCCCCATGACCAGACTCCCTCCCCCCCAAAAAAAGAAATTGTTCTTCATAATCCTAGCCCCATAATAAGCATTGTGTTTTAAGATTCTACCTAGTATAGTATCATCTTCTTATGAATTACATTTAAGTTTAAAGACGGATTTCTTTTCTTTTTTGGGTCCAGTCGTGGGGCCTGAACTCTGGGCCTGGGCGCTGTCCCTCAGCTCTTCATCTCAAGGCTAGCGCTCTACCACTTGAGCCACAGTGCCCCTTCCGCTTTTTTCTTTTCGCTTATGTGGCGCTTAGGAATCGAACCCAGGGCCTCATGCATGCAAAGTAAGGCTCTCTACCACTGAGCCACCTTCCCAGCCCCTGAATACGGATTTCTTGTTTCAACATTTCAGACCCAATCTATTTCTGTAAAGAGCAAAGGGTTTTATAGTTTGAATAACCAAGTCATTCTAACTTTATCTCCACATTCAATTGGTAACCAAGAGTCCTCTTACTGCAAGAATGAGAACAAAAACTCCTACTTGCTTCTCCATCTATACACTATCAATTATTTTCTTTAATCTATTTTTCTTTTAACCCATCTTCAATCTATCCTTCAAATATATTAAAGTGACCTCATTTTTAAAAAAACACTCAAGCCGGGCGCTGGTGGCTCACGCCTGTAATCCTAGCTACTCAGGAGGCTGAGATCTGAGGATCGCGGTTCAAAGCCAGCCCGGGCAGGAGAGATAGTGAGACTCCTATCTCTAATAAACCACCAGAAAACCAGAAGTGGCGCTGTAGCTCAAGTGGTAGAGCGCTCGCCTTGAGCTGAAGAGCTGAGGGTCAGCACCCAGGCCCAGAGTTCAAGCCCCGCGACCGACCAAAAAAAAAAAAAAAAAACACTCATTAATCCCTATTAACAACCTGGCTGTCCTACAGAATTTAGCCAAATATATTGATTGGGCTCTTCAAAAACTGGCACCAGTAGGCTCCCCAATCAATTATTCTTTCCATACCACAAAGCTGTCCTCTCTACTGTTCATAATTGGACTATTCAAGACATACCACATCTTTACAATAAAAAATAAAATAAAAAAATAAAGACAACCCACTTAAAGGAAAAAAAAAACATACCACATGCTCCCTACGCCTGGAATCTGCTAATTCTGTACCTCTACCACAAGATTCTTCTCTTAACAAAGTACTATGCATCTCCAGATGTCTTTCCCTCCAAGGCAACTGCTCTTCAGTCATATTATCATTTTGAGTTCTTTTCTTTCAGCATATATTAACCTGTGTCATTTTGTAACAAATTGCTCTAAATCCTAAGTCCATTAACACCATACCCATTCATACCTGTATTCTAGTGCTGGAAATGTTAGAAATATATCTATGCAGCTGGGCGTTGGTGGTTCACACTTGTAATCCTAGCTACCCAGGAGGCTAAGATCTGAGGATTGTGATTCAAAGCCAGCCTGGTCAGACTCTTATCTCCAATTAACCACTCAAAAACCAGAAGTGGCACTGTGGCTCAAGTGGTAGAGTGCTAGCCTTGAGCTGAAGATCTTGCTCAGGGACAGCACCCAGGCCCAGAGTTCAAGCCCAAAGACTGACCAAAAAAAGAAAAATATCTATGCAAACATTCATTCACAAAATATGCAATGAAGAATGCCAGCTAGTGGCAGCAAGGAAGGACTGAATGGCTCCTTCCTCAGGAAGAAGCTAGGCAGGGGTGAAGATAACTGCTGCTGTACCAAACATCATGTAGCTTTTAAATACGCTTGATACAAAGACCAGAATGGGCATGACTATTAGAAACTTTTAAAAATCACATCAACCAGCATGTACTGGTATTTTTGTGACAAATCCCTGTGTGGTCACAAATATTGTGTCTAACAAAAAACGAGTAGTTTTAGAACAGAAATGAACATTTTTATATATGACCAAATTCAGAACTCTGTAACTCTTAAAACTACAAGCCTACCTCGCAGTGATAATCAAATATTGCACTTTCAGTATCTGCTGATTCTTCCTTTTTCAGCACAAGTTTCAAAGGATGAAAGTTGCTAGTATTAAAAAAGAGCGAGAGAAAATGATCTACCAAGCTAATAACGAATACAACTGCTGCTGCACCGGGCAATCTCACAGCACAGCACTGAAGAAAACAAAGACTACTAGCAGCGTTGGGAAGTGCTCTTTCAAAGCTGTTGAGTAGGCACAAACTTCTTGTTTCAGATCAAGTGTTGTGTCTTCAACTTAGGTGTACTCTTCTTCTTTGGTCTTGTTGGTGGTTACGAGGTTTGTTCCTTGCCTGATCTGAACTTGAAGCAGCAGTTTCAGGTGGTAAAGTCTGTTCTGTTACACTTCATACTAAAGACAAAAAATAAGGACATTAAGGATGGTATACACAAGAGAATTGGTAACAGAGATAGGGAAGCAGGACAAACTCATTTAATTATCAAGAATGACTGGTACAGGGGCTGGGAAGGTGGCTCAGTGGTAGAGTGCTTGCCTTACATGCCTGAGGCCCTGGGTTCAATTCCTTAGCCCCACATAAGCAGAAAAAGCCAGAAGTGGTGCTGTGGCTCAAGTGGTAGGACACTAGCCTTGAGCTGAAGAGCTGAGGGACAGTACCCAGGCCTAGAGTTCAGGCCCACACCCACAAAAAAAAAAAAAAAAAAAAAGAATGGTGATATGCAGATCTCTGGCACCTGGCTGACAACTACCATTTTTTGGTAGTTGTCACATACTCAAGACCTCAAACTAGGTCCTTATTGACTTCTCACCCAGATCTCGCCCAAAGTTACAATCATAACATTTAACTTAGTTAAGGGTTTTGTAGACAGAATTTCTTCTTGTTGGTGTCCCCAACTGTGCTGAGTTACAACTGGAAGAAAACTGGCACCCAGGACAAAATGCCCCAAATTAATTTGTTGAGCTGAAATCTAAGTATCTACAACTAACATAGTATACTAGAAACTACTTATTACTTACTACTGCATAAGCACTAAAGCCACATGGTGATATCAGACAAGTAAAAAACAGAATTTAAACAGAATGGAGCTGGGCACCAGTGGCTCACGCCTGTAATCCTAGCCATGTAGGAGGCTGAGAAAGAGGCTGGCTGAGATCTGAGTACCACCGTTTGAGGCCAGCTAGAGCAAAAAAGTCCAGATACTCTTATCTTCAATAAACTTAGAAAAAGCTGTAAGCACTGGGCACTGGTGGCTCATGCCTAAAATCCTAGCTACTCAGATGGCTGAGATCTGAGTATCATGATTCAAAGCCAGCTGGGGCAGGAAAGTCCATGAGACTTATCTCTAATTAACCAAGAGAAAACTGGAAGTTGTGCTGTGGCTCAAGTGGTAGAGTGCTAGCCTTGAACACAAAGAGGCTTAGGTCCTAATGCCCAAGACCTGAGTTCAAAACCCAGGACTGGCAAAAGAAAAAAAAATTACACAGAATGCAACTGGAAAACCTGGTAGCATTTCTAAGAGAACCCAAACAGTATTTATTCTAGGCATGAAATATCCCACCTGCTCCTTGAGAATAGGATCCACACAGCCTGGCATCAAGTAAAGTTCTGTCTGAACGATGATAATAAGTGTGGCTTGTTTCAGAGGAACTCAGTAAAACAGCCTGGCTAGAGGAGATGGCTGGGTTATATGGTGTGACAGATGCAGAGGAGCCAGGTTTGGTGCATCACTTCTGGTTTTCTGGTGGTTAATTGGAGGTAAGAGTCTCAAGGACTTTTCAGCCTGGGGTTTGCTTTGAATCAGGATCCTCAGTTTTCAGCCTCCTGAGTAGCTAGGATTACAGGTACGAGCCACCAGCACCCAGTTGTGCTCAGTCTCTTGAGTTAAGACTTCCAGTCCTTTTTGCTCTGGTTATGTTTAAAAACAGGCTCTTGTCTTTTTGCCCTCACGCTAGTCTGGACTTCAACCCTATTTGCACTTCCTACCATAGCTGGAGTCCAGGCTCAGCCTGTACAGGCTCATGGGTGCAAAATGTCTTGACAAGCCGGTGCCGGTGGCTCACGCCTGTAATCCTAGCTACTCAGGAGGCCGAGATCTGAGGATCATGGTTCAAAGCCAGGTGGGGCAGAAAAGTACACGAGACTCTGATCTCCAATAAAACTACTAGAAAATTGGAAGTGGCACTGTGGCTCAAGAGGTAAAGCACTCACTTTGAGCTGAAGAGTGCAAGGACAGCGCCCAGGCACAGAGTTTAAGCCCCACGACGGACCAAAAAAGAAAAAAAAAGTCTTGGCAACTTTTTGTTCAGACTGGCCTCAAACCACAAATCTTCTTGTGTAGCTTGAATACAGGTGTGAGCCACCAGTACCCAGCAAATATTTTCCCCAAAAATGTATTTATTGATGAGAGATGAATACAAAACATATCTGCCAACTTCTAGTGTCCCCCCTGGCCATTCTTTCCCATAACACTACCAGAATGACCTACAGAAAAACTTTCATCAGGACATTGTTAACTCCAGAAAGCTGAAGTAGGATCCCTCGAGCCCAAGAGTTCAAAGCCAGCAACAGAGTTGAGGCCCTGTATCCAAAACAAAATCCTTCAGTGACTTTTCTCAGCACTCCAGATGGGAAGGGGTCTTAAATCCCAGCTATGGACAGGACCAATGCAACTTTCAATAAGAAACAAATACAAACCCATGAAACCTGAGATTCTGAATTTATTCCAATAGGTTAAATTTCAGTTTCTTTTTTTTTTTTTTGGGGGGGGGGGGGAGGTGGTAGTGGTGGTGGTGATAATGGGGCCTGAACTCAGGGCCTTGGCACTGTTTTCTTTGCTCAAGGATAGCACTCTATCACTTTGAGCTACAGCACCACTTCTGGTTTTCCGATGTTTAACTGGAGATAATAGTCTCATGGACTTTCCAACTCAGGCTGGCTTTGTGATCCTAAGATCTCAGACTCCTGAGTGGCTAGGATTGTAGGCGTGAGCTACCAAAGCCTAACCTAACCTAGGCATTTTCTTTACTTTCCTAAAATGTTTCTCACTTGTAGCCTGGATTAAGAACCACCACCATTCAAGGTAGTTTAAACCACTTTACCACTAAGCTACTCCACCCCAGCCCTGTCATCATTCTAATCCCTACTGATAAGCCAGCAGGATCTAGTGCCAACACCAATCTTTCGGGTACCAAACCATTTCTGCACTGTTTACTTCATGTTTATGTAACCTGTTCTAATTATATTTCAAATTTCTGAGAAGCAAACTTAAGTTATGCCCTGTACAACATCTGACCTAGTACTGCTCAGCAGCACAGCATAAACTAATAACGCACAATACACTAAAAGATGTCACAATTCTAACAACTGTATTAAGTCTTATCCAATCAAGATAGAAACTTCTTTAAGGACTGGAGGCATGGCCATTTGTAATAGATGACCATCTGCAAAGGTGAGGCTGAGTTCAGAACCCAAGTAATAATCTTTGAAAAATGTAGACTTAGTGTAATTTTACCTCAATACTTTAGGTCTGTTAACAGACACAAAGATGCGTGTACTGTATGAAAAAAAAAATCAAGAAAATGACATAAAATGTGGAGATTAACTCAATCTAGAGCTTACATAGAGCACTTTCCATGTTGTCTACTCAAACAATAAACTCAAGCACAACAGGGTGCTGCAGGGTAACAGAGAGGCCTAGGAGGGTTGTAAAACTGAAAATTTACCATCATGATTACCTAAGTAGGTAAATTCAGATCTTCCTATCTGAGATTTGTAAAGTTAATTCAATGTTTTCCAGTAAAATTAACACTGAAGATACTAAAGGTATTGGCCAGGCATTTAAAAGAAAACTGACCTTCTACTCATGCCAAGATTATTAACATTCAACTTCTTTTTGCCTTAGCCCTCTAAACAAACAAGCACCCCCCTTTGTGCCCTCCAAAGCTAGACAAAACCAAGAGTAGAGAAGTCTCCCTAGTTGCTAAGCATCAATTCCTTTTTCCTTTGCTCAGTATGGAAACAGTATTATTCATGATCAAACATTATGCTATGTTGTTTTAGGACTTGAGCTAATTTCTCTAGTTGAACTCCAAATGGTCAATCCCCATGGCATTTGTCCTAAAATTACCATTGGCTTGATTTTTCTTTAACTGTCTCTCCTTAAAGGCCTAGTCAACACAGCAAGCATTAATACAGGCTGAAACAATATTTATGGGATAAATGCTTCACAAAACCAGGCTTAATCATATCTGTATCTATCTATCTATATATATACACAATTTTTTTTTTTTGGTTCAGTACTGGAATTTGGAATTTGAACTCAGGGCTTAGGCACCGGTCTCTAAGTCTTTTTATCCCTAAGGCTAGTGCTACATCACTTGAGCCATGGCTTCATTCCAGCTTTTTTGGTGATTATCTGTAGTTATGTCTCATGGACTTTGCTGTCCAAGCTGCCTTCAAATCTTGATCCTCAGATCTCAGCCTCTTGAGTAGCTAAGATTACAAGAATGAGTCACCATGCCCAGCTCTTAGTTCCTATTTCTTGATACATTACTTTGTCTTAAGTGTAAGTAGAGCATATGTGCTGTAACTGATGTAAAAGGTTGTAATTTGCTTTTACTTAGGAATCTAAAATTAGATAAAGTTCAGATAAGTTATTACCAATTGTGTGGAAATAAAAAGCTTAAATTGATGCAACAATCTCTTTATGTATTTAGTAGGAACACTGTTACCTGAACATCTCCCTAATATACTTAAAATTATGAATCCACCATGGAACTTCTGCTACATACACACTAACTTGTAGGACAAATGGCCGTATGGGAAGAAGCCTCAGAAATGCTTCAGACACATCAGAAAATAAATGTGTCGTTCCAACAAGAATATAGATGGAGGGCTGGGAAGGTGGCTCAGTGGTAGAGTGCTTGCCTTGCATGCCTGAGGCCCGGGTTCGATTCCTCAGCACCACATAAGTAAAAAGAAAAAAGCTGGAAGTGACGCTGTGGCTCCAGTGGTAGAGCGCTAGCCTTGAGCTGAAGAGCTGAGGGACAGCGCCCAGGCCCAGAGTTCAGGCCCCACAACCGCCCCCCCCCAAAAAGAATATAGATGGAACTATGTTTGTAATTTAAAATTTTCTAGTAGCCAAGTTAAACTCAAAAGCAGACTGAAATTAATTTTAAATGCTTCATTTAACCAATCATACTCAAAATGTGATTGCCAAATGTAATCATTCTAAGAAACTTAAGATTCTTGCATATTGAAATCTGGTGTGTTATAATTACAATTTCAAAAGGAACTAGCCAAAATTTAAGTGCATAAGAGCCACATGAGATTTAACGGCTACCACAGGGGTAGTGTAAAGTGGAACAGACTGAATAGGGGAGGGGAATGCATGCCTAGGTACCAAAAAGTAAGGGTACTGGGCAGATTTCCACTAAAAATGGGAAGCAATTCTGGTACAAATTTGATCTCTGCGTTTTCAGTTATTTAGAAGTACAAGTAACTTGACTATGCACTACTAGTAGCTACAAAAGCAATGGGCAGTTTAAGTGTGCCTTGTGAGAAAACTGCCCATCAATTTACTCAATTTACTTTCAATTTCACATGAATGTTCTACTTCCATGTAAGAGGACACTAGAGCCAGGCACGGTAGGGCATACTTGTAATACCAGCACTAGCTCGGCTAAGACAGAAGGATCACAAGTTTCAGAGCACTAGGATTGTATAGTGAGTTCTATGTCTGGGCTACAGAGAAAGTTCCTGTTCAAATATAAACAAACGACTAACATGTCAGAATTTAGAGTCTTGTTTTGAACTAGTCATTAACACAAAGAAGTAAAAATTGTCGAGTTAAATGAGCACTTTTCAAACAGTGATGGGAGAAGGGCTTCATATTAAGACAAGATGGGCACTTAAGAAAACAAGTCATGCCTACTGTGTCTTAATGTAAGCCATTCTAGCTATTAAATCTTACAAAATATAATTTTTGATTTTTTTCAGTATAATAATTATTATGAGCACAGAAGCCCTGTGCTCTCAGAACTAGGGAGGCTGAGGAAAAAGAATGAATTCCAGGCCAGCCTGGGCTTCATAGTGAGACTGTATCTTAAAGGGGGAAGGTGGGACAAACAGGAAAATCATGGTTCAAGGACAGCCCAGGGGATAAAAAGTTAGTGACACCCTCCAACTCTACAAAAGAGGTTGGGAGTGAGGACTCACACCAGTTATCTCAAGGAGGATTAAGTAGGAGGGTCCAAGACTGAAGTTAGACCAAACAAATACAGTGAGCCTTTGGTTAGGAGGAAAGGAGTGACACAGTGCTTATAAACGGATTTGTTGAATGAAAACTATTTAAAGATAATAAAAATATAGTTGGGTGCCAGGGGCTCACACCTGCAATCCTAACTACTCAGGAGGCTGAGATCTGAGTATGGGGTTCAAAGCCAGCCCGGGCATGAAAGCCTGTGAGACTCTTCAAAAAACTACACAGAAAAAGACAGAAGTGCTGCTGTGCCTCAAGTAGTAGAGCACTACTCTTGAGCACAAAGTGGCTCAGGGATGGCAACCAGGCCCCGTGTTCAAGCCCCAGGAGTGACAAAAGGCAAGCCGGCCAGCCGGCAAGCCGGCCAGCCAGCCAGGTGCTCTACATCCTAGCTACTCAGGAGGCTGAGATCTGAGGATTAAGGTTGAAAGCCAGCACAGGTGGGAAAGCCTGCTAGACTCTCACCTTCAGTCAGCCACCAAAAAGCCACAAGTGGAGCTGTGGTTCAAGTGACAGAGCCCTAACCTGGAGCCAAGAGTTTTAGCCTATGCACATATATACATGTATATACACACATCTGTAGGTAAGTATAATTTACAAAAAAAAAAACCAAAACAAGAGCATATATGAAAAATAACCCAAAAAGAACTGGGGGTGTGGCCCAAATGTGAGGCTGAGTTGAAACCTCAGTACCACCAAATAAACCAGCCCAAATCCTTTTAATTTAGAGGAAGAAGTCAACACAGTATTTTCACTACGTAATCCAGGTTGGCCTCACAGACAAGGGTTTTCGGTCTCTAAAGTGCCAAGGATACAGGGGCCACCACGTCCATCTTTATCGGCTCTCCAAAGATCTATTGGATTAAACATCTCAAAATGGCTCAGTCCTTTTTTTTTTTTTTTTTTGGCCTTTTTGTTTTGTTATGCAATCCTACCATTGATCTATATCTAAAGTCCTCCCTTAGCGTTTTCAAAAGACAAAACTAAGAAGTTACAGCAGGTCTTTGTTTTTACTAACAACAATCTCAAGAACTGTATTTCATTTTGCAGTTCTGGAAGTCAACTAAAAAATTCACCCAAAAGGAATTTCCGTTTCACGTACATACATTTGGCAACCATAGCATTGCCAATCTACTTAATGTTAACCGATGGAACACTTAAAAAGGGTTAAAACTAAAATTTCCTTCATGTGTATTTTCCCACAATTTAAAAAAAAAAAAGAATACTGTGGTGGCGTTCCTTTAGCGGGGGGAGGGGAGCAGGAGTGGGAGAATACAGGAAAGCCTGTCAGCAGTTTTGACACTCTCCACTTTTATTTGCTAGGCATTTCCCAGGGTTTTCAACCATACTGATCTCAAAGGTCACACGTGTCAAGTCAGAGTTTATTTACAAAAGAGGAAAACCTATCTACCTATTTTCTGTCCCTCAAATACTTCACATTTCTACTCAGCTGCTATAAATACTCCTCGTGCGGGTCAGCATCCAGAGCAGCTGCAAAGGCGCTCCCACGACTCTGGGTCTTTTACCTCGGCGTGGGGACTAAGCAGCAGCCAGGGCGAACGCTGGCCTCGGTGCTGTGACTCGGGCACAGGCCCGCTCAGGCACACAGTTCCTTCCCTGGCTGGGCACGGCCCCGACAGCCGCTGAGTTCACAGCAGTAACCTGGAATCCACATTTGTAACGAGTGGCGACAGACCGTCAATTCACACTCGCCTAAAAAAACGAACGGCCACAGTACATCTCCCTCGTCTCCCCATGATTCTACCACCGCACGCCGGTACTTGTTTGGGTGCGGAGCCGGAGAGCGCGCGAGCCCACGGGTGGGATGCCGGCTCCGGGGACCGCTCACCGGCTCGGTCCTAACTCCGGCCATACTGCAGCCCCCCCGGGCGCTGAGGGAAACCTTTCCCCAGAAGCGTCGTCGCCCCGAGACGTCGTCCTGACGACGCACCCGGAAGGCGAGGAGCCGCCGGCGTCAGCGGGAGCTCTACTGCCGACCCCTCCGCTGCAGAGCGCGGGGAGGCGCCGCTCGGCCGGGACCGGGGAAGCGGGGCCCACGTGCCGCACCCCCCTCCCCGGGCTGGGGCTCGGCCGGGGCGGCCGGCTGTCAATCAGCCGCGGCTCGGAGGTGTTCGTGAGCCCTTCCCCAGGTGGGGCCGCGTCTCCGCTCCGGGCACAAAGAGGGCGCCGCCGCCTCGCCGCGCCCGGGCCTCGAGACCGGACCGCGGCGGGTAGCCGTCGGGAAAGGACGGGACACGCACACAAACACACACACGAACCGAGTAGGCCCCCGCCCTCGGCCTCTGAGGCCGCACACAAAGAGCCGCGCCGCCACCCCCTCGTCGCGCCCGCCGGGACTTGTAGTTCCCGCGGCCCCGGCCACGCCGCAGAGGGGGAGCGGCGGGACTACGACTCCCAGCAGCCCCCGCGCCCCGGCCCGCACCCGCGGCCTCCATCTTGGCTGCAGCCGGAGCCTCCATTTTCGCTCCCTCCCCCCACTTTACCACTACCACCACCGCCACGCGTCCCCCCCCTCACACCCCTCTCGGGCCTTGTCTCCTCCCGTGGCTCCGCGACCCGCCGAGAGGCCCAGGCGGAGAACGGGACGGACGGGAGAGGCCAGGTAGGAACTCGGTGTGAAGTCCACCCACCCTGAGCTCCAGGGGTTCCCGCCGGGGCTCCAGAGTCTCTCCCGTTAGTCCTGACCTTCTCATCCGCCCTCAACCGAGCTCCGCGCCACCCCTAGTTCTGCCCCGAGGTCGTACTCACCCCAACAGCTCAGCGCCCCCTCTCCAGCGCCGCCATAAGCAGCACGGCCCGGTACGTAGGAATAAATCTCGCTTCTCTCGCGAGAGTTGGAGTCTTCGAGCGCGTGCACGAGAATCGGGGGGGGGGCGGGAGGAAACGTGCTCTTGATGCGCTTGCGCAGTAGGGCCGAGTGACGCCAACCGGAGCTCTGGGTTTCCGAGTTGGCGGCCGCTCCTGCGCTCTCCCTAACCCCAGGGTTCATTGACCCCCAACGGGGCGGGCGGGGGCGCCAGCCGGGGTCGTATCTAGGCGGATTGGGTAAACCTGCGGGGCGACGGTTCTGGGAGCAGATTCGGGAGTGTCGTGCGGAGGACAGTCCACGAGCCCGTACCCCACTCTCTTGGCTTACCGGGCAGACGCTCTTTTGTTTCCTAGTTAGGACGGGCCGTAGGGTTGGTATTCTAGAAACATCTTTGCCGGAAACGGCCTGGGACGAGCTGGGCCGTGCTCAGGTGCCCCTCCGGACGCGCTTCATGACCTCCCCAGAGATGCCGCTCTCCGGGTTTCAGCCTCTGGAGGAGCGGGGTGACGGGCGTACCACACCAGAACCAGCTCTGCTCGCGGGGAACCACAGACGTGAACGCGACCACCAGCGCCCTGGCTGCGGCCTGGCAGGCAGCACTTGCGGGGCTGAGCAGGCGCCATTCAAGTTTGAGTGACCGCATAGAAAAAGGGGAAAAGGGCTGGCACCCTACCACTGGAGCTTTACCTCCACTACTGGAGCTTTACCCTTACCTCTGAAGCTTTAGCACTGGAGCTTTACCTCTACTTGTGTTGTTGTTTTTCTTTTGGTCGGTCAAGGGGCTTGAACTCTGGGTCAGGGTGCTGTCTCTGGCGCACTACCACTTTGAGCCATGGCACCACTGGAGGTAAAAGTCTCGTGAACTTTGCTGCCCAGGCAGGTTTCCAACCGCAGTCCTTGGATCTTAGCCTCCTGAGTAGCTAGGTTTGGAAGGCATGAGCCACTGGTGCCTGTTGGCTGACTCACTTCTGGCTTTTTGCTGGTTAATTGGAGATAAGAATTTTTTAGATTTGACTGACCTCCATTTTTGGTCTTCAGATCTATCTCACAAAGTAGTCTGGGTAGATTGCCCACATTAATCTTAAACTCTCAATTCTCCTGCCTGACTGAAATTTTGACGTGTAGATATGTGACACCATGTCTGCCAAGAATATTTTTAATTCAAATTAGATCCTGATTGGAACGAACTGTACTTAATCCTACTATGCCTGTATGGCCCTAAAACATCCGGATCCCGTCTATTCTCTAGATCCTAGGTTCTTAGCAATTCAATTCTACTACCATTATTTGCTCCAATACTTGTTTGTTCCTGTTTCAAGACCCATGAGCCTGTAGTCCTAGTAGCTACTTGGGAAGTAGAGATTAAGGAGTCACAGTTCTAGGCCAGCGTGGGCATAAAAAGTTGGTGACCTGGTGTCTGTGGCTGACATGTGTAATCCTAGCTACTCAGTAGGCTGAGATCTGAGGATCATAGTTAGAAGCCAGCTTGAGCAGATAAAGCTAAGACTCTGATTTCCAGTTAATCATCACCAGAAGGCTGGAAGTGGAGGTGTGGCTCAAGTGGTAGACTGCCAACTTTGAGCTGAAAAAGCTAAGTGAGAGCTTGAGGCCCTGAGTTCAAGCCCCAATACTTGTAAAGTTGATGATTCTCTAACTCATGCCATGGCTGGGCATAGTGGCACTTACCAGTTATCCTAGCTATGGAGGAAGCACAATGGCTAGATGCAGTGGCGTGCACCTGTTGTCTCCCATGATACAAAAAGCACAAATAGGAAGATGGTAGCCTAAGCTGTCCCAGGAATAAAGACCCTACCTTGAAAAAAAAACCAAGACAGTAAAGGGACTGGTGGTGTGGCATAAGTAGAGTACCTGCCTTGCAAGTGTGAGGCCCTGAGGTCAATCCCTGGTATTGAAAAAGGAAAAGAAAAAAGACATATGAGTTTGCTGTTGTCTCTACCTGCTATGCTTTTCCTCTACATCAATCAATGCCTTTCTGGAACATTCCCATTCAGGGTTCCAGCTCTACTGTCACTGATTCAAAACAAAACAAAACAAAAAAAAACCTGTCCAAAGTGTAAATAGCTACTTCCACCATCACTCTTCATAATAAGAGCTTGTTTATAGTCTCATTTCATGTATGAGTAACCAAAATTAACACAGTGATTAATCAGTTATTGTTCATCTCCCCCAACTATAGCATTGAGATTCAATTTCCTGGCTGGCCTAGCATTCATGAAGCCTTGGGTTCCATTCCTCAGTACCACAAAAAACAGAAAAAGCCAGAAGTGGCGCTGTGGCTCAAGTGATAGAGTGCTAGTCTTGAGCAAAAGAAGCTCAGGGACAGTGCCCAGGACCCTAGTTCAAGTCCCAGGACTGGCAAAAAAAAAAAGAGAAAAAAAATACAATTTCCTGTTGGTTCATCATTGTATCCTCAAAAATTGCCTAGGACATATGCAGCAAGTACTTGTTCATTGCAGAATGAATTGCACTTATTGTGTGTAAGACAGTACTGAAGACATTTATGACTTACCAATAAAAATTACACTGTCACTTTCACTGTGAAATAATACTTTATTTGGAATTTTTTTTGTGAGGGGCGGGGGGGGGGCGTATGGGGGCTGGGAGGGGGGGTTTGAACTCAGGGCCTGGGCACCATCCCTGAGCTCTTTTGTTCAAGGCTAGCAGCACTCTACCACTTTGAGCCACAGCGCCACTTGGAGATAAGAGTCTCAAGATCTCAGATCTCAGGTTCCTGAGTAGCTAGGATTACAGGTGTGAGTCACCACACCTCTTTTTGTTTTCTTAGATAGGATCTTATTATGTATGTATTCTTGGCTGGTCTTGGAGGTACACTGTGCTGAGTGCTGGATGCTGGGATTCTGTGACTAGCACACCCTATTCAGGCATAGGCTGTCAATTTTGTGCATATATAAAACTAAAGCTTCAGTAAAGTAACTTGGTAAAGCTATTCCCAAGACTTAGCAAGGCTTAGCTTTTCTGGACCTCTTTTTAGTAGGAAATCTTAAACATTTAAAAGTGTCATTCAGCAGTTGGTGCCAATGGCTCATCTATAATCTTATCTATGCAGAAGGCTGAGATCACATGACCTCCATTTGAAGCCAGCCAGAACAGTAAAGTCTGTGAGACTTATCCCCTTAACTTACAAAAAGCTGGAAGTGGGGGCTGGGAAGGTAGCTCAGTGGTTCGATTCCTCAGCACCACATTAGTAGAAAAAGCCGGAAGTGGTGCTGTGACTCAAGAGATAGAGTGCTAGCTTTGAGGTGAGGAGCTGAGGGACAGCGCCCACGCCCAGAGTTCAGGCCCCACAACTGACAAAAAAAAAAAAAAAAAGGCTGCAAGTAGGTGTATGGCTCAAGTGGCAGAGTGTCAGCCTTGAGTTGAAAAAGCTAAGGAAGGGTCTGGGAAGGTGGCTCAGTGGTAGAGTGCTTGCCTTGCATGCATGAGGCCCTGGGTTTGATTCCCCAGCACCACATAAGCAAAAACAAAAAAAGCCGGAAGTGGTGCTGTGGCTCAAGTGGTAGAGGGCTGGGAAGGTGGCTCAGTGGTAGAGTGCTTGCCTTGCATGCATGAGGCCCCGAGTTCGATTCCCCAGCACCACATAAGCAAAAAGAAAAAAAGCCGGAAGTGGCGCTGTGGCTCAAGTGGTAGAGGGCTTGCCTTGAGCTGAAGAGCTGAGGGACAGTGCCCAGGCCCAGAGTTCAAGCCCCATGACCAGACCCCCCCCCAAGAAAAAAAAAAAAGAAAAAGCTAAGGAAGAGTGAGGCCTGAAGTCCTGAGTTCAAGCTCCAATATGAGTATATTAATAAGAAAAAAACAAAGAAGCAGGGCGCTGGTGGCTCACGCCTGTAATCCTAGCTACTCAAGAGGCTGAGATCTGAGGATCGCGGTTCAAAGCCAGCCTGGGCAAGAAAGTCCGTGAGACTCCTTTCCAATAAACCACTAGAAAATCGATGTGGTGCTGTGGCTCAAGCGGTAGAGTGCTCGCCTTGAGCTGAAGAGCAAAGGGACAGCTCCCAAGCCTAGAGTTCAAGCCCCATGACCAACCAAAAAAAAAAAAAAAAAGGAAAAAAAATTCAAAGAAAAGGAAAATGTAGGAAGTACTTGAATTTCTTTGTTCAAACACAAACATCAATACAGGTAAATAAACATTTGCAATTATGTCCAGCCTTATCAGTAATTAGGGAAATTCATATTTGTTTTGAGATTTTAGACTTACAGAAGAGTAATTCAGAAAGGTCTCATTAATCTTTCAAGCAACTTACTGAAAAACATTTTTCAAAATGAGACAATTAACTTTGACACAGTGATATAAAACTACAAAATTTGGGCTCTGCCAGCTTTTCCTCGTCTTTTTTCTGTTCTAGTACCAGGACTTGACTTCAGGGCTTCTCATTCTCACTTAGCTTTTTCACTCAAGGCTGGCATTCTACCACTTGAGCCACACATACCCAGTTGCTTTTATTATCTTTTGAATTGGGGTCTCAATTTTTGCCAGATTGACCTTAACTTCAAGCCTATTTATGTTCCCTGTGTAAGTGGCATAACAAGTGCGTACCACTATACCCAGTTTAATAGTTGGAATGGAGTCTTAGGAACTTTTGCCTGAACTGGCCTCCAACTGAAATCCTTCCAATCTTAGCTTCCTGAGTAGCTGAGATTATAGAAATGAGCCACTGTGTCCAGCTCCCTCAAGTTAGGTTTGTTTGATGTTTTCTCTTGATGAGATTGTGTATTACGATCATGTGCTGCATTATTTGTCAAGTTTGGCCACAGATATGAAGTTGGTCCCATGATAAAGCTGGAAGGTTGTATGCCTAGTGATTTTCAGATACTTTTTTTTTTTTTTTTTGGGGGCGGGGGGTCCGGTTGTGGGGCCTGAACTCTGGGCCTGGGCACTGTTCCTCAGCTCTTCAGCTCAAGGCTAGCGCTCTACCACTTGAGCCACGGTGCCACTTCCAGCTTTTTTCTTTTTGCTTATGTTGTGCTGAGGAATCGAACCCAGGGCCTCGTGCATGCAAGGCAAGTGCTCTACCACTGAGCTACCTTCCCAGCCCCTGCCTAGTGATTTTCTAGCCATAGTTGTTATACCATAAATCTTTGTGGTGATGTTGCTTTGACCTGCAGTGCCAGTCTCATAAAAGCTTAGCATATACAATTATGTACAGTACATACCTGAAATGCTAACATATGATTATGTTGCTGGTTTATGTATTTAGTATACTTTTTTTGTTGTTGTTGGTTATGGGGCCTGAGCTCTGGGCCTGGGCACCATCCCTCAGCTCTTCAGTTCAAGGCTAGTACTTTACCACTTGACCCACAGTGCCATTTCCATCTTTTTCTGCTTAT
Source organism: Dipodomys spectabilis (assembly GCF_019054845.1). Lineage (NCBI taxonomy): Eukaryota > Metazoa > Chordata > Mammalia > Rodentia > Heteromyidae > Dipodomys > Dipodomys spectabilis. Next base: position 2,565,747 of record NW_024870825.1, on the reverse strand, counting down.
GTGGTGCTGAGGAATTGAACCCAGGGCCTCATGTATGCAAGGCAATCACTCTGCCACTGAGCCACCTTCCCAGCCTTACTATACTTAAAAAAAAATTATTTAGCGTACTCCCCCAATTATAAAATGAATTACTGTGTGCTGCATTAAGCTGGCTGTGATGTCAGACTTCTGTTTACAGCAAGAAGCAATGTCAAGCCATTGACCTGTCCAGTAGGTCTCTGTAAGTATACTCTAGTGTTCACACTAGGATGTTTCTCAGAACAGATCCCCAATTAGGTAGAACATGCCTGCATCTGAAAGAATACTAGAAGTATTGGCTCACCATTGCTTAATGGGGGAAAGGGAGGAGACCTTCAAATGAATTACCTTAACCTGTTGCTATCTTCCAGGATTCTCCATGATAAAGCCACTTTTTTTTTTTTTGTTGTTGGTTGTGGGCCTGAACTCTGGGCCTGGGAGTTGTCCCTCAGCTCTTCAGCTTAAGGCTAGTGTTCTACCACTTGAGCCACGGTGCCACTTTCTGCTTTTTCTGATTATGTGGTGCTGAGGAATCGAACCCAGCGCCTCATGAATGGGAGGCAAGCACTCTACTACTGAGCCACCTTCCCAGTCCCTAAAGCCACTATTTTTGTGTATTCAGGAAGATGCCTAGGCAGGAAAGTCCATGAGAAAACCCCCACGTCTCCTTTGTAACCAAATACTGCTGTTTGCTGGGGGGTAGATACTTGGGAACTGTATGTATTGAATAGTGTCCCCTGTAAATTCACATCCACTTAGAACCTTAGACGTAACCTTATCTAGAAATACTAGAACTGATCTCAGCCTCCTTACATATCGGAGCCACAGGCACATATTTGGCTGCTGGCCAGTAGAAAGTTCAGTGAAAACAGCAAAAATGGCTAGTCCTTTCTCAAATGACCCTTTGTAAAGTGAAATACTGAGATGACACTCTCCAGTAATTCACCAGGAATACATACCAACCTTGCATATGTTTGTAACCAACATCACAAACCCTATGGAATACTTACCTTCAGTCTGGAGATTGTGAGGAAAAGTGATTCTTAGTATCACTAGTATACAGTAACCCACCTGCTAATACAACACATGGCTCTTGGAGGCCAAGGGAATATTTGCATGCTGGGGTAGCTTACTGGAAGCTATGGAGCTTCTGCCTCTTTTTGTTTGTTTAGTTTCCAGTTCTGGGGCTTGAATTCTGGGCCTGGGTACTGTCCCTCAGCTCTTCAGCTCAAAGCTAGCACTCTACCACTTGAGCCACAGTGCCACTTCCGGCTTTTTTTTTTTCTTTTTGCTTATGTGGTGCTGAGGAATTGAACCCAGGGCCTCAGGCATGCAAGGCAAGCCCTCTACCACTGAGCCACCTTCCCAGCCCCGCTTCTGCCTCTTTTTAAGCACTTCAGAGTTACAAAAGCAGCAGCATGGGCTGCTTTCCCCTGATATGGGGTGGGACTCCTTAATTTACTCTGAAAGATGCTGTGGGAGATCCCAGTGACATATCCAAAAAATGGGAAGTGACAGCTTATTTTGAAATGTGGGTAGTATAAATGAGGTAGGTGGAGAATTAAAAAGTCATATATTAATACATTTAAAAAATATATTTCATAATGTGTTGTGTGTCCTGGTTTGAACTTAAGGCCTCACATCTTAAATGTGCATCCACCAATGAATTCTACCCCAACCTGTGTCCATGTACTTCTTCACAATATACCAAATAATCACACAATGAAATACATATCAATGAACATAAAGGACAGCTATATACAAAAAAGAGACCCTAGGCTATATATTGTATCTCATTCCTATCAAGTCCATACAGAAACAAAACTGAAGGGCTGGGAAGTTGGCTCAGTGGCAGAGCACTTGCCTTGCATGCCTGAGGCCCTGGGTTCGATTCCTCAGCACCACATAAGCAAAAAGAAAAAACGCCGGAAGTGGCGCTGTGGCTCAAGTGGTAGAGTGCTAGCCTTGAGCTGAAGAGCTGAGGGACAGCGCCCAGGTCCAGAGTTCAGGCCCTGAGACTGGACCCAAAATAAATAAATAAAAAAAAAAAAGAAACAAAACTGAAAAATAAGTCATTTTAGGGATACATATATTAAATCTTTTTTAAAGTCTATGTGATTAAAACTATTAAAAAGAGTCAGGCACTGGTGTCTCATGCCCATAAACTTAAGCTACTTAGGCTGAGATCTGAGGATTAAGATTCAAAGCCAGTCCACAAAGGAAAGTCCATGAGATTCTTATCTCCAACAAAATACTCAGAAAAAGCTGGAAGTGGCAGTGGCTGTGGCTCATGCGGTAGAGTGCTACCCTTGAGAAAAAGAACCTCAGGGGGCTGGGAAGTTGGCTCAGTGGCAGAGCACTTGCCTTGCATGCCTGAGGCCCTCGGTTCGATTCCTCAGCACCACATAAGCAAAAAGAAAAAAGCCGGAAGTGGCGTTGTGGCTCAAGTGGTAGAGCACTAGCCTTGAGCTGAAGAGCTGAGGGACAGCACCCAGGCTCAGAGCTCAGGCCCCACAACCGGACCCTAAAAATAAACTTAAAAAAAAAAAAAAAAAAGAACCTCAGGGACAGTGCTCAGGTTAAGTTCAAGTTTTTTTGTGGCACCCCCCTCCCAAACAAGCCCTATTAAAAAAAGAGAAGGGCTGGGAATGTGGCTCAGTGGTAGAGTGCTGGCCTAGCATGCACAAAGCTCTGGGTTCGTTTCCTCAGTACCACATAAACAGAAAAGGCCAGAAGTGATACTGTGTGGTTCAAGTGGTAGAGTGCTAGCCTTGAGCAAAAGCAGCTCAGGGACACTGCCCAGGCCCTGAGTTCAAGCCCCAGGACTGGCAACAACAACAAAAAGTGGGGGGGGGGGGGGGAGTTAAGATTCAGGGCAAGGCAAGCTCAAATACACGCAAAACAATGGTACATTTCCTGTTCTGCTTTTGTGGTGCTAGCTTGAACGAGTTTATGCTGACTGCCTCACCGTCAACCCTCACACTGGCAACATTTGATTCTAAAGCTGGGCAATGAGATATTATGGTTTATAAGTATTTGAAAGACAGCTATCATTTTCTGACAAATATGTTAAAAATGTAAAATACTGACAAAATTTGTACATGCATGGCTGCTTATAAAGCTCTCAGCATTCTTAGTTATAGCATTTCAGGCTAATTTTAACCAAAAAGACCATTTATTGTTTTTATTGTTTTCTTTTTCTGATGGCTCTGTATTCTCTACCTTATATATGGTGTATTCATGTGCACATCTGCGGGAGGGTGAGGAGGGCATAGACTCAGAGGAAAAAGGGTGAAAAAATGCAGTGCTGGCCGCAGGGGACATTGATGAAAGTGCACTATGGAGGCTGGAGGGAGTGGGAGAGAGTGAAGAAAATGAACTTGTTACTTGACATATGTAAAGATAGCCCCGCTATATGTCACCTGGAAAACAACTACCAAGTAAACTTTAAAAAACAAGAGTCTTGCCAAGTCACACAAGGTTGGCTTTGAACTGTGATTCTCTTATCTCTTCCTCCTGATTGCTAGGGTTACAGGTGTAAACCACTACACCTGGCGCACAAACACACAGAAATTATTTTATTAAAAGTAATTTTCAAGTTTTTTTTCTCAAGATGTCTAGGCCAGCAGATGAAAAGTAGAAGTTGCAAAATTTCTAAAGCCTTCTGAAGACTGCTTCAAAGACCTCAGTGTCCACTGCTGGGCAGATAGTCCACCTTACATAACTGAACTCACTGATACTGGAGACTGACAATGTCAATTTGCCTACTCTTCTGAGATGCTACAGAGGAGTACAAAAGAAATTTCACATCACTCAGAGCACTAGCAAGTAAATCTTTTGCTTTCTGCAGTACTGGGAACTGAACTGAGGTTTTCATGTATGCTAAGTAAGCACTTTACCACTGAGCTACATCACCAGCCTGCAAATAACTCCTTTTGATACTGGGTCTTTCTCTCCTGTACTGTGGTGCTTTACATTGACAGCCTTAGCATTCATTATTTCAGCTATTTGTGGGGGAGGAACTTCAATAGTATAATAGGATGTAATTTGTAAATTTGAAATGCAAATGAATTGAGACAGGGTAGAAACTGATGAGTGAACCTATTTATCTACCTAAAGATCTATCTAATTTATTTTTCTTGTGCCAATAATGAGGTTTGAACTCAAAATCTCAAGCCCTTGGCTTTTGTCCTCAAGGCTAGCACTCTCCCATTTGAGCCATAGGTCCATTTCTGGCTTTTCACTGATTAATTGGAGGTAAAGAGTCTCACTGGCTTTCCTATCCAGGCTGGCTTCGAACTGCTCAGATCTCAGGTGTGAGGTACTACCCAGTGTTTAAATCTCAATGCTCTATTGTTGCCTGCACAGCAATGTAAATGCAGTAACTTAGGTAATAAAAATGCTTTCATGTAAAAGAGACTTAAAAACCAGCGCCAGTCATGATATACCTTACTAGTGGCAGTTTTAAACTATCACAGCTGCATATAACTTAAATAGTGGTATAAAGTACAGAAGAACTATGCAGTAGATACATCTATGATATGCTCACTAGGTAAACTAAGGTCAAGATTAAATACCACTTACATTGAATCATATAAATAAAAGCTACTTGTGCCATGTGGACTGTGCACGTGTGCACATGCATAGGCAAGCTCCTCGGCAGTGTGAGTGGTGTGATGTCTGTACTATCACTGGGAAGAAGAAACAGCTGCCTGACTTGCAGGTGTGTTTCCTGGGGACTAGACAGAACTTCTCTCAATTTAAGAGTAAAGACACCTGACCATAAGGTGCCAGCTCTTAGCACCAGAGAGAGCCGAAGCTTCACAAGTGAATGACATCACAAATTAGAGAATTTGCCAATCTAGTTCTATGGAAACAGATTACCTCTGACAAAAGGAAACAAAAAAAAATACACATTTATGCCAAATAGATTTACAAAGGTAAATCTCTTAAATATTCCTGTAAGTGTATTTTACAATCCTATATAAAATAAAGTGACTGACTAAAAATGTTCAAAGTTTCAGACAAATATATAAATTGAAGTTCTAGAAATAAACATTAAAGTTGTTTCTTAGACAAAAGAATGGTGAGACTCATTGTAGATTCTCACTAACATAGCTCAAAACTTCTGTGGATAGCCAGTATTGACTTTGGAACTCTAAACTGCCACCTGATACTTTTAAGCAAAACGAAATCAAGTGTTGGGCAGCACAATGAATAGACAGTACTCTAATTGGAAGACAATCCCTTCCTTCCTTGATAGGGAATCTTTAGACATCTTTCAGCCATTATTTGATGGGCTAGGAAGCAGGGTCCACTGAGTTCTCTCTGATCTGAAGAGACTCACTGCTGATGGACAGTAATTCTCGAAGCTCCTTATTTTCAAGCTGGAAAAACAAAAATGAAAAAGATATTCATTTATACCTGTAAAGAGACAATGTTTTGGGCCAGGAAGATATAAATAATTAATTTTTATTTTGGGGGCCAGCCCTTGAACTCAAAACCTGCATGCTGTCCTTGTGCTTTTTGCTCAAGGTTAGCGCTATACCACTTGACAGAGCTCCACTTCCAGTTGTTTTGGTGCTTGAGTGGAGATAAGTCCCATGGACTTTCTTGCCCAGGGTGGCTTTAAACCACAATCTTCAGAGCTCAATCTCTGGAGTACCTAGGATTATAGGCATGAGCCACATGTGCCCAGCAAATATTTCTGGCAGTTGTTTTTTGTTTCTTGGCCAGTTCTGGGGCTTGAACTCAGGGCCTGGGCGCTATCCCTGAGCCTCTTTGTGCTCAAGGTTAGTGGGCTCTACCAACTGAGCCACAGCGCCACTTCTGGCTCATGGACTTTCCTGCCTAGGCTGGCTTCTAACTGTGATACTCCGATCTCAGCCTCCTGAGTAGCTAGGATTATAGGCATGAGCCATTGGCATCTGGTTTTTATTTATTTTTGACAGACATACCTTTTTTGCTGTAGTTTATTTTTCAGATAGATTTCTCAATTTTGCCATGAGTGCACCCACCCTGAATTCAAGCCCCAGAACCAGCATACACGCATACACTCACAAGTGCACAAAACACTCAAGCTTATAAAATGAATGAAACTCAGTGTAGATCCAACAGTTCTTTGGCTTGTACTTCCCCTTTCTTAAGGATTTTTTTTTTTTTTTTTTTAGAAAAAATTGTAACTATCTCTAAGTGGTTGTACAAAGTAGTTGCCATTCAAAATTTGTCGGGGTACTGTCTCTGAGCTTTTTCAGCTCAAGGCTAGTGCTCTGCCGCTTGAGCCACAGCTCCACTTTTGGCTTTTTGATGATTAATTAAAGAATCCCATGGACTTTACTGCCGGACTGGCTTTGAACCACAATCCTCTGATCTTGGCCTCCCATGCAGCTAGGATTAAAAGTGTAAACTACTGGCACCAAACCTAAGATTTTTTTTTTTTCCAATTTGGACAAATTTTGTTTAGATAGTACCTTTGCTTTCAGATAGACTACATTAAGCCCCAACTTCATTCCTTGTCAGCTGGTTAACTTTGGTAAGAGCCTTAGTTTCTCTAAGCCCTCCTTGCTTCTACTCTGTAACATGGAGACAATAATCATTACAATGAAGACAGCCACTAAGGATAAAAGCAGCTATTACCAAGCAGGGCATTGCCACTACTCACTAAGGAAAGCAGCTATTACTATTGCTATGGCTGACATTTCACAAACTTGCTGTTTGCCCCTATTAACCTCATGACCTTTTATTTCTTTTTAAAATTAATTTATTTTATTATTATTATAGAGGGATTACAATTCCATGAGTCAGGTCATGAGTACATGTCTTCTGTTCTCTTCCTCCCTCTCAATCCCTCCCACCCCACCCTGTCTCTACTCAGTGTTGACTGAGCTTCAATGCTGTACTTTTTCACCCTTTCTCCCTCACGTTCTGAATCCTCTCCACAACCCTTCCTAAGGTGTACACTTGAATACACCATACATAGAGCAAAGAAGATAGAATCATTAAAAACTAAAACTTAGAGATCTTTGGTTTCCATATCTTGGAGTTTGTTTCAATACGTAAATTACTTTATATAAATACTGCATATGTAAGTATTCTCACTGTGTGTGAATACCTAGAATTCTGTGTAATTTATCGTATCCTGGTGTCCTTTAAGTCTAATTTTTGCCTATCAGAATGTGCCCTGTTTGTTTCATGACCTCTTTTTTAAACAGGTTAAGTGTCAGAAAATGACCCTATAATATCAATTTGTGTGCTGTAAACATGAACCAGAACCTTCAGGTACTTTGAACGAGTATTTTACATGCCTGTGTAAGATTGTTTCTCTCTCTCTCTTGTCTTTCCTTCAAAAAGAAATGTCTCTCTTCTGAGCTCCAGGTGAAGGTCGATGAGCTGCCTCACTCGCTGGGTGCTGTTGGTCTGGGCCCCAGCCTGGGCATCTCTTCGATAAATGATGGTGAGTTTGCCACTCACCCTCTCCCGAATTTGAATACAAAATCATCATAAGGTGTTTTCATCAACATCACACTTCGGTTTGAGGTAAAGGTGAACATCTGTGTCAAGCATGCATGTTTCCCTGCTTCCTGCAGACACACAGGAATCAGTCTTGCATGTGGCCACTGAGTTGGCATTTTTCTCTGGTCACCTCTGGTAGCTGTCTATTCCACTGCCTCCCTTCCCTGGAGAAATTCCTACTTTTTTCTAAAGAAGAAAGTGCTTTTGTTAGCAAAGACTCATTGAGCTTCTTGAGAGGGAGAAGTGATCCCTCCATGTAGATTCTTCCACTGGGTTCCAAAGGCCCGAAGAATAAAGTGGGGTTTTCCTTTTCTAGATCCATGACCACTCTTTCCAGTACAAACTGACTCTGAAAACTGGAGAGATCCAGGAGAGTCTTTATAGAGCTGAAAACCTTTTCACTCAGATGGGATACTTTGAGTTGAGTATGTCTAGCCTTCCCATCTAGGCAATATTTCTTTTTTCTCACGACATTGTCTGCAACATCTTTTTCTTTGAATGTTACAAATGCAACTCCTTTGGCTCTTGTTGGAGAAATAGTTTCAACATTGACTCTCATTCTTAATATCTTGGAAGTGACTCTTCACAAATGCAGCCATAATTGATTACAAGGTTTTCTGTAAGACCAGCAACTACTGTATCTCTCTCAGCAGCTGTGAATTCCCTGGCACTCAAAGCTGATGCCCTAGCAGAGAGCAAGGCACTCCTGATGTGTGAAGGACCAAGATTTTCTTTTTTAACAGTTTCATTATGTAGTTCTGAAAATCATGATTCTTCAGACCTCCTGAGTGCTAGGATTACAAGTGTGCATACTACCATGCTTGGTTAACACTTTATTTCTTTTGATATTTACTTCCATAATTTGTCTTTTTTTTTTTTTTTGGGTCCGGTCGTGGGGTCTGAACTCTGGGCCTGGGTGCTGTCCCTCAGCTCTTCAGCTCAAGGCTAGCGCTCTACCACTTGAGCCATAGCACCACTTCCAGCTTTTTTTTTCTGCTTATGTGGTGCTGAGGAATCGAACCCAGGGCCTCATGCATGCAAGGAAAGCACTCTACCACACAGTCACCTTCTCAGCCCCTACTTCCATAATTTCAAACAATCTGCCACTAATGCTATTTCCTGACCATCAATTTTAGATATTATCTGACTTCCTATTCTGGAAGATTAGGAATTTTGGCACTCATAACTTGTTCCTTCCATTTTCTCTTAACTTCTAGTCAATACACAGTTGATATTTTCATTGGTTACTCTTTACTGCATTTCTTTTCATGAAAAGAGTATCAAGAAGGAATTTTGCGTGTGTATGTGTGCTAGTATTAGAGCTTAATTTTTATTTATTTTTATTTTTTATTTATTTTTATTTTTTATTTTATTTATTTTTTGTTTGTTTATTGTGGGTCTTGTACTCTGGTTCTGGGCACTGTCCCTGAGCTTCTGTGCTCAAGGCTAGTGCTCTACCACCTTTAACCACAGCCCAACTTCTGGTTTTCTGATGGCTAATTGGAAATAAGAGTCTCATGGACTTTCCTGCCCAGCTAGCTTTGAACCAGGATTCTCAAGATCTCAGCCTCTTGAGTAGCTAGGATTACAGGTGTCAGCTACCAGCACTTGTCAGTACTAGAATTTTAATTCAGGACCTGCATCAACTTTTTCAGTCTTAGCTGGTGTTTTACCACTTGAGCCAAGCCCCTACTTCCAGCTTTTTGTTCATTTACTGGAAATAAAAATCTCTTAGATTTGTTTGCCTGGCCTGGCTTTGAACCTTGATCCTCATATCTCAGCCTTCTGGGTAGCTACCATTATAGGTATGAGATACGGGTGTCTGGCAGGAACTTTTAAATCATGAGCACACAGAAAACATCAATACAGTGAACACAGGGAGGCCTGTCTGGTGAGACCTCATCCGGGGTGTTATGATAAGTTTCTACATCTTCTATACGGTATAGAAACTTTGAAAAACTGAAACAACCAATGCTGGTAGTTCACACCTGCAGACCTAGTTGGCTGGGAGACTGAGACTGGGATGACTTCGGTTCAATGGAGCTGGGGTAGGAGAGGTCACATGCTTGTCAGCACACGGCTGGGGTGCTTGTCTGCATCCTAGCTGCTACCAGAAGCTTTTTTTGGGGGGGCAGGGGGTGGTTGGTTGTGGGCCTGGGCACTGTTCCTCAGCTCTTCAGCTCAAGACTAGCACTCTACCACTTGAGCCACAGCACCACTTTTGGCCTTTTTGGCTTATGTGGTGCTGAGGAACCAAACTCAGGGCCTCATGCATGCAAGGAAAGCAGTCTACCACTGAGCCACCTTCCCAGCCCTACAAGAAGCCTTACATAGGCAGATTTCAGTCCTGTGCATGTCCAGCGGAAAACTAGAACCTAACCTGAAAATAAACAACCCAAAAACAGGGCTGAAGAATGGCTCAGAGGTACAGTGCCAGCCTAGCAATTTCAAGGTCCTGGAGTCCAATATCAGTACTGCCAAAGAAAGAAAAAGAAAGAAAAATTTTACAATCATCTTACCTCTAGTTGGGCTAGCTTTTCCTGCACCTTACAAAACTGGTCATCATCCACCTGAACCGCTTTCCTCATTATGTCTCCCATTTCACAGATTCGGTCAATCTGGCTCTCAATTGCCTATGAAAAATGTTAAGTGAAAAACTGTCTTGTTTAGATATGAAAAACAGATCAACACATGCATTTTGATTTTTTTTTTTTTTTTTTGGTCTGGTCATGGGGCCTGAACTCTGGCCCTGGGTGCTGTCCCTCAGCTCTTCAGCTCAAGGCTAGCGCTCTACCATTTGAGCCACAGAACCACTTCTAGCTTTTTCTGCTTATGTGGTGCTAAGGAATCGAACCCAGGGCCTCATGCATGCGAGGCAAGCGCTCTATCCTGAGCCACCTTCCCAGTCCCTGCATTTTGATTTTTGAAAGTTCATTTAAAAATATGCTACCTTGAAAAAATTAACATGTTAATATAATCCATGCTATATAAGCTACACTAAAATCTAATACAGTACATAATTTTTCAAAATATCAACTTTAGCTGGATATAGTGGCACATGCCTATAATCCTAACACTCAGGAGGCTGAGGCAGGAGGACAGTTTGAAGTCAGCCTGGATTACATAATAAGATCCTGTCTCAAAAGAGATCCCTCAAATTAATTAAAGTCTAATTATTGTCTAAGTGGCTGTTCAACTTAAATTTGAATATGTTTTTTTTTTTTCGGTCCGGTCATGGGGCCTGAACTCTGGGCCTGGGCACTGTCCCTCAGCTCTTCAGCTCAAGGCTAGCACTCTACCATTTGAGCCACAGCGCCACTTCCGGCTTTTTTCTTTTTTCTTATGTGGTGCTGAGGAATCGAACCCAGGGCCTCAGGCATGCAAGGCAAGCGCTCTACCACTGAGCCACCTTCCCAGCCCCTTGAATATGTTTATTGGTAAGAAGCTTATCGAAGTACAAGGTATCTTTATCTTTGGATAGATTTCTCAGAATGTGAGCAAAACTCTGCTTACCAACTTTTCTTTTCTGGATCACAGAAAATATTTTACCTTTTGCTTTTATATGAAAGCCATTCAGATGTCTAAAATATTCTTTTCTTCCAAAACAGTTAAGCCAGTAATATGTATCCAATGGAATCTAAGGTGTACTTTCACTGTAGCAACTAATGAGGCTCCAATTTATTTTTGTGTGCATGTGCCAGGAAATGGGGCTTGACCTTGGGCCTCATACTCTCCTTTTAGTTTTTCACTTACGGCTGGTGCTTCCTTGTTTAAGCCACTCCTTCACTTCTAGTTTTATGCTGGTTAATTGGAGATAAGAGTCTGACAGATTTGTTTGTCTGAGCTGACTTTGAATTACGATCTTCAGATCTCTGTCTCCTGAGTAACTAGGCTGACAGGTGTGAATCACTAGTACCTGGTTGAGGCAGCTATCTATGAGTACAATTACATAATACAAACTGAGTAGCACTCCACCGCTGAAAACAATTACTCGGTCTCCCAATTATAAGCAACCAATGTGTAGAAAGTATGCCTTCTTACAAAAACAGTTTCTCTCTTCTAATAGCATAATTTAATAATGGTTTCTTGCTGGCCTTGGTAATCCAGAAACTATTCTTTACACAACAAAGATTCTTACAGTTCTTGCTTCTTACAATCAAGAAATTTAGTTTAATAAAACATAGAAAAAACCACCAGCCAAAATGTTTACTGTGCCTATTCAAAATTAACAGGTACTCTGGAATTGGCCTTGCTCTGTCACCCAGCCTGGCCTTAAGCTCATCACAATGAGCTTCTGTCTCCTCCCAAATACCCCTTATCATGATGAAAACGGATCTTGATGGGGGATGGAAGAGCAACTTTAGCCTTACTCAGGAGGACTTGAGCATTCCCTCTGCCTTGCTCCCTATTTCTGTCCTCAGAAAAGCACAGCAAAATCAACCACAAATACGATAAACTTGAAATACTTTAAAAAAAAAAAAGTACACAAACTAAAACAGTCTCTCAATATAAAGTCGGCTCTAGAATTGATTTATCAGCATTTCTTACTGCAGAGTGAGACTGGTGAGCTCTGAGGACTGGTCCTGTATCCACTGCTTTCTTAGCAACCATTAACTGTAGCATCTGCTTCCGGTACTTGCTCATGATAAGCTCTAAAGCATCCTGGTGTTCCTCCAGGGAAATCCACAGCTCTGACAAAATAATAAAGCACAATGGTAGTGATGTCTGCAAGAGAGCTCACACAGCCAAGCATACTAGGAACACTCCCAGCCTCCAAACTAAACAGTTGGGAATTTTATGAAATCACACGAGTTACTTTTAATTCAAAGCAGTAAGTCAGAATTTAAGTCCACAACAATACACAAGCCTATATAAAAAAATAACATTTTAGGAGAGGCAGCCTAGTTAGAATACATGGATTCTGTGGTTAACACTCATAAGCAACTGATCCTTCAACTTTTTCCAATCCTGTTTTTCTTTTCCAGTGTTGGAGACTGAATCAGGGCCTCATTCTTGCTAGGCAAGTGCTGTGCCACTGAGCTGCATCCCACTGCTGATCCTATTTCTCACCCGCATTGTGTAAATACTTGCTTTGTCTACCTTGAAATGAAGACACAAGAACCTAAGCAGAAACTTAGTGGAATGATAGATGTGAAAGCTGTAAGCGGATATACAACTATTAAATCATTATCAGCTCTAAGAATATATATATATATCTGAGAACACAATTCTGCTTTTCCATCTTGCAAAAGACTGCATAAAACTTTTAATCTTAACTACAATTTGTATTCTAGTATTTAAATTCTGAGTCTTTGAGAATAGGAACTCTTGTTATGCAAGCCTCCACCTTAAAAAAAATTCATCCAGCTGGGTGTCCATGCCTTACACTTGTATTCATGGCTACTCAGGAGGCTGATATTTGAACCATGGTTCCAGGCCAGGAGGAAAGACCATGAGACTCTTTATCTTCAACTAAGCACAAAGAAGATGGGAACTGGAGCTGTGGCTCAAAATGATAGAGCACTAGCCTGGAGCAGAAAAGCTCAGGGGCAGAGCTGGGGCCCTAAGTTCAAGCCCAGGCCTGGCATGCATGCACATATGCATACTAAGCCATATGGGATGTGTGTGAATGCGAAGCAGTCAGATAATCATAACAGTGACAGACATAGTTATTAAAATGCATCTAAAATGCACTAATCATAGAATGCACATTTGTGAACTGTTTAGGCAGTTTTGCAACAACTTTTAAACTATTGCCAGATACGGAAGGGGGAAAAAAAGCCCAATAGGTCTCACTAACCTCTATTTTCCTGCTGCAAGTCTCTAATCTGTGTGTTTTCTTGGGACAGCAGAACGTGAGGTTTGTATTTGGCTGTGTCTTTCACGTCGGATGTATCCTCTTGATACTGGGTAGACAGACGGGCAGACAGAAGAGCGTGGTAAAGAGCCAAGGTGGAAGCACTGGGATGGAACTGATGGGCGTTGATGGGAAGTGGTAGGCGTGCTGGGGACCAGGGCCGGTCACGGCCGAGCCCACCGGGTCCCCGCCGCCGCCGCGCCGCCCCCGCCCCCGCCCCCGGCGCACGGGCACCGGCACTCGGGCCCCCGCCCGACCTGGTCCGGAAGCGACGAGCCCGCCTCCCGCATGGCGGCCACTCGCCGGTGCAGCGCCGCGGACTGGTCCACCAGGGACTCCGCGGCCGCGTCGTGCTCCCGCAGCCTCTCCAGGAGCGTCTTGGCGTCCGTCAGGATCTTCTCGATGGTGCAGCTCATCGCGCCGAGCCCAGCAGCCCAGCCCTGCTCGCCGACGTCAGACCTCCGCACCCCGGCTCAGCGCTCCACGCGTCACTTCCTGGACCCTTCGAAAGGCGCTTCCGCAGTCGGGGTTGCGCGTGCGCAGAGGCGGCTTGCCCTTCCCTGGGCGACCCCGGGACACGCGCTGGACCTAGATGGGAGGGTTGGTTGAAGGACCTGTTCTGGCACAGGGCTTAGTTTCTTAGGATGTGTGCGGGTGCAGCCTTGGATGTTTTGGTCAAGGCTACAGTTCTACCACTTGAGCTACATCTCCACTTCCGGCTTTACGCTGGTTCATTGGAGGTGAATCTCCTGGATGTTCCTGCTTGGGCTGGCTTCCAACAGCTACCCTCTGAGCCCAGCCTCCCGAGTAGCTGGGATGAGAGGGGCAAGTCATTGATGCCCAGCTCACAGCGTACTTTAATAGTAGATTCTCAGCAAACATTCCCTACCCCAAACCTGTTGTCCTGACCATGATATGGGTCGTCTACTACTAAAGGAATGCAAAGATAAAAATTTTTTTTTTTTGTCGGTTGTGGAGCTTGAACTAAACATTTCCTTTTAGGTAGGAAATCACACTTATATACCTAAGGACTGACTCATACTCTATTATCCCAGGCGAGAAACCAGGTGTGTGGACATGCTTGATGCAGGTAGGACAATCTGACCAAAGCCTGGTTGGAAACATTCCACTGTGGGCCTAACTGAAAATCCCCACCTCCTTCAGCCCTAATAGTCTTTAGATAACCTCTGTTTCCTTGCTCAAACTCCATAAAAGCTTAACTCCAACCCTACCTCCTTGCACAACCTTCATCCCCTGAAGGTTGCTGCCCGTTGCTGCTGTGTCTCCATAAACAGTCCTGGCCTGTTGAGAATCGAGTCCACCCTGTTCTTTCTCCTCCAGTTTTTAACATATATAAGTAATGATATGCAGGACAGAATGTGATGAGAGCTGGGAAGCTGGGTGCTGGCAGCTCACACCTGTAATCTCAACTGCTCAGAGGATGAGATCTGGGGAGTAAGGTTCAAAGCCTGCTTGAGCAGGAAAGTCCCTGAGACTCTTTTTTTTTTTTTTTTGGGTCCGGTTGTGGGGCCTGAACTCTGGGCCTGGGCGCTGTCCCTCAGCTCTTCAGCTCAAGGCTAGTGCTCTACCACTTGAGCTACAGCGCCACTTCCGGTTTTCTGGTGGTTTATTGGAGATACGAGTCTCACGGTCTCTCTTGCCCGGGCTGGCTTTGAACCACGATCCTCAGATCTCAGCCTCCTGAGTAGCTAGGATTACAGGCGTGAGCCACCAGCGCCCAGCCCTGAGACTCATCATCTTCAATTAACCACCAAATATCTGGAAGTAGAATTGTGGCTCAAGTGTACAAAAACCTTGCTCTTGCAAGGTTTTTCTGCGAGCACTCTACCACTAGAGCCACAGCTCCACTTCCAGCTTTTTGGTGTTTAAGTGGAGATAAGAGTCTCAGGGACTTAAATCTTGGGTTGGCTTCAAACCCAGTCCTGGGAGTGCAGCCTCTTGAACTGCCATGATTACAGGTGTGTCCTTGGGGGCCTGTTCTAGGTGTCCTGCGGTGGTCTGGGGCCCAGTCCTCTCCCTGTTGCTCCTTTCTCTGCTTCCTGGCTGCCAGGGCAGGAGCGCCTCCACTCCCCACCATGACAGATGGATATGTCACCAGTCTAGCTAACTCTTCTCCTGAGGCTGTCTTCAGTCCTGCAGGCACAGAGATAGAGCCAACTAATGGCACTTTCGTTCCATTCCACACAGGCGGTGACAACGCCTTTAGATGATTACATGGCGCCCAGTGCTCTGCACACACGCACACGCACACATTCTTTCTGGGGCTGGAGCCAGGGGTGTCTGACCCGTCCCTGCGCGCAACCCACCAGTGTGCTCCGTGCCTCGCCCGCCTGGCCCACCGTGCGCGTCCACGCCTGCCCGCCGTGCGCGTCCACGCCTCACCCGCCTGGCCCACAGTGTGCATCCGGGGCCGCCTGCAGAACGTTGGTCAGCCTGGGGGGTGTGGGGAGGGTGTATAATGCGAGAGTATCGCGAGACGTCGCGGTCTCGCAGGGGCTGGCCCGGACCCAGCCGTTATTTTTGAGGCTAACCGTCGCGCTGCCAGCCGCCCTCAGCTCTTGGGAGCGCCGTTCGTTCCCCGCCCTTTCCGAGGCCCGAAGCCGAGGCCTGTGGCAGGCCGAGGCTCGCGCGGGTCTCTCATGTCCCGGTAGTGGGCAGCCCGCGCGGGCCCTGCGCCGTGCTTCCCGCTGGTTCTTCGAAGGTGAGGGCAGGCATCCAAGTTCCTTTTCCTAAGATGGAACCCGGAGCGGGGCTGCGGGGCTGGGAGGGAGGGCGGCACGAGGGCAGCAACGAGGACCGCACGAGGGCGGCACGGGGGGCCGGGGCGGCGCCTGGGGCCGGGCGGCGGGGCGGCCCCGCGTGGTGGGCCCCTCGGACGCCGGCGGACGGGCTGCGGGTGTGTGAGGCCCACAGTGCTGCCGCTGGGCGCGCGGCCTGGGGGGTGGGGGGAGCGGCGGGCGGGGCGGCGGGCCCGAGGCCCGGGGCCCGCCGCGACGCCAGCACCTTCATTTTATAAAGCCTCTGCGCGGTTCTCAGGTTGCAGTTACAACGCTGCCCACCGTGTAGCGACACCAGAGAAAAATGGAAAAGCAAAAGCCCTTTAAGCTGTTTGTGCCGCCAAGACTAAGCAGCAGCCAGGTGTCCGCTGTGAAACCTCAGACCTCGGGTGGAGAGTCCAGCTTCTTCAAGGTAATTTCATTTTTTTGTTGGTCGTGGGGCTTGAACTCAGGCCTGGGCGCTGCTCTTCAGCTCAAGGCCAGCGCTCTACCACTTGAACCACATGGCCACTTCGGGTTTTCTGGTGGTTAACTGAAGATGAGTCTCATGGACTTTCCTGCCCCTTTTTTGAACCTCGGTCCTCAGATCTCAGCCTCATGAGTAGCTATGATGACAGGTGGGAGCCACTGGAGCCCGGCTTTCGTAATCCCCTCCCCCCCACCAAAATAATACAAACATAACTGCTGAGCTTTACTGTGTGTACATATCGTTTACTTAAATACGTTGTAACAATCTCTGGAACTCTGTATATAGTAGGACCTGTTTACTTAAATATACCTTCTTTCCTTAAAAGGTTCGAGGCCATTTATAAGATACATAAAGTAAGATAGGAAAATTTCCGAAGAATTGGACAAATGCTGACATGGGCAAAAATTAGTGTTCAGAGTGAGTTTCAGGTTTTGTCCAGTGCTTCCTGGGAGACAGGATAAAGAGGAAAACCCACCTATAAAAGTGAAGCTTTTACCAAGTTTCTCAGGTGAAACAAAGCTTTTGATACCAATGATTTATTTTTAAAAATTCCTTGTGTATTTATATTGGAGGCAGGATAATGCAGGTTGTTGTTGTTGTTGTTTTGGTCGGTTGTGGGGCTTGAATTCTGGGATTGGGTGCTATCCTTGCATTCTCTTTTTTCTTTTTTTTTTGGGTCCAGTTGTGGGGCCTGAACTCTGGGCCTGGGTGCTGTCCCTCAGCTCTTCAGCTCAAGGCTAGCGCTCTACCACTTGAGCCACAGCGCCACTTCCGGCTTTTTTCTTTTTGCTTATGTGGTGCTGGGGAATCGAACCCAGGGCCTCATGCATTGCAAGGCAAGCGCTCTACCACTGAGCCACCTTCCCAGCCCTATCCTTGCATTCTTAAGCTCAAGGCAAGTGCTCTACCACTTGAGCCACCCCACCACTTCCGGTTTTCTAGTGGTTAATTGGAGATAAGACTCTCGGACTTTTCTGCCTGGGCTGGCTTTGAACCGTGATGGTCAGATATCAGCCTCCTGAGTAGCTAGGATTACAGGCCTGAGTCACCGGTACCCGGCAATGCAGTTTTGTTTTTTGTTTTTGTTTATTTTGTGTACTGGTCCTGGGGCTTGAATTCAAGGCCAGGGTGCTTGTTCTTGAGGGTTTTTGCTCAAGGCTAGCACCTTACCATTTGAGTCACAACACCCACCACTCTGGCCCTTTGGTGGTTAACTGAAGGGTCTCGCTGACTTTTCCTGCCTAGTCTGGCATGAAACTGTGATCCTCAGAGATCTGTCTCCTGAGCAGCTAGGATTACAGGTGTAAGCTACCAAAAGTATTTTAATTTATATGTTGTAGATTTATTTTTGTCAATTGTGGGGCTTGAACTCTGGGCCTGGGTGCTGTCCCTGAGCGCTTCAGCTCAATGCAAGTGCTCTACTGCTTGTGCCATAGCACCACTTCCAGTTTTCTAGTGGTTTATTGGAGATAAGAGTCTCACAGAGTTTTCTGCTTGGGCTGGCTTTGAACTGTGATCCTCAGATCTCAGCCTCCTGAGTAGCTAGGATTACAGGCATGAGCCACTGGTGCCCGGCACTGTCCCTGAGCTCTTTAGCTCAAAAACCAGTGCTCTACCACTTGAGCCACAGCTCCACTTCCAGTTTTCTGGTGGTCAAGTGATGCTAAAAATCTCACAGACTTTCCTATCTGGGCTGGGATCCTGATTTGAATCAGGATCCTCAGATTTCAGCTTCCTGACAGGTGTGAGCCACCTGTGCCTGGGAGATTTCTTTTTTAAATTGGTGCAACAGCTAAGATAGATATTTAAAAATTTATTCAGAGCTGGGTATGGTAGCACAAAACTATAACCGAACACAAGGGAAGCAGAGCCAGAGGATTTTATAAAAGTTTCAAGCCAGTTTAGACTACATAGAAAGATCTTGTCTTAGTCACACTCCAAATGGAAAACAACTGAAAAAATGATATTAAATGAAGACAATTTTTAATTTGAGGGAAAGATCACAAGGAAATCTAAGGAAACTATTTTATGCTATTACCTAGTAAAATTATTTTTGAATATCTAGAGAGCTTGTGTTAAATAATTTATAGCTATATATTAGTTATATATAGTTTAGATTTTTTAAAGTGAATATACTTTGTTTTAGCATGTTTTATTTGCATATCAAAATAGTGTGTCTGAGGGGTTGTGTGTGTAACTGGAGTCTGAACTTAGGTGTGTGCTAGGCAGGTGCTATGTTCCTAGCAATTTTTAATTTTTTTTGTTTTTTTATTTTATTGTGAAAATACCACACAGAGGGGTTACAATCACATGAGCAAGGTAATGTGTACATTTCTTATCAAGCATTGCTGCCTCCTCCTTTGTTTCCCCTTTCCATCCCTCCCCATCTCCCCCCTTAATTGGTTATTTTTGAGATAGTGTCTCTATTCATGCCTGAGCTGGTCTGTACTGTGTAACTGGGGATGGGAGGCTCATGCCACTATGCCCAGCCTTTAGTTTAGGACATTTTTGCCTAGCTATGCCGCTCAAACAATTCTCCCATCTCAAGTAGCTAGAGAGCTTTACTGTGTGTAAAGCAAAAGCCTTAAAATTATAGTGGCTTCTTTAAGCAGATAAGTAGATACTTATTTATATGTTAACACCGCTAGGTTTCTAGGTGGTTTGGAACAATATATTTAAGAACTTTATATTTCCAGAATTTCAACAAATGTATTGAAGATGAATTTGGTTTTCCATTTGCAATGACCAGTATCTCCAAAAATGGGAAAACTATTGATTCAGGTAAGAGCCTAAGAGAAGCAATGTATTGGTTTACATAGAATCATCTTATTACGTATTTTGCAATTATTGAAAACACAATATAATAATTGATGTCCTTCACTTAAAGCTAGACATAATGATACAAAAATGAAATATTGGCATATTTAATAGCAGTTGTCTCTTTATCTTGCAGATCCTGCTTTACAAAAGCTTAATCTTTTGCCCATACTTGAGAAGGTCAGTTAAGCATAACATGTGTAGATATGATTGCTTATTTGAAGAAGAAAACAAAAGTCTTTAGTTGTTGTATTATTTGTCTAGTAGTCTTATGTATTTTGCTCTTATTTGGAAAGTCTTACACATATTTTCTTATAGAAAATACTCATATTTTTAGGTTGACAATTCTGGAAGTTGCCACTACCAGGAAGGACTCAATGACTCTGATTTTGAGGTCAGATTTCCCATTCTTAATATTCTCATATGTGGAGTATCATACATATCTTTCTTTTCAGGCTTCCAAATGATTATTTGGCTAGTTTTTTAAAAAACAACTTTCTTGCTGGATTCTTGTGGCTCATGCCTGTAATCCTAGCTATTCAGGAGGCTGAGTGAGATCTGACGATCACAGTTCAAAGCCAGCCCAGGCAGGAAACTCTGTGAGACTCTTACCTCTAATAAATCACTCAGAAAACTGGAAGTGGCACTGTGGCTCAAATGGTAGAGTGCTCACCTTGAGCTGAAGAGCTGAGGGACAGCGCCCAGGCCCAGAGTTCAAGCCCCACGACCAATAAAAAAAAAAAAAATTCTTCCTTTCTTCTGTTTTTCCTTTCTTTCCTTCCTTATATACAATATACATAATAAATAATCCATCATTTTATATATATATGTATATATATCAGCCACTGTTGTGGCTAATACATAGTATAATAATTTAAAATTTTGGAATCTATTCATATTTTGATGACAAGTAGATATCAATCTACCCCCCCCAAGAAAAAAAAAAGTAGGGATTGGAGGGGAAGCTCAGTGATACAGTGCTTGTGTTAGAGCCCAGTCCTGCAAAAGCACAAAATAAACACTCAAAAACTAAGAAAATCCTCTGGCCTTTACAATATAATGTGAAAATTAAAAGAAAGGCAACACATCTGAGTAAAACATTTGTCTCAATGAAAGTCATATTTTCTGTTCACTATTTTCTTGTCATGTTTTAAATTTCATATTCTTGACATTGTTTCTACAAATGTTTCAAAACTGTTGTTAACATATAACATGTCTTGCAGGGTGATTTAGTTTTTTCCTCAGCCATATTCTTTTATTTCTAACTACTAGTCCAGTGACCAGTAGCTTTTTTTTTTTTTTGTTGTTGTTGGTTATGTAGGGCTGGGACTCTGAGCCTGGGTGCTGTCCCTCAGTCTTCAGCTCAAGGCAAGTGCTCTACCACTTGACCACAGTGCCACTTTTGGTTTTTGGTGGCTTATTGGAGATAAGAGTCTCACAGACTTTTCCTCCCTTGGCTGGATCCTCAGATCTCAACCTCCTGAGTAGCTAGGATTACAAGCATGCGCCACCAGTGCCAAGTCACCAGTAGCTTTACTGGAGCAGCTAGTACTGCCTTAATAGTTTACAGAGTTAATCTAGTTTTTATTATACTGCTAGAGCCTAAGTGGATTGGAGAATTGGTCACCATTATCTTAGGATATTTTTTGATAGGCAGTTGTAGTTTGATTTTATTATAATTTTGAAAAATTAATTTTGAAAACTCATTTTAATAGAATTCAGAGCCAATGAGCAGACTGTATTCAAAATTGTACAAAGAAGCTGAAAAAATAAAAAAATGGAAAGTGAATATAGAATCTGAATTGAAGCAGAAAGAAACAAAATTACAAGAAAATAGGAAGATAATTGAAGCACAGCGAAAAGCCATTCAGGAACTACAGGTATAATGAAATTCTAAATTGTAAATATAATAATATATTGTAAATATTATATATTTCCAGGTAGGTTAATATTGTTTCTGTGATAGGAATTTCTTTTCTTTCTTTTATTATATTTTTTGGGGGGTCTGGTCGTGGGGCCTGAACTCTGGGCCTGGGCACTGTCCCTCAGCTCTTCAGCTCAAGGCTAGCGCTCTACCACTTCAGCCACAGTGCCACTTCCGGCTTTTTTTTCTTTTTGCTTATGTGGTGCTGGGGAATTGAACTCAGGGCCTCAGGCATGCAAGGCAAGTGCTCTACCACTGAGCCACCTTCCCAGCCCCTGTGATAGGAATTTCTTTTGTCCTAGTTCTGGGACTTATGTTTGCTCAGGTTTTTTCCATTCATGGCTGGTGCTCTACCACTTGGGCCATGTCTTCAGTTCCAGATTCTTTTACTGGTTAGTTGTAGATAAATTGTGCCTAGGATTTGTATACCCAGGCTGGCTTCAACCTCAAGATTCAGATTTCAGTCTTCTCAGTGGGTAGGATTATATATAAATATAAAAGTTTTGTGATGGGGATTGTGAAAAGAGTTTCATATTAACATTTGTGATTCTGGGGTGTGGACGTAATGCCTAGTACCTGACTTTAGCCAAACCCTTAATCATTTTTACCTTATTTTTCAGATAGTATCTTACTCTCAAGTTTTTTCTAGACTGATCACAATCATCCTACTGCACAGCTGGAAGTACAGATGTGAACTACCACACCCAGCTTTGTTCTTTGAGATAGGGTCTTGCTAACATTTTAGATGGAGGCTAACCTTTAAGTAGCTAGGATTACAGGTGTGAGGTAGCACACCTAGCTACAAGGTTAGGGATTTTAATATTAATTTTAATATTGACAATTGTGGTTTATCTTTTAGGAGTGAGCATAGGACAAGTTGCATAAAACAAGGCAAAATAGAGAAATAAGTTGTTTCACATAAAGACTGATTTATTGATAGTAATTTATTGTTTAAATTTTTGTTACGCATGTTTTACTTGATATAACTGTCTTGGCATTATATCAGAATAGGATATTTATGTATTTAACTTTGAAACTAGTTAGTTAACTAGTGAGAAAATTCAAAATTTAGATAAGTATTACTTCAAAGTATTAGTGGAGAGATAACATTGCATTAAAATTGCTTTTTGGCTGGGGCTGGGAAGTTGGCTAAGTGGTAGAGCGCTTGCCTTGCATGCACGAGGCCCTGGGTTCGATTTCTCAGCACCACATAAGCAAAAAGATAAAAAGCCAAAGTGGCGTTGTGGCTCAAGTGGGAGAGTGCTATCCTTGATCTGAAGAGCTGAAGGACAGCGCCCAGGCCCAGAGTTCAGGACCCATGACCGGACTCCCCCCCCCCCCCCCAAAAAAATTGCTTTTTGGAAATTTTATGATCATTCAGCAAATTTTAGATTGATGAAAATGAGACCAATATTCTTAGAGTATATCCATATTCCTATGGCATACCAACATTCTTAAGGTATATTCAAGGCTATGACTTAAAGTTCCTCTTTGTACAGAAATAATTCTTACAGACTATTGTAGTATGCAAAGAAATGCTGCTTAATGACTATACTTATTTATGTTGCTAAGCAAAATGTGAACTATTCTTCTGTTTTATAAATTAGTTTGAAAATGAAAAAGTAAGCTTGAAATTAGAAGAAGAAATTCAAGAAAATAAAGATTTAATAAAAGAGTAAGTAATAATGAATTTGTAAACTTATTATAAATTAAAAAAAAGTTTTCAAAAATTTATTGAGCTATATACTGTCAATAATTTTTACTTGAGTGCTATGGAGAAAGGAGGACATACCCATTCTACATTCCAGGATTTGGCAAACTGGTCATTTTAAAATTTGAGATATCAGGAAAACTCATTGCTTACTATCAAAAAGGTGATTTCAATTCTTTGTGTATATAACTGACTCACTATGTATGTTATTTGTTTCACTAGGTACAACAGTTGAAGAATAGAGCTCAACTTAATTTCAGATTGATTCTCATTCTGAAATTCCTGTTGTTGCAAAAGCGACAGCTCATTTCCCCATAAAAAAATTTGAAAACTAAAATCTAACGGCTGTATAATTTATAAATGTTTACATATTTTTCATATTTTATATATAACAATATATAGTTATTGTATATTATACATTACAACAGATGATACTAATATAAATTTTACATAATACTATATACAATATTTAGTTATATGTAAGTGTATGTAATATAATTATTACATTATATATAATGCATATAATATGTACTAATCACATACATGTCATGTTATAATATATTCTTGTTATATAATTATAATCTTATAAAATATGTAACAATATATAATATGTTATATCGAGTATAGAAATATAAAAGTACATAAATATATAAAAATTACATGTAAATATACAAATATAAGTGTATAAGCATCTAAAATATATGAATGTGTTATATAAGTACATAGAAATATAAAATATTACATAGTAAGTACATGAATATATGTTGCATATAAAATATATGTTATAATGTTTATTCTGTGTATATTATGTGATGTATATATTTATGTATATTATGTGTATATATTTTTATATATATATCAGTAACTTCACCAAGAAACAAGAGGTTTAATAGTTACACAATTAATGTCTCCTTAAGAAATGATCTTATTTTTGGTTTTGAAAGTTAGACCTCTAGAACATCTTTGGGTAATTAGTAAAAGATAAATCAAGCTCTCCTTTCACTATTTCTCCTTAGGCAAATCTGGAATGTTTATTTATTGTAATTTGGGTAGACATTTCTTAAGGAGTTGTTACTTTTCCTTAAAAACATAACATTTACTGAATTATGTTTGGTAATAGTATAGTTTATTTTTCTTCATTGTTACATGTGATATGTGATATTTACAAATTTATGAAATAAAATTGTTATAATTATAGTTCAATAATGTGATTTTTTTCCTTGAGATCAGCTTGTACTTAGGCAAAATTTTTCCTTATTTCAGGAATTATGCTACAAGGCATTTATGTAATCTACTCAAAGAAACCTGTGCTAGATCTTCAGAAAAGACAAAAAAATGTAAATATCCTTTCTGTTCTATGTGGTTTTTAAAAAATCAATTTATTGTTTACTCAGTCAGTGATGATGACAGGAGAAGAAATTGGAAATCATTTTGATGTGAACACATGTCTTTTTTTGTTGTTGTTGTTGGTCATGGGGCCTGAACTCTGGGCCTGGGTGCTGTCCCTCAGCTCTTCTTTTTCTGCTTATGTGGTGCTGAGGAATCGAACCCAGGGCCTCATGCATGCAAGGCAAACACTCTTCGACTGAGACACCTCCCAGCCCAACATGTCTTGAATGATTTCTTTGTATAAATTAGTAACTAGTATTCTCCTGAGTTCTGTCCTTTCTGAAAGCTCAAAATGCTGTTTAAAAGATAATATATTTCAAGAGTAATATAGTTGGCATTTGTAGTTGCTTCTCATTTTAGTGAAAAATTTTTTGGGACTGTTTTAAGTACAAGGAAATTGAGTAAAAAGGAAGAAGACATTTGGTTATGCTGAATGAAATCATGTGTTGTAATGTATACTTCTGATCCTGTCTAGTGAGGAGGTGAAGATTGGGAGAGTAGAGTTTGAGACTGGCTCTTGGCAAAAATGTACCCATCTGAAAAACAACTAAAAGCAAAAAGGGCTTCAGGCTTTGAGCCTATTTCAAACCAAACCCTGGGACCACTCTCTGCCACACAGAAAAATGAAATTACTGCTAGGTGGCTATGCTGAAGGCAAGGTTAGCCATATAATGTAAAATGATTGACATTTGAGTCAACAGTGGATGCCATATGTGATGTTGGGCCCATAAATTTATTTATTTATTTATTTTATTGTCGGTGGTGGGGCTTGACCTCTGGGCTTGGGCGCTGTCCCCACGCTCTTTAACTCAAGGCCAGCGTTCTACCGCTTGAGCCACAGTGCCACTTCCGGTTTTCTAGTGGTTTATTGGAGATAAGAGTCTCAAGGAGTTTCCTGCCTGGGCTGGCTTTGAACTGTGATCCTCAGATCTCAGCCTCCTGAGTAGCTAGGATTACAGACATGAGCCACTGGTGCCCTGCCTGGGCCCATAAATTTATAATGGAGTTAAAAAATTCCCATCTCTTAGTGATACAATAGGGAGATTGGTGTAAATAAACCTACTATCACTTGTTTCAAAATATATCACATTTTATTCAGTAGATAATAAATGTTGTTTCTTATTTCTTCTGCTTTAAAAATTATTTTTATCTTTAGTTGTACAATGGAATTACCATTGAACAAAATAGTATATGAATATATGAATACAATGAATATTTATCAGTGTCATCCATTTCATCATTCTTGCTCATCCCTCCCAATCCCACCCCTTCTCTCAATTTTCTCAATTTTGTAGAATATGCATTGAGTTTTGTGATTGCATCACTCCCCCTTCCTCTCTGTCTACTCCCTTCACCTTGATCCCATCCCTACTTATGAGTACTAGATTCTTGGCTTACTATGCATTTAATAATTTATTTTTTTTACATTTTATTTACTACCTTTTTTGCAGTACTGGAAATTGGATCTGGGGGCCTCATCCATACTTTTCATTTGTACTTTTATTTTTATTTTTTAGTGTGTTGCTAATTTTATTTGCCTAGGTTGGCCACAACTCAACTTTGATTTTTTTTCTTGGTAATTAATTGGAGATAAGTATCTGTAGTACTTTCTTGCCTAGGCTGGCTTCAAGCCATAATTTTTAGATGTCAGCCTTTTTTTTTTGTCAGTCATGGGGCCTGAACTCTGGGCCTGGGTGCTGTCCCTCAGCTCTTCAGCTCAAGGCTATTGCTCTACCATTTGAGCCACAGCACCACTGTGACTTTTTCTGCATATTTGGTGCTGAGGAATTCAACCCAGGGCCTCATGCATGCAAGGCAAGCACTCTACTACTGAGAGCCACCTTCCTAACCCATCTCAGCCCTCTTAAGTAGCTAGGATTGCTGGTGTGAGCCATTGGTGCCCAGCTTTCCTAGTGTTTTGTTGAGAATTTTTATATCTGTTCATCAGGGACTGTTAATCTTTAGATTTGTTACTGTGTCTTTAGCTGGTTTTGATAACAGAATAATGCTAGCTTTATAGAATGAATTTGAAGCTTCAGTTTTTGAAATAATTGAGAAAACCTGGTATTTTGTAAAAGGTCTGTAAAATTTAGCAGCAAAGCCATATTTGTGCATTAGCTTTTCTTTGTTGGGAGACTATATTTTTTAATTAATTTCTTTTTTTTTGTTTGGTTGGAGGATTTTTATTTTGTCAGTAGTAGGGTTTAAATTTAGGGCCTTGTGGTAGGTAGGCAGTTACTCTACCACTTTACTCATGCTTACATTGGTTGGATACTTTTTTTTTTCCCGTCAGTTGTGGGGCTTGAACTTTGGGCTTGGGCGCTGTCTTTGGCTCTTCAGCTCAAGGCAAGCGTTCTACTGTTTGAACCACAGCACCACTTCCAGTTTTCTAGTGCTTTATTGGAGATAAGAATCTCACAGACTTTTCCTGTCTGGGCTGGCTTTAAACTGTGATTCTCAGATCTCAGCCTCCTGAGTAGCTAGGATTACAGGTGTGAGCCACCAGCACCCGGCTTGGTTGGATACTTTTTATTACTAATTATATTCCTTGTTTTGTACAAATTTTTGTCTGATGCTTAGAAATTTGTTTCTTCTAAGTTTTCCTGTTGTTGGTATATAGTTCACAGAAGTCCTCTAAAATATTTTGACTTTTTCTTTTTAGCATACTGAAAGAGTAATCAATTTTGTGTAGAAAATCAACTTTTTGCTTTATATATGTACATATATGTATATATATATAAGTATATATGAATATATATATATACACACATTGTGTGTGTGTGTGAGTTGGTGTACCGGTGTGCAGGTGTGCTGGTCATGGGGCTCAAACTCAGGGCCTAGGGGCTGTCTCTGAGCTGCTTTTGCTCAAGGCTGATAGTGCTATGCCACTTGAGCCACAACTCTACTTTCAGGTTTTTTGGTAGTTTACTGAAGCTAGAGTCTCACTGATATTCCTATCCTGGTTTTGAACTGTGAGCCTCAGACCTCAACTTCCTGAGTGATTAGGATTACAGGTGTGAGCCACCAGCACCTGGCTTTGTATTGGTTTTTAAGTCTCTGTTTTATTTTTGTTTTGATCTTTATTATTTCTTCTGATTTTGAGTTTGATTTGTTCCTGCTTTTCTAGTTCCTTGAATTACACCACAGCGCTTAGCTTCCTTAATCTTTTTTTCTTTTTATTTAAACACAGGAATTTCTTGCTGTATACTTCCCTCCTAGTAATATTTTTGTTAAATCTTATGGGTTTGCTATGTTATGTTTTCTTTCTTTTGTTTCAGAGAAGTATCTAATTTCTCTCTTTAATGGTCAGTTATAGGACTTGAACTCAGGGCCTGTGTGCTGTCCCTGAGCTCTTTTGTCCAAGGCTAGTGCTCTACCACTTTGAGCCAGAGTGCTACTTCTGGTTTTTGAGTTGTTAATTGGAGTTCAGAGTCTCACAGGGACTTTTCTTCTTCTTTTTTTTTTTTTTTTTGGGTCCGGTTATAGGGGCCTGAACTCTGGGCCTGGGCACTGTCCCTCAGCTCTTCAGCTCAAGGCTAGCGCTCTACCACTTGAGCCACAGTGCCATTTCCGGCTTTTTTCTTTTTGCTTACGTGGTGCTGAGGAATCGAACCCAGGGCCTCATGCATTGCAAGGCAAGCGCTCTACCCCTGAGGCACCTTCCCAGCCCCGGACTTGTCTTCTTGAGCTGGCTTTGAATCATGGTCCTTAGATCTCAGTCTCCTGAGTAGCTAGGATTACAGGCATATGAGCTACCAGTGGGTGGCTTTATTTCCCTTTTTAATTTTTCTATAGGCCAATAAATTGGTGTTTAATTTCCACGTGCTTTTTACAATTTCTGTAGTTCCTCCTGTTGAGTTTTGGTTTTATCCTATTGTGAGGATAAGATGATGTGTTTGATTTTTGTTGGATTTGAGATTTGTTGTGTAGTCTTAACATGTCCTGAAAATAGTGCATGTGTTAATGACAAGAATGTGTGTTCTGCGGTCTAGTATAACTCTAAAGTTCTTTATTCATTTTTTGGACCCTGTGTAGTAATGAAAGTGAAAGTGTAGTGTTAATATTCCTATTAACTAATAATAATAAATTAATACTAATATTGTTTGTGGTGTTCGAGATTGAAGTCCTGGCAAGTTAATCACTTCCTTTAGAAAAGAAGATATAGGGGCTGGGAAGGTGGCTCAGTGGTAGAGCGCTTGCCTTGATCTTAAGAGCTGAGGGACAGCGCCTAGGCCCAGAGTTCAGACCCCACGACCAGACCCCCCCAAAAAATTAAAAAAGTAAAAAGGAAGATATAGGGTCGGTGCCGTGGCTCATGCCTGTAATCCTAGCTACTCATCTGAAGAATCATAGTTCAGAGCAAGCACTAGGAAGGAAAGTCCATGAAACTGATCTCCAATTAACCACCAGAAGTGTCGCTGTGGCTCAAGTGGTAGAGCACTTGCCTTGAGCAGAAGAACTTATGGACAGTGCCCAGGCCCAGAGTTCAAGCCCATGAATGACAAAAAAATGGGGGAGGGGGTGGCGCTGGGAATGTGGCTTAGTGGTAGAACACTTGCCTAGCAAGGATGAAGCCCTTGATTCAATTTCTCAGTACCACATACACAGAAAAAGCCAGAAGTGGTGATATGATTCAAGTGGTAGAGTGCCAGCTTTGAGCAAAAAGAAGCTTCGGGACAGTGCCCAGGCCCTGAGTTCAAGCGCAAAGACTGGCAAAAAACTCCCACAAAAAACAAAAAAGGAAGATATAGGAGAGATTGACTTCTGTAACTTGCAACCTTGGTATGTAGTTGCAGGAGTTGTTAATTCTTATGGATTTTGTTCATAGAAAATGCCATATGTGACCAAAGAAAGATTCTTTCTTCCCAGTTGTATATCTTTTTTTTTTTTTTCTGCCATGACACTTGAACTCTGGACCTGGATGCTGTTCCTGAGGTCTTCAGCTCAAGGCTAGCTCTCTACTACCTGAGCCCCAGCACCACTTCCAGTTTTCTGTGGTTAACTGGAGATAAAAGTCTCACAGACTTTCCTGCCTGGGCTGGCTTTGAACCACAATCCTCAGATCTCAACCTCCTGAGTAACTAGGATTACAGGTGTGAGCACCTGGCTGGAAGTTCTTTTCTGTTTCTACTTTTTTTTCTTATCATGAAAAGTTGTTGGTTTTTTTTTTTTTTTTTTTTTGGGTCCAGTTGTGGGGCCTGAACTCTGGGCCTAGGTGCTGTCCCTCAGCTCTTCAGCTCAAGGCTAGCGCTCTACCACATGAGCCACACCGTCACTTCCAGCTTTTTTCTTTTTGCTTATACGGTACTGAGGAATCGAACCCAAGGCCTCAGGCATGCAAGGCAAGTGCTCTACCACTGAGCCACCTTCCCATCCCCAGTTGTTGGATTTTTTATTTTTATTTACTTTCTTATTTATTTTATTTTGTGATACTGGAGATTGAATCCAGGCCTTGTATATGCTAAGCAAGTACTCATCACTTGAGTCATGCCTCCAGTCCTTCCTAATATTGACTGACTGGCCTTGAACTTGAGATCCTCTGCCTCTTCCTTTTGAGTAGTGATTTTGTTAGCCTGTATTGTGATGGAATACAACTATTTTTAAAATTTTAGTAAGTAGTTATATAAACATGTTTCAATTCCATGCAGAATGCAATAATTTTAAATGATGAACTAACAAATACTTTAAGTCTCACTTGGGTATGATACATAATTATTTTTATAAATTATTCAGTTTGATTTGCTAATGCTTTGCTGAACATTTTTGCATTTAATTTTCTTTGTATAAGATAGTGTTGGTGGGCTGGGAAGGTGGCTCAGTGGTAGAGCACTTGCCTTGCATGCATGAGGCCCTGGGTTCGATTCCTCAGCACCACATAAGCAAAAAGAAAAAAGCCGGAAGTGGCGCTGTGGCTCAAGTGGTAGAGCGCTAGCCTTGAGCTGAAGAGCTGAGGGACAGTGCCCAGGCCCAGAGTTCAGGCCCCACAACTGGACCCCCCCCCCAAAAAAAAGATAGTGTTGGTGTTATAGATGGAGTTATGATATATTCTTTTTGCTTCCATCTTGTGAAAGAAAGATGGTTGAAAAGTGGCATAGTTTTTTCTTTAAACATTGGCAGACTACAGAAGTGAATCGAAGAAGCATTGTATATTGTTTGAAAAAGATTAATGTTGCTTAAATTTATTGAACAGATTTAGGCCTATTATCTTTTTATGGTTTTGGCCATTGTTTTTTGAAAATTATTTGATCTCATCAACATTATCAAATTTGTGGGCATAGAGTTGTTTGTAATGCTTTTTATTATCCTTTTAATATCCAAAGAATCTGCAATGATACCATTCTCTTTTTGTCCCACATTTTTATAGCACCAATTAGTTGTACAGGGGATTTTTCTTTTGACATGTCCATGTATACCTACACATGATGTACCTTGTTTAGACTCACCCTCCTTTACTCTCCCTCATTGCCTCTACCTTCTTCCCAGACTAATTTCAGCAAGCTTCATTGGTCCATTTTCACAGGTATATGTGTAGTATTTTGACCATATTCACCCACCTTCACCCTCTTAATCCTCTTAACCCTCCCATAGTACCCACCCCAATAGCACTTGTTTTATATTCCTGTCATTTATTTTTAGGTGTTAGGCTAATTGTTCAAAGAAGTATTTCACACACATGTATATGTATGAAATTTGTAATCAGATTGATTACTCACTTTCCTCTCCTCCTATCTGGTATCATTCAGCAGGTGGCAGTACATTTTGTTAGTGACATATTTTCTTTCTTAGTCTGACCAAAGTCTTACTTATTTTTTGATCTTTGGAAAGAACTAGCTTTTGGTTTCACTGATTTTTTTTGTATTGATTTTCTGTTTTTAAAATATAACATTCAGTATTGTTCTTTTCCTTGCATGCTTTTGCTCTGTTTCATAAATTTTTATAAGCTATGTTTTCAATGTATTATATTTTACTTTTTTGTGGGTTCAAATCCATGGTCTTTGTATATTAGGCAAGCACTCTACCACTAAGATAAACCATCATTTAATTCAAAATATGTAGTTTATTTTTAAAAATATTTTTTCAATTTTTCCTGAGATGTCTTCCTTGACCTGTGTCTTATTTGGTAGTGTCTATATTTTGTGATTGTATTTTGTGAACTTTTTATTGTCTTTCTTTTCTTTTTCTTTTTTTTTGGGTCCAGTCGTGGGGCCTGAGCTCTGGGCCTGGGTGCTGTCCCTCAGCTCTTCAGCTTAAGGCTAGCACTCTACCACTTGAGCCACAGCGCCACTTCCGGCTTTTTTCTTTTTGCTTATGTGGTGCTGAGGTATCGAACCCAGGGCCTCATGCATGCAAGGCAAGCGCTCTACCACTTAGCCACCTTCCCAGCCCTTTTATTGTCTTTCTGTTTTTCTAGTTTAAATCCACTGTGGTCTGAGAACAAACATTTGTATGGCCTCTGTTCATTTATATCAATATGCCTCTGCCTTTTTGTTGTTATTGTGGGGCTAGAACTCTGGGTCTGAGTGCTGTCCCTCAGCTCTTCAGCTCAAGGTGAGTGCTCTACCACTTGAGCCACAGTGCCACTTCTGGTTTTCTGGTGGTTTATTGGAGATAAGAATCTCACGGAACTTTCCTGCTTGGGTTGGCTTTGAACTGTGGTCCTCATATCTCAGCTTCCTGAGTAGCTAGGATTACAGGTGTGAGCCACTGGCAGCCACCCAGCTGTCTCTTTTTGAATGTTCCATGTGAACATTATTGTTAAAATAGTCATAGATGTTCAGTTGACCTGGTGGTGGTCAACTGTTTCCTTCCTTCCTAATTTTATGCCTATAAGATCTGTCGGTTTCTATTGGAGAGATGTTAAAGCATCCAGCTACATTACTGGATTAATTTATTTCCTTACAGTTCTATCAGTTTAATTACATATATTTCATTTCAATCAATATTATATGATCAGAGGCACAGTTGTATTTTTATTGTCTTTAAGTAGTTCTACAAAGGCGTTGCCATTCTGTTTTGATCAGTGTTAGCACTTTCAACATTCTATTTTTTTTTCTGTATCTGTTTCCCCACATCTTTAATTTTGACAGTAATTGATAACTATATAACATTACTTTTGTACATAAGGAACTTTTTCAGTATGTTTATTTTTTCTTTTGAAGAGTATAATTTCTAAATTTCTTAAATACCAGATGGGATCAAAATTGCTTTTAATGGTATTTTTTTTTTTTTTTTTTTGGGTCCGGTCGTGGGCCCCAAACTCTGGGCCTGGGCGCTGTCCCTAAGCTCTTCAGCTCAAGGCTAGTGCTCTACCACTTGAGCCACAGCACCACTTCCGGCTTTTTTTCTTTTTGCTTATGTGGTGCTGAGGAATGGAACCCAGGGCCTCCTGCATGCAAGGCAAGCACTCTACCACTGAGCCACCTTCCCACCCGCTAATGGTATTTGTAAACACTCAGAACTGAGTTAGGTATCTCAGTGCCCTTTATTAACATAGAATTTTAACTTTTCTATGATATTTGGAATATTTTGTCATTGGTACCATGTTTTAAAATTTAATTTTGAAGTTCTGAAATTAATTTCAGATGAATATGAACGGGAAGAAACCAGACAAGCTTATATGGATCTAAATAGCAACATTGAGGTAAATGTTAGTAAAAATCTAAATAGTTTGAAAAGAATTTCTAAGCAGTGTATAGTATAGCTACAAATATATGGATAACTCTTCTTGCTATAAAGATGATTGCTTGTTAGTAAATGATTGAATTCTGAAGTTTCTGTATTGAGTAATGTTTTGTCACAGCATCCTTTTATTTACACAGGAGTGATACAATTTAACTTACCAAATATTTGGTCTTGAGAAATGTAAAAGTATTATTAATCTGTAGTGAGTTCTTTCTTGTCTTTGTTCTCTGATATCCTATTATTCACCATTTTGCTTTCTCTTATAGTTATTCTTTGCTTTTTTTGTTGTTGTTGTTGGTTGTGGAGCACGAACTCTGGGGCTGGATGCTGTCCCTCAGCTCTTCAGCTTAATCAAAAGCTCTACCACTTGAGCTACAGTGCCACCTCCGGTTTTCTGGTGGTTAGTTGGAGATTATAGACACATGAGCAAGCTGTTTGTTCAGAGTTACAAGGTTTTGATTATTCATAATTTATATGTAAAGATTACATGTTATAATGTATTAATATTCTCAAGTTTGAAGGAAGATATTTAAAAAAGTCTCTGAGTCTTAAAAGTTAAACTTTATATTCCAGAAAATGATAATAGCTTATGAGGAGCTTCGTGTGCAAGCAGAGAATTCCAGGAAGGAAATGCATTTGAAGTGTAGGAATTCTGCTTAATTTTTATATTACTTTGCCACTTACATTTTACTAGATTTTTATTTATCTTTTGTATCTTATGCTTCATATCCTTACTACTTATATTTTGTATTGTCTTTTTTGTAGCACCTCAAAGTTGTAGAATTTGTCAGGAGTAAATGTTAAAATATTATTAAAAGTATGTTATGGCTTTGTTTTTGTTTAGCCAGTCCCTGAGCTTCTTTTTGCTCAAGGCTAGCACTCTACCACTTGAGCCATAGTGCCACTTTTGGCTTTTTCTGGTTATGTGGTGCTCTGGAATTGAACCCAGGGCTTCATCCATGCGAGGCAAGCACTCTACCACTAAGCCACATTTTCAGCCCTGTGTTATGGCTTTGATCGGTGATTTTTTTTTCCCCATGGAATAAGTCTTATTATAGTTTTGTGTTTATTTTTTAGAAGTATGGTTTGTTTTTATTTTTTTGCTAAAACTATACACCATAAACTATATCAAAACTTGTTAATTAGTTGTTATATTAAGTTGTATATATGTGCTATTATAAGAATTGTGGGGTATATGTAAATTCATTGTTTTACTAAATGTTTAAGACAAAAGTACCAGATTGGCTCATTAGAAAATTTTGAGGTTTAATATAGTTTCAAGATAAATTATGCATAATCTTTAAATTTTGTTTGTAATGGAAAAGTTATACAGTTATGTTAAGACCATGACATATTTTATTTTTAAAGTAAAGGAAAATTATGAAAAAATGCAACACCTTGAAGAAGAATTTAGGAAGGAAGTAAATGACAAAGAAAACCAGGTATTAAAAAAACCTCAACTAACTTCTATCTCTCTCTCTTCCTCTCTCTTTCTTTTGCCAGTCTTGGGGCTTTAACTCGGGGCCTGGGCACTGTTCCTGAGCTTTTTGCTCAAGTATAGCACTCTACTACTTGAGCCACAGTGCCACTTCCAGCTTTTTCTCTTTATGTGATACTAAGGAATTGAACCCAGGCCTTCATGCATCTTCATGCATGTTAGGCAAGCACTCTACTGCTAAATCACATTCCCAACCCTCAACTATTTTTTTTGGGGGGGGAGTTCCGGTCCTGGGGGCCTGAACTCTGGGCTTGGGCGCTGTCCCTCAGCTCTTCAGCTCAAGGTGAGCACTCTACCACTTGAGCTACAGTGCCACTTCTGGTTTTCTGGTGGTTTATTGGAGATAGGAGTCTCACGGTCTCTCCTGCCCGGGCTGGCTTTGAACCGCGATCCTCAGATCTCAGCCTCCTGAGTAGCTAGGATTACAGGCGTGAGCCACCAGCGCCCGGCTTAAATTAACTAAACTTTTTTGATCAGCTAATACTTGTGTGCATTTATAAGGTACAGTATAATGTTTTGGATCATGTACATATTGGGTAGTAATCATTCAGGCTAATTAACATATCTATGACAAATTAAACAAAATAATCAAATAGTTGTATAAGGTGTTTCAATTCAGCATACCAGTTTGTGTGTGTACTGTGTCTTGATCATTCTCATCCTTCTCTCATCTATCTCTTTATTTCCTAGTTCTATTTTCCTATTGAACAATTGAATATTATGACTGTTATGTGCCCACCAGTTCTCTTTTCATTCATCTCCTTCTCTCCCCTTAATCCCCAGTCCCCATGATCAAGGCATGTTTCAACTTCCTGGTATTCATTTTGTTAAAACTGTCAGTTCAAAGAGGATGGAAATAAAATCCATTCCTGCATATGCCATAGTTTAAATGTATATGAATATGGCCATGTATGTAGTTTCATATATATTTGTATTTCAATCTAACTTCCACATTCCAGAACCTTACTTAAGTCAATACAATTTTTTGCAGGTCTATCATTTCATTGCAGGTGACATAGTATTATTCTTTGGATACATGTTTTTCTGATCTATTCATTATTCATAGTGCAGGCTATAGTGAATAGTGTAGCAAAGAATGTGTTTGCTGGTGCCTTTATTGTAGCCTGGCTTGCAGTCTTTTTTTTTTTTTTGTCAGCCATAGGGCTTGAACTCTGTTTGAGCACTGTCCCTGAGCTCTTCACATAAGGATAGTGCTCTACCACTTTGAGCCATAGCACCACTTCTAGTTTTCTGGTGGCTAATTGGAGATGAGAGTCCCTGGAACTTGTTTGCCCACACTGTTTTTGAATCATGATTCTCAGATCTCAGCCTCCTGAGAAGTTAGGATTACAGGCATGAGCCACTGAGGTCTGGGTAACAATAAAAATTTTAGAAACTGAAATTAGAACTACTCTATGATCCAGCAATACCAGACTTGGGCATTTATCAAAAGACTTCAAGTGCCAAGCAATGGTGAGGATTGCAGTTCAAAGCCAGCCTGAGCAGGAAAGTGCATGAAATTCTTATCTCCAATAAGCCACCAGAAAACAGGAAGTGGCGCTATGGCGCAAGTGGTAGAGTGCTAGCCTTGAACTGAAGAGCTGAGGGACAGTGCCCAGGCCCAGAGTTCAAGCTCCATGATTGACAAAAATATTGTTATAAAGGTGACAAAAATATTGTTATAAAGGTGATGTACAGAGGGGTTACAGTTACATATGTCAGGTAAAGAGTACAGTTCTTTATTGGACAACTGCACCCCCATCCCTCCTCTCTGTTTTTCCCTCCCATCCTCACCCACCAAATTGTATAGTTCATTTTCAGCATAATATCCAGTGAGTACCACTGCTGCATTTGTTCACCCTGTGTCCCTCCATTTCTGTGCGATCTACCCTTATACTTCCAAAGACCTATAAACAAACAAAAAGAAAACAAAAACAGCAAAAAAGAAAAAAAACCTCATTTCTATTTCCTGGAGTTCATCTTGATAAATACTGTTTGTATGATTAGATGCATACATGCATTGTACCTTTCTGTTCCTCTCGAACAGTATCTTCCTTTGGTCTCTTCACACTGTCTGTGAATGCCTAGAGTCCTGTGTAATTTCTTGTGTCCCAGTGTAGTTTAGATCTAGCTTCCACATGTGAGAGAAAGGATATATTATTGTTTGTCTGTCTGAGCTTGGCTTACCTAACTTAACATGATTTGTTTTTACTTGCAGATGACATAATATTCTTTCTAATGGATGTGTAAAAATCCCATTATATGTAGGTACCACATTTTTTGGATCCACTCATGTTGTAGGGAATCTGGGCTGTTCCCACAACTTGGCTATTGTGAATAGTGCAGCAGTGAATTTTAGTTTTTTGAAGTATCTCCAAACTGCTTTTCTTTTCTGGTGTATTATTGGAGATAAGTTTCACAGACTTTTCTGCCTGGCTGGCATTGAACTGTGATCCTCCCATCTCAGCCCCCTGGGTAGCTAGGATCACAGGTGTGAGCCACCGGTGCCTGGCTATTAATTTATATTCTTTTAAAAAAATTTTTTTTTTGGGTCCGGTTGTGGGGCCTGAACTCTGGGCCTGGGCGCTGTCCCTCAAGGCTAGCACTCTACCACTTAAGCCACAGCACCACTTCTGGCTTTTTTTTTTCTGTTTATGTGGTGCTGAGGAATCGAACTCAGGGCCTCAGGCATGCAAGGCAAGCGCTCTACCACTGAGCCACCTTCCCAGCCCAATTAATTTATATTCTTACCAACAGCATGTTAAGTTTATTTTTTTCCTTCTACATCTTTGCCAGCATTTGTCTTTTTTGTTGTTGTTGTTGGTCGTGGGGCTTGAACTCTCGGCCTGGGCACTGTCCCTCAGCTCAAGGCCAGTGCTCTGCCACTTGGGCCACAGCGCCACTTCTGGTGTTTTGGTGGCTTATTGGAGATCAGAGTCTCACTGACTTTCCTGTCAATTTGGGTTTGAACTGCGATCCTCAGATCTCAGCCTCTTGAGTAGCTAGGCGTGAGCCACTAGTGCCGTATTCTTTAAGTGGCTGTTCTAACTGGAAATGGAATCCCACTGTTAATTTGATTTGTGTTTCATTTATGGTAATGGATGTGTTGAGTATTTATTCATGTATGTATTGGCCATTTGTACTTTTTCTGAGAAACGTATTTAGCTCCTTTATCTTTTTATTAATTAAGGTACTAAGTCTTTGGTGGTTTAATTCTTTTGAGCCCCTTGTATATTCTGGTTATTAGACCTTTGTTAGACCTATAGCTGGCAAAATCTTCTTTCTTTCTTTAGGCTTTTCTTTTTAATTTAGTAACTGTCCTACACTATACAGAAGCTTGATGCAATCCAGTTTACCATTTTTTCCTCCTATTCTCTGAGCCCTTGGAATTCTGTTCAGGAAGTTTCTGCCTAAGCAGGTAAATTCTGGTGTTTTCTTAATCATTTTTGTACTCTTTTCAAGGTTTCCGGTCTTATACCATGACACCTTAACTTTTATCATTCTTTATAATGGGTACATTCAAATTGTGCTCACTGTTCTTAGTTATGTAATGCTATTGTTTTTGCAAACCCTTTGAATTTCTGACTATACAACAAATTTCTATGTGAGAATTTTAATATACATACTCAAATAGTAAGTCTTTTAAAATAAGCAATTTAATTTTTTTTTTTGGGTCCGGTTGTGGGGCCTGAACTCTGGGCCTGGGTGCTATCCCTCAGCTCTTCAGCTCAAGGCTGGTGCTCTTCCACTTGAGCCACAGCGACACTTCTTGCTTTTTTCTTTTTTTTTTATTGTGAAAATACTGTACAGAGGGGTTACAATTACATGGGCAAGATAGTGAGTACATTTCTTATCAAGCATTGTAGCCTCCTCCTTTGTTTACTCTTCCCATCCCTTCCCAGCCTCCCCCCCACCCCACGGCCTCAGCTTTTTTCTTTTTGCTTATGTGGTGCTGAGGAATCGAACCCAGAGCCTCATGCATGCAAGGCAAGTGCTCTACCACTGCGCCACCTTCCCAGCCCTGCAATTTAATTTTTATTGACTCATATGCACTTATAGAATGTTAGCCTTTTTGGCATTTTACTCAGTGAATCTTCTTTAGTATTATCAGTTTACACTGCTGTTAAAATATATCATTTTATGAGAAATTTTCTTCCGACTGAAAGTCCTAATAGAATACATTATCATGGTCACTTAGTTACCGAGTGTGTGTGTGTGTGTGTGTGTGTGTGTGTGTGTGTGTGTGTCCTAATAGAATACATTATCATGGTCACTTAGTTACTGTGTGTGTGTGTGTGAAAGTCCTAATAGAATACATTATCATGGTCACTTACTTACCATATGTGTGTGTGTGTGCGCGTGCGTGTGCGCGCACATGCCCGCGCTATCACTGACCTTTTTTTCTCTTACTACTGCTGTACTCCTTGAGCCACAGCTTTTCTCCTAACCTTTTGGTGATTCATTGGAGATAACACAGTCTCATGGATTTTTCTGCCCAGTCTGGCTTCAAACTGCAATCCTCAGACCTTAGCCACCTGACTAGTTAGGATTACAGGCATGAAATATGCTATCCATGATGTTAATGAAAAGAAGCCAACATATCAAGTTGCTAATTTCTGTTTCACACAGTGGAAGACTTAAAATCATAAGTCTGTATTTTCTATTTTTGCAAGGATATCAATTTCAGATTAATAGCATGTCAGAGTGCTAGCCTAATACAAAAAGAATCTCAGGGACAGTGCCCAGGCTCTTAAGTACAAGCCCCAGGACTAGCACAGAAACAGAACAAAACAAAAAACAAACCAACCAGATAAAAACCAATAAAAAAAAAAAAGAGTCTGAAAACGCTTACTAGGTTTTTGTATAGAACTTACAGTTTCTTTTTTTTTTTTCCTTCTTTCTTGTTCAGGCTCTTTAGTATCATTATTTGCTAGAATATGTTCTGGGCTTGTCAAATTCTTGCCTGGGAATATAAACTTGGCTCATGACATTATGAAGCAGAGTTAGCAAGGTAGCTAAGTCCCACTAATATCTATGATAACTTTTTCATTCTATTCTTTGTCCCTATGCCTCCTCATGTCTGGAATATCCATGTTTAGAGATTATCTCTTTTTTTTGATGTGGTCTGGTGATTGAACTTAACATCTTGCATATACTAGGCAAGTGCTTGTTCTACCACTCAGTATATTTCTAGACCAATGCACTTTTAGTTGATATTCCTGGGTCTCTTGCAAAGACAGGAGTAGTATTCAGTTTTTAACTATATTAGGAGTCTGGAGTCTTGAATGAACCTAGGGGAATTCCGCAGTTTTTTATAGACTTCATCTTCCTTATACTTATATCTGTTTCATACCTGTCTTGTGTAGTCTCTGATTCTTCCATTATACTGTAGTTCTTTGGGGATGAGTTATCTTGTGTGTTATTATTATGTTACTATATAGATTCTTTCTTTTTCCTCTTTCCTTTTTTTTGGTTGTGGGGGCTGAACTCTGGGCCTGGGTGCTGTTCCTCAGCTCTTCAGCTCAAGGCTAGCACTCTACCACTTGAACCACAGTTCCACTTAAAGCTTTTTCTCCTTATGTGGTGCTGGGGAATTGAACCCAGGGCGTCATGCTTGCAAGGCAAGAATTCTACCACTGAGCCAGCTTCCCAGCCCTTATAGATTCTTTTGTAATTGAAATTTTTTCCATTCCTTTTAACTGCTTTCCATCTTTAGAACTTAAACTTTTTTTTTCTTTTTTGTTGGTTGTGGGCCTGGGCGCTGTCCCGCAGCTCTTCAGCTCTAGGCAAGCATTCTACCACTTGAGCCACAGTGCCACTTCTGGTTTTCTGGTTGTTTATTGGAGATAAGAGTCTCACGGACTTTCCTGCCCGAGTTGTCTTTGACCCAGGATCCTCAATTCTCAGCCTCCTGAGTAGCTAGGATTACAGGTGTGAGCCACTGGCGGCCTGCCTATAACTTAAACTTTTGAGAATTAATTTTTTTGTTAATTCCCCCAAGATTGATTTAGGTGTTCATTTCCTAATACCTAAGTCATTTTTGTTCTATCACTATTAATATTTATTTTTTTCTTTTCACTATTAATACTTAAGTGTAGCTACTTGTCTTCCAAACCAGGCTGTGAATTTTGTGAAGGTGAATCATATCATCTATACTATATATATCATACCAGTTTTTTGTTTATTCACTTGGTAAATGCTTATTATACAGCTTGAATTGTATGACATCTGAAAAATCATATAAAATATTTAAAAGAGTAACATGAGGGGCTGGGAAGGTGGCTCAGTGGTAGAGTGCTTGCCTTGCATGCATGAGGCCCTGGGTTCGATTCCTCAGTACCACATAAGCAAAAAGAAAAAAGCCGGAAGTGGCGCTGTGGCTCAGGTGGTAGAGCGCTAGTCTTGAGCTGAAGAGCTGAGGGACAGCGCCCAGGCCCAGAGTTCAGGCCCCACGACCGGACCCCCCCCCCCCCCAAAAAAAAAAGAGTAACATGATAGGAAGAGCTGAAAGTGTCATATTTTTATCTCTGTGATGTTTACATTTATTTCATTTCAGGTATCACTACTATTGATCCAAATTACTGAAAAAGAAAAGAAAATCAAAGACTTAACATTTCTGCTGCAAGAATCCAGAGATAAAATTAATCAGTTAGAGGAACAGATAAGTAAGAATTTATAATAGAAAATATAAGTGTGTCTTATGTATTGCTCCTTTTTAAACTATCAATATAGTTTTAGTATTTACTAAATTTTTAAATATAATCATGAAAATCAAACATAGTACAAACTACTAGCTAATCAGTGCATGTATTTTTCTTTTCTTTTCTTTTTTTTTTGTTGGTCGTGGAGCTTAAACTCTGGGCTTGGGTGCTGTCCTTGCACTCTTCAGCTCAAGGCCAGTGCTCTACTGCTTGAGCCACAGCACCACTTATGTTTTTTAGTGGTTTACTGGAGATAAGAGTCTCACAGACTTTCATGCCCGGGCTGGCTTTGAACCACGATCCTCAGATCTTTGCCTCTTGAGTAGCTAGGATTACAGACGTGAGCCACTGACACCCAGCAATATTTTTCTTGTTATGTTCTAAATCAAAAGTTTTTATACTTTATAGTGTTATAATCCTCACCCTGGGTTGGATCAGCTAGGGGAAGGCATGATAGAATCACTTTTTTCCTTTCCCATACTTTAAACCTTCAGAGTTTACATAATATGCTCCAAAAAGACATTTATTAATTAGTTTTTCAAGTTGTTTTTTTTTTTTGGGGGGGGGTCCGGTTGTGGGGTCTGAGCTCTGGGCCTGGGTGCTGTCCCTCAGCTCTTCAGCTCAAGGCTAGCACTCTACCACTTGAGCCACAGCGCCACTTCCGGCTTTTTTCTTTTTGCTTATGTGGTGCTGAGAAATCGAACCCAGGGCCTCAGGCATGCAAGGCAAGCACTTTACCACTGAGCCACTTTCCCAGCCCCAAGTTTTTTATTAGCACAAAATACATTATTGGTTGATTGATTACGGTGCTAGGGATTGAACCCAGGACCTTCTACCTGCTATGCAAGTGTTCTACCACTGAGCTATATCTTAACAATTTTATGTATTTGTGAGGAGCAATGTGATATTTTGGTTCATATACATATTGGGTTATGATCAACTCAGGTAACTGCCAATTCTATCACCTAAACTTTCATAATTTCTTTGATAGTTTCATTCAAATTCTTTCTTGTTCACTGATACATTCCACACATTACTGGGTGCATATGGATTTTAAAATGTTATATATTATTGCTGAAGTTTTTTGTTTATCATTATGGAGTGATTTTGTTTTAATAATACTATTTGTCTTAAAGTGTTTTTCTGGTATTAATGGAGCTATGTAAATTTTTTCTGGCTTTATTTTTCTTGGATGAATACCTAAAGGTATAGTTTTGGAGTCTTACGTTAATTGCATGTTTACTTAAGAGCTTTTTCAGGTGGCTGTGACATTTTATATTCTCAACAGCTATGTGTGTCACCTGTTTGCATCTTCTTAAGACTGGTAGCAACATGTTTAGCTATTTGGATAGGTGTCAAGAGTCATCTCATGATTTTTTTGGCTTTCCTTTTCATGATGGCAGAGGATGTTGAATATGAATTTTTCCTCTGATGGAACATCTCTTTATGTATTTTGCCATGTTCTTTTTTGGGGTACTGGGGCTTGGACTCAGGACCTGAGTGTTGTCTCTTGGCTTTTTCATTCAAGGCTGATAGTAAACCACTTGATCCACAGTTCCACTACCAGCTTTTTACTGGTTAATTGGAAATAAGAATCTTACAGACTTTTTGTCTGAGATGGTTTTGAACCATGATTCTCAGATCTCAGTCTCCTGAGGAGGTAGGATTACAGATTACCAGTGCTGGGCTCCAAAACATACTCTTATAAGAAATGAAGCAGCACATGATGTATGTATGCTACAACCAGACAGTGATATGAAGCAAAAATGAGGGATAGTGATATATGAGCAAAAGTAAAGAAAAGGTGTGTATGTCTTTCGGGTATGTATTTTAATTATAAAATTATTTAAAAGGTTTGAAAATAATTATTTTGGGCTAAAGGCATGGCTCAAATGGTACAACATCTACCATTTTTTTATTGTGAAAATACAGAGGGGTTACAGTTACCTGAGCAAGGTAATGAGAACATTTCTTATCAAGCATTGTTGCCTCCTCCTCTGTTTTTCCCCTACCATCCCTTTCCTCCCATCTCCTCCCATCCCCCCCACAGGTATTTGTTTTCTGTTAAGTGTTACCTGTTTGTCAATTTCTGTTTTAGGATTACTGGATGAAAAATTAAAGGAATCAAATGAAAAGAAGCATTATTTAACATCAGAACTGGAAGATATTAAAATATCTTTGCAAAGAAGTATGGTATGATTTAAAACCTTAACACTGTGTTGTAAGGCCAACACTGTCAGCAAATACCAATATTATGTACAAGAATATACTAAATGTTTATTTATTAGCTATGTGTTATATAAAACACATAAAAAATTTAATTAATTCACATGACTAAGTGCCAACAGAGTGATTCAGACTAGCAAGTTTTATATGAGATTTAGAAATTGAGAGAGCTGGATGGATTGAATGGGCTATTAAGTCTCAACAGAAGGATTTGTAATTGGAAGTAGAGGGTAGTGGGGGAAGCAAAAATATAAAAGTAGATAAAGTTAGCTCTTTTTGGTTTTTGGATCATTTGTTTTGTACTATATTTCATTTAGAGTTCTCAAAAGGCTTCAGAAGAAGATTTACAGACAGCAACAAAAACAGTACATCAGCTTACTGAAGAAAAAGAAGCTCAGATGGAAGAATTTAATAAAGCTAAAGCTGCTCATTCATTTTTGGTTTCTGAACTTAAAACCACAATCTGCAAATTGGAGGAATTACTGAGAACAGAACAGCAAAGGTACAAAAGCTGAATTTAATAACAATATTTGTAATATTCAATGCCATTTTTGTTTATTGCCAACCATTGTGCAATTCCATACCTGTAGTTTTAGCAAGTTGTATAACAAGTGTCACCTTCCTTTATAAATCTGTATTGCATAAGCATGAAAAGATATAAATGTAGGCATTTTCTTTTTTTTTTTTTTTTTTTGGGTCCAGTCGTGGGGCCTGAGCTCTGGGACTGGGCGCTGTCCCTCAGCTCTTCAGCTCAAGGCTAGCACTCTACCACTTGAGCCACAGCGCCACTTCCGGCTTTTTTCTTTTTGCTTATGTGGTGCTGAGGAATCGAACCCAGGACCTCAGGCATGCAAGGCAAGTGCTC
Organism: Dipodomys spectabilis; assembly: GCF_019054845.1. Classification (NCBI taxonomy): domain Eukaryota; kingdom Metazoa; phylum Chordata; class Mammalia; order Rodentia; family Heteromyidae; genus Dipodomys; species Dipodomys spectabilis. Next base: position 2,521,280 of record NW_024870825.1, on the reverse strand, counting down.
TACCACTGAGCCACCTTCCCAGCCCATAGGCATTTTCTGTCATAGTTCCCATGCCTAGTTTTCCATAGAGTCAAACTAAAAAGAGAAGTTCCTGAGTATGATGAAGTGATTTGACTTCTTTATTTATACTATGGGTATAGGAATAATTTATAGACTTAGGACATTTCTTTACTGGGGTCTGTAACGTCTCTGATTTAAAAATTTAGAAAATATGGGGCTGGGAAGGTGGCTCAGTGGTAGAGCGCTTGCCTTGCATGCATGAGGCCCTGGGTTTGATTCCTCAGCACCACATAAGCAAAAAAAAGAAAAAAGCCGGAAGTGGCGCTGTGGTTCAAGTGTTAGAGCGCTAGCTTTGAGCTGAAGAGCTGAGGGACAGTGCCCAGGCCCAGAGTTCAGGCCCCACGACCGGACTCCCCCCCCCCAAAAAAATTTAGAAAATATCCTGAGATAAAGTAGATTAGTACTCTATATAGTTAGTTGTTATTGTGAAAAAATTGGTTTGCATTTCATATAAACTCTTACTTTTCATGATTTCCATGAAGGAAATATATTAAAGTGTGTTAGGAGACTTCAATAGCTATTTTGTCCTTTTGGCATAAAGCTTGGTGGAGGGTTAAGATAAACAGATTTTTGTCTTGAGAGAAATCAACTTGGTACTTTACTCCAACTACTTGTGTATGATGAGGGAAGAAAAGATTGGGTGTTGTTATTGTTGTTCCAGTGCTTGCCTAGCTTTTTTTACTTCAGGCTAGCATTCTACCAATTGAGCCAGCTTTTTTGCTGGTTATGATGGAGATAAAGAGTTTCATAGACTTCTCTACTCAGGCTGGCTTTGAACATTGATTATCAGATCTCAGACTCCTGAGTAGCTATGATTACCATGTGAGACATCAGTGCTTGGGAAAAGGTAGCTTTTTTAGCTTTTCCCTTTTCTCCCTCTCTTCTCCCTCTTTCTTCCTTTTTCCTTTTTTACCCTCCTGTTCTTTCTATCCTCCTCCTCACCTTCTCCTTTCTCTCACCTTGCTCCTTCTTCTTTCTGCTTCTTGCTCTTCCTCCTCCCCCTCCTCCCCTCCTCCTTCTCCCCCTCTTCTTCCTTCTCCCCCTCCTTCTTTCCCTTCTTCCTCCTCCTACTCCTCTTCCATCTCCTTCTTTATTCTTTCCTATCCTCTTTTCTCTCTCTTTTCTTTCTCTTCCTTCCTTACTCCTCCTCCTCCTCTTTTCTTGACACTACTGAGGATTGAAGTTTTGGCCTCATGCTTGCTAAGCAACCATTCTACCACTTGAATTACATTCTATATCGTTTTGCTTTTTTGTGTTTAATTTTTTTTAATTTTTATTATCTTTAAGTAGTCGTACAGAGAAGTTCCAATTCTACAAAACAGTATATAAATTCGAAGTGTAGGACAACATTGTCCTCTCACTTTTTTCTTTTTTTTTAAATTGAGATTAGGTGATTACATAAATTTCACATAATTCACAGTATTGTGGAATAGTGATATTTAGTTAAAGTCACAAACACATTTTAACCTTCACAAGGCAATTTGTCATTATCATGGTCTATAAAGTTTGTGAATTCTACGAGCTTTGACAACAGTTATTTCTTCCACATCAGGTGATGTTTACATTTCTTTCCTTTTGCTTAGTGTAGGCTGTTTCCTCTTTCCTCTCATTCCTCCCTTCCCATCTCTGTCTTTAGGTTGCTTAGTTCATTTTCATCTATGTCCAGTGCAGATGATGGGCCCCTCTGTTGTATGTTTTCCCATTTCCCACTGATTCTGTGTCCTCCTAGCTTCCCTCCGTTGCATGCATATATATACCATGTATGTGGTCAAGAACATGGAGTCATTTAGCAATGATACCACAAAATGAGGTGTTTACTTTGCCATATCTCCATGTGCCATTTGTCTCTTTGCTCTTGGTTTACCTTGCTCAAAATGATTCTCTCTAGTCCTATCCATTTCCCTGCAAATGCCATTATTTTGTCCTTTCTAATGGCTGCATAATATTCCATTGTATATAGGTACCACAATGTTTGGATCCACTCATCAGTCGTGGGGCATCTGGGTGTTTTTAAAAATTTTTTTGGAGCACTGGTGGCTCATATCTCTAATCCTAGCTACTTAGGAGGCTGAGATCTGAGGATCATGGTTCAAAGCCACTTCAGGCAGGAAAGTCTGTATGCCTCTTATTTCCAATTAAATCATAGAAAAGCCAAAAGTGGGGCTGTGGCTCAAGTGGTAGAGTGCTGGCCTTGAGCAGCAGGAGCTCAGGTTCAAGCCTCAGGACCAGCAAAATAAAAAAAAATTTGCGGGGTGGGGGTGGGGGGATAGTTTCATGCTTTTGCCTGGTTCATGAATTATGATCCTTCTACTTTAGCCTCCTAAGATTATAGACATTTATCCCATTCTTGACTCTAATCTTATATAGTCTTGATTTACTTCTCCTGGCAATTTTTCAGATTTAAAAATTGTGAAGTTAACTTAGATTCATCTGTTCGAATAACCTTTGTGTAAGGAATTTTCTAGACAAGTCAATAAATTACACATATTGTCATATTTTTTTCCTAAGGTATACTTTTGTGTAATATAATATATATATATATATATTCATTCATATATTAATATGATTTCCAGGTAAGAGATATTAACTAGGCCTTAAGATTTTATGTAGATATAATTAACAAATAATTATGTATTTATAAGAATTATCTTTTTTTTTTTTTTGATCGTGGGGCTTAAACTCTGGGCCTGGGCGCTGTCCCTCAGCTGTTCAGCTCAAGGCAAGCGCTCTACCGATTGAGCCACAGTGCCACTTCTGGTTTTCTGGTAGTTTATTGGAGATAAGAATCTCAGGGACTTTTCTGCCCAGGCTCACTTTGAACCATGATCCTCAGATCTCAGCCTCCTGAGTAGCTAGGATTAGAGGCTTGAGCCACTGATGCCTGGCTATAAGAATTATCTTTTATTTAAAAATGTTATACACAGACATAGTACTTACTAAAATGTTTAATAACTTGGTATAAAGATAAGATATATCTTTAAGATATACCTTAAAATATGTCAATTGCTTCATTATAACAATTTTAGTAGATGGATTCTGACTGATTATTTTACATCTTAAACTAACAAGGCTGGAAAAAACTGAAGATCAACTGAAAATACTGACCATGGAGCTTCAGAAGAAATCAAGTGAACTGGGTAAGACATAGAGAATAATGTGTATTTGATAATATTAAGTATAAAAAATTGAATATGGAATATTGCCACTTTATGATGCAACTTATAGATGCCTAAGAGATGTTTGTATTTTTTTTCCTTTTTTTTGTGCCTTTTTATAGTGCTCTTGGGTTGTTAACTCAGTCTGGTGCTTGCTAAGCAGGTGTTCTTCTTAAGCCACACCTCTAGTCTTTTTGACTCAACCAGCCTGGACTGTGATCCATTTGTTTATGCTTCCTAGTCATGTGCCACTATTCTTCGCTTTTTCTCTTAGTATCATAGACTTTTTGCATAGACTGACCATGAACCATAATCCTCCTGCTCTCAGCTTCAAGTAATCGATTATAGTTATGATTCACTGGACCGAGTCCTTTTCCCTTATTTTAGTATTCAGAGGCCTTAGTAATTTTCGGTGAAAAATGCCTGTTACATTTTAATTGATTTTCCCCCCTTTTTATTGGCTCAATGCTATATAATCTTGACTAGCCTCAAAGTTGCAATCCTCTTGCCTTCACTTTTTTTTTTTTTTTGGTGGTCATGGGGCATGAACTCTGGGCTTGGGTGCTGTCCCTGAGGTCTTCAGCTCAAGGCTAGTGCTCTACCACTTTGAGCTACAATGTCACTTCTGGTTTTCTGGTGGCAAACTGGAGATAAAAGTCTCATGGACGTTCTTGCTGGGGCTGGCTTTGAGCCACGATCCTCAAATCTCAGCCTCCTAAGTAGCTAGGATTGCAGGTGTGAGCCACCATTGCCTGGCTTGCCTTCACTTTTAATTGAAATTTTTTTCATTGGTTAGTCATACTGGATTATAAGCTACTTATTGGAAAATTTGATCTGTGTTATCAAAATATATTGTTAATATTCAGTAGCTTCACAGCTAAAAAAGAAATTGAGTAATTATTGTCTGAATTTAGGACCATGTAGTTAACTAATTTGAGTAGCCTGTTATAATTTCTACAAATGGAGGGAATTACAAACATTCAAAATGCTTTTCCAGTGTCATTTAAGGTGTTCTTATAAATTAAATTTCATGAATTGATAGACATTTTGCTAGAATATATTAGTAATTTTTAATCTTGTTAGCTCTTAATACATGTGTAATTAAAATAATTACTAGCATTGCATATTTGGAGTGTTTGCTTAGCATTCAAATATTGTTTGAATTCTTGAACCATGTTTATGCATTTCTTTTTGTAATGCTGAATTTTTTACTCTAGACTAACCCTTGACCATGGACAATTGTACTATCAAAATAGAATAATTTTGTTTTAGTTTACATTAGAATTTTTAAAATACATTCATTACATAATTTTAAATTTTCTTTCAGAGCATAAACCACTTTTGAAATCATTGCATATATAATTCTTTTAAAATTGTTGAATGTTGTAGACTAAAGAATATCATTTGTTAAAATATCTTTGATATTTATAATAAAGAATTATTGAATTGTACACTAGAGAATAATTCTGATCTTTGGTACTTATTTGTAAGTTTAGCATAATGCTGAAATTAAATGGCTATTGTTTATCAAATTCAAATGACAAATTCAGTTTTATGATATAATATTCTCATAATAGAGTCTATACATTATGAGACGTTTGGATATGAAATTCTAGAGATGTGAACAGTTCCTTGTATTTTTTTAGCATTGTTTTAGATGCTATGGGAACATTTAGAAGTAAAATACTCTGTTCTTGATAAATTTCTATTTATTATGTGAGTTTTGTAATGTTGTCCAAGGTGAGGGAGTGAAGAATTACATTAGGGCAAGGAAGAAACTAATAAAACTCCATGTTTTTTAGACTTTTTTGTTGTTGTTGTTCGGTTGTGGACCAGAACTCTGAGCCTGGGTGCTGTTCCTCAGCTCTTCAGCTCAAGGCTAGTGCTCTGCCATTTGAGCCACAGTGCCACTTTCAGTTTTTCTGATGGTTTATTGGAGATTAGAGTCTCACGGATTTCCTGCCTTGGCTGACTTTGAACCTTGATCCTCAGATCTCAACATCCTGAGTAGCTAGGATTATAGGTGTGAGCCACCAGTGTCCAGCTAGGCATGTTTTATATATATGTGTGTGTATATAAAATTTTCTCTCTCTAACACACATATGTATATAGAAAGTTTTTAGTTTGTGATGGTACTGGGGCTTGCACTCAGGGCATGGATGTTGTCCTTCAGCTGTTTTTTTTTTTTTTTTTGGGGTCTGGTCGTGGGGCCTGAACTCTGGGCCTGGGCACTGTCCCTCAGCTCTTTAGCTCAAGGCTAGCGCTCTACCACTTGAGCCACACAGCGCCACTTCCGGCTTTTTTCTTATGTGGTGCTGAGGAATCGAACCCAGGGCCTCGAGCATGCAAGGCAAGTGCTCTACCACTGAGCCACCTTCCCAGCCCCCTTCAGCTGTTTTTGTCAAGGCTGGTGCTCTACTACTTGAGCCACAGCTCAAGAGATTTTGGGTGGTTAATTGGAGATAAGAATCTCATGGGGGCTGGGAAAGGTGGCTCAGTGGTAGAGTGCTTTCCTTGCATGCATGAGGCCCTGGGTTTGACTCCTCAGTATCACATAAGCAGAAAAAGCTGGAAGTGGTGCTATGGTTCAAGTGGTAGAGCACTTGACTTGAGCTGAAGAGCTGAGGGACAGCACCCAGGCCCAGAGTTCAGGCCCATGACCGACCCCTCCCCCCAAAAAAGAATTTCATGGACTTTTCTACTCCAGCTGGCTTTGAGCTTTCCTCCTTAGATCTCAGTCTTTTGAATAGCTAGGATTACAGGTGTGAGTCACTGGTTCCTGTCTGCAAATAACATATTTATCTTACAATTTTGCATAAAGTATATCTTTGTATTTCAAAATTTTGGTATGCTTGTGGTTAATACTCAGGTTTCTTATTTACATAGGTGTGTTAAGGCTGACACCAAGAGTATCCCAAAATATATGGATGATAGGACTGAGAAAAGACAACGGAAAAGAGATTTTAAAAGTAGACTTTAAAGTATAGAAAGGAGCCTTTGGATAGTTGTAGAAGGTGATAGAATGTGGAAAAGAATAATGACTTCACATTAATTTACTTCTTTAGCTCACAGTATCTCAAACCAGAAAACTTGAGAATATTCTGCAGATTTTTCTACCTTATGATTTACTCTTTTTTTTTTCTTTTTGCTGGTCCTTGGACTTGAACTCAGGAACTGGGTGCTGTCTTTGAGTCTCTTTGTGCTCAAGGCTAGCGATCTACCACTTGAGCCACAGCAGCACTTCCAGCTTTTTCTGCGTAATTTATAGGAGATAAAAGACTCACAGACTTTCTTGCCTGGGCTGGCTTGAAACTGTAATTCCCAGATCTCAGCCTCCTGAGTAGCTAGGGATACAGGTGTGAGCCACCAGCACCAGGCCATAATTCACTTTTTTTTTTTAAATTGTGAAAATACTGTACAAAGGGGTTACAATTACATGGGTAAGATAATGAGCACATGTTTTTTTAAATTTTATTTTATTTTATTTGTGAACATACTGTACAGAGGGGTTACAATTACATGGGCAGGATAATGCATACATTTCTTACCAAGCATTGCAGCCTCCTCCTTTGTTTACCCTTCACATCCCTTCGTATCCTCTCCCCACCCCTGTCCCCCCCACCAAAGTTGTAAAGTTCGTTTTTCGACATAACGACTTGTACATCTCATTGTTGCAATGGGTCCTACTGTATCCCTGTTTTAACGATTTGTTTTTTCCCTTCCCCTCCACATATACCAACTTCATATATAGTAAAAGCAGGGGTTATACCATGGAGGAGGGACACACAAAGCAACAAAGACATAATCTTATAAATGTTAGAAACAATCGCATGAAAGATCTCTCTCTCTCTCTCTCTCTCTCTTTTTTGTCAGTCCTGGGGCTTGAGCTCTAGGCCTAGGAGCTGTCCTTCAGCAATTCAGCTCAAGGCTCATGCTCTACCACTTGAGCCATAGCATCACTTTTAGTTTTCTGGTGTTTTTTTTTTTATTATTGTGATTAAGTGATTACATAATTCCCCAAATTTCACAGTATTGTGGGATAATGATGCTCATTTAAAGTCACAAACTCATTCTAACTTTCCTGGAGCAAATTGTCTAGCACAGTCTATAACATATAATAGTGTACACATATACACCATACATGTGATCAGCAGCATGGGGTTATTTAGTAGTGGTTTGCCCAGATGAGTGGCAGTTCTTTGTTTCTTAAGTCCTGTTAATTTCGTCTTATCACCTAACATTTTGGATTTAACATCCACTTATCAGGGAGACCATGTACCATTTGTCTCTTTGCTCTTGGCTTACCTCGCTCAACATGATTTCTTCTAGCTCCATCTATTTCCCTGCAAATGCCATTGTTTTGTCATTTCTAATGGCTGCATAATATTCCATTGTGTATAGATACCACAATTTTTGGATCCATTCATCTGTGGTGGGGCATCTGAGTTGTTTCCATATCTTAGCTATTGTGAACAGTGCTGCAATAAACATGGAGGTGCACATGTCCTTGTATATTGGTTCCTGTTGTTCAGGGTAGATGCCTAGAAGTGGTATGACTGGGTCATAAGGGAGGTCAATATTTAACTTTCTGAGGACCCTCCAGACTGCTTTCCAAAGTGGTTGTATAAGTGTACATTCCCACCAGCAGTGTAATAGGGTTCCTCTTTCTCCACATCCCCTCCAGCATTTGTCGTTGGCTGACTTGTGAATGTGGGACATTCTGACTGGGGTAAGGTGGTATCTCAGGGTTGTCTTTATTTGCATTTCCTTCACAACCAGGGATGGTGAACATTTCCTCATGTGTTTCTTTGCCATTTTTATTTCTTCATCTGAGAAGTCTCTCTTTAGTTCCCTTGCCCATTTAGTAATTGGTTTGTTAGGTTTGGGAGGGATTAGTTTCTTGAGTTCCCTGTATATACTAGATATTAACCCCTTGTCTCATATATTGCTGGTAAATATTTTTTCCCAATTGGTTGTCTTTCTAGCTTGGTTGTGATAGCTTTAGCTGTGCAGAAGCTTTTTATTTTAAGATAGTCCATTTGTCGAGTCTCTCTCCAATTTGTTGTGACCCTGGGACTCTGTTCAGAAGTTCCTTCCTGTGCCTATAAGTTCAAATGTCTCTCCTACTTTGTCCTGCGGTAGTTTCAGAGATTCAGGTTTAATGTTAAGGTCTTTAATCCATTTTGAGTTGATGTTGGTGCATGGTGATGGGCTGGGGTCCACTTTTAGTTTTCTGCATGTGGCCGCCCAGTTTTCCCAGAACCAGTGGTTGAAGAGGCTGTGTTTCTTCCATTGTATGTCTTTGACTCCTTTGTCAAATATCAGCTGAATATAGGCCTGTGGATTTATTTCTGGATCTTCTATTCCATTGGTCTTTGGGTCTGTTTTTGTGCCAGTACCATGCTGTCTTTGTTATTATAACTCTCTAGTAGAGTTTGAATTGTTTTGGCTATTCTAGGTCTTTTGTTGTTCCATATGAAGTTTGGACTGTTTTCTGTATTTCAGTGATGTATGTCATTGGGATTTTAATAGGAATTGCATTGAATTTGTATATTAATTTTGGCAGTATTACCATTTTCACTATATTAAGTCTGCCTATCCAAGAGCATGGGAGGTCTTTCCATTTCCTAGTGTCTTCTGCAATTTCTTTCTTTAACTTTTTATAGTTTTCATTAAATAGTTCTTTTACATCTTTGGTTAGGTTAATTCCTAAATATTTTATTTTTGGGGAGGTTATTGTGAATGGGGTTGCTCCATTTATTTCCCTCTCTGCTTGTACATTGTCAGTGTACAGGAAGGCAACTGATTTTTGTGGGTTTATTTTGTATCCTGCTATTTTGCCGAAGTGACTTATGATTTCTAAAAGTTTGGGGATGGAGTTTTTGGGATCGTGAAGGTATAGTATCATGTCATCTGCAAAAAGGGATAGTTTAACTCCTTCTTTCCCTATATGGGTCCCTTTAATGTCTTTTTCTTGCCTTATTGCCCTGGCTAAGGGTTCCAGTGCTATATTGAAGAGGAGTGGAGACAGTGGGCATCCTTGCCTTGTTCCTGATTTTAGGAGAATTGGTTGTAGCTTTTCCCCATTAAGTATAATATTGGCTATTGGTCTGTCATAAATGGCTTTTATTGTTTTAAGAAATGTTCCTTCTTTCCTATTTTCTCCAGAGCTTTTAGCATGAATGAATGTTGAATTTTATCAAAGGCCTTTTCTGCACCTGTGGCGATAATCATGTGAATTCTTGACTTTGGCTCTGTTGATGTGATGGATTACATTTATTGACTTACGTATGTTAAACCATCCCTGTGTCTCTGGGATGAAGCCTACCTGGTCATAGTGTATGATTTTTTTTATGTGTTTCTGGATTCTGTTAGCTAGAATCTTGTTAAGGATCTTTGCATCTGTGTTCATCAAGGAAATTGGCCTGTAATTCTCTTTTTTGGTTGGGTCTTTGCCTGGTTTGGGGATGAGTGTGATATTGGCTTCGTAGAATGAGTTTGGGATAGCTCCCTCCTTCTCTGTTTCTCTTAAGAGCTTGAGGAGTATGGGTATTAGTTCTTCTTTAAAGGTCTTATAGTATTCTGCTGTGAATTCATCTGGTCCTGGGCTTTTTTTTTGTCGTTGTTGGAAGACTTTTGATTGCTTCCTGTATCTCGTTGTAGGATATTGGCTTATTTAATTGATTTACTTCTTCTTTGCTCAGTTTGAGCAACTTGTATTTCTCTAAAAATGCATCCATTTCTGCCAGGTTTTCTTCCTTTAGAGAGTATGACTTTTGAAAATAGTCCGTTAAGATTGTTTGGATATCTTGGGTATGTGTTGTGATTTTTCCCGTGACATCCCTAATCCTGTTATTATGGGTTTCCTCTCTTTTTTTAATTAGTCTTGCAAATGGTCCATCAATTTTATTTATTTTTTCAAAGAACTAGCTTTTTGTTTGGTTAATTTTGGCTATTGTTTTCTGATTTTCTAATTGATTAATCTCTGCTCTTAATTTGGTTATCTGGCTTCGTCTAGTAACTTTAGGTTCCAGTTTTTCATGTTTTTCTAGCTGTTTTAATTGCAACATGATATTATTTACTTGGTCTGTCTCTATTTTCTTGATGTAGGCACTGAGGGCAATAAATTTGCCCCTCAGGACTGCCTTTGCTGTGTCCCACAAGTTTCTTTGTGTGGTGTTTTCATTTTCATTGAGTTGTAGGAAATTTTTTATTTCTTTGATCTCTTCCATTACCCAGGCATTGCTAAGAAGTGTGCTGTTCAATTTCCATGTATTAGAGAAATTTCTGCGTTATGCTTTGTTATTGAGAACTAGCTTGATCCCACTGTGGTCAGATAGGATACAGGGGATTATGTCAATCCCTTCGTATTTGCTTAAGTTCCTTGCATGAACTACGATATGGTCTATTTTGGAGAAAGTTCCATGAGCTGCTGAGAAGAATGTGTACTGTGTTGTTTTAGGGTGAAATACTCGGTAGATGTCAGTTAATTCTGTTTGAAGTATGGTCTCACTTAATTCGGTAGCTTCTTTGCCAATCCTCTGGTTGGTAGACCTGTCCTTTGGTGAGAGTGGGATGTTAAAGTCTCCTAGTATTATCGTATTGGGATCTATTTTATTCTGTAAGTTTGAGAGTATTTGTTTAACATATTTTGATGTACCAATGTTTGGGGAATATAAGTTGGTGATGGTAATATCCTCCTCTTGGATTGTTCCCTGTATTAATATGTAGTGTCTGTCCTTGTCTTTTTGTATTGATTTTAATGAAAAGTTTATTTTGTCAGGTATCAGGATTGCTACAGCTGCTCTCTTACTGGGGGCATTTGATTAGTAGGTCCTTTTCCAACCATTCCCTCTGAGTTTGTTTGTATGTTTGGCTGAGAAGTGGGTCTCCTGAAGGCAACAGATGGATGGGTCATGTTTTCTGATCCAATCTGCAGTTCTTTTTCTTTTGATTGGCGAATTAAGCCCATTAATATTAAGAGATAGTATAGAGAGATACATTGTGGTCCCTGTCATTCCCTGTTTTCCTCAGTTTTTCTTCTTTCCTTTTCTCCTATGCTTGCTCAGTTAGACTTCGATTAATGCCTGTCTGGGTGCAGGTCCCAGTTCCTGGTTGCTTTCTTCAGGTTGTATTCCCCCTCTTAGTATTCTTTGTAATGCTAGCTTAATGTTGATGTATTCATTTAGTTTTTCTTTGCTATTAAAAATTTTCAGTTCTCCATCGAATGTGAATGCTAGCTTTGCCAGGTATATCAGTCTGGGTTGGCAGTTATTGGCTCTCAGGGCTCGTATGGTACTTTCCCAGGCCTTTCTTGCATTCAGTGTTTGTTTGGAGATATCTGCAGTGATTCTAATTTTTTTTCCCCATTGTAGTATAGCTCCTTCTTCATTTTTGCTGCATGCACGATTGTTTCCTTATTATTCAGATCTATCATTTTTACTATAATGTGTCTAGAAGTGTTTCTCCTGGGATCTTGCTTGTTAGATGTTCTATATGCTTCTATTATGTAGGTAAGATGTTCTTTTTTGAGATGGGGAAAATTTTCACCGATTATCTTGTTGAATAGGTGTTGCATTCCCTTGCTTTGATATTCCTCACCTTCATCCACTCCAGTTATATGAAGGTTAAATTTCTTAGCATTATCTGCTTGCTCTTGAATTTCTCCTTGGCATAATTTGAGTGATTTTTTCCATATCTGTAATTTTTTGGTCCAGTTGGTGTATTCTGTCTTCTGTATCTGACACTCTACATTCCATTTCGTTCACTCTGTTAACTGTGGCTTCCATTGTGGTTTGCATGGAGGAAATGGACTCCTTTATGGATTCGATGTTGGTTCTCAAAGTACTGATCTCACCTCTTAATGAGGTATGTACTGCCTCTATTTTGGCATTTATCTCACTTCTTAGTGATGTATGTACTGCCTCTATTTTTGTGTGTACCTCGTGTTTGAGATCCTGCATCTCTTTTGATAGTTCGCCCCTGTGTTCTTTCCATTTCTGGCCTATTTCTCCCTTTATTTCTTGAGTCATTGCCTCCAGCATCCTTGGATGTAGCTTTTGTCTTCCATTCCTGCTTTGCTCCCACTGGGGCTCTCCCCTGGGTGGCTGCTGGATATTGGGGAGCTTGCTATCCTGGGTGTTGATAAACCTTGTAATTTTTTTCTGTGATTTTCACATGGGGATTCAGGGATTATTGGAGACTAATCTGAAATTTTGTTTTGGTGTGTCTGTCTTTGCTTGGTTGCTTTTTCTGTATTGGTAGAGAGAGTCTGTACCTGATCTGGGTTCTGTTGGGGGCCAACCTCCAGCTGCTGGTCTGACCTACATAGGATTCTTGGCATTCTGCTGTAGATCACTGGCAGTTCCTGCCTTTGGAAGGGTTGAGCAGCTTAGACTGCTCCTGTTTGCTCCTACGGGTGCTCTTGGCAAGATCAGATGTGCTGGATACACTCTCCCAGAAACTGGAGTCTGCTATGGGCTCCTGATGATTTTTTTTTTGTTTTTTGTTTTGGCCGGTTGTAGGCTTGAACTCTAGGCTTGGGCACTGTCCTTCAGCTCTTCAGCTCAAGGCTGGCACCCTACCATTTGAGCCACAGCACCATTTCTGGCCCTTTCTGCTTATGTGGTGCTGAGGAATCAGATCCAGGGCCTCATGCGCCCAAGACTAGCACTCTGCTGCTGAGCCACCTTACCAGCCTGAGCTCCTGCCTACTATCAGGTGCTGGCAGCCTGTGTTGTCCAATTCCCAGCCTAGAATATATATGTCGGGTTCTGGTGGGGTTGGGCTTCTCTTGTCCTGAGTCCCGGGGTCTTTTGTTGTCACAGGCATGCTTCCCAGGGAGTGCAGTTCCCTGTTTTTCTCCTTCTGCTGAGGCGTATGCTCAGCTTCTCACTTCAGTTGGGAGGAGTTGGTTGTGTTGCTCAGGCACCGGATCCCCAGGCCTGGTCCCAGCCCCCCACCTGGGGCATGCCGGTTGGGCCTGTGCTGCTGTGTATACCAACTAGGTTATGCAGTCTGGGGTACACAGTTCAAATTTCTTCTACTGTTGGGTGTCTTGACCCAGGGGCACTGTTCCTGGCTTGGGCGTTTAAGCTCCCTTCCAGGGGCGCTTTTGTTCTAGCCTGGCCAGTTGAGTGTGCTCTGCGGGCTGGTGGAGCTCTCAAACAGTTCCCAGTTTTAGTGAGTCCTGTGGTCCAGGTGTTGGGGTAGGGAGTCTGGGTCAGGGTCTGGGTTTTCCCACCAGCTCTGGTCTCCCTTGAGGGATACACTGTCCCCTGCAGGGTACTCACCCTGGAGCTAGTTGTTTCTGTATGATGTAGGTCGTTGGTTGCCGTTGCAATCAGCGTTCAGTTGGGGTGGTTGCGGGCTGAGCTGGGCGGTGGTGGCTCTGTGTGATTCTCTTCTATCTCTGCCTGGTCCGCACTACGGGATGGGCCTCTGGCCTCTGCCCCAGGGGTGGGGGGCCTCTGTACAGGTTCTGAACGCTGGGGTTTGTCTGTTTGCACTCTCATGGATCAGCACCAGTTCCTTGCAGGTCTTCTGCTCTGGTGTTCTGTGGGTGACCAGTGTAGCTCTGGGGCTCCCGTCATGGGGCCGAGTTCTGGGCTCAGAGGTTTCTCCGTTTGTCGCAACCGACAGGTCTGACACCGGTACCTCAGGCGGCTTCTGCGTGGTTATCTTCAGACAGCCCCCTGTGTCTCTGGGACTCTGCAGCCTTCTTGTAGGTTCTAAGCCCTAGGGTTTGTCTCTGTTTGTGCTCTCTGGATTCGTACCAGTTCCTTGCAAGTCTTGTGCTCTGGTGTTCTGTGGGCATCCCATGTAGCTCTGGGGTTCCCGCCGTGGGGTCAAGTGGCTTTGGCAGGATGGAGCCTCTTTGCTCGAATGGAGAGTGAGGAGTGAGGGTGGGATCTTGGTGCAGACTCCCAGATGGTAGGTTTCTCTGTTCAATCAGCAGGTCTGCAGACCAGCGGCTTCTGCATGGGTGATCTGCAGGCAGACCCCTGTGTCTCTGGGACTCTAGCAGCCCCTGCTGGGCTGGCTGGCCACTGCTTGTGGGGGAGGGGTCTTCACGCTTCTCTGTTCTGAAATTATTCTTTTTCTCTCTTTTTTGTTATTTTCCACCTCCTGACTTTCTCTGGGTGTTCATCTTTTTGTTGTTGTCGGTCTCTTGGGGAGATTAAGCGTTGGAACTCAAACACTCTTTTTGGTTGGGGAGAGCTGTGGCGTTTCCCTACTGCCCCGTTGCCATCTTGGTCCCCCACTTTTAATTGGCATCTAGTATTGCTTCTGATTCTTTTTTTAAAAAATTATTTATTGTTATTTGTAAAGGTGATGTACAGAGGGGTTAGTTATATAAGTCAGATAAATATTACATTCCTTTTGAACAATATCAGGCCTTCCCTTTTTCTCTCCCAATTTTTCTCTCCTTACCCACAGTTGTATAGTTCATTTTCAACATAGTTTGTAGAGAGGTTACTGCTGCCATTTATTCACTATTTGTCCCTGTTTCTGATTCTTAGTATCTTTTTTTTTTGGGGGGGGGGTCTGGTCGTGGGGCCTGAACTCTGGGCCTGGGCGCTGTCCCTCAGCTCTTCAGCAAAAGGCTAGCACTCTACCACTTGAGCCATAGCACCACTTCCAGCTTTTTTCTTTTTGCTTATGTGGTGCTGAGGAATCGAACCCAGGGCCTCAGGCATGCAAGGCAAGAACTCTACCACTGAGCCACCTTCCCAGCCCTGATTCTTAGTATCTTACTTATAAGTTGAAACTAATTGAAGAGCTTCTTCTCTTAGAGGTCTCAGAGCTTTTTTTTTTTTTTTTGTCGGTCGTGGGGCTTGAACTCTGGGCCTGGGGGCTGTCCCTCAGCTCTTCAGCTCAAGGCGAGTGCTCTACCACTTGAGCTACAGCGCCACTTCCGGTTTTCTGGTGGTTTATTGGAGATAGGAGTCTCACAATCTCTCTTGCCCGGGCTGGCTTTGAACCGCGATCCTCAGATCTCAGCCTCCTGAGTAGCTAGGATTACAGGCGTGAGCCACCAGCGCCCGGCCAACTCAGAGCTTTTTTCATCTTCACTGACCCTGAATAGTTCAAATCCAGATAAATTATGTTTTTTTGCTATTAGAATTTATACACATTCTTTTAGCTTAGGTAATAATTGTGAATAACCCAATGGAACACAGAATGTTAAATTAGCCATCAAACCACTCTTTCCTTCTACCTCACTGCATATATTTAGCAGTTTGTTTGATTTGCTTTTACTTTGTAACTTATTATTTTATTCCCTGGTTATTCTCTGCATTTGTGCAAATATGTGTGTATACACACATATGCACTTTTCCTTATATCTGCTTTTAATTTTATGGGATCTAGGTGAGAATATAGAAACATACTCAGTCCATTAACTTTAGTCATTTTTTTTTTTATTTTTTTTGGGGGGTGGTGGTGGTGCAGGTCCTGGGGCTTGGACTCAGGGCCTGGGCACTCTAGTTGAGCATCTTTTTGCTCAAGGCTAGCACTCTACCACTTTAGTCACAGCTCCACTTCTGGCTTGGTTTTTGGAGTTTAGTAGAGGTAAGAGTTTCACAGACTTTCTTGCTTGGACTGGCTTCAAATTGTGATCTTCAGATCATGATTTAAATCTTCAGCCTCCTGAGTAGCATTACAGGCATGAACCACTGGGTGCCTGGCTTAGTCCTTAAGTTTTTAAAAAATATATTAGTGGGCTGGGAATGCGGTTTAGTGGTAGAGTGCTTGCCTAGCATGCACGAAGCCCTGGGTTTGATTCCTTAGTACCATATAAACAGAAAAAGCCAGAAGTGGCTCTGTGGCTCAAGTGGTAGAACCATTAGCCTTGAGCACCAGAGAGGCTCAGGGACAGTGTCCAAGCTCTGAGTTCAAGCCCCAGGCCTGGCAAAAATAAATTATTTTCATCTAAAATGAAATTCTTTGTTTAAATAAACTTTGCAAGTGACAAGTTTTTCTCTTAGATTATGAATGGGCATTATATATTTTATTGGTTTTTCTTTAAACATCATAGACATTATTACAAGTTCTTTTAAATATTTAGACTGAAATTTTTCAATAATTCTGTTGTATGTCCAATTATTAATAATGGTTAATGGTGAGCAAAACTATGTTTCAGGCCCTATACAAACATTCAGGTTATAGGTAGATATAAGAGGGAATTTTGTAGGTAGTTTAAAATTTAAGAAAAAAGGATAGGAGATTTAGTCTGAACAGACCTTTTAATTTATTAGCATAATGTCCTACTCAGAAGTACAGAAAAGCATTGCAAAGCACTATTTTTTAGGGTGGCAGGGAGGAAAGGTGTTACAAAAGAAAGTAGGACTTAGGGAGGAAACAGGAAATGAACATAATGCAAGGTCTTGGTAAAGTAAAAATAGTAGAATGTTCTTAATATCAAATCTTACCAAGCTTCAGATGATAAAGACAGAAAATTACATTGTAAAACAGCTATAATTGATATTTGAGATTATAATTTTGTTAACATAAGGGAGATAGGCAAGTTAATACAATTCTATTATTTTTATTAATATCATAAGGATTCAAGAAAATGTCCAGTTAACTGGAATTTGAAAAAGTGAGAAATCTGACATATTGAATGAGCAGATAGATTAATCAAATATTTTTGTTTTATATTCAAACAGGGTGTTGAGGTGTAGTAGGAGAAATCAAAATTTTTTCTACTTAGAGTTGGTATATATTAGTAATGGTAGTTAAAGTCTCTGAGAAATTGGGGGTAAAGACACACATATAGACTATATTTTAATATATTTTATGTAGCTCATTGCATATTTTGCTTTATGAATTTGAGGCTCATTTGGCTATGGAATTAACCTTATGGAAACATTGCTATTAATATTTATCAGCTATTACTATTGAATTGTTGGGGGGTTTTTTTGGTCAGTTGTGGGGCTTGAACTCTGGGCTTGGGCACTGTCCCTGTGCTCTTCAGCTCAAGGTGAGCGCTCTACTGCTTGAGCCACAGCACCACTTCCGGTTTTCTAGTGGCTTTTTGGAGATAAGAATCTCACGGACTTTCCTGGTCGGGCTGGCTTTGAACCGCAGTCCTCAGATCTCAGCCTCCTGAGTAGCTAGGATTACAGGTGTGAGCCACCAGCATCCGGCTTACTATTGAATTTTTTTGAGACTGTGTCTCACTATATATCTCAGGCTGGCTTCAAATTCCTGATTCTTTCACCTTCATCCTCTGATTTGCAGGAAGGCACCATTTCTTTCAGCTGTGCATTATTACTTTTGCATAGTTGATTTGAAGTTACTATATGTTTATTCCAGGCTTATATGTTCTACTTATATTAATCTATCTCTTTATTTTTTCCCTTTCAGAAGACATTATTTCTTCTCTTTGATTTCCTACTATTTTAATCTAGCTTTTAACATATTCATATTCTTTTGCTTATTTCAGAAGAAATGACTAAGTTTAAAATTAACAAAGAAGTAGAATTTGAAGAACTGAAAAAAGTCTTGGTAAGTATATAGTTTTAAATATATTTTATATATATATATATTATAAAATTATCTTCCAAAATAATACTGAGTTCACTGACTTGGGCTCTTAAAATATGAAGATTTTATACTAATTTTAAGCTAAAATATAAAAATACATTTGGTTTTAAACCTACAGCCATAATGTAATAATTTTTTTACGTGTGGTTTTTGGGTCAAAATATATAATGTTGATGGCACATTTAAATAATGGCTATGCAGGTAGTTAATAAATATTAAGTATTTTTGGTTGGTAACCAGAGTAGATAGTGCTTAGTAGTGTACAGTATTAAAAAGTTTTATAAATAAAACAGAATTACGTCACAAAATAGTTATGTTGATCTTTGAGTTCAAAAAGATTTCTTAATACCTTGGAGTTAGGTACAAGGTTTACTTGGAGATAAGAAAGAAATTTCTAGGAACTTGAAATGAGAAATTGGAGTGTCCAAATTGGATTTTGTTCCACAAAGATTCAATTTTAAAAAAGATATGCAACGTATTTATTCAGTACCTATTTTTAGTATTCATGTAGAATAATATTTAATGATTTTGTAGGATAAGGCTTCATTATAGTTATATTAATTACAGTATATTTTTATTAATATCAATTATATAATTGTTATATAATTGAACTATGTCATCACCGGGGCCTCACTCCTTCCTATTCTTTTTTTTGTTCTTATCTTTGATTGGAGGCTTGAACTCTGGGCCTGGGTCCTGTCCCTGAGCTCTTTTTGCTCAAGGCTAGTGCTCTGCCACTTGAGCCATTGTAGCACTTCCGCCTTTTTTTTTTTTTTTTTTTTTAATTGGCGATTAGAGTATCATGGACTTTTCTGTCTGGGCTGGCTTTGAACTGCAGTTCCCAGATCTCAGCCTTCTGAGTAGCTAGGATTACAGGTCTGAGCTACCAGTGCCCTGCTTCCTTCCTGTTAAGTTGAGATACCCACTAAGATTTAAGCAGGACTAGTTTAGGGATGGAAATAAGGTCAGTTCTTCTCTGAGATGAGAATATAGCTTAGTGTTAGAGCACCTTTGTAAACTATGAAGTTTCAGGCTTTAATCACTATCACTGCATAAGGAAATAGATAAAAACAATTGAAAAACTATAAATAATTATAACAACAATACTAATAAAAAGGAAAGAGAAAAATAATACTAGAATTAATAATAGCTTTGCCAACATTTGCATTCTCTCGTATATATATATATATATATATATAAATATATATATCTCGTATATATATATATATATATATATATATATATATATAAATGTACATATATTTTTTTTGGTCTTTTTGATAGTCATTTTAAATTGGGGTCAGATGACATCTCTTACTGGTTTTGATTTGCATTTTCTTTGTGATTAGACTCAGCATTTTTTCATTATTTATGTTTTTTTCTTGAGTTATTTTCTTAGCTCTTCAGTTCTTCCCTTTCAAATTCATTTTATTTAGTTCTAGGTGTTATTTTTTGAATATTTAGGGTTAAGGACTTAAATTCTCTAATTTACTTGACACAATGAGCTATTTTAGGAACTAGGTTAATTCAGAATCATTTCATAGGGAAAAATGGGAATAAAAACTAGAGATTTTAGAACACTTGAGAAAACTAAGGAAGTGATGACAGCTCTCATTAGTTTTTTGCCATTTATCATGTGAAAGAGGAATTAAACATACATGACTATGGAAGAAAGAACAGTGAGTATTGCATGATACATTTAGGGAAACACATTTTAGTATACTATAAGGATAAAGGAGGATTGATGTGGTAGGGTGCTAGCCTTAAGCAAAAAAAAAACAAAAACAAAAAACAAACCTTAGGGGAGTGCCCATGAAGTGAGTTCAGGAAACACACACACACACACACACACACACACACACACACACACACACACACACACACACACACACACACACACACACACACACACACACACACACACACACACACACACACACACACACACACACACACACACACACACACACACACACACACACACACACACACACACACACACACACACACACACACACACACACACCACCCCCCATCTCCCCCATCTTTATTCCAGGGCTCTATTAAATTCTTTGTCACCATACTCATTTTTTGACTTTGTTAATAAAGGTTTATTTTATCTTTAAAGGAATTTTAGCCAAAAGGAAGCTTACAATTTTCTTTGGGCAGTTTAATTATTTTCAAAATATCTGAAATTTGGATCTCACAATTTGCCAATATTTTTAAAACAGGCAGAAGATCAAAAGCTGTTAGATGAAAAGAAACAAATTGAGAAGATTGTTGAAGAATTAAAAGGAAAAGAACAAGAACTTACTAGCCTGCTGCAAACCAGAGAAGTTTGTTTAAAGAAAAAAATTTGTTTCAAATGTTATATTAAAAGTATAGATTTATGGAATAGATTATGGGGCCGCTATTTGATTTGTGAAATATTTTTTGGCAAAATTCTATTTAAAAGTATATATTCTGGCTGGGCTCCAGTGGTTCATGCCAGTAATTCTAGCTATTTAAGAGGCTAAGTTCGGAGGATAATATTCACGGTATTATTTCAACTTGCTGCAAGTTTTGAAGATTTTTAAAGTAATGTAGTTGAAATTTAGCCTTTATTAAGGTAGATTCTTAATTTATAAAAATTTTATAGGACTTGTATTATTTTTTTTTATTGTAAAGATACTATAGAGAGGGTTACAGTTACATGAGTAAGGTAATGAGTACACTTCCTCTTGAACATTGTTACCCACTCCATTGTTTTCCCCCTACCATCCCCTCTCTCCTTCCCTTCCCCGAGGTTCTTTTTTTTTTTTTTTGATTGTGATTAAGTGATTACATAATTTCAAAGTTACAAGTTCATTCTAACTTTCCTGGAGCAAATTGTCTATCACAGTCTGTAATATATAACAGTGTTAACATGTTATATACCATATTTGTGATCAGCAGCATGGGGATATTTAGTAGTGGTTCAACCAGATGAGCGGGAGTTCTTTGTTTCTTAAGTCCTGTTAGTTTTGTCTTATTACCTAACATTTTGGATTTAGCATCCACTTATCAGGGAGACCATGTATGTTTGTCTCTTCGTTCTTGGCTTACCTCGCTCAACATGATTCCTTCTAGCTCCATCCATTTCCCTGCAAATGCCATTATTTTGTCATTTCTAATGGCTGCATAATATTCCATTGTGTATAGATACCACAATTTTTGGATCCATTCATCTGTGGTGGGGCATCTAGGTTGTTTCCATATCCTAGCTATTGCGAACAGTGCTGCAATAAACATGGAGGTGCACGTGTCCTTGTATATTGGTTCCTGTTGTTCAGGGTAGATGCCTAGAAGTGGTATGACTGGGTCGTAAGGGAGGTCAATCTTTAGCTTTCTAAGGACCCTCCAGACTGCTTTCCAAAGTGGTTGTTTAAGTGTACATTCCCACCAGCAGTATAATAGGGTTCCTCTTTCTCCACATCCCCTCCAGCATTTGTCGTTGGCTGATTTGTGTATGTGGGACATTCTGACTGGGGTAAGGTGGTATCTCAGGGTTGTCTTTATTTGCATTTCCTTCACCACCAGGGATGATGAACATTTCCTCATGTGTTTCTTTGCCATTTTTATTTCTTCATTTGAGAAGTCCCTCTTTAGTTCCCTTGCCCATTTAGTAATTGGTTTGTTAGGTTTGGGAGGGATTAGTTTCTTGAGTTCCCTGTATATACAGGATGTTAACCCCTTGTCTGATATATTGCTGGTAAATATTTTTTCCCAATTAGTTGGTTGTCTTTCTAGCTTAGTTGCGATAGATTTAGCTGTGCAAAAGCTTTTTATTTTAAGGTAGTCCCATTTGTCGAGTCTCTCTCCAACTTGTTGTGACCCTGGGACTCTGTTCAGGAAGTTCCTTCCTGTGCCTATTAGTTCAAGTGTCTCTCTTACTCTGTCCTGCCGTAGTTTCAGAGATTCAGGTTTAATGTTAAGGTCTTTAATCCATTTTGAGTTGATGTTGGTGCATGGTGATAGGCTGGGGTCCACTTTTAGTTTTCTGCATGTGGCTGCCCAGTTTTCCCAGCACCAGCGGTTGAAGGGGCTGTGTTTCTTCCATTGTATGTCTTTGGCTCCTTTGTCGAATATCAGCTGGCTGTAGGCCTGTGGATTTATATCTGGATCTTCTATTCTGTTCCATTGGTCTTCGGGTCTGTTTTTGTGCCAGTACCATGCTGTCTTTGTTATTATAGCTCTGTAGTAGAGTTTGAAGTTCAGCATGGATAGCCCTCCCATATTGTCTTTATCCCCTAGAATTGTTTTGGCTATTCTAGGTCTTTTGTTGTTCCATATAAATTTTTGCACTGTTTTCTGTATTTCAGTGATGTACGTCATTGGGATTTTAATAGGAATTGCATTGAATTTGTATATTAGTTTTGGAAGTATCACCATCTTTACTATATTAAGTCGGCCTATCCAGGAGCATGGGAGCTCTTTCCATTTCCTAGTGTCTTCTGCAATTTCTTTCTTTAACTTTTTATAGTTCTCATTAAATAGTTCTTTTACATCTTTGGTTAGGTTAATTCCTAAATATTTTATTTTTTGGGAGGTTATTGTGAATGGGGTTGCTCCCTTTATTTCCCTCTCTTCCTGTACGTTATCAGTGTATAGGAAGGCAACTGATTTTTGTGGGTTTATTTTGTATCCTGCTATTTTGCCGAAGTGACTTATGATTTCTAAAAGTTTGGGGATGGAGTTTTTGGGATCGTGGAGGTATAGTATCATGTCGTCTGCAAAAAGGGATAGTTTAACTTCTTCTTTCCCTATGCGGATCCTTTCAATGTCTTTTTCTTGCCTTATTGCCCTGGCTAAGGGTTCTAGGACTATGTTGAAGAGGAGTGGAGACAGTGGGCATCCTTGCCTTGTTCCTGATTTTAAGAGGATTGGTTGTAGCTTTTCCCCATTAAGTATAATATTGGCTATTGGTCTGTCATAAATGGCTTTTATTGTTTTTAGAAATGTTCCTTCTATTCCTATTTTCTCCAGAGCTTTTAGCATGAATGAATGTTGAATTTTATCAAAGGCCTTTTCTGCATCTGTGGCGATAATCATGTGATTCTTGACCTTGGCTCTGTTGATATGTTGGATTACATTTATTGACTTACGTATGTTAAACCATCCCTGTGTCTCTGGGATGAAGCCTACCTGATCATAGTGTATTATTTTTTTTATGTGTTTCTGGATTCTGTTAGCTAGAATCTTGTTAAGGATCTTTGCATCTGTGTTCATCAAGGAAATTGGCCTGTAATTCTCCTTTTTGGTTGGGTCTTTGCCTGGTTTGGGGATGAGTGTGATATTGGCTTCGTAGAATGAGTTTGGGATAGCTCCCTCCTTCTCTGTTTCTCTTAAGAGCTTGAGGAGTATGGGTATTAGTTCTTGTTTAAAGGTCTTATAGAATTCTGCTGTGAATCCATCTGGTCCTGGGCTTTTTTTTGTTGGAAGACTTTTGATAGCTTCCTGTATCTCATTATAGGATGTTGGCTTATTTAATTGGTTAACTTCTTCTTTGCTCAGTTTGGGTAACTTGTAATTCTCTAAAAATGCATCCATTTCTGCCAGATTTTCTTCCTTTAGAGAGTATAGCTTTTGAAAGTAGTCTGTTAGAATTGTTTGGATATCTTGGGTATGTGTTGTGAATTTTCCAGTGGCATCCCTAATCCTATTAATATGGGTTTCCTCTCTTCTTTTTTTAATTAATCTTGCCAACGGGCCATCAATTTTGTTTATTTTTTCAAAGAACCAGCTTTTTGTTTGGTTTATTTTGGTTATGGTTTTCTGATTTTCTAATTGGTTAATAATCTCTGCTCTTAATTTGGTTATCTGGCTTCGTCTAGTAGCTTTAGGTCCCATTTTTTCTTGTTTTTCTAGCTGTTTTAGTTGCAACTTGAGATTATTTACTTGGTCTGTCTCCATTCTCTTGATGTGGGCACTGAGGGCAATAAATTTGCCCCTCAGGACTGCTTTTGCTGTGTCCCACACGTTTCTTTGTGTGGTGTTTTCATTTTCATTGAGTTGTAGGAAATGCTTTATTTCTTCTCTGATCTCTTCTGTTACCCAGGCATTGTTAAGGAGTGTGCTGTTCAATTTCCATGTATTAGAGAAATTTCTGCGGTATGCTTTGTTATTGAGGGCTAGCTTGATTCCACTGTGGTCAGATAGGATACAGGGGATTATGTCGATCCCTTTGTATTTGCTTAAGTTCCTTGCATGAACTACGATATGGTCTATTTTGGAGAAAGTTCCATGAGCTGCTGAGAAGAATGTGTACTGTGTTGTTTTAGGGTGAAATACTCGGTAGATGTCAGTTAATTCCGCTTGAAGTATGGCCTCACTTAATTCGGTAGCTTCTTTGCCAATCCTCTGGTTGGTAGACCTGTCCTTTGGTGAGAGTGGCGTGTTAAAGTCTCCTAGTATTATCGTATTGGGATCTATTTTATCCTGTAAGTTTGAGAGCATTTGTTTGACATATCTGGGTGCACCAATATTTGGGGCATATAAGTTGATGATGGTTATATCCTCCTCTTGGATTGTTCCCTTTATTAATATGTAGTGTCCGTCCTTGTCTTTCTGTACCGATTTTAATGAAAAGTTTATTTTGTCAGATATCAGGATAGCTACACCTGCTTTCTTACTGGGGGCATTTGATTGGTAGATCCTTTTCCACCCCTTCACTCTGAGTTTGTTTGTATGTTTGGCTGAGAGGTGGGTCTCCTGAAGGCAACAGATGGATGGGTCTTGTTTTCTGATCCAGTCCTCAGTTCGTTTTCTTTTAATTGGCGAATTTAGCCCATTTATATTAAGAGAAAGTATAGAGAGATGCATTGTTGTCCCTGCCATTCCGTTTTCCCAAGTTTTTCTTCTTTCCTTTCCTCCTGTGCTTGCTCAGTTAGACTTTGAGTAATGCCTGTTGGGGCAGTCCCAGTTCCTGGTTGCTTTCTTCAGGTTGTGTCCCCCCTCTTAGAATTCTTTGTAATGCTGGCTTAATGTTTATGTATTCATTTAGTTTTTCTTTGCTATTAAAAGTTTTCAGTTCTCCATCGAATGTGAATGCTAGCTTTGCCAGGTATATCAGTCTGGGTTGGCAGTTATTGGCTCTCAGCGCTCGTATGGTGCTTTCCCAGGCTTTTCTTGCATTCATTGTTTGTGTGGAGAGATCTGCAGTGATTCTATTTTTTTTCTCATTGTAGTATAGCTCCTTCTTCATTTTTGCTGCATGCAGGATTGTTTCCTTATTATTCAGATCCATCATTTTTACTATAATGTGTCTAGAAGTGTTTCTCCTGGGATCTTGCTTGTTGGGTGTTCAATAAGCTTTTGTGATGTAGTTAAGATGGTCGTTTTTGAGGTGGGGAAAATTTTCATTGATTATCTTGTTAAATAGGTGTTGCATTCCCTTGCTCTGGAATTCCTCACCTTCGTCCACTCCGATTATGCGAAGGTTAAATTTTTTAGCATTTTCTGCTTGCTCTTGAATTTCCCTTTGGTTTAATTTGAGTGATTTTTCCATATCTGTCACTTTTTGGTCCAGTTGGTGTATTCTGTCTTCTGTATCTGACACTCTACCTTCCATTTCATTCACTCTGTTGACCGTGGCTTCTATTGTGGTTTGCATGGAGGAAATGGATCCCTTTATGGATTCAATGTTGGTTCTCAGAGTACTGATCTCACCTCTCAATGAGGTGAGATCAGTATGCATTACCTCTAATTTGGCGTTTATCTCACTTCTTACTGAGGTTTGTGCAGTTTCTATTTTTGCATCCAACTTTTGTTTGATATCCTGTATCTCTTGATAGTTCATCCTTGTGCTCTTTCAATTTCTTTTTTTTTTTCTTTTTTTTTTTTATTGTAAAGCTACTATACAGAGGGTTACAGTTACATGAGTGAGGTTATGAGTACACTTCCTCTTGAACATTGTTACCCCCTCCATTGTTCTCCCCCTACCATCCCCTCCCTCCCTCCCCTCCCCGAGGTTCTTTTTTTTTTTTTTTTTTTTGATTGTGATTAAATGATTACATAATTTCAAAGTCACAAGTTCATTCTAACTTCCCTGGAGCAAATTGTCTACCACAGTCTGTAATATATAACAGTGTTCACATGTTATATACCATATTTGTGATCAGCAGCATGGGGATATTTAGTAGTGGTTCAACCAGATGAGCGGGAGTTCTTTGTTTCTTAAGTCCTGTTAGTTTTATCGTATCACCTAACCTTTTGGATTTAGCATCCACTTATCAGGGAGACCATGTACCGTTTGTCTCTTCGTTCTTGGCTTACCTGGCTCAACATGATTTCTTCTAGCTCCATCCATTTCCCTGCAAATGCCATTATTTTGTCGTTTCTAATGGCTGCATAATATTCCATTGTGTATAGATACCACAATTTTTGGATCCATTCATCTGTGGTGGGGCATCTAGGTTGTTTCCATATCCTGGCTATTGCGAACAGTGCTGCAATAAACATGGAGGTACACGTGTCCTTGTATATTGGTTCCTGTTGTTCAGGGTAGATGCCTAGAAGTGGTATGACTGGGTCGTAAGGGAGGTCAATCTTTAGCTTTCTAAGGACCCTCCAGACTGCTTTCCAAAGTGGTTGTATAAGTGTACATTCCCACCAGCAGTGTAACAGGGTTCCTCTTTCTCCACATCCCCTCCAGCATTTGTCGTTGGCTGATTTGTGTATGTGGGACATTCTGACTGGGGTAAGGTGGTATCTCAGGGTTGTCTTTATTTGCATTTCCTTCACCACCAGGGATGATGAACATTTCCTCATGTGTTTCTTTGCCATTTTTATTTCTTCATTTGAGAAGTCCCTCTTTAGTTCCCTTGCCCATTTAGTAATTGGTTTGTTAGGTTTGGGAGGGATTAGTTTCTTGAGTTCCCTGTATATACAGGATGTTAACCCCTTGTCTGATATATTGCTGGTAAATATTTTTTCCCAATTAGTTGGTTGTCTTTCTAGCTTAGTTGCGATAGATTTAGCTGTGCAGAAGCTTTTTATTTTAAGGTAGTCCCATTTGTCGAGTCTCTCTCCAACTTGTTGTGACCCTGGGACTCTGTTCAGGAAGTTCCTTCCTGTGCCTATTAGTTCAAATGTCTCTCCTACTCTGTCCTGTAGTAGTTTCAGAGATTCAGGTTTAATGTTAAGGTCTTTAATCCATTTTGAGTTGATGTTGGTGCATGGTGATAGGCTGGGGTCCACTTTTAGTTTTCTGCATGTGGCTGCCCAGTTTTCCCAGCACCAGCGGTTGAAGAGGCTGTGTTTCTTCCATTGTATGTCTTTGGCTCCTTTGTCGAATATCAGCTGGCTGTAGGCCTGTGGATTTATATCTGGATCTTCTATTCTGTTCCATTGGTCTTCGGGTCTGTTTTTGTGCCAGTACCATGCTGTCTTTGTGATTATAGCTCTGTAGTAGAGTTTGAAGTTCGGCATGGATAGCCCTCCCATATTGTCTTTATCCCCTAGAATTGTTTTGGCTATTCTAGGTCTTTTGTTGTTCCATATAAATTTTTGGACTGTTTTCTGTATTTCAGTGATGTACGTCATTGGGATTTTAATAGGAATTGCATTGAATTTGTATATTAGTTTTGGAAGTATCACCATCTTTACTATATTAAGTCGGCCTATCCAGGAGCATGGGAGCTCTTTCCATTTCCTAGTGTCTTCTGCAATTTCTTTCTTTAACTTTTTATAGTTCTCATTAAATAGTTCTTTTACATCTTTGGTTAGGTTAATTCCTAAATATTTTATTTTTTGGGAGGTTATTGTGAATGGGGTTGCTCCCTTTTTTTCCCTCTCTTCCTGTGCATTATCAGTGTATAGGAAGGCAACTGATTTTTGTGGGTTTATTTTGTATCCTGCTATTTTGCCGAAGTGACTTATGATTTCTAAAAGTTTGGGGATGGAGTTTTTGGGATCGTGGAGGTATAGTATCATGTCGTCTGCAAAAAGGGATAGTTTAACTTCTTCTTTCCCTATGGGGATCCCTTTAATGTCTTTTTCTTGCCTTATTGCCCTGGCTAAGGGTTCTAGGACTATGTTGAAGAGGAGTGGAGACAGTGGACATCCTTGCCTTGTTCCTGTTTTTAGGAGGATTGGTTGTAGCTTTTCCCCATTAAGTATAATATTGGCTATTGGTCTGCCATAAATGGCTTTTATTGTTTTTAGAAATGTTCCTTCTATTCCTATTTTCTCCAGAGCTTTTAGCATGAATGAATGTTGAATTTTATCAAAGGCCTTTTCTGCATCTGTGGCGATAATCATGTGATTCTTGACCTTGGCTCTGTTGATATGCTGGATTACATTTATTGACTTACGTATGTTAAACCATCCCTGTGTCTCTGGGATGAAGCCTACCTGATCATAGTGTATTATTTTTTTAATGTGTTTCTGGATTCTGTTAGCTAGAATCTTGTTAAGGATCTTTGCATCTGTGTTCATCAAGGAGATTGGCCTGTAATTCTCCTTTTTGGTTGGGTCTTTGCCTGGTTTGGGGATGAGTGTGATATTGGCTTCGTAGAATGAGTTTGGGATAGCTCCCTCCTACTCTGTTTCTCTGAAGAGCTTGAGGAGTATGGGTATTAGTTCTTCTTTAAAGGTCTTATAGAATTCTGCTGTGAATCCATCTGGTCCTGGGCTTTTTTTTGTTGGAAGACTTTTGATAGCTTCCTGTATCTCATTATAGGATGTTGGCTTATTTAATTGGTTAACTTCTTCTTTGCTCAGTTTGGGTAACTTGTATTTCTCTAAAAATGCATCCATTTCCGCCAGATTTTCTTCCTTTAGAGAGTATAGCTTTTGAAAGTAGTCTGTTAGAATTGTTTGGATATCTTGGGTACATGTTGTGATGTTTCCCGTGGCATCCCTAATCCTATTAATATGGGTTTCCTCTCTTCTTTTTTTAATTAATCTTGCCAACGGGCCATCAATTTTGTTTATTTTTTCAAAGAACCAGCTTTTTGTTTGGTTTATTTTGGTTATGGTTTTCTGATTTTCTAATTGGTTAATCTCTGCTCTTAATTTGGTTATCTGGCTTCGTCTAGTAGCTTTAGGTCCCATTTTTTCTTGTTTTTCTAGCTGTTTTAGTTGCAACATGAGATTATTTACTTGGTCTGTCTCCATTCTCTTGATGTGGGCACTGAGGGCAATAAATTTGCCCCTCAGGACTGCTTTTGCTGTGTCCCACAAGTTTCTTTGTGAGGTGTTTTCATTTTCATTGAGTTGTAGGAAATGCTTTATTTCTTCTCTGATCTCTTCTGTTACCCAGGCCTTGTTAAGGAGTGTGCTGTTCAATTTCCATGTATTAGAGAAATTTCTGCGATATGCTTTGTTATTGAGAGCTAGCTTGATTCCACTGTGGTCAGATAGGATACAGGGGATTATGTGGATCCCTTTGTATTTGCTTAAGTTCCTTGCATGAACTATGATATGGTCTATTTTGGAGAAAGTTCCATGAGCTGCTGAGAAGAATGTGTACTGTGTTGTTTTAGGGTGAAATACTCGGTAGATGTCAGTTAATTCCGCTTGAAGTATGGCCTCACTTAATTCGGTAGCTTCTTTGCCAATCCTCTGGTTGGTAGACCTGTCCTTTGGTGAGAGTGGCGTGTTAAAGTCTCCTAGTATTATCGTATTATGATCTATTTTATTCTGTAAGTTTGAGAGCATTTGTTTAACATATCTGGGTGCACCGATATTTGGGGCATATAAGTTGATGATGGTTATATCCTCCTCTTGGATTGTTCCCTTTATTAATATGTAGTGTCCATCCTTGTCTTTCTGTACTGATTTTAATGAAAAGTTTATTTTGTCAGATATCAGGATAGCTACACCTGCTTTCTTATTGGGGGCATTTGATTGGTAGATCCTTTTCCACCCCTTCACTCTGAGTTTGTTTGTATGTTTGGCTGAGAGGTGGGTCTCCTGAAGGCAACAGATGGATGGGTCTTGTTTTCTGATCCAGTCCTCAGTTCGTTTTCTTTTAATTGGCGAATTCAGCCCATTTATATTAAGAGAAAGTATAGAGAGATGCATTGTTGTCCCTGCCATTCCGTTTTCCTATGTTTTTCTTTTTTCCTTTCCTCCTGTGCTTGCTCAGTTAGACTTTGAGTAATGCCTGTTTGGGGCAGGTCCCAGTTCCTGGTTGCTTTCTTCAGGTTGTGTCCCCCCTCTTAGAATTCTTTGTAATGCTGGCTTAATGTTTATGTATTCATTTAGTTTTTCTTTGCTATTAAAAGTTTTCAGTTCTCCATCGAATGTGAATGCTAGCTTTGCCGGGTATATCAGTCTGGGTTGGCAGTTATTGGCTCTCAGGGCTTGTAGGGTGCTTTCCCAGGCTTTTCTTGCATTCATTGTTTGTGTGGAGAGGTCTGCAGTGATTCTAATTTTTTTCCCGTTGTAGTATAGCTCCTTCTTCATTTTTGCTGCATGCAGGATTGTTTCCTTATTATTCAGATCCATCATTGTTACTATAATGTGCCTAGAAGTGTTTCTCCTGGGATCTTGCTTGTTGGGTGTTTGATAAGCTTTTGTGATGTAGTTAAGATGGTCGTTTTTGAGGTGGGGAAAATTTTCATTGACTATCTTGTTAAATAGGTGTTGCATTCCCTTGCTCTGGAATTCCTCACCTTCGTCCACTCCGATTATGCGAAGGTTGAATTTTTTAGCATTTTCTGCTTGCTCGTGAATTTCCCTTTGGTTTAATTTGAGTGATTTTTCCATATCTGTCACTTTTTGGTCCAGTTGGTGTATTCTGTCTTCTGTATCTGACACTCTACCTTCCATTTCATTCACTCTGTTGACCGTGGCTTCTATTGTGGTTTGCATGGTGGAAATGGATCCCTTTATGGATTCAATGTTGGTTCTCAGAGTACTGATCTCACCTCTCAATGAGGTGAGATCAGTATGCATTACCTCTAATTTGGCGTTTATCTCACTTCTTACTGAGGTTTGTGCAGCTTCTATTTTTGCATCCAACTTTTGTTTGATGTCCTGTATATCTTTTGATAGTTCATCCTTGTGCTCTTTCAATTTCTGATCCATTTCTCGCTTTATTTCTTGAGTCATTGCCTCCAGCAACCCTTGGATGTAGTTTTTGTCTTCCATTCCTGCTTTGCTCCCACTGGGACTCTCCCCTGGGTGGCTGCTGGCTTTTGAGTTGAGCTTGCTGTCCTGGGTAGTGGTAAACCTTGTGATTTTTCTCCGTGATTTTCGCATGGGGGTTCAGGAGACTGCTCTTCAATCTTGTTTTGGTGTGTCTGTCTTTGCTTGGTTGCTGATTCTGTATTGGTAGAGAGAGTCTGTGCCTGATCTGGATTCTGTTGGGAGCCTATTTCCAGCTGCTATTCTGACTTACTTAGGATTCTCAGCTCTCTGCTGTAGCAATTCCCGCCTTTGGAAGGGTTGAGCAGCCTAGACTGCTTGTGTTTGCCCCTGCGGGTGCTCTTGGGAAGATCAGATGCTCTGGATGCACTCTCCCAAATACTGGAGTCTGCTATGGGCTCCTGATGTGTTTTTGTTTGTTTGTTTTGGGTTGGTTGTGGGCTTGAACTCTAGGTTTGGGTGCTGTCCCTCAGCTCTTCAGCTCAAGGCTGGCACCCTACCATTTGAGTCACAGCCCCACTTCTGACCCTTTTTGCTTTGTTCAGGTGCCGGTCCCCAGGCCTGGTTCCGGCCCCAGCCTGGAGCGCGCTCGTTAGGCCTGTGCTAATGTGTATACCACCTAGGTTATGCAGCCTGGAGGACACAGTTCAAATTTCTTCTACTGTTGGTAGTCTTGACCCATGGGCGCTGTTCCTGGCTTGGGCATTTAAGCTCCCTTCCAGGGGCGCTCTTGCTCTGGCCTGGCCAGCAGAGTGTGCTCCACCGGCTGGTGGGGCTCTTGAACAGTTCCCAGTTTTAGTGGGTCCTGTGGTCCGGGTGTTGGGGTAGGGAGTCTAGGTCAGGGTCTGGGGATTCCCTCCAGCTCTGGTCTCCCTTGAGGGATTCACTGTCCCCTGTTGGGTACTCACCCTGTAGGTCGTCAGTTGTTGTTGCAATCCGAGTTCAGTTGGGGTGGTTGCGGGCTGGGTTGGGCGGCCCCCTGCCGGGTTGCTGCGATTGCGATTGGGCGGGTGGTCTGCCGACAGGTCCCTTTGTCGCGCTGCTGGTGCCGGGCGGCTTTGGCGGGATGGAGCCTCTCCGCTCCGGTGGAGAGTGATGGGTGGGGATGGGATCCTCGTGGAGACTCCCGGCTGTTAGGTTTCTCTGTTCCTGGCGATCCGCTGTTCTGCAATCCGGTACCTGGTGATCTGCAAGCAGCCCCCTGTGTCTCTGTGGCTCCGGCAGCCCCCGCCGGGTGGCTGGCCGGCGGCTTGGCGCACTGCCGCGCGGCCAGTAAAGGTTGGGGGAGGGGTCTTCGCTCTTCTCTGTTCTGAAATTCTTCTTTTCCTCTCTTTCTTTTTTTGTTATTTTCCACCTCTGGTTTTTCTCTGAGTGTTCGTCTTTTTGTTGTTGTCGGTCTCTTGGGGAGATTAAACGTTGGAACTTGAACTCTCTTTTTGGTTGGAGAGAGCTGTGGCGTTTCCCTACTGCCCCGTCGCCATCTTGGTCCCCCCTCTAAACTTAATTCTTTTTAAAAATGTAATGGTTGGGCTGGGAAGGTGGCTCAGTGGTAGAGTGCTTGCCTTGTATGCATGAAGCCCTGGGTTCGATTCCTCAGCACCACATAAATAGGAAAAAAAAAAGCCCAAAGTGGTGCTGTGGCTCAAGTGGTAGAACACTAGCCTTGAACTCTGCTCTTTCAATTTCTGATCCATTTCTCGCTTTATTTCTTGAGTCATTGCCTCCAGCAACCCTTGGATGTAGCTTTTGTCTTCCATTCCTGCTTTGCTCCCACTGGGGCTCTCCCCTGCGTGGCTGCTGGCTTTTGAGGTGAGCTTGCTGTCCTGGGTGGTGGTAAACCTTGTGATTTTTCTCTGTGATTTTCGCATGGGGTTTCAGGAAACTGCTCTTCAATTTTGTTTTGGTGTGTCTGTCTTTGCTTGGTTGCTGATTCTGTATTGGTAGAGAGAGTCTGTGCCTGATCTGGGTTCTGTTGGGAGCCTATTTCCAGCTGCTATTCTGACTTACTTAGGATTCTCAGCTCTCTGCTGTAGATTGCTGGCAATTCCCGCCTTTGGAAGGGTTGAGCAGCCTAGACTGCTTGTGTTTGCTCCTACGGGTGCTCTTGGGAAGATCAGATGCTCTGGATGCACTCTCCCAAATACTGGAGTCTGCTATGGGCTCCTGATGTGTTTTTGTTTGTTTGTTTTGGGCTGGTTGTAGACTTGAACTCTAGGTTTGGGTGCTGTCCCTCAGCTCTTCAGCTCAAGGCTGGCACCCTACCATTTGAGCCACAGCACCACTTCTGACCCCTTTTGCTTTTGTGATGCTGAGGAATCAGATCCAGAGCCTCATACATCCAAGACTATCACTCTATTGCTGAGCCCCCTTATCAGCCTGAGCTCCTGCTTACTATCAGGTGCTGGCAGCCTGTGTTGCCCAATTCCCAGCCTAGGGTATATGGGTGGAGTTTTGGTGGGGTTTGGGCTTCTCTTGTCCTGAGCCTCCAGGTCTTTTGTTGTCACAGGCGTGCTTCCCGGGGAGTGTTGTTTCCTGGTTTTCTCCCCTCTGTTGAGGCGTATGCTCAGCTTTTGACTTCAGTTGGGAGGAGTTGATTGTGTTGTTCAGGTGCCGGATCCCCAGGCCTGGTTCCGGCCCTGGCCTGGAGCGTGCTCGTTAGGCCTGTGCTGATGTGTATACCACCTAGGTTATGCAGCCTGGAGGACACAGTTCAAATTTCTTCTACTGTTGGTAGTCTTGACCCAGGGGCGCTGTTCCTGGCTTGGGCATTTAAGCTCCCTTCCAGGGGCGCTCTTGCTCTGGCCTGGCCAGCAGAGTGTGCTCCACCGGCTGGTGGAGCTCTCGAACAGTTCCCAGTTTTAGTGGGTCCTGTGGTCCGGGTGTTGGGGTAGGGAGTCTAGGTCAGGGTCTGGGGATTCCCTCCAGCTCTGGTCTCCCTTGAGGGATACACTGTCCCCTGTGGGGTACTCACCCTGAAGCTGGTTGTTTCTGTGTGGTGTAGGTCGTCAGTTGTTGTTGCAATCCGAGTTCAGTTGGGGTGGTTGCGGGCTGGGTTGGGCGGCCCCCCGCTGGGTCGTTGCGATCGTGATTGGGCAGCAGGTCCCTTTGTTGCACTGCTGGTGCCGGGCGGGGCTTTGGCGGGATGGAGCCTCTCCGCTCCGGTGGAGAGTGAGGGGTGGGGGTGGGATCCTCGTGGAGACTCCCGGCTGGTAGGTTTCTCTGTTCCTGGCGATCCGCTGTTCTGCAATCCGGTACCTGGTGATCTGCAAGCAGCCCCCTGTGTCTCTGGGGCTCCGGCAGCCCCCGCCGGGCCGGCTGGCCGGCGGCTTGGCGCACTGCCGCGGGGCCAGTAAAGGTTGGGGGAGGGGTCTTCGCTCTTCTCTGTTCTGAAATTCTTCTTTTCCTCTCTTTCTTTTTTTGTTATTTTCCACCTCTGGTTTTTCTCTGAGTGTTCGTCTTTTTGTTGTTGTCGGTCTCTTGGGGAGATTAAGCGTTGGAACTTGAACTCTCTTTTTGGTTGGAGAGAGCTGTGGCGTTTCCCTACTGCCCCCTCGCCATCTTGGTCCCCCCTGACTTGTATTATTTTTAAATTAATCTACTTTATTATTTTAGTCCATACACAGTTATGTTGTAGCTTTTTTATTATAATAAGGTCATCTTAAGTTATTCAATTCTATTTGAGGGGTTGGGAAGGTGGCTCAGTGGTAGAGCGCTTGCCTTGCGTGCATGAGGCCCTGGGTTCGATTCCTCAGCACCACATAAGCAAAAAGAAAAAAAAGCTGCAAGTGGTGCTGTGGCTCAAGTGGTAGAGCGCTAGCCTTGAGTTGAGGAGCTGAGGGACAGCGCCTAGGCCCAGAGTTCAGGCCCCACGACTAGACCCCAAAAAAAAAAAAATGTTATACAATTCTATTTGATTTCATTGGTTAATATATTTTTCCTTTGTAATGTAACATTTTAGTAAATTAGCTACTTAGGTGGATAAAAAGTATTTCATAATACATAAAAGTCATTTCCCAGGTTGAATCTCAGAATATTAAAACAGAGTTTACTTTATATCATTTGTTAATGCTTTGGAATTAAAATGGTTATCACATTAGGTCTGCTTATATTTAAATACATGACATCCTGGCAAATTTTTGCCAGATACGTGATTTGGCATACTAAGTGTGATTATGCTTTTTAAATGAAAGCTTGGAAAAAGACTTGTCATAGAAATATAATTTATTTTGCAGAAAGAGGTACATAATTTGGAAATACAGTTAGCAGCACTTGCAACAAGTGAGCAGCATTGTTTAAAACAAGCTGAAGATCTGAAAACTGAGCTTGAAAAAGAGAAGTATGTTTTCTATCTCTATATAAATAGTTTAATCAATTACTAAGCTTTTTTGTAATAATAAATTAGTAAATTTTTTCACTATATGAATAAATGAAATTGAAATTTCATTTTGTTCCTAAAGATTAAAATAATTTTATTGCTAGAGGAAGTATATATCATTCCCATAAAAGGATACATATAATAATAAAGTTAAACCATGTAGATCAAGATACAGTTATCCACTGGGAAGGTGGCTCAGTTGTAGAGTGCTTTCCTCGCATGCATGGATTCGATTCCTCAACACCACAAAAGCAGAAAAAGCCAGATGTGGTGCTCAAGTGGTAGACCACAAGCCTTTAGCTGAAGAGCTGAGGGACAGCGCCTAGGCCCAGAGTTCAGGCCCCACTACTGACAAAAAAAACAAACAAACAAAAAACCAGTTATCCATCCCTGCATATTCATTGGGATTGTTTTCAGGACCTCCAAAGATACTAAATTTGCTGATGCAGATATAAAATGATATAAAATATGTTGACAACCTATGCATATCCTGTCATATCTTTTAAATAATCTCTAGATTACTTATAGTATCTAGTATGATGTAGATATACCATATAAAAGTTGTACTACTGGGCTGGGAAGGTGGCTCAGTGGTAGAGCGCTTGCCTTGCATGCCTGAGGTCCTGGGTTCGATTCCTCAGCACCACATAAGCAAAATGAAAAAAGCCGGAAGTGGCGCTGTGGCTCAAGTGGTAGAGCTCTAGCCTTGAGCTGAAGAGCTGAGGGACAGCGCCCAGGCCCAGAGTTCAGGCCCCACAACCGGACCCAAAAAAAAAAAAAAAAAAGTTGTACTACTGTATTATATGGGAAACAATTACAAGTAAAAGAAGTCTGTATATTCAGTACATATGTAGTTTTTTCCTGAATATTTTTGATCTGTAATTAGTTGATTCCATTAATATGAAAATCATGGACAATGCGGATTAACTGTATTTCATTTTTGGGTATATTTACTTTCCCATGGAAAAAAATCATAATTTTAACTGATTTATGTTACTTATGGTATATTTGCTTTTCAGTTTTCATTGCTTAGCAAACAACTTGATTTTTCCTTGAATTTCAAATAATATCAAGTAAGAAGAGAGAATAGTAGCTCCTAAAATTTTATTGTAGGGCCACATATTACTCTTTCTTCATTTATGATTGGTTTGGCTGCTAGTGATAACAATAGTAGTCTCTCCCAGTATATCACATTTTGAGAGCCAGGTGCTGGTGTTTCATACCTGTAATTCTAACTACTCAGGAGGCTGAGATCTGAGGATAGCATTTCAAAGCCAGCCCAGTCTGGAAAGGCCAGAAGTGGAGTTGTGGCTTAAAGTGGTAGAGCACTAGCCTTGAGGCACTAAAGCTTAGAGTGAGCAGGCCTTGAGTTCAAGGCCTAGCACACACAAAAAAATTGTTTAGAGACCTTGTATGAGCAGGGTTTAGTGTTGTGTATAAATATTAAAGCCATTTTTATTTCAGTGAAAGTAATTAAAAGTAGTTCATGCTTCATATAGTATTCTAGTCAAATTATCAGAAATTTAAAAAAAATTCTAAGGTAGACTATAAGAAGTATATATATATGTTATATATATTTATATATAATATATATTATTTATATATATAATATATATTTACTTTTTATAGTTTATGAGAAGTATATTATGTATTTATATATTACATATATATTACATATTTATATATCATATATTATATATATTTATATATGTTTACTTCTTATAGTCTACCTCTTAGAATATATACATATATATATATGGGGAAAGTAATGTATTCTTCAGAATTTGTTGAAAACTATGCAAACAATTGTATTGTTCTTTGGAATGACAGGATGCGTGGGAATGTGGGGAATATGCAAAGAAACACTGATATTTTGAAAACAGTATGGAAAACTTCAAATAGTTACAAAGTAAAGGGAATAAAATAATATGTCAAAATGAATCTTTCACCTTGCTTTGGGAATTATTGGCTAATGACCAGTCTTGTTTTATTTATACTTCTAGCTGTTCTAAGAATATTTCAAATATCACATCATTTCATACATAAGTATTTTAATGTAATATATTTTTTAAAATAGACTTAAGAATACAGAATTAACTGCAAGCTGCAGCAAGCTTTCATTAGAAAACAAACAAATTGCACAAGAAGCAAGTGACAAGACCCTAGAGCTCAAGAAACAGCAAGAAGATATTAATGTGAGTTGACATATTACTAGTGACTTTGTTTTCTTACCTTTAAAATTTGGAAGGTTTAGAATATATGGCCCTGTGAAGATGCCTTCAGTTGTAAAATATCTGTGCTTTCAGGTGTAAATTGTCTGTGTTTTTTTTTCTTTTTCTTTTTTTTTATCCAACTCCTGGGCATGAACACTATCCATGAGCATTTGTGCTCAAGGCTAGCACTCTCCCACTTGAATCACAATTCCACTTTCAGCTTTTTGCATGTGTGTTGTCAGTAGAAAAAGTAATATTAGAGGTTTTGAGATTATGTCTGCCTTGGTGGAAAGGAATACATCAGAGAACAATGACATTGACTTTGGCTTTAAAAGATGAATTATGAGTTTAGTTAAGTAACAATAAAAGTGAAATGTTCCTTGAGGCCCAAATAATATAAACAAAGAATACAAGGCTCAAAGTAGCTTTGTGAAATAAAACAGGTTTTGCTAGGTGCTATACAGAGATTTTTAGGGAAATAATAACATAGCTGGATACTTGTAGCTCACACCTATAATTCTAGCTACTCAGGAGACCTGAGGATTGTGTTTTTAAGCCAGTGTGGATAGGAAAACCCATGGGACTCTGATCTCTAATAAAGCAGTCAAAAAACCCTCCAGAAATGGAGTTCTGACTCAAGTGCTAAAGCGCTAGCCTTGAGCAGAAGCTCAGGGAGTGTTCAGGCCCTGATTTCAAACTCCAGGACCCGTACAAAAAAAGACTGCAGGATAGGGTGGAATTATCCAAAATAAACTATTTTCTTGCAATATATATAACTAAATACATTTTATGATAATAGATAAAAGTATTAAATATTTCTTTTTGTTGAAACAAAACAGTTTAAACAATGATGATTATCTCTTTAGAATACCAAAAAGCAAGAAGAAGAAATGTTGAAACAAATAGAAAATCTACAAGAAAAAGAAACACAATTAAGGCAAGATTAATCATGAATTGGCCTTTTTGGTCTTTAAAAGATTTTTATTATCTTTTCTGATAAGTTACTATAAGGTTAATTTAGATTAAATATGTTGAATATTGTATAAAATAAAATTAGACTTAAATTACTGTATGAAATTCTGACAGGTAAATTATAATAATGTCTGTTTCATACTTTATATTGAAATACCTAGTGCAATTAGATGAAAATTAATTTTAAAGCATTACAAACTTTCTGATTCTTTATTATTTAAGGTATATAACCATATCTAGAAAATTTAGAAAAAAATCTTAGTTATTTCTAATTACATCAACTATTATAATATTTGAATATTAATGCTCACTATTTGGCCTTTGCTTATAATCACTGATAAGCAATTTTATATATGACTCTTCCAGTAATATTATTTACTAAACTGGGTACTGGTGGCTCATGACTGTAATCCATAGCTACTGAGGAGGCTGAGATCTGAGGATGGTGATTTGAAGCCAACTTTGGCAGCAAAGTTCGCGAGACTCTTATCTCCAAAGAACAACCAGAAAACTAGGAGTGGCACTGTGGCTTAAAGTGGTAAAATTCTAGCCTTGAACATAGCTCAGGGACAGCGCTCAGGCCCTGAGTTCAAACCCTATAAACAATCAAATTTTACTAAATAATATTTTTTATTATTTTATTGTAAAGATACTGTACAGAGGGGTCACAGTTACATGAGTAAGATAATGAGTACATTTCCTATCGAGCATTGTTACCCCTCCTTTGTTTTTCCCCTAGCATCCCTTCCTTTCAAACTTACTCAAATGTATTTAAATATCTGGACAAATGATGTTTAACTTTATGACACTTAGTATTTAAATTAATACTAAACGTCATTTATATTTATAATAAATTAGCATTATGTTTAATATAACTTAGTTACATTTACTTATGTTAATATTTGTTATTGATTTGTTATATTCAATATCTACTGATAATTTAAAACAAACAGTGAATTGTTCTAAGGATTTGTAACTTTTATATTTTGGATAGGCTTTAGAATTCTTTTTTTTTTTTTCTTTGGGTCGGTCATGGGGCCTGAACTTTGGGCTTGGGCACTGTCCCTCAGCTCTTCAGCTCAAGGCTAGTGCTCTACCACTTGAGCCACAGCACCACTTGTGGCTTTTTCTGCTTACGTGGTGCTGAGGAATCAAACCCAGGGCCTCATGCATGCGAGGCAAGCCTTCTACCACTGAGCCACCTTCCCAGCCCTGAATTATTTTACTATTGTGAGTGGAAAATTTTCAATTATACAATTCATGAAAAATTACCAAACTATGAAAACCAAAGCCAACAAAAATAATAGTCCTTAAAAACCTCAGAAAAAAAGAAAATGAAGATATAATTTGGATTATAATGATTCTCATTTGTATTTTAACAGGAATGAACTGAAATCTGTGAAAGAAGAGCTAAAACAGAAAGGAGATGAAGTTAAGTGTAAATTGGACAAGAGTGAAGAAAATGTATGTTACATTTAACAATAGATTGTAATATCAAATATCTAAAAATAAGTGACATTGTTTAGCTCGTGATCCTAGGTACTATCATAGGCCATTATTACTGAAAGCAATAGACAAAATTGGATTCATATGATCTGTATCTGCAAGTAATAATTGTATAATTCTAGGTTTATTTTAAATGTTCTATTTAATGCCAATTTATATTTCTGGGTTAAGTAAAAGGCTTTTGCTGTGGTAATACAGCACATATTCTGAAAAGTTTGTATTGAACTTCAGGGAATTTTTCCCCAAGTTCAGATAGCAAGATTTTAAGGACGAATGTCATGAAACTGGGATAGTGCAAAGTATGTGATGTGACTATACACTATAGAACATAGCATACAGAGTTGGAGAAAATCATGACAAAATACAAAGCTAGATTTTGAAGGCTTTGTGTTCATTCATTCAACAATTATTTTTTAGTTCCCACTATGTTCCAGGCATTGTTTTTGGTACTCATTTCAGATTTTATTTGCTTCAGTAGGCAGTAGTGATGAGGTAAATTTTTATTGGGGAGATAGTATCTTTTAATATTTGAAAATGAAGTAAGAGAAGAAAGATGCTGGAATAATTCGGAATATTATTCAAAATAATCTTGAAATTTTTGGAAAAAATCTTGGAGAAGACTCTGGCCCAGTTTTCTTATTATTGAGCTACTATATGTGGATAAGGGGATATAGTAATCTGACAAGTTTGAACTGTAAACTCACTCCTGGAGTCAGTTAGCCCCTGTCACACTAAATGAATCAACAGAATTATTGTGGCTTTACAGTAAAGGAACCCTTGCAAAGAAGGGTGCTGGACAGACCAAAACACTGGTATTTTGTATAGATGCTGTTGGAGCCCATAGAACATTTAATTTAAATTTAAGTCAAGGAAAGCTTACTAGAAATGGCACTCAGTTCATTTAGATTTATAGGAATTAGTGCAAAGTAGAGAGATGGACAACAGTGTAAGAGGAAGAATACTCCTGGTTTGTTTTGTTTTGTTTTTTGGTCAGTCATGGGGCTTGAACCCTGGGCTTGGGTGCTGTCCTTGTGTTCTTCAGTCAAGGTGAGCACTCTACTGCTTGAGCCACAGCACCACTTCTGGTTTTCTAGTGGTTTATTGGAGATGAGAGTCTCACGGTTTTCCCTGCCCAGTCTGGCTTTGAACCGCGATCCTCAGATCTCAGCCTCCTGAGTAGCTAGGAATATAGGCGTGAGCCACTGGCACCCAGCTTTCTAGTTTGTTTGTTTTTTTTTAAAGCACATTATATGGACAGCTCCAAATTAGAGATCATAGTATATTTATTGTGGCTGAATATATAGGAGTAGCTAAAGGTAATGTTAGTAGTGGAGAGAGAGAGAAAAGATGGTGATGGATAGAGGTAAGACTGGAGAGATACGTGGAATTTACTCTAGAGGAGTGTTGTTTAAATCCATATAAGTTGAGTTTAGGAGTATGAAGCTCATATTGAAGAGATTGTTTTTGAGGATTGTTATATTTATACTGTAGAAAGCTACAAAACTACTAAAAAATAATGAAATAATTTTTTGAGGCTTACAACAAATGGGC
The DNA here is from genome assembly GCF_019054845.1 of Dipodomys spectabilis. Taxonomy (NCBI): domain Eukaryota; kingdom Metazoa; phylum Chordata; class Mammalia; order Rodentia; family Heteromyidae; genus Dipodomys; species Dipodomys spectabilis. The sequence continues at coordinate 2,479,785 of NW_024870825.1, read as the reverse complement.
CAAACACATTTTTTATTTTTTTTTGTTGTGTTATTTTACTTAATTGGAATTTGTTGTTGTCCTAATTTTTCAAATTAAGAAATGAACCTCCATGTTGTCACCAGTGATTCACACCTGTAATCTTGGCTAAGCAGGAGCCTGAGATGGGAGTATTATACTTTGAAGCCAGCCTGGGCAGGAAGGTCCCACGAGACTCTTGTCTTCAATTAACCACCAAAAAAGCAGGGAATAGAGGTGTGGCTTAAGTGGTAGGAGTGCTAGCCTTGAACAAAAGCTCAGGGACAGAGGACCAGTACAAAAAAATGAAAGAAACCTCCAAAGGATGGCTACATGACTACAAGCAAAAGAGCTGGATTTTAGTCTTTATACCATCTTTCCATCAGAAAAGCTGGTTTTGTTTTCTTTCAGCTTTTCATTTATTAGTTAAAATCAACTTGGAAAAATGAACTTAATATACAAAATACATGGTATGTAATTAAATGGTTAAAAATTTGTATCAGAAGCTACATCAAAGCACTAAGCCTGGTGTTTTAATAGGGAAAAACCTGAATTTGATGTTCAGTATAAATCCAAATCATCTTATTAAAAATTGAAAAGTGCAATTTATTTTGCTAATGTAGAAAATATTGATGATAATGAGTTAAATGAAATTGTTAACTTATTACAACTTTACCTGGTTGAATTTTACCTTACCTATTGAAACAGGTTTCTAGAAAGAATTCAAGTTATAAATATTTTTAGATGATTTGTTTGACATTTACTCTTTTTTTCACTACATTGCCTTAGTTCAGATATTTTGTATTTTATATCTACCAAATTTGAACATCAATCTCCTCCTCTTTAAAGTAGATAATATATATCCTATGTATCTCATTGGATTGTTACAGGATTATAAATAACAAATATTTGTAAAAGATTTGAGACATAAACATATATAAGAAATTTTTAAAATTTAAGATAAATTTGGTGATGCTGATAAAATGATGCAAAACGAGTTTGAGCTAAGGTAAGAATGATGAATGTTGGCATATAAATTTAATATATGTACTGATTTCTTTTTTTTTTTTTTTTTTGTCGGTCCTGGGGCTTGAACTCTGGGCCTGGGCGTTGTCCCTCAGCTCTTCAACTCAAGGCGAGCGCTCTACCACTTGAGCTACAGCGCCACTTGTACTGATTTCTTTTTAAATGGACAGATAAATGTCATGTGAATGATATACAAAGTAATATACCATATATAGGCAAAGTAATATTTTGAAGTGTGTATATATTGTAATATAATTAAAACAAGCTAGTTAAAGTATCATTGCACATACAATATGATTTTTTAAAGGACATTAAAATAAGCTGGGAGAGCTGAGAAATGTTTTTATGAAAATATAATACTTGAATAACTTAATTTCTAAAAGAAGAAAATATAAAGGTTAACATTTTACATCTGATGTCAAATACTATCTTTTAGGCTCGAAACATTGAATGTGAAGTTCTAAAAAGAGATAAACAAATGAAGATATTAGAAAACAAGGTATTTTCAAGTTTTAAAAAATTACTTTGGGAGTAGGGGACTTTTGTAACAATGTATGTGTAACTGAATTCTGAGGGTCTAGACTCTATAGACAGTATAGAGTCTCTAGACAATCTAGACTCTATAGACAATATAGGTTCTATATTGTCTATAGAGTCTAGATTGTACAAAGAAATCTAAATTCTCTTTTTGGAGTTTTTGAGATAATACAGTACTTTTATTTTAGATTTCTTTGAAAATACTGCACATTCATTGTTTGAATGATCTCAACAAACTCTTAGCTTTTTCTTCCCTTCCTCAAAATTTCATAATCTAAGCAGCTACTTTCATTTGTGGATATCCTTAAAATGGCGATGTCCCTATATAAATAATTCCTAGATATTGCTTCCATTTTTATAATCGAGATTGTTGCAGAACAGTGTATGCTGTCTTCAAGAGTTTTCACTTGCCTGGCTGCCATCTTAATTTACTTCTTCTTTCTCTAATCTCACTACAAACTTGCCTTAAATTTGACTTTCCATATAATGTCTTCTGGAAAATACAGTTTAATTTCTGAAGTTCTGATTTCAAATAATAAATAGCATTTTCTTTAATCAGAAGGTTCTGGTAAATAAAATACATATATAGAAATTGTTTAACTTTTGAGAATTTCTGGGCATTCTGTCAAATACATTTTAAATGCCTTTTAATTTTTGCATGTGTGTATGTGTGTGTCAGTACTGGGTGTGAATTCTCAACCTGGGGTCTATCCTTTAGTTTTCTCTCAAAAGGCAGTACTCTATCACTTGAGCTATATTTCTACTTGTGGAATGAACTTTTTTTTTTTTTTTTGCTAGTTGTAGGTTTGAACTCAGCACCTGGATGCTATCCCTGAGCTTTTTTGCTCAAGACTAGCACCCTACTACTTGAGCCACACATCTATTTCTAGTATTTTGGTAGTTAATTGGAGATAGGAGTCTTACGAACTAACCTGCTCAGGCTGGCTTTGAACTGCAATCCTCAGATCCCCTGAATAGCTAGGATTATAGCCATGAACTACCAATGCTCAGCTGAAATGAACTCTTAATAACAAAAATGAGCTCTAGTTTTGAAAATAATTTAAATTTAAAAAGGATACAAATTTTTTTTTGTTGGTCATGGGGCTTGAACTCAGGGCCTGAGTGCTGTCCCTGAGCTCTTTTGCTCAAGGCTAGTGCTCTAGCACTTTGAGCCACAGCTCCATTACCAGATTTTGAGTGGTTAATTGGACATAAGAGTCTCATGGGAACTGTTCTGCCTGGGCTAGCTTTGAATGGCAGTCTTCAGATGTCAGCCTCTTGAGTAGTTACGATAACAGGCATGAGCCACTAGTGCCCAACACTTTATAATTTTTATTACCTTCCACAGAAAATATGATAGGAAAGTGGCAGTCATATCATTTTAGTAAAGATGCGTACATCTTGGGGGACTCTAATAATGATAGTTATAAAGATTTTTATTGTTATTATAAAGATTATATACAAAGGAGTTACAGTTACATACATACAAAGAGTACATTTTCTGGACAATTAAATATATATTATATATATATATATATATATTTTTTTTTTTTTTTTTTTTTGTCGGTGGTGGGGCTTGAATCTGGGCCTGAGCGCTGTCCCTCAGCTCTTCAGCTCAAGGCTAATGTTCTACCACTTGAGCTACAGCGCCACTTCCAGTTTTCTGGTGGTTTATTGGAGATAAGAGTTTCATGGACTTTCTTGCCCGGACTGTCTTTGAACCACGATCATCAGATCTCAGCCTCCTGAGTAGCCTGGATTACAGGCATGAGCCACTGGCACCTGGCCAATTAAGTATTTTTTTAAGGGCAAACTTGGCAGTAGAAAAATAGTTATTGGAAGGAGTAAAAAGTTTGACAAGAAATGCAATCACTATCTTACTTATGTAATTGTAACCCCTCTGTACATCACCTTGACAATAAAAAAAAAATTTAAGTAGTTATCAACTTCAACTCTTTCTTCTTTTTTTTCCTAGTCCCGGGCTTGATGAACTCAAGGCCTGGATGCTGTCCCTGAGCTTCTTTTTGCTCAAGGCTAGCACTCTACCATTTGAGCCACAATATTACTTCTGGCCTTTTCTGTTTATGTGGTACTGAAGAATCAAACCCAGGACTTCATGCATGCTAGGCAAGCACTCTACCACTAAGCCACATACCCAGCCCTCAACTTTAACTCTTAAGGGAAATAAATTTTGATGCTCTGAAGAATAGAGGACTAAGAAATACAGGCAACATTGTGCTCGCTCTGGCGAAGTAATACTTGGATGATATATCAGAGTTTTGTTTTTTGTCCCTGGAACTTAAATTAGTGAGCATTTGTTTGACTTGCTTGCTCATGACTGGTGCTTTATCACTTGAGCCATGTCTCCTCCAACCTGGCTTTTGTTTTGTATGGTTAATTGGAGATGAAGTCTCAAGAACTTTTCCACCCAAGGTGGCATTGAACCATGATCCTCCAGGATCTCAGCCTCCTGAGCAGCCAGGATTATTGGGTGTGAATCATCAGCACCAGAGTCAAAGTGATATTCTTTAAATTTGTGCAATATTTATTTGATAAGGTGAATAAATAATTGATTTTTCTGTGCATTAACTTTTAAATTTTACTTAAATTTTGTATTGGTAGAAATTCCAAATAGCTCCTTTTCAAATCTGTTTACTTGTCTTTTATGGTTCCCTTAGTTACAAGTCTTTAATTTCTTCAAATATATTAAATATATCTATATTATATTCTGTATCTGGTAATTCTGATACCTGATATCTTTTCAGGTCTAATTCTATTGTCTGTCCATTCTTCTAGCTTTTACCACTTGAGCCTTATTTTTGGTATTTTCCTGAGCCCTTGGAATTTTGTATATAGGAATTCCTTTAAGACTGTGTTGAAGTTTATATCCTCTCCGAAAGTTTTCCTTGTGAGCACTTTTTCTTTTTCCTTTTTTTTTTTTTGGTCGATTGTGGGACTTGAACTCTGGGCCTGAGCACTGTCCTTCAGCTCAAGGTGAGCGCTCTACCACTTGAGCCACAGTGCCATTTCTGGTTTTCTGAGTGGTTTATTAGAGATAAGAGTCTCCTGCCCCAACTGGCTTTGAACCGTGATCTTCAGATCTCACCTTGGCTTTGAACCGTGATCTTCAGATCTCAGCCCCTTGAATAGTTAGGATTACAGGTGTGAGCCACTGGTGCCCGGCTAGGACTGTTTCTTTTGAAGGTTCTGTATAAGATTGAATTCTTCATTTGCTTTTGCATTCGTCACCGGTTTTGCCTTGGATAGGTTCAAGCTTTAGTGTTAGCCCAAGCCTACTAGTCTCACTTTACAGTGGTAATTGAAAAGAAACAGATTCCTTGCTTTCTTGCCTTTAAAAAAATATTTTCATTAGATAGATAATTCTGAATCTGAGTGGCTTTTCTACAAAAAAGAAAATACTGTTTTAAAAATTTAAAAACACACTCTTGCCTTCTAATATGTTTGTATTAGTCAAGTAGGTATGAAAACATTATATATATAATTATATATAACTATGAAAACATGATTATATATATTATATGTAACATTATATATTATATATATAAAATTATATATAATAGGGCTGGGAAGGTGGCTCAGTGGTAGAGCACTTGCCTTGCATGCCTGAGGCCCTGGGTTCGATTCCTCAACACCACATAAGCAAAAAGAAAAAAGCCGGAAGTGGCGCTGTGGCTCAAGTGGTAGAGTGCTAGCCTTGAGCTGAAGAGCTGAGGGACAGTGCCCAGGCCCAGAGTTCAGGCCCCACGACCGGACCCCCCAAAAAAAATTATATATAATGTTTTCATACCCATATATATATATATATATATATATATATAGAGAGAGAGAGAGAGAGAGAGAGAGAGAGAGAGAGAGAGAGAGAGGGGGAGAGCCATTTCTTCCCTAGTTTGTTTTTGAATTGTCTAAAAGAGACCTTGTTGGCTTGAGATAGGTAAGTCACTTATTTCTGAGCACATAGGTACACATTGTAATCTAAGCACTGGAGAGGCTGAGGTAGGAACATATTGAGTTCCAGGCCAGCTTGAGCTAGCTACATAGTGAGACTTACACTGTCTTTAAAAAAATACTTGAAAAAAAGAAACAATAGTGTTGTTTAATTCAGTGTTTTAGAATTTTAGGTGATTATGACCTTATGTGAGTGTTACAAGAAAAATATTGAGCAGTGTTTTTTGCTAATGGAGAAGATTTAATTATTTTTATGAAATTTCTTTTGTTGGAAATTACAATAATTTATATATGTATGATATTTTAGGCTCGTTAGAAATCTGCTTTTATGATATTTCAAATGTTTCTTCAAGTAGTAACTTTTAATTCACTTCTGCATATGTGTACATAGATGAAATAGTCCCACAAATAAAATATTAGAAAACTGTTTAATCCAGGTACCAGTGGCTCACACATGTAACCTTATCTACTCAGGAGGCTGATATGTGAGGATCATGGTTCAAAGTCAGCCTGGGCAGGAAAGTATGTAAGGCTCTTATCTCCAATTGACTTGAACTCAGGATCTGGGTGCTGTCCCTGAGCATTTTTGCTTAAGGCTAATGCTCCATTTCTGGCTTTTGTTTGTAGTTTATTAGAGATAAGAGTCTCATGGAGGGGCTGGGAAGGTGGCTCAGTGGTAGAGCGCTTGCCTTGCATGCCTGAGGCCCTGGGTTCGATTCCCAGCACCACATAAGCAAAAAGAAAAAAGCCGGAAGTGGCGCTGTGGCTCAAGTGGTAGAGCACTAGCCTTGAGCTGAAGAGCTGAGGGACAGCGCCCAGGCCCAGAGTTCAGGCCCACGACTGGACCCAAAAAAAAAAAAAAGAGTCTCATGGATTTTCCTGCCCAAGCTAGCTACAAACCATGATCCTCCTGAGTAAATGGGATTATAAAAAAAAACGAGTCACTGGAGCCTGCTTTAGTTTGTATTTTAATAAGAGAAGTTGGAGGATATATAGAATATCATGTTATTTTCTTCTTCCTAATAACCTAGTAGTCTGTCATGAAAAAGGGAGAATAATGAGTAAGGAAGAAAACTAATAGTTATTCTTACCTCTGGCTGCTGCTTTTTCACAATAGCATAATTGATAATATGATTAGGCTCTTTGATCAAGAGACATACTTAAAGTGGTTGAATTCATATGGTCTTCATGTAGTTGTAAATGTTGAGGATTTCTTTACATTTATGGAAGAGAAACCTCATTGTACAGTTAATAAATGCTAGTAAAAATTTCCAAAATTTTGGGGCTGGGAAGATGGCTCAGTGGTAGAGCGCTTGCCTTGCATGCATGAAGCACTGGGTTCGATTCCTCAGCACCACATAAGCAAAAAGAAAAAAGCCAGAAGTGGCACTGTGGCTCAAGTGGTAGAGCGCTAGCCTTGAGCTGAAGAGCTGAGGGACAGCGCCCAGGCCCAGAGTTCAGGCCCCATGACTGGAACCAAAAAAAAAAAAAAATCCAAAATTTTAATTTCAAATTTGTGTTAGAATGTTTATTAAGATAATTTTTTACATAATTTTTACAGTAATGGAATTCTTTAACAGCATGATGTTTTAAGTGAGCCTGTCTTACTTTATGTAATATTAGTATGAAGTTGCTCATTTTGACTGAAATATTGAATAAAATTCAGTAATTTCTTATAATTTTTCAGTATAACAATTTAAGAAAACAAGTTGAATCTAAAACAAAGTGTGTTGAAGAACTTCATCAGGAGGTATGTTTATAAATATTCTCAAAAACCTGTATTTTCACTATAGATTTAGAGAATAATGCTTTCATTTCCATTAGTAATTTAATTCTGTATCAGTAACACTATAGGAATCACTTTAGAACTAAATGTGATTATTTTAAACTTTTAACAGAATAAGATGTTGAAAAAAAAGAGTACAGCAGAAAGCAAGCAGCTGAACGCTTATGAAATAAAGGTACTGGACATTTTTATTCTTTTAAATACTAGTATATACATGAAAATTTATCATGTAACAGTTACTTTCAGTGATTATTTGTTTGGATTGAGAGTATTAATACTGTAATATTGTAATAGAAAGCCTATCTGTAATTTTGCTGGATTAGAATCATCTTGTCAATTTAAAAGTAATCCTAGTTACTCAGGAAGCTGGAATCTGAGGATCTTGGTTTAAAGTCAGCCTAAGCAGGAAAGTTCCTGAGACTCTTATCCCCAATTAACTACCAAAAGTGGAGCTGTGGCTCAAGTGGGAGAACACTGGCCTTGAGCACAAAAGGCTCAGGGACAGTGTCCAGACATAAGTTTCAGGACTGGCACCAAAAAGAAAAGAGTGTGTACATTCTTTATTGGGTGTGTAGTGTATTTTTTCTCATACGATGAAAAGTGTGATTTAATAAACTTGGGGAGGAGCTTGGAGTCTAAATTAGATAACCATGGTGGTGTATGCCTAGAATCCCAGTTTCTCAGGAGTCAAGAGTAGGAGGATTACAGTCTGAGGCCAGCCAAAGCCGAAGCATGAGACTCTATATGAAAAAAACCTCCAAAAAGCAGAAGGATTGTGTATCAGGTGACCCATCAACTTTGTAGAAAACAAAGCCCTAGAATGTAAGCTTATGATGCCTAAGCTGTATTTTCCCTAACTCTTTAAATGATTGCCACTTAATACTAATCATCAAGCAGTTTGGAGTCTTAAATGGCAACCTTGCACTTGCTTGACTGGCACTCTACCACTTCAACCATGTCTCCAGTCTGAAAGCAGTAAATTTTTGTTGTTGTTCTTCAACTCCTCCCCCAACCTTTTTGTTTTTGAGGGGTAATGTGAAGACTTCTCACGATTTCTGCACTATTTAGTGTTCTAACAAATACTGCTCACAGATTTTTCTCTACTATCTTACCATCTTGTTGTTGTTGTTGTCAGTCACAGGGCTGGAACTCAGGGCCTGAGCACTATCCCTGGGCAAAAACTCAAGGCTAGCTCTACCATAACACCACATCCCATTTTCTGATAGTTACTTGGAGATAATGAGTCTCACAGACTTTCCTTCCCTGGCTGGCTTTGAACCATGATTCACAGCTCTCAGCCTCCTGAGTAGCTAGGATTATAGGTGAGAGCCACTAGTGCCCCACTTTCATCAATTCTTACTATTTTTTTTTCATTTAGCACAAATTTTAATGATATTCTAAGAAGCCCCAGAACTTTTACGATTTTTTTTGTTTTTACAAATGGATGTGAGTGACATCTCATTATAGTTTTGATTTGCAATGGTTAGTGAGTGATATTAAGCATGCTTTGATGTGTTTTTGGCCACTTGTGTATCTTCTTTGGAAATTGTGCCATTAAATCCTTTCTCTTTTAATCAAGCAGATTGATTTTCCTTTTCTTTCTTTTTTTTTTGCCTTTGCTTATTTTTAAATGCTCATCTCTTCTATTATTGTTTTAATAATTAATGAAATATTATGGATATGTGTCATTTGTCAAATAATTGTTAGTGTTTTCTATTTATATGCATATTGTTTTTCTTTTCTTTCGTGTGTGTCTGTGTATGTGTGTGTATGTGTATGTGTGTATGCGTGTGCAAGCACATGCGTGCCAGTCTTGAGGCTTGAACTCATGACCTGGGTGCTGTCCCTGAGGTTTTCTGTTGTTGTTGTTGTTGTTTTATACTCAAGGCTACTAGCACTCTACCATTTGAGCCATAACTCCACTCCCAATGTTTTTTAGTTAATTCTAGATAAGAGTCTCACAGACTTTCCTGCCCATGTTGGCTTCAAACCATGATCCTCAAACTCCTGAGCAGTTAAGGTTACAGCTGTGAGCCATTGGTGCCCAATTGCCTATTCCCTCCCTCCCTCCCTCCCTCCCTTCCTTCCTTCCTTCCTCCCTCACTTTCTCATTTCTTGCTTTGACTGGTACTCAAATTTGGTACCTGCTGCTTTCACTCATTGACCAGGACTCTACCAACTGAGCCTTGCCTCTAAACCCCTATTGATTTTCTTAATGGTACCTTTTGATACATAGATCTTTCAAATTCTAATGGACTAATTTATCAGATTTTTATGAATATTGTAAAGTTTGCTATAAGAAATCTTTACTGACCTCATGAAGATACTAGTTTCTTTTTTTGGGGGGAGGGGGGTCAGGTCGTGGGGCCTGAACTCTAGGCCTGAGCGCTGTTCCTCAGCTCTTCAGCTCAAGGCTAGCACTCTACCACTTCAGCCACAGTGCCACTTCCGGCTTTTTTTTTCTTTTTGCTTATGTGGTGCTGAGGAATCAAACCCAGGGCCTCAGGCATGCAAGGCAAGCGCTCTACCACTGAGCCAACTTCCCAGCCCTAGATACAGTTTCTTTTGAAGATTTTTAAGCCAGGCATTGGTGGTTCATTCTTGTAATCCTAGCCATGCTGGAGGCTGAGATATAAGGATCATGGTTCTGCCAGAGCAGAAAGCCCATGAGACTCTCATCTCCAATTAAGTACTTAGAAAAAGCCTTAGATCTTGGCCGCCAGTGGCTCACGCCTGTAATCCTAGATACTCAGAGGCTGAGTGAGATCAGAGGATCATGGTTCAAAGCCAGCCCTAACCGGAAAGTCATGAGACTCTTATCTCCAATTAACCACCAGAAAACTGGAAGTGGCACTATGGCTCAAGTGGTAGATTGTGTTTGCCTTGAGCTAAAGAGCTGAGGGTCAGCCCCATAACTGACCAAAAAAAAAAAAAAGCCCTAAAAGTAGTATTGTGGCTCAAGTGATAGAGTGCCTGCCTTGAGCACAAAGAGGCTCAAGGACAGCACGTAGGCCTAGAGTTCAAGCCCTGGGATCTGCAAAAAAAAAAAAAGAATGAATTTAAAATTTAAGATTTTATAGTTAAAATTAATTTTAAATATGCTTAGGTATCTGAAAACAAAATGTATCTTATGGTGGTTGGCTTGCGTGTTCCATTAGCAAGAATACTTATATTATTTTTGTATGCTTTTTAATTCTGTGTTTTTAAATGTCTTTTTCTTATATTTTGTTAGCTACTTAATCGAGATGTGTTGAAATACACATGATTTTTGTGGGTTCCTATTTTTGTGGGTTTGTCAGTTTCCTATTTTAAGGCTACATGAATGAGTGATAATTACTTACGAATCATAAAGCTTTTTTTTTTTTGGTTGTGGCTCTTGAACTCTGGGCTTTGTGCTGTCCCTGTGCTCTTTAGCTCAAAACCAGTGCTCTACCACTTGAGTCACGGCGCCACTTCCAATTTTCTGGTGGTTAATTGGAGATAAGAGTCTCATGGAAGGGCTGGGAAGGTGGCTCAGTGGTAGAGTGCTTGCCTTGCATGCCTGAGGCCCTGGGTTCGATTCCTCAGCACCACATAAGCAAAAAGAAAAAAAGCCGGAAGTGGCGCTGTGGCTCAAGTGTGGTAGAGTGCTAGCCTTGAGCTGAAGAGCTGAGGGATAGTTCCCAGGCCCAGAGTTCAGGCCCCACGACTGGACCCCCCCCTTCCTCCCCCCCCCCAAAAAAAAGAGTCTCGTGGACTTCCCTGCCTGGGCAGGAAACTGCAGTCCTCAGATTTCAGCCTCCTGAGTAGCTAGGATTACAGGTGTTAGCCACTGGCACTCAGCTTCTTAAATAATTTCTTGGACCCAGAAATTCCAATCTTAAATATATGTTATAGGGAAATTCTATATATTTGCCCCAGGAAATGTTTAGATGAACACTTAAAGTATTAAGTATATATAATAAATATATAAATAAATTGTACTATATTCATATTATGGAACACTACAACCAGAAAAAAGGAGTGAACTTTATTGATATAAATAACTTGAATATGCTGTTGAATATAGAAAGACTGAAAATACACATGCTGTGAAAACATTTGTTTAAAGTTCAAAACAAGTATTACTTGCAGGTAGATATTTGTGCAATAAAACTAGAAGAACAGAAAATAGTGAATATTTATAAATAATTAAGATGTAAACTTTTGAGGAGAGAGGGGTAAATAATAAAGAGGGTCACTCAGCACCTTTATCAATATTGGTAATATTCTGTGCCTTAAAGTTATTGGATAATTCATAGATACACAATACAACCCGTTTTATTGTGAAATCACTTAGCTTCCTGTCCCTGCTATATATATTTCTCCCCAGTTCTAATTTATTCCTAAGATAAAAGTTAATTTGGAGAGTAGATGCTAATTCAGGACCCCCCTTTCTCTCTTTTATAATTAATGTTTTTGGTTTTTATTTTGCCAGTCCTGGTGTTTGAACTCTGGGTTTGGATGCTGTTTCTAATCTCCTTTTGCTCAAGGTTAGCACTCTACCACTTCTGGCCTTTTATGTGATTAATTGAAAATAAGAGTCTCACAGACTTACCTGTCGAAGCTGGCTTTGAACCATGATCCTCAGATCTCACCCTCCTGAGCAGCTAGGATTATAGGCATGAGCTTATAATTACTGTTTTTGAAGCATAGTTATACAACTTAATGATATTTATGCACAAAATATGCAGAAGTAATATGCTTTTTCTTAGAAGGTGTGTGTTTTAGTAGGGTGCTGGTAGCTCATGCCTGTAATCCTAACTACTCAGGAGGCTCAGATTGCTGTTTGAAGCCAGCCTGGGCAGAAAAGTCCCCATGAGACCTTTATTCCCAATTAACCATTCAAAAAGTGGAAGTGGCACTGTGGCTCAAAGTGAGAGTGCTAGCGTTTAGTAAAAAGAGCTCAGGGATAGTGCCCAGACTCTCAGTTCAAGCCCCAGAACCAACCAAAAAAAAAAAAAAAAAAAAAAGAAAAAAGTGTGGCTTTTCTATCCATTTGATCAGTTAATTATGGTCATAAGACATATGGAACTGGTTCTAACCAATTTAAATGCTGTTAAGTTCAATAAAAATATGTTTGCATTTGCTTACTTTATATTGCATGTCAAGACTTTTAAATACATATTCTAAGGGATGAGCTAGGCTTTGTGAAAAATGAAGCACATCTCACTTTGAGAAATTACTATGAATAAGTGACATTTGAAAATTAAGAAAATTTGGTCCTGTCCCATGGTTTCCCTTATTTGCAATAACTAGTATATGTTGGAGACAAGCAGAAACGGTCAGATAAGTTGACGTTAGGCAAAATGAACCCCAAGATAAGGACTCAAATGTTTTTTTCTTTCTTGCTATTGTTTCTAACATATTTATAAGATATTTCTATGTCCCTTCCCCACAGTATAACCCGTTTTCACTGTATCACTGTATTTGATGTTGGTATAATTTGTGGAGGAGAAGGGAAAAAACAAATTGTTTAAATAGGGATACATGGGGCTGAGAAGGTGCTCAGTGGTAGAGTGCTTGCCTTGCATGCATGAGGCCCTGGGTTCGATCCCCCAGTACCACATAAGCAAAAAAGAAAAAAATCTGTAAGTGGCGCTGTGGCTCAAGTGGTAGAGTGCTAGCCTTGAGCTGAAGAGCTGAGGGACAGCGCCCAGGCCCAGAGTTCAGGCCCCACGACCGGACCCCTAAAAAAAATAGGGATACAGGCGTACCCATTCCAACAATGAGATGTACAAGACGTTATGTCGAAAAACAAACATTACAGCTTTGGTGAGGGGGGCAGATGGGAAGGGATGGGAAAGGGAAACAAAGGAGGAGGCAACAACGCTTGATAAGAAATGTACTCATTACCTAGCCCACTTAATTGTGTGGTATTTTCACAATAAAAAATTCAGAAAATTATAAAATGAATATGGAATACGTTCAAGTAATCCACAACATGCACTAACATTCATGGTTTTTTTCTTAAAGATCAGTAAATTAGAGTTAGAAGTGGAAAGTTCAAAACAAAAATTTGCAGAAATGACTAACAAGTACCAAAAAGAAATTGAAGACAAAAAGAAGTCAGAAGAAAATCTTTTGGGAGAGGTGGGTTCTAAACTTATTCTATGAACTGAGGGCATAGCTCAAGTGAGGACACTCCTCCATGAAGTTGTTGACTTAGTCCTCAAGAAAAAAGAACTTATTTATTATACTAAAATACTAGACTGGATATTTGTCAACATTTAAGGAAGAAGATAATAAAAGTTGTTTTGAAATTGTGATTTTAGAAAAGTTTTAACAAATTTGTATTTTATAGAAGATAAAACTATCATTCTAAAAATTTAAATATTTAGTAGCATAATATGGGAAATGCTAAGTGTTTATAATTTCACTAGATAAAACACCCTAAAATAAATTGAAACTGTTGAATTTTTACTTGTCTTTTTTTTTCTAATTTTTTGACGTTTGACTTTTGTGTAAGTACAGCACATGCTTTTTACTTTTGGTTTCAATTTTTTTTTTGTGCATCAATTTATTATTAACTTCTTGTGTATTTGATAGGTTGAGAAGGCAAAAGTAACAGCTGCTGAAGCAGTAAAATTACAGAAAGAAATTGATATACGATGTCAACATAAAATTGCAGAAATGGTAGCACTTATGGAAAAACATAAGGTAGGTAATATTAAAAACTATAAATTCAAAATAATGTTCTGATTTATCAGAGGAAATTATTCTCCATATAACCATGACTATTTTGTGTGTGTATGTGTATGTGCCAGAGCTGGAGCTTGAACTCAAGAATCTTGCACTGTCATTGGACTTTCTTGTTCAAGGTGGATGTTCTACCACTTGAGACACACCTGAAGTATGGCTTTTTGGTGGTTAATTGAAGATGGAATCTCAGACTTTCCACCCAGGCTGGCCTTAAATGTGATCAACCAGATCTAAGTTTCCTTAGTAGCTAGGATTACAGGCATGAATCACTAGTGCAAATCTCAATAGTGATTAGTTAGAATCCTTCTGATCTCTATTTCTCTAAGTTTAGATCTTAACCATTGAGTTTGAGTATCATTTTATTGAATAAATTTCTCTCTCTTTTTTTTTTTGCCAGTTCTAAGGCTTGAACTCAGGGCCTGAGCACTGTCCCTGAGTCTCTTTTGCTCAAGGTTAGCACTCTACCACTTGAGCCACAGTGCCATTTCCGGCTTTTTCTGTTTATGTGGTGCTGAGGAATTGCAACAGTTTTGTGCATGCTATGCAAGCATTCTGCCACTAAGCCACATTCTCAGCCTGTAAGTTTCTCTTTAACACCAGTAGTAGATAGAAATAATATTTTTTTATTCTTCTGATACCAGCTTGAACTCAGGGGACCTGGAACTATTCCTTAGCTTTTTTACCTAAGGCTGGTGCTTTACTATTTCCAGATTTTTTTTTTTTTTTTTTTTTTTTTTTGGGTCCGGTCGTGGGGCCTGAACTCTGGACCTGGGTGCTGTCCCTCAGCTCTTCAGCTCAAGGCTAGCGCTCTACTACTTGAGCCACAGCGCCACTTCCAGCTTTTTTCTTTTTGCTTATGTGGAGGAATCGAACCCAGGGCCTCAGGCATGCAAGGCAAGCACTCTACCACTGAGCCACCTTCCCAGCCCCCTATTTCCAGATTTTTGTTTCTTGTTTTTTTTGTTTTTTGTTTTTTTTCTGTGATTACTTGGAGATACAATTCTCATGGTCTTCTTGCCTAGGCTGGCTTCAAACCATCATCCTTACATGTTGGCCTCCTAAGAAGTTAGTGTTACAGATGTTGAGCCATCAGCATGTGGAAGAACTAATCATTCTTTCATGAAGTTTTCTAGTTCTCTTACACTTCTTTTAGGGGGCAACAATGGGGTTTGCTCTCAGAGTTTTTATGTGCTCTACTACTTAAGCTACTCCTTAACTTAACTTAAGCTACTCCTTAGTTATTTTTTAGCTAGGGTTGGCTTTTTGATGTTTTTTGTCTTTGTGAATGTCCTCTGGTTTTTATTGTCATTTATAAAAATTCTTTTAGGAAAGTAACCCTAATTTCCCTCAAGATTTGCAGAGGAAGTATGTTATACCAATTTATTCATTTATAAAAAAAATTGCTAAATGTAACATTCTTTCTCTTTTTTCTTTTTCTTTTTTATGTCAGTTGTGGGGCTTGAACTCTAGGCTTGGGTGCTGTCCCTATGCTCTTTAACTCAAGGCGAGTGCTCTACCGCTTGAGCCACAGTGTCACTTTTGGTTTTCTGGTGATTTATTGGAGATAAGAGTCTCATGGACTTTCTTGCCCAGGCTGGCTTTGAACCCTGATCCTCAGATCTCAGCCTCCTGAGTATAGGATTACAGGTGTGAGCCCCAGCACCCAGCTTAAATGTAACATTCTTTTTTTTGGGAGGGGGGTCTGGTCGTGGGGCCTGAACTCTGGGCCTGGGTGCTGTCCCTCAGCTCTTCAGCTCAAGGCTAGCACTCTACCACTTGAGCCACAGCGCCACTTCTGGCTTTTTTCTTTTTTTTGCTTATGTGGTACTGAGGAATTGAACTCAGGGCCTCATGCATGCAAGGCAAGTGCTCTACCACTGAGCCACCTTCCCAGCCCCGAATGTAACATTCTTATGAGGCAAATGCTAAGCAATTTAAGAAATAATTTAAACAATATCATAAACTAATAGATTACATATTTTAGTCCAGTGCAATTTTTAATCCATATTGATACACAATTGTCTTGCCTTTGGTTGTGGTTACCTCTTTAAGACAGCTGGAAAGTCTTTCTGACTTGACTCTAATAGTTTTTAATAATAATGATATAATTTTCTAGGTTTATCTGGTATTTTCTGCTCCAAATTTGGAATCAAACACTTTTCTAAGAAGTCCTGTGTTTCTCATACATATGTATGTATATATGTGTGTATGTATATAAAGAAATATATATATATATATATTAAATTTTTTATTTTTTAAACAACAAAAGGTTTAAAGCAAAACTTGTCACAAAAGAGAGAAGTAGTGCCAGGTATTGTCTCAGGTGACCTTTTATAGCCCTCAAGGTTTTGAGGATATTGCTGCCTCATAAGGTAGCTGTCCATCTCTTATATTTTTTAAATGAAGAAATTCAATGTTTCCAGTTGAAAAGAGGTAATTTCTTGTTCTTTGATTAGGTTGTTTCCAAGATGGTGGTTTATCTTTCACTGTTTAAGTTACTTAAATGAAAAAATATATAATTCAGAAACTAAAATACATATATATATGTAATATATATACACACAATATATAAACATCCTTTTCTTCAAGTATTAGAATACCAATATTAAGATATAAACTATATATAAACTATATATACCTAAAATGTTTTCTTTAATACAGCACCAGTATGATAAGATGGTTGAAGAAAGAGACTCAGAATTAGGACTATATAAAAGCAGAGAACAAGAACAGTCATCAGTGAAAACATCTTTGGTGAGACACAGAACAAAATATAAGTAAAACCCAATTTTTAGAATATTAGCATGGCTGATAGTAAAGGACATTATGTAAAATACATCTTATGCTACGGTATTACATCAGAAAAACACTAATAAAACTTCTCATTAAGTGTTTTTCAATTTTCTGAAATTGTGGAACAAGTTCTTTCCAACTGAAACCTAATAAAGTCCAGTTAACATGTAAATTTGAAACTTTGATGGTTAGGAATGGAGAACAAGATAGATTTGGAGAAGAGGAGGAGAGATATTCATACATTAAATCCTTTAAGAAAACCTAAGCTGGATGCTGGTGGCTCACTGGCTCACACCTATAATCCTAGCTCACTGGCTCACAACTCAGGAGGTTGATATCTGAGGATCATGGTTCAAAGTCAGACTAGACAGGAATTTCGTCCCTGAGACTCTTATCTCCAACCACCAGAAAACCGGAAGTGGTCCTGAGGCCCAAGTTAGAACACTAACCTTGAGCTGAAGACCTCAGGGACAGTGCCCAGGCCCAGAGTTCAAGCCCCATGACTGACAAAAAAAAGAGAAAACCTTAAAAAACTTAATTTTTTTTTTTTGGTCAGTTGTGGAGCTTGATTGAACTCAGGGCCTGAGTGCTGTCCCTGAGGTCTTCAGCTCAAGGTTAGCGCTATACCACTTGAGCCACAGTGCCGCTACGAGTTTTCTGGTGGTTTATTGGAGATAAGAGCCTCACGGACTTTCCTGCCCGGATTGGCTTTGACCTTCAATCCTCAGATCTCAGCCTCCTGAGTAGCTAGGATTACAGGTGTGAGCCACGGGTGCCCTGCTTAAAAACTGAATTTTTAAGTTAAGTCTACTTATGTCCAGTTAGCAACCTTTTATATCTATAAATTTTATTTTTATTTAAATTTATTTTTCAGTACTGGGGTTTGAACTACAAGCCTTGGGCTTGTTAGGCTGGTGTTCTACTTTTGAGACATGCCTTCAACACTGTTTTACTTTAGTTATTTTTCAGGTAGAGTCTTACTTCTATCCCTATCCATTCCCCCAACCCCCAGGGCTGATTTGTGACTACAGTCTTCCTGCCTATAGCCTCCCACATAGCTGAGATCCCAGGCACTGCTCCACTGTGCCCAGTTCATTGATTGAAATGTGGTCTTGTTCTTCTCCCATGTTGGCCTTCAGCTACCAACTTCCTGATCTTTCCTTGTCAAGTAGTTGTGATTTTACATGTGAGCCCTCACACTTGATGTAGATTTTTAAAAGATGTTTTCTGAGTGGAAGTATGTCTTTATTGATCTAAATTTCCTTGAAGCACTAATTTACACTTTAATTGTCTTAAGGAACAATAAGGAAACCCTTCATGTTTCTTTTTCTTCAGGAGAATGAGCTGTCTAATATAAAAGATGAACTTCTGTCCATGCAGAAGCAACTTGAAATAGAAAGAGAAGAAAAAGTAAGTATTGTGACATTATAATTAAAATAATTGTATTTGGTGCAACTATTCATTTAAAATGTGGTCATATTACAAAATAATTTGATAAATTTTGAGAATGAAAAATAGACCTTTCCCTATTTGCTTTTTTAAAAATATGTATTTAGAGCATTATTTCATTTTTTTAAAAAGCTAAACACATATGAGATTATACACTTTTTTTTCTGGTACTGGTTGCTTGAACTTGGGGCCTGGGTGCTGTCCCTGAGCTGTTTTGGTAAAGGCTAGCACTCTAATACTTGAGCCACAGCTCAACTTCTAGCTTTTTGTGATTAATTATAGTTAAGAGTCTCTTTGACTTTTCCTGCTCAGGCTAGCTTTGAATTGTGATCCTCAGGTCTCAGTCTCATGAGTGGTTAGCATGATAGGCCTGAGCCACTGGTGCCTGGCTCATGCTTTTTTTTTTTGTGCCAGTCCTGAGGTTTGAAATCAGGCTTATGTCCTTCAGCTTTTTTGCTCAAGGCTAATTTGAGCCACAGCTCCACTAATAGCTTTTTGGTGGTTAGTTGGAGATGAGTCTCATGGACCTTCCTGGCTTGCTTAGAACCATGATCTTCAGCTCTCAGCCTCCTGAGTAGCAAGGATTAGAAGTATGAGGGCACATACACTTTTAAGATTAAAAGTGCAAGGCTGCGGGCTCGGCTCTACTACTTAGTACAATACCAATTTATGAAATGTAAAGTCCAATAGTGACAAGAAATGCCTTTAAATCTAATATGGCTAAGAAGTATTATTTCACATATTAAAATGTTCATATGTTTAGTGTGTTTCTGAGCTATTCAAGGTTTATGTTTGTAACATTTTGCAGTTTGCAAAGTGAATGACTCACACTGCAAAATAACCAGTTTTCTTTTTGCTTTCTGTATGGCAGGTACTGTGCTGTGTGCCCTACTTGTGTCTAATTTTACCCTAAAATAACTTATTATTGTCTTCATCTTTACAGAAGTTAGACTATTTATTCAAGATAAAATAGAAAATAGAATGACAGGGCTGGGAAGGTGGCTCAGTGGTAGAGCGCTTGCCTTGCATACCTGAGGCCCTGGGTTCAATTCCTCAGCACCATATAAGAAAAAAGAAAAAAGCCGCAAGTGGCGCTATGGCTCAAGTGGTAGAGCACTAGCCTTGAGCTGAAGAGCTGAGGGACAGTTCCCAGGCCCAGAGTTCAGGCCCCATGACCGGATCCCCCCTCCCCAAAAGAAAATAGAATGACAACTGTTTCTTTAGTCACTCTACGACAACCTAGATATCAGAATTTCAGTTTCAAGGCTATGGACTTACTAACTTTGGTTTTTGTACTTAATTTCTTTCATCCTCTCCATCTGTGGAAAATTTCACCTTTTATTTTACAAATATGAGCTTATTGTAAAGTATTTTTATAATATTTTTTTCTTTTCTTTTTTTTTTTGGGGGTCTGGTCGTGGGGCCTGAACTCTGGGCCTGGGCGCTGTCCCTCAGCTCTTCAGCTCAAGGCTAGCGCTCTTCCACAGCGCCACTTCCGGCTTTTTTCTTATGTGGTGCTGAGGAATCGAACCCAGGGCCTCATGCATTACAAGCCAAGCGCTCCCAGCCCATAATATTTTTTTCTTAAAATGATTATTTCACTCTATATTTCCATTATATTACAAGCTTTTAAAAGGCTAGATTATGTGTTATCTTTGTTTATCTTTTATCCAAGCCAAAGATTTTGAAATTTTGATGTTTTCAGTAAATTTCAAGAAATTACTAAATTGCTTTCTCTTCACCTATTATAATAACATGGATGACCTTTATCCTGCTGTTTCAGTGGAGGAATTATTATTTTTTTTGGGGGGGGGGGTCCGGTCGTGGGCCTGAACTCTGGGCCTGGGAACTGTCCCTCAGCTCTTCAGCTCAAGGCTTGCGCTCTACCACTTGAGCCACAGTGTCACTTCTAGCTTTTTTTTTCTGCTTATTTGTGATGCTCAGGAATCGACCCAGGGCCTCATGCATGCAAGGCAAGCGCTCTACCACTGAGCCACTTTTCCAGCCCCTCAGTGGAGGAATTACTGTGTCTTTTTATGTTCTGATTACACCCTGAGCAACCTTTAATTTTTACTCTTTAATTAATACAAATAAGACTTCTACCATTGAAAATATTTTAAAATCACTACCTGTGCTTTAAGCACTCTTTTGGGATTAGCTTTTTTCACTCATGATTGCTTGGAAATTTCTGTGAGTTATCATTTCATTACCAAGCATTATTATGGTATGGATATACCTACCACTGTTAATTTAAGCGTTCATCTAATGAAAGACATCTGGTTGTTTCCTGTTTTGAGCTGTTAAAAACAAAACAGCTATGAACATTTACGTGTGCAGGTCTTAGTGTGGCTTAGAGTACAGGTCTTTTGGTCGTGGGGCTTGAACTCTGGGCCTAGGCTCTGTCTGCAGCTCTTCAGCTCAAGGAGAGCACTCTACCACTTAAGACACAGCGCCACTTCCGATTTTCTAGTGGTTTATTGGAGATAAGAGTCCCATGGACTTTTCTTGCCAGGGCTGGCTTTGAACTGTGATCCTCAGATCCCAGCCTCCTGAGTAGCTAGGATTACAGGCGTGAGCCACCAGCGCCCAGCTGAATGTAACTTTTTATCTCTCTGAAATAATAGCCAGTGATTGTAGTTGCTAAGTTGCATGGTAGTGTTAGATTCGTTTTATAAGAAACTGCCAAATTCATTTCCAAGTAATGGTACCATTTTACGTTCCCAGCAGCAGTATATAAGTGATAGTTTCTCTGTGTGCTTGTCAGAAGTCTAATGATGTTATAGCTGTTTGTTTTCCCCCAATGCCTACTTATTATCTACTTACCCTGTTTTATGAAATATGTGTTCATATATCTTATCCATTCTTTAACTAAATTTTTTTCTACTTTGAATTTTGAGGATTCTATTTTAGGGAATACTGATGTTTGTACTCTGGACCTTATGCTTGCTAGACAGGTGCTGTAATACCTGAGCCATGCCTTCAGCTCCTTTTGCTTTGGTTCTTTTTCAAATAAAGCCTTGGGCTTGCTTGGCACTCAGTGCTTCTATTATGATTCTCAAATAGCTGGAATGACAGGTATGCAGCACTAAACACAACTTTTATTGGTTGAGATGGAGGTAGGTTTTATGATCCTCTTTTTTCCATGACTTTAGCTGGGGAGAAAGATGGTAACCATTGTCTGGAGAGGGCCTTCTTGGGATATCCTTCAGAGAGGAGGAATGTCATGCTTTAACATAGTGAACAGCAGAAGGGCAAAGAGACAGAAGGGGTCCATGTACACCCCGTTGTTAATGTCATTTATTTTACCTATAATAGGTTAGCCTTTACTGACACTTTGATCTTCCAGAGATGCCATCTGTTAACTCTGCCACTATAACCAAATTGTGAGTTTGGGAGAGAGCAGATACTCAAATCAACATTGGACAAATGGTTTACAAATATAGTAATTTTGATTATCTACAGTTTCACTTATCCATTGTCACATGTGGTCCAAAAATATTAAATAGAAAAATTCCAGAAATAATGAGTAACAATTATTAATAATTTGTGTGTTTAAAGTTCCGCATCACTGGAATAGTATACTGGAATCTCATGGTATACCCATTTTTTAAAATCTTTTGTCTATTTGCTTCAGTCAGTGTCAATTGATAGTTGTATTGTGACCATTTTGTTTTGTATATTCCATGTATTTTATTTTTAATTCTTCATTGACTTCAGTTGAGTGACTTTCTGCTATTATGACTTAGTGGTAGAGTGCTTACCTAACATGCATGAAGCATTGGGTTCAATTCCTCTGTACCATATAAACAGAAAAAGACACAAGTGAAGCTGTAGCTCAAGTGGTAGAGTACTAGCTTTGAGCAAAAGAAGCTGAGGGACAGTGCCTAAGCCCTGAGTTCAAGCCCCAGGGCTGTCCAAAAAAAGTTATTATATTAGTAATTATAGTTACAGATGTGATATATATTTTGTTTTGAGCTGTTCTTGTATTTCTAGAATAATCCCCATTTGATCATTATATATTTTTTAAAATATGGTATTAGATTTTTTTGTCGGTCATAGGTCTTGAACTCTGGGTTTGGGCACTGTCCCCAAGCTCTTCAGCTCAAGACTAGCACTCTACCACTTGAGTCACAGTGCCACTTCCACTTTTCTGGTGGTTAATTAGAGATAAGAGTTTCATGGACTTTTCTGCCTGGGCTGGCTTTGAACTGTGATCCTAGATCTTAACCTCTTTAGTAGCTAGGATTACAGATGTGAGCCATTAGTACCTGGCTTGCTAATTCTTTTGGAGATAGAATCGAGTGAATTTCTGCCTAAGCTAGCTTTGAAATCTTCCAGATTTCAGCCTCCTGAGTAGCTAGGATTACAGGCATGAGTCACCAGTATCTGTCTTTACTAGTTAACTTTATATTTTGAAATAATATATTAGCACTTCCTCCTACTTCATCTTTTCCCCATCAAGATATAATTTGGCATTTATTTTACTATATAATATAGTCAAGATTTATAAAAATACGTATTCCATTTTTAACCATGATTACTGTGTCTGTTTAACTTGATATTCATATTTACATTTAATATTTATGTTTAATGTGTAGTTTTTTAGTTGTTAATTTTGATCTCAGTTAATATGATAATTACCATTTTTACCTATATACTATGAAGTAGCTTACCAGATGACCCCTAGTTAACTTCGAGTTAAAATATATTGACTTCCTTACAGTTTCATAGTTTGATTTCCTTTCCCTTCCTTTGTCATTTTCCTTCCACTCCTTTTCCTCTTTCTTTTCTCCTTTCTTTTCCCTTTTACTTTCCCTACCCTTCCTTCTTCCCTGCCCTTTCCCCTTTCCTTTTCTTCTTTTCTTCTTTTGTTTTCATTTTCCTTTTTCCTTTCCCTTTCCTTCTTGACATGCTAAGGCTTGAACCTAAAGCCTCTCCCACACTAGGCAAATGCTCTTTGAGGGGACTTTGCCTAGTGATTGAAGTTTATTTACTATCTTCATATGAACAGCGAGTTTCAAGGTTTTCTAGTTGATCATTCCAACTGTCAAATCTCTCTATGGTCAGAAACACAGTGAGGATATGTCACTTGCTGAATTTACTTATTCAAACTGTTTATCAGTATCTAAAGAAATGACCACAGTTTTTAGGTTTTGGAAAGCTCATGAAAAATAGACAGATTAAATGTTGTTTGTCACCCAGCTCTGCTCTTCTTTCACTTTTAACTGGTAAAAAATAAGCATAACATTATAGATCTCTAAGAATCAGTATTTGCTAAAGCAATTTTTAATAATTCATGAGTCTCAATATTTTTGTTCCCAGAACACACATTCTAGGAAGGATGTGATAAGGGTGAGTTATTGCAAGAGTTTGTCCATAAAGACCCCTAGGCTTTCTTTTTATTTATAGTCTGAAACTTGGTCGCAGGGATGTTGTTCTCTCCTCTGGTGGCTCAAGTTCATCTCTCTTTGCCAAGCCATGCCGTAGGTACATTTCATATATTCAGATTATATACAAACTTTAGTAATACCTATTTCTGAAACTAAGAGCTCTTGATCTATTTGCCTGATACCTTTCCTATCAGCAAAAGATAAAGAGATGGGCAGTTATAGAAGATGGTTTCTTCCCTCTAGAATCCAAGACATTCTGAGAGTTAATGAAATATTGCACGTTTAGTAAATACACTGTCCTAGAAGACAGCATTCCAGCCCAGTAGGTTTGAGTTGATCCTAGTTTTCATAACCAAATATCAACCATTATGGATGACAGGATACATAATAGTAACAGCAATACATATATTAAGTCAGTTTATTGCCAGCTTCTTTTTTTGATTAGTTGAGTTCTTTGGTTACTAGCAGTATTGTAGGAGAAGTACTTTGTATACGCACTGAAAATAGATATAGACATAGGCATTATGAGAAAACAGACATTTTAAAAAATGGTACTGAGGTTTGAACTTAGGCCCTTGTCCTTGAAAGGCAGGACTTCTACCATTTAAGCCATGCCTCCAGCCCTGGCAACATAAATTTGATTATTTGAAGTTCTTGGAAAATTTCCCTTCTCTGAAACTTTTTATGGGTTGCTACTGGGACTAAAAGTGTTCTATTGATGATTGTCATATTACATGCATATTCCATTTTCATTTCTGTAGGTCAGGCTTAAATTTTCTTTTTTCTTACTGAATAAATCTTGTAGTTTAGTATATAACACTTGCTCCTCTGACTAAGTTTTCTTTGATTTTTATTTAGACTCTTTCTGTATACACACTATTCTTCAGTAAAAGTTCATTTTATAAATAAGCTGAGAGTCAGCATTTAAGATACTTAATCTTACAGATAACACACTAGAAAACAGAATAATAAAAAATATTTAAAACCAAATAACTGATGAATGGAGATATGGAGGTTGGGTGAATATAGTTTTAATATTCAATGTATATATGTAGAAGTGGAACCTTGTACCTTTGGGGAATGTGTGGGATTGGCAGAGATGAGGCAGAATGATGGAAGGGGAGATAATGATCAAGATGCATTGTACTCATGAAATTACACATGGAATTGAAACTCCTTGTACAACTACTTAAAATAACTAAAAAATTTCTATAAAAAGGAACTAATTTTTTTATTATTTTAGAAGATTGAGACAGATACTTTTTTGGGGGGTTCATGGGACTTGAACTTAAAATGTGGGTGCTGTCTCTCTACCACTTTAACTACATCTCTACTTCTGGTTTTTTTTGGTGATTAATTGGAGATAAGAGTCTCATAGACTTTTCTGCCTGGGCTGGCTTCAAACATGATCCTCAGATTTCATCTTCCAGAATACCTAGGATTTATAGCTGTGAGCCAAAGGCTAATTGCTTTTTTAAAAATATTTAATAGAAAAGATTTTAGTATGAAGATTCGTTATTTATTATTATAGTAATGATGATTTTGTATGTGTTAAATATTTAATAGGAAAAACTGAAAAGAGATGCCAAAGAAAATATAGTCATTCCAAAAGAAAAAGTAGACAAGGTAAGAGTTTTATGTAATTTTGTTCTTGTGATAACAAATTTACTTTATAACATTTACTTAGAAATATTTTTGTTCGTAAATAAGAAGATAACATATATAATTTTAGTTCTTAAATTACTTCACACTGTTGATTAATTCTCAAACATTAGCCAGAATTTTCAAAACTCTTTGTCCTTTAGAGATAATTTTAGTCTTTATAATTCTTTCTATAGTATCATCTTTTCTCTTTTTTTTTTTTTTGTCAGTCGTGGGGGCTGAACTCTGGGTCTAGGCACTGTCCTTCAGCTCTTCAGCTCAAGGCTAGCGCCCTACCACTTGAGCCACAGCGCCACTTCTGGCTTTTTCTGCTTATATGGTGCTGAGGAATTGAACCCAGGGCCTCATGCTTGCAAGGAAAGCACTCTACCACTGAGCCATCTTCCAAGCCTGTATCATCTTAAATTAGGTACATACTCCTATGTATTCCCTCTGAGAAGTTTCTCTATGTAAAGGTAATATACTTTGATTAAAAATTCTCATGCAGCCGGGCACTGGTGACTCATGCCTGTAATCCTAGCTACTCAGGAGGCTGAGATCTGAGGATCAAGGTTCAAAGCCAGCCCAAGCAGGAAAGACCGTGAGACTCCTATCTCCAATAAACCACTAGAAAACTGGAAGTGGTGCTGTAGCTCAAGTGGTAGAGCGCTTGCCTTAAGCTGAAGAGCTGAGGGACAGCGCCCAGACCCAGAGTTCAAGCCCCATGACTGACAAAAAAAAAAAAAAAATTCTGATGCTGCCGGGTGCTGGTGGCTCACGTCTGTAATCCTAGCTACTTGGAAGGCTGAAATCTGAGGATCATGGTTCAAAGCCAGCTGGGGCAGGAAAGTCTGTGAGACTCTTATCTCTAATAAACTACTCAGAAAACTGGAAGTGGTATGCTGGCTCAAGTGGTAGAGCTCTCTAGCCTTGAGCTGAAGAGCTGAGGGACAGTGCCCAGGCCCAGAGTTCAAGCCCCATGACCCACAAAAAAAAAAAATCTGATGCTGGCTGAGGATATAGTAATTGTAGAGCATTATCTAACACACATACAGGCCCTAGGTTTGACCTTTAGCACTTCCAAAAATATTCTAAAGTTTATATTTAGATTTCTGCCACTTGAGCCACAGTGCCACTTCAGGTTTTCTGGTGATTAACTGGAGATAAGAGTCTAATGGGCTTTCCTGCCTGGGCTGGCTTTGAATTGGGATCCTCAGATCTCAGCTTCCTGAGTAGCTAGGATTACAGGTATGAGTCACCGGCGCCTGGCTTCTATTTTGAGTTTTTGTTTACTGTGGGTGTTCTATCACTTGAGAAATACCTTCAGTCTTAATTTGAGTTTTGAGAATACTGAATAAATGAATTTTGTTTTCCTGTTTCAATTCTGAACCAACTGAGATGAAAGATTCTCAAAACAATATTTATTGTTGATAACCAATATTGGATAATATGGTTTATAGCCAATAACAAGAGAACCTATATCCTACTGTGGACTGAACTCAGGACCTTACATGTGCTAGAAGAGTTTCTTAAATCCTAAAATACTAAATTAGACAGATTTACCTATTTTGTCATAAGTAGACCTTGACCTGAGATAGACCTACCTTCATGATAGCCTGTTGTTGTAAATTTATGGATAAAGAAACAGGGCAGATAACTGCTCTCTCTTGTGTTTAAGAGGAGGAATAAGAAAGGGACTGTACTATCTGTATTTGTCTGGTGTTTCCTTCAAGTTTTACCAGTCACTTGAAGTCATTATGTCTCCCTAAGGAAGCAGTGAAAAGTTAGGAATGTTATCCTAGTGGATCATGGAAAGGAAACATGTAAGAAAGCTCCAGATATGGGAAGAAGACTCTATAATGATTTGATAAGACAGGATTTTTGAAGAAGAATTGTAATTTGACCAATATTTTGAAAATAAGTACAAATTATAGTCTTCTCAGTCCCCACACACGTTATGATTATAATCAAACTGAAAGTGAGAATCAGCATGGTTTTGGGAACAGCTCACTTGTTAGGCCCAGTTTTGTAACATTTGATTTTAAAGACAGAGAAGAAGGACATATTGAACCTATTAGAGAATATTTAGTGCTTTCTTGTCTCAGATACAACACTAAGATACTTGAAAACATTGTATTTGAAGAAATTATCATCATAATAAAATAAACCAACAGGACTATAGTCTTAGTGATTGATAAAGATAAGTAAATTGTTTAAACACTAATATTCTTTTATAAATGTAGACTCTATTACTGAGATGTTTTAGTTCATATATAATTCTGTAATAAATATAGTATAACAAAAAATCTTTGTGTCTGTTATAAGATATTATCTGCTGTCTATATTATCTGGGATGTTTGGATAGTATATGTGTTTAAACAATACCGGTTGCTCATGCCTGTAATCCTAGCTACTCAGGAGGCTGAGATAGGAGGATCATGGTTCAAAGCTAGCCCAGGCAAGAAAGTCCGTGAGACTCTTATCTCCAATAAACCACCAGAAAACCGGAAGTGGTGCTGTGGCTCAAGTGGTAGAGCACCCACCCACAACTGACAAATACACAACAAAACAAAACCAAAGACATGAAATACAACTAGGTCACTTTTGGCTACACTACTGAAATATCACAGTCATTATATAATAGTCATCAAGTTTATCAAGTGTTTATGACTTGGGATAAGATACTTCTTCATGCCATGAAATAAGAGCGTTATGATACTAAAGTCCATGAGATAGTTTTTGTTTAAAAGTTCTGTGTATATTTATGACTGGTAGTATAACATTCATAAAATATAATTTGAAAGGGAAGGTGTGTTTCCATGATGGCTATAATTATGTAAAGGGATAAGTATTCTCCAGTGTGGGATGAGAAGGGTCTTATTAGGCCATCAGGTAAATGTCAGTTCCCTGACATAACCACAAGATGGTGATACAGCAACTTTAAATTGCTTTTCTCAGGCCTACAGTTGGAACCTTCAGCTTGTCATGTTTGAATGTTCTAATTGTAACTCCTTACAAATCCAGGAAGCAGGAAAAGAATTACTTTTATTAGAACTGTGCTATTAAGGATGATGTAGAAATATGTAGGGAAAAGGATACAGAAATAGAACTTTGAAGAAAGGATACCAAAATTTATACATGCTGGAAAAAATGAGTCATTTCATAATTACTAGAACTAGTCAAGAAAGCTACAAATCACTTTGTTTAGCTTCTTGGTTTTATAAAGATGAATAAATTTGAGCCTGCAGATGCTTGGATATTTAAAGTTAGCTAGCAAAATATTTAGAAGTTATCTAGGTAAATAATTAGATATTTATATATCTAGTAAAATATTTAGAAGTATTTTTCCAAATAGTCATACAGACATATAATCTTGTACTTTCATATCTACTATTTAAAATCAGTGTAAATACAACCACCAACTTTGGGAATGTGTGAGTGTGTGTTACATTCTTTTAAATAAATGATTGCCATAATTGCACTTATGGAGATGACAGTGACCAAAGAAGAGGCAAAATAGAAAGTAATAACATAAGTTTCATGTAAGATTCCATTAAGTCAATTGTTACTAGATTTGAGGGTCAGATATGTAACTCAGTAGTAAAGTGCTTGTCTAGCACCTCGCCTATAACTAACTTTTACTAAAAATCTGGGTTAGGTGGTAAAGAAATGAGTATACAAAGTAGAAAAAGGATGAATGGAAATGAGTTGAAATAATGTCAGTTATTTAAAAGTTCAATTTGTTTATTTTTAGAATCTACTACTTGAGCTATGTCTCCAGCTCTTTTGTTTTTATTTGTTATTGAGATAGGGTCTCATGACTTTACCTTGGCTAGATTCAAACTCGAGATCCAGCTAGGCACCTATAATCCTAGCTACTCAGGAGGCTGAGATCTGAGGATCGCAGTTCAAAGCCAGCCCAGGCAGGAAAGCCCGTTAGACTCTTATCTCCAATAAAGTACCAGAAAACCGGAAGTGATGCTGTGGCTCAAGTGGTAGAGTGCTCACCTTGAGCTGAAGAGCTGAGGTTCAGTGCCCAGGCCCAAGTTCAAGCCCCATGATCGATAAAACAGCAACAAATTCGAGTTCTGTGGCCTGTGCCTATTGAGTAGCTGGCTTCTCATTATTTACTATGATTTCCCCCGTTTTTGAGCATAAATGAGGCTGCTGAAATTGAGAGGGAAGAAAGGTAGAGAGGAGGATTAAATGAGGAGAGGGAAAAGAAAGAGACTAGGGAGAAAGGGAGGGAGAAATAGAAGGAGGAAAAAAATGAATGAAAACATAGGATGAAGGAAATTATTCTGTGGGTTTTAGGCCATTAGAATGAAGGATAGATTGAA
The DNA here is from genome assembly GCF_019054845.1 of Dipodomys spectabilis. NCBI lineage: Eukaryota > Metazoa > Chordata > Mammalia > Rodentia > Heteromyidae > Dipodomys > Dipodomys spectabilis. The sequence goes on along the minus strand of NW_024870825.1, from coordinate 2,450,140 downwards.
GTTGTTTTTTTTTTTTACCACAGGAGATTTTTTTTTAAGAATCTTCAGCTTCTGATCAATAGATAGTTGAAATCTCACTTGTTTTAACAGTAGCTTTGTGAATATAAGCAGCAGTGGATACTATATACATCTTAAATGGACTCTGATCAGTAATACATCTGGAATTAAATTCTAGTTCATTTCAGTCCTAATACTACTAGTTATTTTACAGAAGTAACTATAACCATTAGGAGCCAGACCTGATAGTATAAACCTGTAATCTCAAAACTTAGACTGAAGCCAGGCTCCAGTATCTCAACGCCTGTAATAATAGGATCTTGGTTCAAAGCCATCCTAGGCAAAAAAGTCCATGAGACTCTTATCTCCAACTAACCACCAGAAAACCGGAAGTGGTACTGTGGCATAGGTGGTAGAGCGCTAGCCTTGAGCTAAAGAGCTAAGGGACAGCACCCAGGCCCAGAGTTCAAGACCCATGACGGACAAAAAAAAACGAAACAAAACAACTTAGACTGAGGCAGGAGGACCTGGAGTTTGAGGTAAGTCTGGGCTACATCATGAGACCCTGTCACACAAATCAAACAATAAAATTAATGATGGTTTTATTCACTTTTGTTTGATTCAGAAAACACAGACATATGCACTGGAATCATCTAAAGTTCCTTACCAGAAATTTGATTCTAAAGCAACTCCTCCACAAAATATATCTCGAAATTTTTCATCAGTCGACCATGGCAAATCCAAAGATAAAAGAGACTATCTGTGGAGTAAAGGCAATTTATCTTCATCATTACCAAAGGTTCGTTGCTAAAATTTCTAAGATAGTAATTTTATAAATAAAAAGGTTCTGGTTTCATGAATCTATACCTAATAACATATACACATATGAATCTACTGAGTGTGAAATGCTTTCATTTTTTTTTAGTTCACACAACTTATTGGTATCTTGAGCTGATATTTATCAGTATAATAACTTGCAGTAACTTGCTGGTCATTCATTTACCAATGCATAAATCTAATGTGGGAAATCAGGTTCTGACTTGATGGTTAACATTGTTATCCATTTGCTCCTTTTACTCTTTATCTGACCCCATCTTGCTAGAGTCCTTTATTTTGCAGTCATCTTGGAGTAGATAGTACAAGCAAGGTGACTTAACATTAGCTATCATCCATATGTTTGTTAAGCTCTAGTGAACCTCCATGACCTTGCCATGCCAAATAGCTGTGCAGAATTTTCTCTTTCTTACATTGTTCTGCTCTTGGCCATTGGTAGCTTTCTAATTTCCATTTTCTCTGCCCAACTAGAAACGAAGCTAAACAACTTGGTTTTCTAGGTTCATATCCTTTTAGGGATTGAGATGTCAGTCTCTTCTTTTTGACACCTTTATAAGCCCACTCTTGGAGTTCCTGATTCACTTCTCTTACAAGTTGAAGTGAAAAGTATTTCAATTGTGTGGCAGTGGGGGTGCGGGGGGTGCATGGGTGCCAGTGCTGGGGCTTGAACTCAGAGCCTAGGCACTTTTTTACCTTTTTGCTCATGGCTAACACTCTACCACTTGAGCCACAGCTCTACATCTGGCTTCTTGGTCATTAATTGGAGATAAGATTCTTTCAGGCTTTCCTGCTCAGGCTTGTTTTTTGAACTATGATTCTCAATCTCAGCCTCCTGAATACTTAGGATTACAGGTATAAGCTTCCAGTGCCCTCACAGTATGTATTCAGTTTGTCTTTACCTACTACATTGAAATTTCATGCTATTTTTTTTGTTTCCTTAAAGTAATTGGGAATGGAAAAAACTGCATCTGAGAGATTGTTTTCCTGATTTCTTTCTCAGGCTATTTGTTATTGGTGTAGAGAAAAGTTATACAGATTTTTGCATGCTGATTTTGTAGTTTGCTACTTTGCTTGAAAATGTTCGTCATATCTAAGTGTCTTCTAGTGAAGTCATTAGGGTATTTTAAGTATGCAATCATAAACTGTGCAAAGTGGAATGATTTGACTCCTTCTTGACTTACTTGTATTCATTTATTTCGCCTTATTGCTCTGGCTAAGAATTCAAACACTGTTGAATAAGAATGGAGAGAGGCAGCACCCTTTTCTTGTTCTTTAGTGGAAATGTTTTCAAGTCTTCGCTATTTGGAATATGTTGGCAACAGGTTTGTTCTACATAGTCTTTATTATGTTGGATTATTTTCCTTGTGTTTTTAGTTTTTCCAGGCTTTTATTATGAAAAGGCTTTGAATTTTGCCAAAGGCTTTTCCTGCATCTATTGAGATGACTCTGTGATCTTTTTTTTTTGGTCGGGTGGTGAGGCCTGAACTCTGGGCCTGGGCGCTGTCCCTCAGCTCTTCAGCTCAAGGCTAGCACTCTACCACTTGAGCCACAGCACCATTTCCGGCTTTTTTCTTTTTGCTTATGTGGTGCTGGGGAATCGAACCCAGGGCCTCATGCATGCAAGGCAAGCACTCTACCACTGAGCCACCTTCCCAGTTCCAACTCTGATCTTTTAACCTTGATTTTATTTGTTATTATATTTATTTGAGAATGTTGTGTTATCCTTGCATTCCTGGAATAAATCCATCTTGAGCATGGCTTATGAACTTTATAATGTGATTTTTCGATTCAGTTGTTAGGATTTCATTAAGGAATTTTGTGTCTGTGTTCATGAAGGAAGTTTATCTATAGTTTTCTCTCACTCTTTTTTTTTTTTTTTTTTGTCTTATCCAGTTTTGGCTTTAGTGTAATACTGGCCATTGGATGAGTTTGGAAGCATTCCTTCTCTTTTTCTCTCTTTTTTTCCTTTGTTGGTCTTGAGCCTGGGCATTGTTCCTGAGCTCTTCAGCTCAAGGTGAGCACTCTACCAAGTGAGCCACAGCTCTACTTCCAGTTTTCTGGTGGTTTATTGGAGTCTCAAAGACTTTCCTGCTTGGGCTGGCTTTGAACCACTATCCTCGGATCTCAGCCTCCTAAGTAGCTAGGATTACAGGGATGAGCCACCGGTGCCTGGCCTTCTCTTTCTTTTTTATGGAATGGCTAGAAATGCATTAGTGTTTGTTGTTGCTGGTGTGTGTACTTGATCTTGTAGTTAGGGCTGCATGCATTTCGTTAGTTTGCTTGTTTTTGGCTTGCACTCTACCAGTTGAGCTATGCCTTCAGTATGGCATTTCATTGCCTAATTGGAGATGGAGGCTAAAGAGTAGTTTGGATTAAAGGTGTGAGCCATTGGAGCATGGTGTTGTTTAAATGTCAGAATTCAGCCTTGAATCCATGTTTCTGAATTATTCTCTTTGTTTTAGAGACTTATTATTGCTGCAGTGTCACTACATTTAACTTTTTAGGTTGTTTGTATCTCCTTGGTTCAATTTTGGTAGGTCATATATGTCTAGAAATTTATTCAGTTTTTTTTCTAGCATTTCCAATTTGAAAATAAGTTTCCAAAAATATACCCTAATGATTTTCTGGAGTTTAGTGTTATCTACTGTACTCCTTTCATCTCAAATTTTACTAATTTGTATTTTCTGTTTCCCCCTCCCTTTTGGGTTAGTGTAGCTAAAGATTTGTCAATCTTATTTTCTTTTTTAATGAATCAATTCTTTGTTTCATTGTTTTCTTTGTATTTTTTAAGTCTTCATGTCATTAATTTCCACTCTGATATTTATTATTTCTTTCATGTAGTAATTATCATTGACCTTTTCTCACTTTTTTTAAAGAGCTTGAAGTGCATCAAATTATTTATTTGAAATCTGTCTTGATTTCTTTTTTTTTGTGCTGGTCCTGGTACTTGACCTCAGGGCCTGGGTGCTGTCACTGAGCTTTTATGCTCATTGCTAGCACTCTACCACTTGAGCAATAGCTCCACTTCTGGCTTTTTGGGGTTAATGGGAGATAAGGGTCTTGCAGACTTTCCTGCCTGGCTTGGCTTTGAACCATGATCTTCAGATCTCAGCCTCTGAGTAGCTAAGATTACAGGTGGGAGCCACTGGTGCTTGGCTGATTTTTTGGGGGGGGAGGGGTCTGGTCGTGGGCCTGAACTCTGGGCCTGGGCGCTGTCCCCAGCCCTTCAGATCAAGGCTAGCGCTCTACCACTTGAGCCACAGCGCCACTTCCGGCTTTTTTCTTTTTGCTTATGTGGTGCTGAGGAATCGAACCCAGGGCCTCATACATGCAAGGCAAGCGCTCTACCACTGAGCCACCTTCCCAGCCCTGGCTGATTTTTTTTTTAAGGTGTACATTTGTGGTTATAAATCTTAGCTGTATCCTTTGCTACATCCCTTTATCCTTATATCCCTTTATTCACAATCTAGCGATTTTGTTTTCTTTTTCATTTGATTATAGGAATTTTGATTCCTAATTTCCTCAAACCACTGATTATTCAAAGTATAGTATTCATTCTCCATGTTTTATTATATTTTATGTAGTTTCTTGCTGCCGATTGATGGTTTTATTATATGATACAATATAAGAAATTCATTTTAAAAAGATCTGCTTTATTCCTTAATATGTGCTCTGTATTGGAGAAAATTCTATGGGCTGCATTCCATGGATGTTGAGAGGAATATTCTGTAGATGTCTATGAAGATTGTATGCTGATTTTTTTGGTCTCCATTGATGAAAGTGAAATCATTCACTATTACTGGCTCCAGATCTAATGTTCCTTTATTTTATGAAAAAATGTACATACCAATACTTGATGCATATATATTTACAGTCATTATATCTTCTTGATGGATTGTTCCCTTTATTAATATCTCTTTTGACTAATTTGGGCTTAAAATCTGTTTTGTCAAATATCATTATGGCTACTTCTTAGTTTTGAATTCCACTTGCTTAAAATACCATTTTCCATCCTTCACTGTCAGTCTGTTTCTTTGCCAGTCAAAGAGTTTTGTGCAGAAAGCAAATAGTTAGATCTTGTTTTTAATTTATTGTACCTCTTTTAACTGGAGAATTGACATTTATTTACATTATCACTAAAACCATAATGGAAAGATTCTGGACTTAACCGATTAGGGTTTAATTGCCACCTGTTTTTGGATGTTCGTTTCTTTACCTAGATTTGGAGGTTATCTGCTGTAATTTTATTGAGTAGGTTTTCTATGTCTTTATATCTCAGTGCCTTCTTCTATACCACAGAGTCATATATGTAGTCTTTAACATGTCCTTGAGGTCCTGAAGATTATGATCATGATATTTTCTTGACTTGTCTTCAACCTCTTATATCCTTTCTTCTGCTTGGTATAGTCTACTATTGATGCTATTCAGTTTTCACTTGATTTGCTTTTGAAATTTGTTGTTTACAGTCTCTATCTCTTTAATTCTTCATCCAAGTCCTGAATTAATATCATTATATCATCCATCTGCCATAATAGCAGAAATGCTAAAAGAAACCAGATAAATGTAAGAAAAACCAATTAAAGACAGCTAATACACAATCAATAAGCACAGAAAAGTGGTAAAAGTAATGTAGACTGAACTGTGAAGTTAAATATTCATAAGGTAGCTAATAATAAAAGAATGATATGAAGAGGAAGAAGGGAAAGGGAAAAAGAAATATGAGCAAAATTAAGAAAAAAGGAAAGGAGGAACAAAGAAAAAGAATGAGAAAAAGGAGTAGGGAAAGATTAAAAATCCAGTTAAAAAAATAAAGAAAAGGGGCTGGGAAGGTAGCTCAGTGGTAGAGCACTTGCCTTGCATGCCTGAGGCCCTGGGTTTGATTCCTCAGCACCACATAAGCAGGAAAAAAAAAAAAGCCAGAAGTGGTGCTATGGCGCAAGTGGTAGCGTGCTAGCCTTGAGCTGAAGAGCTGAGGGACAGTGCTCAGGCCCAGAGTTCAGGCCCCACGACCGAACCCCAAAAAAAAAAAATAAATAAATAAATAAAATAAAAAAATAAAGAAAAAAAGACATATACTTAGGTGCCAATGGCTCAGGCCTGTCATTCTAGCTATAAAGGATCATGGTTGTTTTGTTTTGTTTTGTCGGTTGCGGGGCTTGAACTCTGGGCCTGGGCGCTGTCCCTCAGCTCTTCAGCTCAAGGTGAGCGCTCTACCACTTGAGCTACAGCGCCACTTCCGGTTTTCTGGTGGTTTATTGGAGATAGGAGTCTCACGGTCTCTCCTACCCGGGCTGGCTTTGAACCAGGATCCTCAGATCTCAGCCTCCTAAGTACTCTGGGTCTGGGTGCTGTCAGCTCAAGGCTAGCGCTCTACCACTGGAGCCACAGTGCCACTTCCGGCTTTTTCTGTTTATGTGGTGCTGAGGAATCGAACCCAGTGCCTCATGCTTGCAAGGCATGCACTCTACCGCCGAGCTACCTTCCCAGCCCCATCATGGACTTTTCTTATGATCCTTGTATCTCAGCCTCCTGAGTAGCTAGGATTACACAGCCACGTGCCACCAGCACCCAGCTTTATTTTGTCTCTTTGTATACTACTTTTTCTGTCTTTTTTGGCATAACTCAGGAAAGAACAAAGAAAGTGAATTTGTGTGCGTATTATGTGTTAGTACCAGGGCTTTACTCAGAGACTCGAGCTTTTGCTTAGCTTTTTTGCTCATAGCTGAGTCTCTACTGCTTGAGCTATACTTCCCAGACCAGTGCTATGCTACTTAATTAGAGATAGGATCTTGTTGGAATTTTTCTCAGACTGTGAACTATGAACCTCACATCTCATAAATAGGTTTACAGATGTGAACCTCTGGCCCCTTTTATTTTTTGGAAGAAAGAGTATTTTTAGTATCAAAAACATCTGAATTAATTTCTGTTAAAATTTCTGCTTCATTATTTGCTAGAAATGGAGATTTCTTATTGCTCAAAACTCAAATTGCCTTGAAATGATTTATTAATAGGGGGCTTGAACTCAGGGCCTGCACGTTATCCCTGAGCTTCTTTATGCTCAAGGTCTAGCACTCTACTGCTTTAAGCCACAGTGCCACTTCCAGTTTTTGAATGGTTAATTGGAGATAAAAGTCTCAAGGGGACTTTCCTGCTCTGGCTGGCTTTGAACCACAATTCTTAGAGCTCAGCCTCCTGAGTATCTAGGATTATAGTCATGAGCCACCAGCACCTGGTGATTTATTACATTCTTTTATATATATATATATATATATATATATATATATCTTTTTGTTAATATGATAATGTATTCCTTTTTGCTTTTGCATAGGTCTATACAGTGAGGACCCCAACCAAAATAAAAAAGCATCCAAGACAAGATAAGAATATACACATTGAAGAAAAAAATAAAAAGAGAAGAACAGTCTTTGACTTTGATACTCATTCAGACAGTTCAGAAAATACTGATCTCTTGGTAAAACAATTATAATTAGTACTTCTTTTCTGATTCATTATTTGAATTCTTTTTTTTTTTTTTTCTGTGCTGGTACTAGGGCTTGATCTCAGGACTAGTGGGCTGTCCTTTTACTTTTTCTGTCAAGGATAGTGCTCTGCCACTTGAGCCACAGCTTTACTTGCAACCTTTTGGTAGTTAATTGGAGGTAAGAATCTCATTGGCTTTTATACCTGGCTGGCTTCAAACCATGATCCTCAGATCTCAGCCTCCTGAGTAGCTAGGCTACCAGCATTTGGCTTGCATTATTTTTTTAATGTATATTTAGTGTATGTACAAGGTATACACCAATAGTGACATATACAGCAAACCTTTATTATAACACAGAACCCTTATACTTTTGTGGCATTTTTGAAAAATTAGGGTTATACTAGTCAAACAAAATTCAGAGATCAACAGATTCAATTTTAAAAACATGTATTTAACATTTGCTTTTGATCTCAAGACACAATTTGTTGAAAGTGAAAGGATGGAAAAAGTTTCATGTAGTAACAAAAAAGATCTGGTGTGGCTATATCATTATCAGATAAAATAGACTTTAAATCAAAAAGTATAATAGACAAAAAGTGTATATTAATGAAAGATTTGGTACAGCAAGGAAATAAGTCATTTTAAAACATTAACTTACAGGCTTTTAAAATATACAAGGCAAAACTTCATAGAATTGAAAAAATACACAATTTTGTAGTATTTTTTATTTTTATTTATTTTTGCCAGCCCTGGGGCTTAAAATCAGGGCCTGGGAATTGTCCCTGAGCTTCTTTTGCTCAAGGCTAGTACTCTACCACTTGAGCCACAGCGTTACTTCTGGCCTTTTCTGTTTATGTGGTACTGAGGCATTGAACCCAGGGCTTCTTGCATGCTAGGCAAGCACTCTACCACTAAGCCACATTCCTAATCCTGGAGTATTTTTTTAATATACTTACACCACTTGTAGTAATGGATAGAATCACCAGAAAAATAAACATAAGCAAAGTAAGAGAGGACTTGAGGGACACAACACTAGCAAACAGAACACTATCAAACAATAATACAGTGAGTACATTTTCTTATGTGCATTGGATATTCTCCAGACTGTATGCTACTCCACATTACAGATCTTGAGCATCTTTTTAAATACACCGTCAGCCAGGTGCCAGTGGCTCACACCTATGATCCTAGCTACTCAGGAGGTTGAGATCTGAGGATCGCAGTTCAAAGCCAGCCTGGGTAGGAAAATCCTTGAGACTCTTATCTCCAATAAACCACCAGAAAACGGGAAGTGGCGCTGTGGCTCAAGTGGTAGAGCAGTAGCCTTGAGCTGAAGAGCTGAGGGACAGTGCCCAAGCCCAGAGTTCTAGCTCCACGACTGACCCCACCCCCCCAAAAAAATGCACGTCATATAAAGCATTTTGTGCAACCACAATGAGATAGAATCAGTATGAAAATGATAACTAGAATGTAAAATTTATGGAAATCAGTACACTTTCAACGGATGAAAGATTTAGAGATCTTCTCTCTGATATGTGGAAATTAAATATAGAACACACTGGGATATGATAAATTATACGGTATTTTGGACACACAGAGTGTGTCCAAAAGAAGACACTTTTAGGAGACAAGCACAAAGGCACAACCCCTATGTTCCTCTCTATAAAATCATATACATACACATGTACTTATATATCTTAAAATGAACTTCAAGATAGGAAAACAGATCTCTTTTAAAAATATTTTATCTTTTGATGATTCTACCTTCTTTATGTATGGTATATTCACATGTATATCAGGGGTGGGAGGCAAGGGTACAGAACTCGAGGGAAAAAATGGTTAAAAATCTCAACAGTGGAGCTCACTGAACACTATTGAAAGTGGGTGGAAAGGGGATGAAGACTTTACGAAAGGAGATGTATTCATTTCCTGACTCATGTAATTGTAATCCCTCAGAACAGCACTTTTACAATAACAATAAAGTGAATTTTAAAAATATTTAGAGATGAAAGAAAAGAAAAACAATATACCAAAATGTATGGGATACAATAAAGCCAGTGCACAGAGGAAATTTGTAATTATAAATGTTTTAATTTGAAAAATACCTTAAATGAGCAGTCAAAACATTAGGTTGGAGTTTAGCCCAAGTGATAGAGTGCTTACTTAGTATGTGCAAGACCCTGGTTCAGTCCCCAACACTGAAGAAACTTTATGCAACTATAAGTGAAGAGAAAACTGAGCCACGCCTAGAAGAAGGGAAAAAATGGATATTGGGCAGAGATAAATTAGAAACTAGAAACAGTATAGTGATTAAGACACTCATTTTAGATCTAAAGACACAAATTGATTGAAAGTAAAAGGAATGAGTAAAATGTTTTATGCCAGCTGGGCTCACACCTTTAATCCTAGTTACTCAGGAGGCTGAGATCTGAGGATTAAGGTTTGAAGCCAGCCCAGGCAGGTTAATTGGTTATCTCCTATTAGCCACCCATAAACCAGAAGTAGAGCTGTGGCTTAAGTGGTAGAGTTCTAGCCTTGAGAACAAAAGCTCAGGAACAAGGCTCTTGCCCTCAATTCAAGGCCCAGAACTGGCACAGGAAAAAAAAAAAATCTGGTTTTTTTTTTTTTTTTTTTTTTTGCAAATTGAGTTGATTTCTATTTCTCCTTCCTTCCTTCCTTCCTTCCTTCCTTCCTTCCTTCCTTCCTTCCTTCCTTCCTTCCTTCCTTCCTTCCTTCCTTCCTTCCTCCCTCCCTCCCCCCTTCCTTCCTTCCTTTCTTTCTTTTCTTTCTTTCTTCTTTCTTTCTTTCTTTCCTTCTTTCTTTCTTTCTTTCTTTCTTTTCTTTCTTTCTCTTTCTTTCTTTCTTCTTTCTTTCTTTCTTTCTTTCTTTCTTTCTTTCCCTTCCTTCCTTCCTTCCTTCCTTCCTTCCTTCCTTCCTTCCTTCCTTCCTTCCTTTCTTTCTTTCTTTCTTTCTTTTCTTTCTTTCTTTCTTTCTTCTCTTTCTTTCTTTCTTTCTTTCTTTCTTTCTTTCTTTCTTTCTTTCTTGTTTTTGGTCAGTCCTGGGGCTTGAACTCTGACTCTGGGCACTGTCCCTGAGCTCTTCAGCTCAAGGCAGTGAGTATTGTACCACTTGAGCCACAGTGCCACTTCTGGTTTTCTGGTGGTTAATTGGAGATGAAAGTTTCATGGACTTTCTGCCCGGTCTGGTTTTGAACTGCAGTCCTAAGATCTCAGCCTCCTGAGTAATTAAGATTACAGGCATGAGCCACCAGTACCTGGCTTTGATTTCATTCTTGTCTTCTTTCATTTTTTTCTTTCTCCTCATCCCCTCCTGTTTCCTCCTTCCTTGTTCTATTCTTGTTTCTCATATGTAGTATGTTGATAAAGTTTCAGTAATACAGTGTTAATGATGGCAGTGCTAATAATATTTCTATTTTTCTTCAAGAGCATGGTTTCAGAAGAAGAGACATTTAACAAACTATATAATGATAACAATCCATCTGCTTCTCATCTTTGTGTTAGAACACCAAAACAGGTATCTTTTAAGTTTTATTTCAGAAAGCAAATTTTAAAAGCCATTAAAAAAAAATAACTATTTTACTTTGTATTTAGACTCCCTCATCTCTAACAACTCCTGGATCTGTGAAGTATGGAAGTCTGAGAAAAGTTCAAGAGAACCGTTGGGCTGTAATTAATAAAATGGATAGGAAGAGAAAACAAAAGGAAGCAGAAAAGTTATTTGGTTAATATCAGAAAAATCAATGTAATAATGTAGCTTAATATCAAATTTATAGTTCATGTTTAATTCTTTTACAGAGCTAAAATATACTTGAAATTGTGACTAAAATAATTTGTTTCTTAGTATTTTGTCTAAATGAAATAACTATATTATCTGAAAATTTGTTATATTCAGATTATATGATTGTATTTTGTTACTTTTGCTTGTATTTAATACTGAGTTTTCAAATCTTTACATTTAACCCTTGAATGCTAGACATGCATTATTGAGATCCATTCTTACTTTACTATTAAAATACATTGGATGTGAAGAAATGTCTCATTGATCCTATAAGGATATTGAATAGCTAATCATAATCTTAAGTTTTAAAAATCTTTTTTTCTCCTGAAATTTGTATGTGATCTGCCTTTTCTGGTGTTCTAAAATCTCTACCTATCAGCACTTTTCTTTTTCAAGATTTTAGAAGTTTTCTGATACTACTCTGTTGAATATGTTTCTTATGCTTCCTCAGTACTCATAAGTCACAAGTTTTATGAGTCTTCATATAAAGTCTTTTAATTGAGTCCTTAAGTCCTTACAAACTGCTTTAATATTTTCTTTCTTTCTTTTTTCCCCCTGTATTTTCTTCTGTCTTTAAAAGTCCAGAAATTCTGTCTGCTGTCTCATCTCTGCTGGAGAGGATTTTCACTTTACTTTTCATCTCTTGTCTTTCAGTTCAATTGTTTTTCAGGATTTCTTTTTTTGTTATTGTTTTTTGGTCGGTTGTGGGGCTTGAACTCAGGGCTTGGGCACTGTCCCTGTGCTCTTCAGCTCAAGGCAAACGCTCTACCACTTGAGCCACACACCACTTCCGGTTTTCTAGTGGTTTGTTTGAGATAAGAGTCTAACGGACTTTCCTGCCTGGGCTGGCTTTAAACCTTGATCCTCAGATCTCAGCCTGCTGAGTAGCTAGGATTACAGGCGTGAGCCACCAGCGCCAGGCTCAGGATTTCTTTTTATTGAGATCATCTTTATTTTTCTTGTATTGACTTCATTAGTTTATTTGTGACTTCGTGATCTCTTGGTATTTATCTGTATTCTCTCTGAGCTCATTTAACTCTTGTATTTAATTCATTTTAATTTTCATCTGTGTTCTCATTAAATACCTTTCTTTCTTTGTTTACTATTTCAGTTTGTGTGGCTGCTTGAGGAGGTCCTCTTCTACTTCACTGAAAATTCTTAACAGTCTTTGGAGCTCATTACACAGGGTTTCCTCTATTTTCTTGTTTTTCTGGCCTTTTTTGTATAGTTGTTTTCTGGAGGTGTTGTATTTCCTTTCTTATTTCTTGTTGTTTTACTTGGATTTTTCTTGGGTTTTACTCATTTGAAGACTCTTCGTTGTTTGGGCCTTCAGTTGTCTTCAGACAAGTGTCTTCGTGGTGGGTTATTTTCTATATTCTCACTGGGGAATGGGATATGATGAGGCAGATACCTTATATCCTTAGTGTGGCATATAATTCATTCATGAAGAGGAGTGTTGATATTATGAGTTGGATATCTGTGAAAAAGAAGACTTATAGGGTAAGAAGGATGAGGTGAGGCTAGCTACTAGTGAGAACAATGAGAAAAAAAAGGGAAGGAAAAGAAACCAAAAAATCAAGTAACCAACCAAACAAAAATCAAAACAATGACAGAAACAAAAGCTCCCAGTCAGTTTTCCATCCTTCGTTGTTAGTTCTTCAAAATGGTCCATACTTCTACTCTTACATCCCACTTTGGGATCTGTTTTGAACACATATATTACCATCTACTGGGAGAGGAAGCCTGTGTCTCTCTTGAGATTTCCTCTTTGCCTTGTTCAGGCTATACTGTGTGTCCTGGCAGTGCCACAGGGCAATGTAAAAGTTTATAAGTCTCTTATGGTGCTCTTCAAAGAGAAGAGAAATGGTCCTGATTTGTTGTTTCCACCCAATTAGCAGACATGTATCTGACCTTCTGCCACAGCTGGAATTCTCCGCTGGTCTGGACCACTCAGGCAGGTGTCCTTGGGAAGAGGTGAATTATATCAATGACCAGCCGGTTTTTTGCCATTCAGATCCACTGAGTTTGCAGATTGGCATGGGATGTGTTACAGGAATATTTGACAGCCCTTTTCCATGTTTGAGTGGAATTTGAGTGTGTTAACTGTTGTGAAAGTTGGTGCTGGCCTTTTACATGGTTTCTTCTCTTGTAGTCGCTGTTCTGTCATATGGAGCTTACCTCTTAGAGCCCTCAGGAAATGGCTGCCATATTGTATCGCTCTAAGCTGCTGGTCTTGTCTTTTCCCTAAGCTGGACTCACAGTTTTTAATATAGTTGAACTGTTCAGTTGGTGTGTCAGATGTGTGGGTCCTATTAGATATAAAAGAGAAAAAAAAGACCCAATACACACTGGGTGCCAGTGGCTCACAACTATAATCCTTGCTGCTCAGGGAGCAAGATCTGAGGACCACGATTCGAAGCCAGCCCGGGCAGAGAAGTCCCCTTGACACTCTTATCTCCAGTTAACCACCAGAAGGGCAGAAGTAGAGCTGTGTCTCAAAGTAATAGCGTGCTAGCCTTGAGCAAAAAAGTGAGGGACAATACCCAGACCCTGAGTTCAAAGGCCTACAACCACCACCAATAACAAAAAGTCCAATAAATGCATATGTACCCAGGTTTTTGCCTTATCACTAATGCCACTGCTATATCCTGCTTTGTTCCCACCCCCTTTTTTTGTTGAGGCCTGGGCACTGTCCCTCAGCTCTTCAGCTCAAGGCTAGCCCTCTACCACCTGAACCATAGCTCCACTTCAGGTTTTTTCTGCTAATGTGGTACTGAGGAATCGAACCCAGGGCCTCATGCATGTAAGGCAAGCACTCTACCACTGAGCTACCTTCCCAGCCTGTTTTCTCCTTTTGGAAGTTTAGGATTCAATCTTTTTTAAAAAAAAAAAATTACAGTACATGGTTTTCTTATACTTTGCCTGGCATCCTCACCTAAGGAGACACTGAGTTGTGATTATCAGCAGCCCATTTCAGTCTCCTTTTCCTAAATCTTGAGAGAATATTAATGGAGCATTACACTTCCAATTTTTTTGTGACAGAAAATTTCCAATTTTGTGACAGAAAGGCTATGGAAGGTACGACTGAAACACTTTATTAACCAAGTATTGTGTCTACTAAAGAGCCAAGCACAGTTATAAGGTTCTGTGAATATAACAAAGAGCAACCAAAAAGAAACCCTGTTTTCCTGAAGTTTACATTCCAGTGAGGGAAATAATACAATGATCAAATAAAAAAACATATTCATGAAATTACTAAAGGAAACAAAGTAGGGAGAAATAGTGGCGAATATGAAGGGGATTGAAGTTTTAGGTAGAGTAACCATTGAAATATTTATGATCTGATGAAAAATGATCCTGGGATTGTGTGGAGGAGCAATACTGATAGAAGGAATATCAGCAGGAACGCTCACAAGTGTAGATGCCTACTGTATCTGGAAGCAACGACTAGTGACCAAAAAAGAAGGGAAGGAGGAGAAGGCCATTTTGTAGAGCATTGTAGGCCACTAAAAGAACTTTGACTTTTATTCCAAATAAGATGTGAAGTTATTAATAGTTTTTGGCCCAAATAAGCCAATATCAGACTTATGAGGCTTTCATTTGTTTGTTTTTAGGCACAGTCTACATAGTCTAAGGTGGCCTCCAATTCACTTGTAGCTGACATTAGTGGCTCATGCTTATAATCCTTGCTATTCAGGAGGCTGAGATTGGAGGATCACAGCTTGAAACCAGACCAGTCAGAAAATATCGTGAGACTCTTACCTCCAATAAACTACTTAGAAAAAGCTAGACATAGTATTGTGGCTCAAGTGGTAGAGTGCTAGTCTTGAACACAAAGAGGCTCAGGGACAGCACCCAGGTCATGAGTTCAAGCCCCAGTTCTGGCAGAAACAAAAATACCTATCCCAGGCTGTCCTTGCACTTGGAATTCTTATGCCTCAGCTTTCTAAGTGCTAGGATTACAAGTGTATGATACCATGCTTCAGTCTGATTTAGGATCTATCTGGCTACTAAAGGAACACAAATTATTTTGGTAATGTGTATGGGAGATAGTAGTGACTAGAATAAGAGTAAGAGCTGCAGAATAAAGAAGTCAACTTTTAGATCTACAGTATTTGAAGATGAGATGTGATATGAGAGAAATGAACCAAGAATAATTACAATTCGGACAGAACAATGGAGTTTTGTACTTCTTAGGTTTAAATTTGCCATTAAATATCCAAATAGAGACAGTGAGTAGGTTGAGTGGTAAGTCTAGATTACTCATAAATTTGGGATTCAGTTGCATATTCGAGGCATCAGATTCAATGAGAACATGCATAGTCATTAAATGTTCCTTGCTAAGAGAGAAGAGAGGGCTGGGAAGGTGGCTCAGTGGTAGAGCGCTTGCCTTGCATGCATGAGGCCCTGGGTTCGATTCCTCAGCACCACATAAGCAAAAAGCTGGAAGTGGCACTGTGGCGCAAGTGGTAGAAGAGCTAAGGGACAGCGCCCAGGCCCAGAGTTCAGGCCCCATGACCAGACCCAAAAAAAAAAAAAAAAAAGAGGGAAGAATCAGATCAGGACCTGTCAAAGAATTAGCAGGAGAGCTGGTTTCCTGTAAATCAAGGAAGGAAATATTTCAAAGAGAAGAAAGGATAAAGTACATTAAATGATGCCCAGAGCTAAAGTATAATTAATGTATTTTTGATGTACTGGTAATTGTTAAAATAGTTAGAATGTTGAAGTAATTTAAGGAGAAAGGAGGAGAGGAAGTTGGAAGCACTTTCAAGTGAGTGTGAGAAAGGAAGTTACTTTCTATTTTTATTTTTAATTTTTATTTTTTTGGTCCAGTCGTGGGGCCTGAACTCTGGGCCTGGGCGCTGTCCCTCAGCTCTTCAGCTCAAGGCTAGCACTCTACCACTTGGCCACAGCACCACTTCTGGCTTTTTTCTTTTTGCTTATGTGGTGCTGAGGAATCGAACCCAGGGCCTCAGACTTGCAAGGCAAGCGCTCTACCACTGAGCCACCTTCCCAGCCCTAGGAAGTTATTTTCTAAAGGAAGAGAAAGGGTGGAGGCAGTTCCTACCAAGGGAACTAGGTTAGTAGGTTTCTATTTTAAGATAAAAGACTTGCTTGGTATTGGTGACTCACTCCTTGTAATCCTAGCTACTCAGGAGGCTGAGATCTGAGGATCACGATTCAAAGCCAGCCCCAGCAGGAAAGTTCCTGAGACTCATCTCCTATTAACCACCAGAAAACTGGAAGTGGTGCTGTGGCTCAAGTGGTAGAGCACTTCACCTTGAGCTGAAGAGCTGAGGGACAGCGTCCAGGCCCAGAGTTCAAGCCCCACAACCGACAAAAAAAAAGACAATAGCATATTTAAATAACTAGGGAAAGATTCAGGATAGAGCAAAGATTATGCAGGAGAGAAAGGAAAACATTTTTGCAAAATGTTCCACAATAGTAGACATGAGTGTACTGGCTATGGAAAAGTAGAGAATAAAGTGATTCAAGAAGGGACTAATCCCTGGCATCAAATCCTGCTGAATGGCAATACCTGAAAGCAGAAAAAATAAGTAATTGGATTTAGATTTGAGGTTATCTACTTTTCCTGACAGCAAGTAGCAAATATTTCATAAACAAATGAATCGCAGTTAAGCACTTAAAGGGGTGTTCATGTGAAGGGGTACAGAGAAGTAAGGGGTAATTTTATGCCCTTTATTCAGGCCTTTAGGAGGCTGCCAAGAAGAGATGAGTTTGAAGACACAAATTGGAGATCTATAGGTGTACAAATGAGGGTAAGACAAATTTGAACAAATAGTAATATTAGTACTGTTAGAAAAGCCAGGCTATCATCTCTTCATCTAGGAGTAGCGATTTTGGTATAGAAAAATGAACTTAAAACTTTGTTGTTTACAGTATTTTGAAATTTAAATTTTACAAAAGGTTGTAAAATGTGATCTCTTCTAATACCGTCATCCATCATATTATCTGAGAAAGACTGACTAGAACAGGATAAGGAAGGCTACTGTAGCTACTTTACAGTCCAGTAAAAGAGGGACGTTTCTTAGATTGAGAGTTTTAAGTTTCAGACTTTTGGATTAGATTTAATACATGTCCTAAGGAGAGTGTCATAACATGATTACTCTAGCTCATAATAAAATGTCTCCTACTTAATGTAAATGTAAACTAATGATGTCAAAGAGCAAGTTGCTTTGATTGTTATAAAGGTTAGAAATACATTATTCATTCCTCAGGCAGTCTGAATTCAGTATAATTAATAGTCCAGAGGTTGTAATAATATATTAAGAACTCCAGCCAATGACAGGTCAACCATTGGCTACAAATAGAAAATATCAAACAAGAAAAGGTAAGACTAACATTTATTTTGTGAAATCATAAAGCATCAAACTGAAGAGAATTGGAAAGATCATTTAGTGTCTGTAAAAGTAACTAAAATTAAGTGGTAGTTGTCAAAAATGATCTTTAATGGCTACATATAAACATAATTTCCACCCACTGCATAAACGTAACCAAATAATAAACCATTATGTGTTATATAAATAAAAATTGAAAAAAATTTTGATGATATATATTCTGCAAGTAAAATGTGCCTTACACAATTTTCCAGCAGTGACAAAAACTAAAGTGCAAATTATTTTGTCTTCAGTTTTTTTGATGGCACTTGGGCTTGAACTCAGGATCTAGGCAATTTACCACTTGAGCTACACCCATCTCTGTTTTGCTTTGGTTATTTTATTTTTTGTTGGTCGTGGGGCTTGAACTCTGGGCTTGGGTGCTATCCCTCAGCTCTTCAGCTCAAGGCAAGCGTGCTCTACCATTTGAGCCACAGAGCCACTTCCAGTTTTCCAGTGGTTTATTGGGGATAAGAGTCTCATGGACTTTCCTGCCTGGGCTGGCTTTGAACTGTGATCCTCAGATCTCAGCCTTCTGAGTAGCTAGGATTACAGGTGTGAAACACTGGCGCCAGGCTTTGCTTTGGTTATTTTTCAGATGAGATACCACATGTTTGCCTAGTGTTGGCTTCCATCTGTGATCTTCCTACCATTGTCTTCTACCACTGAACTCAGCTTATTTTTTGGGATGTAGTCTTGCAAACGTGCCCACATTTTTGCATAGTAATCCTCCTTATCTAGGCCTTTTGAGTAAACCACTGTGCCTGTCCTTTAATTTGATTTTTAATTTGTTTGAAATGCCTTTAAGTTCTTCTTTCTCATCTCTAAAATGGGATGATTATGACAACTCAAGGAAATGAGAAAGGTGGAAGGTGTCTAATACAGTGTTACCTTCCTTTTTTTTTTTGTTGGTTGGTCGTGAGTTGACCTCTGGGCTCGGGCACTATCCCTCAGCTCTTCAGCTCAAGGCGAGTGCTCTACCGCTTGACCCATAGAACCACTTCCGGTTTTCTAGTGGTTTATTGGAGATAAGAGTCTCACAGACTTTCCTTGCCTGGGCTGGTTTTGAACCATGATCCTCAGATCTCAGCCTCCTGAGTAGCTAGGCTTACAGGCAAGAGCCACTGGCGCCTGGCACCTTCCATTTTTAATGGTAATTTACTTCTGTTGCCTTCCTTCTCTTCTTCACCCTTCTCCCCCTCCTCTTCCTCATCTTTAAATTTCTCTTCATCCTTCTACCTTTTAATAGCATCCTGTATTTCTGTTGGCCAAATCTGGCAGCCTTAGTCCTAAGTATGTGAAAGTTGCACTCTGCCCAGAAAGTAATACTTCTAAGAACCTGTTTGTCCAGAGAAAGTTCACACATTGGATCCAAATAAATGAAATCTTTCTACCAATGTTTGAGATGCTGTTTTAGTTTCCTGAGAAGATAGGAGTTGATGTGCAGTAGAAGGAAAAACATTTTCCTTCTCCAGGTTCTCAGCTGGATTTCTGAATATACAGATTAATCTTACCTCTTTTCTAATGTATGAATGAAAAGCTATAAATGTCTTTGGAAAACACTGCATAAGTTACATCCCATGAGTTGGATATGTCATTTATTCATCCTTGTTCAGTTTTTCTAATTTCCCTATTTCATTTTTTATTTGACTTATTGAGTAGTAAACATGTATTTCTGACTTATTTTTGTGCCAGTACTAGGGCACGAATTCAGGGCCTCATACTCTTGCTTGGCTTTTTATTTTTATTTATGTTTTTGTTCATGGCTGGTGCTCTATCATTTGACCTGAGCCTCTAGTTCCTTAAAAATGCATTTTCATTTCCAAGTATATAAGATTAAGAAAATATATCCACTGTTGGTATTTAATTCTATTTTGGTCAGAGCTTGTATGGTATCTTTTTAAATTTTCAGGCTGAGCAAGGTGGCACATTATAATACTAGGTTTTGAAGAGGTGGAGATTGATTTGGCCTTTAAGGCCAGCTCAGGAAAAGAGTTGGCAAGACCGCATCTCAATCAGTAAGTCAGACGTGGTGGTATGCCATGGATATATGTGATAGATGGAAGATTACAGTCTAAGATTAGTCTTAGAAACATTCCCTCTCTACCTCCCCCCCCCCCCCATAAAACCCTGTCTCAAAAATAACTAAAGCAAATTAGGGTTAAATATGTAACTCAAGTGATAGAGCCCACCTGCTTAGCAAGTGCAAGGCCCTGAGTTGAAACCTCAAAAACCCCACCCAACCTTTTCAAGACTTGTTTTATGGCTCAAAATAAGTTAGGACACTAGGGTTAGTGTCCCAAATGGACTTGAGTGTTGATGTTCTGTTATTGATAGAATGTTTTATGACTACCAGTTAAGTAAGGATGGCTTATAATACTGTTCACAGTCTATATCTTTCTTTTTTTTCTTTTTTTGGTCAGTCGTGGCACGCCTACTTCCGGTTTTCTCTTATTTAATTGGAGATAAGAGTCTCACAGATTTTCCTACCCAGGCTGGCTTTGAACCATGATCCTCAGATCACCTTGTTCAGTAGGTAGGATTACAGGTGTGAGCTACCAGTGCCGGGATCAGTCTGTATCCTTTCTAATTATTTTTCATGTTTTTCTTTCATTTACTGAGATAAAAATATTGAAAATTTCAAGTATAGCTGTGGATTATACGCTATGGGTTTCTTATGTAGAGGCATTTCCAATTTAACAATAGAGATTTCTTGACTTTAGCATAGTGTGAAAGCAATACACATTCCATAGAAACTGTACCTCCGTTTCTAGAAAATTTCTTGGAAGTTTCTTTTTTTCCTGGGAGACGATATGTCATTGAGTGCTGTCTCCGGAAGCCTGAGCTTTGAGACAGCCACACAATCACATACATAAGTAACCAGTGCTATGAAGGGCATTGTGTTGCGCAGCTATGAGTTCTGGTAGGTTATGTGTATTCAACACATTGTGAACATACAGTATTTTCAATTTACAGTGAGTTTATTGAGATGTAACCCTGTGATGAGTCTCTATTTTGTATATTTTGAAGTTTGGTTTTAAGTAAAAGTACTTTCAGGATTGCTTTTTGTGGGGAGAAGAGGGTAACTGGAGCTTACACTTAGCTCCTGGGACTCTGTCCTTTACAGAAATGTCTTTTACAAATATTTTCTTCCAATCTGTGGCTAATTTCCTTGTTTTCTTGGCTTGTGAGGTATGTCTTTGTTTTCAGTGTTTGAGCTAGGGTTTTTGGCAATACTGTAGTTTGAAGTCAGGGCTTTGTGTTTGCTAGGCAGACACTCTTTTTATTTCTTTTTTTTTTTTTGGGTCCAGTCATGGGGCCTGAACTCTGGGCCTGGGCGCTGTCCCTCAGCTCTTCAGCTCAAGGCTAGCGCTCTACCACTTAAGCCACAGTGCCACTTCCGGCTTTTTTTCTTATGTGGTGCTGAGGAATCGAACCCAGGGCCTCGAGCATGCAAGGCAAGTGCTCTAGCACTGAGCCACCTTCCCAGCCCCCTAGGCACTCTCTCACCTGAGCCACAGTCCCAGTCCTGTTTTGATTTAGCTGTCTTGGTATTATTATTATTATTATTAATTGTTTTGATAACTCCCATCTTTTGAACTGCATCCCTCCTCCTTACTGGATGGGGTGGGATCTCACTGACTTTGCTGCCCAGGCTGGCTTCAAAATACAGTTCTCTTTATTTCCACTTCTTGAGTACCTGGGAAAATGGGTGTGAGCCAGTGTGCTTGGCCATGAACTTAGATTTGCAACATATATCTTCAGTGTACTAACATTTATCTTTAATTTTTTTTTTTTTTGGGTCTGGTCGTGGGGCCTGAACTCTGGGCCTGGGCACTGTCCTTCAGCTCTTCAGCTTAAGGCTAGCGCTCTACCACTTGAGCCACAGCACTACTTCTGGCTTTTTTCTTTTTGCTTATGTGGTACTGAGGAATCAAACCCAGGGCCTCACGCATGCAAGGCAAGCATTCTACCATGGAGCCACCTTCCCAGCCCCTCTTTAATTTTTATCACCTGATAATAGTGTAAGAATTATACAGAAATATATTTGCATTTTTCATTTCATCCTTTGTTCTATTCTTGACATACAGTTTATATCTGCATGTTTTTAAAATCCCATAATATTATATCATAATTTTTGCTTTAAGGTAATTCTTTTGTAATTAAAGATAGAGACAGGCTAGGAATATGGTTTAGTGGTAGAGTCTTTTTTTTTTTTTTGGTCGGTCGTGGGTCTTGAACTCTGGGCTTAGGGCTGTCCCTGCGCTCTTCAGCTCAAGACAAGCACTCTATCACTTGAGCCACAGCACCAATTCTGGTTTTCTAATGGTTTATTAGATAAGAGTCTCACGGACTTTCCTGCCCAACCTGGCTTTGAATTGTGATCCTCAGATTTCAGCCTCCTGTG
The DNA here is from genome assembly GCF_019054845.1 of Dipodomys spectabilis. NCBI lineage: Eukaryota > Metazoa > Chordata > Mammalia > Rodentia > Heteromyidae > Dipodomys > Dipodomys spectabilis. The sequence goes on along the minus strand of NW_024870825.1, from coordinate 2,428,224 downwards.
TAGCTAGGATTACAGGCGTGAGCCACCAGCGCCTGGTTTAATGGTAGAGTCTTGACAGGCATTTGCAAGGCTCTAATCTCTAGCAGCCCAAAAAAAGTACAACAAAATAAATAAAAATTAAAATCAGTGAGAAGCATTTAAAATTTAGCCAGTTCAGTATCATATGGTGCATTCACAGTATTCTGCATAGTTCACAGTATTCTACCTAATTCACAGTATTCTCTCTAGTTCTGAAACATTTCCACCCTAAAAGGAAGCCATGTAACTATTAACTTCCTTTTTTTTTTTTTTTTGTGGTCACTTGTGGGGGCCTGGGCACTGTCCCTAAGATCTCCAGCTCAAGGCTAGTGCTCTACTACCTGAGCCACAGCACCAACTTCTGGTTTTCTGGTGGTTTGTTGGAGATAAAAGCCTCATGGATTTTGCTGCCTGAGCTGGCTTTGAACCATGATTCTCAGATCTCAGCCTCCTGAGTAGCTAGGATTACAGGAGTAAGCCACTGGTGCCTGGCTGCTCTTAGCTTTATTCCCCTTTTCTCTCAGCTGATTATACCCATCAGTCTCCTCTGTCTCTATGCACTTACCTATTCTATATATTTCATATAAAAATGGGCTGATGTATGACCATTTGTATCTGGGTTCTTTCATTTTATTCATCTCTTACAGATACTTAAAATGATGGAAATTTAATTACCTTTTACCAAGCCCCACCTAAAGTTTCTATACCTTTCCATGTAGCCACACTGGGAACCCAGCTTCCAGCTTTTTAATTTTAAGACATGTACTCAAATCATATCCAAACTATAGCAGGTGTTACACAGTGACATGAGCACCAGAAAGTGAAGAGCTTAGAGCATCGTGAAGGTTAGTGACACCCTGAAGATTAGTTTATACAGTTTCTGATATATATCATCATTTCACTATTTTCTCCTGTAGCATCTGATCTGTTATTCATCCCACACACCAATTAGTTATTTCAAACACTGCATTTTTTAATCTTTAGAAGTTCCATTTAGGAAGTGGCACTGTGGCTCAAGTGGTAGAGTGATGGCCTTGAGCACAAAGAGGCTCAGGGACAGTGCCCAGGCCCCGAGTACAAGCCCCACAACTAACAAAAAACCCAAACAAATAAATATGAAAAGTTCCATTTAGGTCTTCTGTTATATATTCTATTTCATCCTCCTGTTCTTATTTTCATTTAGACTGAAGCTTAATATGTATATACATACATATGTATATGTATATGTGTTTATATACATATATTTTAGGTTTTTTTTTTTTTTGGTGGGTTGTGGGGCTTGAACTCTGGCTTGGGCGCTGTCCCTGTGCTCTTCCGCTCAAGGCGAGCGCTCTACAGCTTGAGCCATAGTGCCACTTCCAGTTTTCTAGTGGTTTATTGGAGATAAGAGTCTCACATACTTTTCCTGTCCAGGCTGGCTTTGAACCTCGATCCTCAGATCTCAGCCTCCTGAATAGCTAGGATTACAGGCGTGAGCCACCAGCGCCCAGCTTTATATACATATATTTTAATGCTTTAATGTTTCTTTACTGTAAATAAAATATTAGATAGAACAATTCAGAGCTGTCCACCATACCATTGTCTCATCACTTTGTTTGATTTGTCTTTTGTTACCTTTCAGTCTTTGTTGTATAAAAAATTAAGTGGTTTCACTTAATAGTGTATTATAAATATTTTTCATTTTGTTATAACTTTATTTATTTATTTATTTTTGGGTCCAGTAATGGGGCCTGAACTCTGGGCCTGGGCGCTGTCCCTCAGCTCTTCAGCTCAAGGCTAGCGCTCTACCACTTAAGCCACAGCGCCACTTCTGGCTTTTTTCTTTTTGTTTATGTGGTGCTAAGCAATCGAACCCAGGGCTTCATGCATGCAAGGCAAGCACTCTACCACTGAGCCACCTTCCCAGCCCCTGTTATAACTTTTAAAAGTATCTCCAAATCCTCATCTCCATCATCTCTCATCCCATTACACTGGGGGAAGGACAGTTGGATTTGAAGTCTAACAGATGTATTTTTTTTTTTTTTTTGCCAGTCTGGGGCTTGAATTCAGGGCCTGGCACTATCCCTGAGTTTTTTGTGCTCAAGGCTAGTGCTCTACTACTTGAGCCACAGTACCACTTCCAGCTTTTTCTGTATATGTGGAACTGAGGACTCGAACCCAGGGCTTTGTGCATGCTAGGCAAGCACTCTACCACTAGGCCACATTCCCAGCCCTAACAGGTGTGTTTTTAAAATCCAGGCCTCACTGTATTCTAGACTGGCCTGGAACTCACTGTATCCAAGGGTGGCCTTCAACTCAAGATCTAGCTACCTCTGTCCCACATGTGTGCCATCATGCTCAACCCTATAAAAGCTTGCTTTAAAGTTTTTAAAAATGAATTCCATTATTTTTCTCATTTTCTAAGTCTATTGACTTTTTTTTTTTTTTTGGTCCGGTCGTGGGCCTGCACTCTGGGCCTGGGCACTGTCCCTCAGCTCTTCAGCTCAAGGCTAGCGCTCTACCACTTCAGCCACAGCGCCACTTCTGGCTTTTTTCTTTTTGCTTATGTGGTGCTGAGGAAATCGAACCCAGGGCCTCGTGTATGCAAGGCAAGCACTCTACCACTGAGTCACCTTCCCAGCCCAAGTCTATTGATTTTTATTCTAGTGTGAGTCACACTTTTTTGTTTCTTTGCATATGTAGTGATTTTTTTGTGCACTAAATATTTTGAACTTTCACATTTAACAAATGTACTAGGTTGTGTTGCATTTCCTTAAGGAACACTGGACGGAGGTTTGGCCTTCATCCCTGAGTTCAGTCCTTGTGAACAGTACTTTATGTGTTCAATCAGGAAAGTTCAGAGCAGTATTAGTTATTGGACTAATGAATTACTCTTTTCCAAAGATTCTTGTCATTTTACATCTGTGTTCTGAAGTCAGCCAGACTGTCAGCTGCTTGGCTCCCACTCTTTGCTGTGGCCTACAAATGTTTCTAGCAATCACCGGGCTTAACCAGTTTTCTTTTTGTGTTAGTCCTTGTGACCTCTTGTCTGTTTAGGAACACTTGTTTCATAAATTTTGTCCTCCTTGCTAGTTCCTTTGTCATAATCTTTGGTGAGTGAAGGAAGATATGTGGGACATCAGGGGAAGTAGGTCATATGGGGACTAACCAGAAAGAATAATAATTCTTCTTCCTCCTCCTCCTTCTCCTCCTCCTCCTCCTCCTTTTTTTTCTTACTTCCCCCTTCCTCCTTCTCCCTTCCTCCTTTCTCCTTCTCCCTCTCCCTTCTCCCTTCTTCCTTCTTCTTCTTCTTGTTGGTTGTGGGGCTTGAACTTAGGGCCTAGACGCTGTCCCTCAGCTCTTCAGCTCAAGGTTAGTACTCTACCACTTGAGCCACAGCACTACTTCTGGTTTTTCTGGTGGTTAATTGGAGAGAAGAGTCTCACGGACTTTCCTGCCTGGGCTGGCTTTGAACCGTGATCCTCAAATCTCAGCCTCTTGAATAGCTAGGATTACAGGTATGAGCCACCAGCCTCTGGCTGAAAGAACAATTCATAACATAGCTAAAATAGAGACTTTTTTCTGTTCCTGGTCTCCTTGGGAAATATTTTTCTCTGAACACATTTTGGAGCTCTCTCCTCCTACTTATCTCACCTGTGGGGGGTTCAGTAGCCCTCCCTGGCTGACAGTGGAATTAGAACAGCTGGTTTGGGGTTGGAGGTGTGGCTCAGTTGGCAGAGCACTAGCCATTAAGCAGCAGGTACAGTCTGGGGAATAAAAAAGAGAATAGCTGTCTTAGCTCTGTGCTCCTGCCTGCCTTAGAAAACAAGCCTAGAAGGTGACATGTTGGTGGGCAAAGGAGGCATCCACACCCACCCTCGGGAGCCATCGTGCCCACTGAATTTGAAGTGCGGGTGTCCTGCAGGCAGTTGGCGAGATGGGCCCAGGACTCTGCCGGAAGCCATCCGGGCTTCTGTCTTCCAGGCATGAGAGGATGGGGGCAGCAGGGCTTGCTGGGGAGAATGAAGCCCCTTGAGGGTGGAGCCTGGCACAAGCTAGAGTTTTGATGTACAGATAAGCTAAAGGATATCTGAATATCCATTTTTAGTGAAAGGTAACTCTAAACACTGGGGCAGATTCGCACATGGGAGAAGCTAGTTGCATGTATGACTTGGCTACCACTGACTAATTTACCAGTGGAATCTTTTATTGAGTTTTGCATAGAACAGTACTGTGAACTTCTTTTAAAATAAAAAGTGTACCGAACAAGGATGAACAAAGCTCAAAAATTTTTAGTAAAATGAGTTGCTGAGAAGTGGTTACTCTTGTTATGAGTACAATTAATACTATTCATATTCAGCCAGATAAATATCCAGTTACCAAGAGGTTATATAAAGTAATATAAGCAGTATAAAAGATATTATACTAAGGAGGAAAGGAACTGGCTTTGATACACAAGAAAGGAAAATTAGATAATGATCTGACTTTATAACAACTGAATTTTACTGTAGAAGATATTAGTAATTTCTATTAACAAGAACCTCAATCATTATTATTACCTTTAGTTATACATAGGAGTTTAAATTCAACTTGTTTATGAGAACAGCATCATCTTAGAAGTTCCCTTGGCTTTGTAGATGAGAAATAATTTTATATGTCTTTACAAAAGCAGTTAGATAAAATTTGGAGCACACAAGCCCCAAATAAATGTTCATTTCCAAGACTTACTTAGATGACGTGAAGGTGGTTTTGTTTTTCATATTTTTCCCATTCTGTGTCTATCCTTTATTAGTATTGGCTAATATCATCAAAGATATATTTAAAAGTATAATTTTATTCTGAAACAAGAGAAAGGAAACATGCATGCTGCAATAATGTCAGAGTTTCCAGGGGAGATATGAACTTGGTTGTATAAACACATTTTATTTGGGGTTCAGTATGAATTTTCAATAGATGTTATTTAGATAAGAAAGCAGCAATTCAATGCAGTTATATAAACAAGAAGCTCAGAGGGGAATTATGCTGAAGGGTATAAAATGGGCCAGGAGTCTGGGTCAGCGTAGCACCAGCTCACCAATGCAAAGTCAGGTAGGTGTCTAGACTGAGAGGCGCTGCCAGATGAGGTGTTCTCACTGCAGTCTTTCATTTTCACAATTGTCGAATTTATTTAAAACGTGCAAATATTAGGAGATAATTTTCTTTCATAGGCTCTAAGGTTTTAAACTTGTTGCATGGCTGGAGAGTGTGACTGAGCCATATAAGGTACAGTTGACTTTCCATCCACATGAGGAATGACAGCTGATGAAAGCCTTGTGGAATAGAGATTGATGTGTGTGTGCTCTATGTTTGCATTTCAATTTAAGTGGTTTTCTCCCTTGAATAATGATTATTAAATCTTAACTATTAATGGTCATCTTTGATGAAAATATTGCCCTGGGAAATCTTAGTATGGATTTAGGGGTAATATGCTCTGTCTTAAAAGGTATTTTTCAGTTATATAGTTGTGAAAAACTCCCCCTGCCCCTTAGGTAGTATCCAACCTGAACAATAGTTTATTTTGCTCTGCTTTGGTTTGCTGGACAATTGAGTTTTCATTGGACAGTAAGGAATCCTGAGAGAAAAGATGGGTAAAAAAAAATCAGATCAGAGAGAAATGTGTTTATTAAGAATAAAGAATAGGGGGTTGGGAAGGTGGCTCAGTGGTAAAGTGCTTGCCTCGCATGCATGAGGCTCTGGGTTCAATTCCTCAGTACCACATAAGCAGAAAAAAACGGAAGTGGCGTTGTGGCTAAAGTGGTAGGTAGAGCTCTAGCCTTGAGCTGAAGAGCCAAGGGACAGCACTCAGGCCTAGAGTTCAGGCCATGACCGACCAAAAAAAAAAAATGAATAAAGAATAGGGGATATACTTCATCACAGTGCTAAGGAAGTTATTTCCCACTGTTTGAATCCTGCCTGAATCCACCTATCCTTCATGTTTAAGCACTCAATAAGTTATTTATGAGGGCTTTAGAAGAGGCAATTAAGTTGCAAAGATGAAAATCCAGGCACAATAAAGAAGGAATTGTGATAGATAAGAAGGGATTAACCAGCACTGATTTATGTAGTATTGTGAACACATGTGTTTCAAATGTATGTATAAGAGAACTTCAAAAACAGTATCAAATTAGGAATGAGGTAACAATAGGATAATATTATAACACAGTTTCCTCCTGTAATTTAACATGGGAGAACTCTGACCATCAGGTCACCAAACCTCTGTTTTATATAGAATAGTAAAAGTTCAGACATGTAAAGTTCATTATTTTCTTTGGTGAAAACTCAGTGAACAGCTGTCCAGACACTTGAGAGTTATATGATTGTGAATGACAGGTATTTTATAACATTTATCCAGTTGATACATTTTTTGATTCTACAGAGGATCCTCTAAGTCTATGGCACTAATATAATAGGACCAATTCTATACCACAGAAGATCACATTTGCGAAGCACTTGAGAAAACCTGATTTGTGAGAAACAGATTCTTGTTTTCAGGCTGGGATTATAGTTCAGGGGCAGAGCAGGAAGCTTGGCATGGAGGAGGCTCCAGGTTTGGCCCTCAGCTAAAAAAAAAAAAAAAGCAACCAGACAGATCCTTATGCTTTTCCTTCCCAATTCCAATATCCAAATAACTCCTCGAGGAATTGCTTGAATATGCAATGGTGTATTTTATTTTTCTTTCTAAAGTGGTTTACACAAGAAAGCATAGTAAATATAGGAAATCTTTGATTGGAGTGGGTCTCAGAATCCTCTTTGCAGCGCTGAGAACAACCTGTTTCTATTATCTGTGTTCTACTTATTTGAGCCTCCACGGGACTGGCAGCTCTTTAGGTCAAGGGCCATCTTGTGTCCATTTCGTGTTTCTCAATGCATGGCTCAGATGCTAAATGTATGCTTATCTACCTTATCTGCAATTCTCATTTTAGGAATAAAAAACTGATGGGAATGACTACTTATCTGTAAAGCTTACATGCATAATAAATCCCTGTATAATGTGGTTTTCATTTTCTCTTGCAACGTTATTGGCAACAAAATTTTGGTTAACAGGGCTGGGAATGTGGTTTATTGGTAAAGTGCTTGCCTAGCATGAATGAGGCCCTGGGTTTGATTTCTTGGTACCACATAAACAAAACATAAATAAAATTAATTAATAACTTTTGGTTAACTACAGTTGACCATATGAGGTTTCCCTAAGTAGATGTTTTAAGTTTTAAATGGCTTAAAATGCCATGGGGCTGGGTGCTGGTGGCTCACGCCTGTCATCCTAAGCTTCCCAGGAGGCTGAGATCTGAGGATCACAGTTCAAAGCCAGCCTGGGCATGAAAGTCCATGAGACTCATGTATCCAATTAACCACCAGAAAACCAGAAATGGTGCTGTGGCTCAAGTGGTAGAGCACTAGCCTTGAGCTGAAGAGCTGAGGGACAGTGCCCAGGCCCAGAGTTCAAGCCCCATAACTGATTTTAAAAAAAGGATAACTGTTTTGATTGAATAAAAATGTTTACTGAATAAATAATAAACAAAACACTTAATTTGTGGATAATACTATTGTTCCATATAGTTAAATATTTTCTTTACTGATAACACTCAAGGAGTAAAAAGATCCAAACACATCTAGCTAGGTGCACAGTATTAGTAAAATAAAAAAATCTTAATCTTTGAAGTGATAAAGCTACATCTCAAAGTCTGAAATTTGATGACCCTCTTTCAGTAAGCAGAACCAGCATAACTAAGTCATAGCATTATCCGGGTCACAACACTGTTCAACTGACAGTGAACAACTTCTCCATTAGACAGGATTGATCAAGATGTGTATTCTGCTCTGCCTGGAGCTCAGTGGGTCCCCCACTTTTCCATGTATCCCCAAATATTGACTGTAGTCCCGTCTAACCCATAACGGATCTGCCATTCTTGCTACTATCTTCAGTGTATCAATATATATATATATATATATATATATATATATATATTACCTCTGTATTTTAATTGAGATTAGGTATTTCATATCTTTTCTTTGATACAGCTCTACTTCTTTCAACTTCAAGTAATATCCTAAGGGTCCAGAAGTATTCCTAACACCAGTCTAGTTTTAGCTGGCCACATGTGGAATTATATGCAAGGCTATAAGCACTAGAGTGCTAATAAAATTTTCTTAGTTCCTTGCCCTTTATGATTATGGTCTTTTAAGCTATTGAACAAAAACTCTCAGAAGATAACAGTTAAGTTTTTCCCTAGGACAAAGTAAGCATTCAACAAATGATAACCATTCTATGTGTTTTTCTACACACCCCCCCCCACACACACACACCATGCATATAAAAGCTTTCCCCAAACGTTTCTGAATGTTCTGAAGGATACATATAACAGCTTCTTTTAATTGTTTCTTTGATTTAGCATGAGTGCTATCTTCCTGATGTCCGTGCTTTTTGGTCTCACATGTGGGCAAGTGACATCTGTTTGTGTTCCAACTGAGTATACGATGTATGTGGACAGGAGGGAGTGTGCTTACTGCTTAACCATCAATACTACCATCTGTGCCGGGTACTGCATGACTCGGGTACGTAGTTCATCTCATTTCATTTACACGGAAATGAAATAGACCTGGGAGCTGTTCAACCTATCTAGAAAGGAAATGAGATGAATCACATCTGTATTTTTCAAATCTAATTGTGGCTGGCTCACGAAGAAATAGAATACAAAGTTTACAGTATTATGTACACTTACTCAGAACAAAGTAGGCAAGCTTTGAATTTTATTGAAGTTTGTGAATTTTTCTCATCAGATTGATTTAAACCTTATCTTGTTCTCATAATCAGAAATAAAGAATGTAGTATGGTGCTAAATTGGTATTAATGAATCGGATTAAAGAGTCTTCCTCTAGTCAGGTTTGAGACAAGACAATGTTGGTTTGATGTTTCTACCACCTATGTGTTTTCTAAAGTCCTTCCACACGGGCTCCTTTCCTATTCTTAGGATATCAACGGGAAGCTGTTTCTTCCCAAGTATGCGCTGTCCCAGGACGTTTGTACATACAAAGACTTCATCTACAGAACTGTAGAAATACCTGGATGTCCCCACCAAGTTGCTCCTTACTTCTCCTACCCAGTTGCTGTGAGCTGCAGATGTGGCAGGTGTGACACTGACTACAGTGACTGTATCCACGAGGCCTCCAGGACAAACTACTGCACCAAGCCTCAGAGCCCCTACCTGCTGGGACGGTCTGCCTGACTCCACAGTGGTGTCATTTCCAAAACTGGGTTAAATGTGTTTACCTGGAATTGAGCTAATAAATCATTCTGATTCCCAAGAACCTGTGGACGTTTGGAGTGCTTTTTAAAATTCATATTCACATCCACAAAGGCATTCGAGAGCTTGGAGAGGTGTTCAAAGCAAAAGTGAATGAGAAAGTGGAAGTGGCGTACAGAGCAGGGATATGAAATACGAATGAAGGCCGTGGGCTCCACACAGAAGCTGGGAGGTGGTGTGGGGAAGGTTGTCTGGACAGAGACACAAATGGGAGACAACCTCAGAATTCTGAGGAGAAAGTACTGCGATGGGAAGGGGAAGGGACCCTTGGCATTGGGGCACCAAAGACACCTTCCAAAGGCTTCTCTGCTTCTAATCAGGGCTGGGGTGGAAGTGGGGAGACAGGATTATGTTAAATCCGACATGTGATACTTTACCAACCCCCTGGATAAAACCCCACCCCAAATCAATGAGGAGTAATGGAAATATTCCCTTTAATTTAATTACTCTGGCAGGCCAATTGACCCATGAAAGTTATATCCCAAAAGGTCAGTTTACAAAGCCTAGAAAAGAGGTCACGATCATTTTACATGTGTACATCTAAATCCTTCATAGTCCTTCAGTAATAGGAGATACTTTCCAGCGTTTATACCAACAGCAACTTGTGCTATTTGGCTTTTGATATGCTGAAACACTAGTACAATTAAGAAAGGGTTGAGGGACAAGGGAGGGGCATTTGAATGAGACTCTGCTTTCTGCTGAGTATGCTTGGTACATTTTTCTTTTCCTTCCATAGATGCTTCCTTTAGACAGACCTAGACTGGAACTCAGAAAGACTGCTCATCCTCTCCATCATCTGCCATTTGCACTGCCACCCTACAGTAAAAACCAGTTGTCACCCAAGCCTTGCTCTAGTCCACAGCTACCTAAATGCCTATATATTGTAAGTACCCATGAGGGTGGGTGTATGGGCAGGCAGTGGAGAATTAGTATCAAACCCGAACTTGGCAATGGAGAAAGTTGTTATTCTTTACATACAGAAGAATCAGGAACCTACATCATCATCGTCGTCATCATCATCATTATTATTACCATTATCATGTGTGTGTGCAGTACTGGAGCTTGAACTTATCTTGAACATTCCCCCTTAGCATTTTTGCTCTACCATTAAGTCACAGCTCTACTTCTGGCCTTGTAGGTAGGTGGTTTTGAACCTTGATCCTCAGATCTCAGCCTCCTGTGTAGCTAGGATTATAGGCGTGAGCCACTAGTGCTTAGCTACATTATTTTCCCCTTTATATCTGAAGATAATATTTGTATGCTATCCAAATTAATATGGGTCTTGTGTTCTTTGATTACTTGATAATTGAATATTTGAAGCTGCAATTTCTTAAAACTTTATTAAATATATATAATAAGCAAAAAATGTAAAGTACAAACATAACTGGAACTAACCCCAAATAATTTTCATGCATTCTAAATTTTTTTTCATTGACTTAAACTATGGAAAAGCCAAGGAATTTGGGAAGATCTTTTATAAATATTCCAACTCTGAGAGATTTTAATTCTCTTTTTCCTTCAAATACATAAACAGGCCTTCTTTTGCAGAGAGGAAGCTAGGCCTGGCCATAGGTATTGTGGGCCAAACCATCATGAGGCATAAGAGCCTAGTGAGGGAGCATGAGAGACAACCTGATTCCTCTGCTTCAGGCAATCGATTTGGAATACATGCACAATTCATTTTCTCAACTATTCTTGAAAGTAGAGTTGTCCAAGATATAAAGTCCTTAGGCCAGAGCCTAGGGATTGGTGCAGCAATAATAACTTGTCTCAACTGGATTCAGAAACTTTTGAGACAGTGAGGTTCTTTGAAGACTCTTGTCATTTAGATTTAAGAAAGAGAGAATGGCCAGGCGCCGGTGGCTCATGCCTATAATCCTAGCTACTTAGGAGGCTGAGATTTTAGGATTGCGGTTCAAAGCCACCCGGGCAGGAAAGTCCATGAGACTCTTATTTCCAATAAACCCACCAGAAAACTGGAAGTGGCGCTGTAGTTCAAGTGGTAGAGCTCTCGCCTTGAGCTGAAGAGCTGAGGGACAGCACCCAGGCCCAGAGTTCAAGCCCCACGACCGACAAAAAAAAGAGAGAGAGAGAGAGAGAGAATGGTTAGACAGAGCACTTAGGAATGGAAAGGTGTCCAATAGAAAACTAGAACATTAAAGAGTAGCTATGTTGGCAGGAAGCATCATGGTTCTTTCTGGTAACTGGCAATTCTAATGACAGTCTTCTCAGAGAAGAAATTGTCTTCTTTCTCATTGTGTTAACTCTAAGTCTAAATACAATAACAATTCCTTGAGCAAGTAATTTCACTCTACCCCATTGTCCCATGTTGGAATTTTCTCTGCCCTCTAATCTTTGAAAATAATCCTTCTTTCTCCCTCTCTCTCCTCTGAGCCCCCTTCCCCCAGCACCCTCTTTCTATCCACTGTGTGCATGGAATAGTCATGTGTTGACTTTTGGGGGTTCTTGGCGCCTGCTTTCTGTCTCAGGGGTTTGAGTGGGGCTGGCAGGATGGCCATGCTGAGGCTCTGTCATCCCCTGCTGGTTAAGGATGCAATCCCTTCCAGAGGGGACTGCTCCCACAACCTTTAACCGAAAGAAGGAAAAGTGCTTGGCTCTTTGGGGTTCTTGTATTGACAGAAGTTGAGCCTGGAGCTACTGCTGAACTTCTTAGGTTTCTCTTGGAAACATCCACCATGGGGTAGGGGAACCAAACTAGATGATGAGAGACTGAGGAGAGACAATATCGCAGCCTAAAGCAGCCAGCTCCATCCTTCAAGAAATGTCACTTTTCTAATCTGCCCCTTGCACCTGGACTGTCCTGACTTGCGCATCTTTACTACTAGTATCCAAAGATATTTCTGCTTCCATTCCTCATCTCCTTTTCCTGCTTCTTTCTTGAGCCTTCTCGTCAGCATGAGAGAGCAGAAAAGAAGCCTATTTGGGCAGTCAGGGCAAAGGCCTTCTCCCATAGAGGTTCTGCATCCCTCACCATGGCCCTGTGAAGTCCTGTGTTCATCGTGGGCATCATGTGACCATGGCCTGAGCAGTCACATGTGCAGGCCCCTGGGCATCAGGTGATGGCCCATTGCCTCTGTTCCCTTGCATGTGAACGACTGACTGATTGGATTCCTGAAGTGTGTAGGAATGGAACCCAGATGGAGGGGCTAAAGGATGCATGGGGAGCTCATGCACCCTGGCTACAGCCTGGGATTGGCTCTGGAGGGTGGTACGGCCCGAAAGTTGCAGTTTTTCAGCGTCACTTTGATCTTTTTCCATCCTAAATAGATTTTCTTTAAAGCAAGCAGTCTCTCTTGATCCCGTGTAACCTATTTAGTGCTTGAATTTTTATTCTAGCTGTGTGTGTGTGTGTGTGTAAGAGCCAAAAATCCTAACCACCTACTTCCCTATTCTCTTTTCAGTACATTGCACTTTGGCTTCCACTTGTAGCCTTTCTTGAAACTTCTCAATAAAGGCAATGATGGTCCAGCACAAAGGACACCTGCTGCCATGACCTCTCTGTTTCCCCACAGGTCTGGTGGAGGCCACCTATCTGCATAAACTATTCCTTTAATCAGCCCTAGCGAGGATGAAATCAATCTTCTCTGTTTCATTGAGCCTCTTCTTTCTGCCCTTCTCCATAAGGATTCAGAATCCATGCTGTGGTCTGTAGTTGACAAGAGGAGTGTAGTTCTGGACTCGATGCTGTGAGGTGAAGATTCTAATCTTTGAATGGAGGGCTAGAGTTTTAATAGCCTTGTATCTTATGGACCCTTGGGATACTGCTAATGTAAGAAGCTATTGCCGGGCACCAGTGGCTCATGCCTGTAATCCTAGCTATTCAGGAGGCTGAGAACTGAGGATCACTGTTTGAAGCCAGCCAAGGCAGAAAAGTCCCTGTGAGATTCTTATCTCAAGTTAACTACTCAAAAACCAGAAGTGGCTCAAAGTGATGAGTACTAGCCTTGAACAAAACGAGCTCAGGGATAGCATCTAGGCCCTGAGTTCAAGCCCCATGACTGACAAAACAGGTGGGGGGCTATATTAAGGATTTTTAAGATCAACTCAAGCAATTTCAGAATATAGAAAATTTTAATCTGAAATATTTTGTCATGAAGTTTTAATTGAGGGTCTGGGCATGAGAAACTTAAGAAAATGTTTGGTCTGATCTCCAGTTAGTTCAGGTAAATAGAGATGATTGAAAAGGTATGCATACATATATGTGCAAGTGTATGTACATACAGACCCATATAAACCCATGTACATGTCTTCACATCACATGTGTATGTACTCCAGATAGGTATTCAACATATGTTTTTTCTAAATCTATAAGAATAATATATGTAGACAAAACTCTATACATTTAGTACACATGTATATATAGGCACACCTGTGTGTGGCCATATAGGAGTATATATATATATATATATATATATACACACACATATATATATATATGTAAGTGCACATACATATGCATATGTGTACGCACATATAGTGCTCTGTATAGACATCTCTGACTTATATGGCAGCACTGGGGTTTGAACTGAAGGTCTCATTCCAATAACAGGGGCTGTATTACTTAAGCCACACCCTGTTAAGTATTATGGGCTTCTTGAGTTCGTTGAAACAGAATAAAACTTCTGTAGAACTGGACACACTGCTGAGCTGGATGGACCTCAGTATTCACTTAGTTCCTGTCTTCAGGAAGACAGATAAAATCTACTAAGAGAGATGGACTATTCTTTGCTTCAAATATTACATTTATCTGCTCCTGGGGTACAAACATACACTTTATGATGTGATTTTTTTTTTTTTTTGCTGGTACTGGGACTTGAGCTTAGGACCTCACACTGTCACTTGGGTTGTTTTGCTCAAGGCTGGTCTCTACCACTTGAGCCACACCTCTACTTCTGGCTTTTTAGTAGTTAATCGGAAATAATAGTCTCACAGATTTGTCTGCTCAGGCTGGTCTTGAGCCCCAGTCCTCAAATCTCAGTCTCCTGAGTAGCCAGGATTATAGGCATGAGCCAACAGTGCCCCACTCATGATGATCTTTTCTTTACCTACAGACACAGCAAAGTACACATAGTGAGCATATACAGCTCCAATTATTTTTCTAGAAGAGTCTTCTCCAATGTGAGAGGCAATAGCAAGCATGTCTGGAAGGGAAGTAAGCTCTCTGGATGCAAGGCTATTTCTGACACTGGATCCTTTCAGCAAAATGGTTTCTTAGTTTCTTGGGAACCTCTCATTTCTTTGAGAACACACTGAAGGGCTGGGAAGGTGGCTCAGTGGTAGAGCGCTTGCCTTGCATGCATGAGGCCTTTGGTTCAATTCCTCAGCTCCACATAAGCAGAAAAAAAAGCCGGAAGTGATGCTGTGGCTCAAATGGTATAGTGCTAGTCTTGAGCTGAAGAGCTGAGGGACAGCACCCAAGCCCAGAGTTCAGGCCCCATGACTGGACTCAAAAAAAAAAGAGAACACACTGAAGTTTGCACTCTGACACGCACAGAGCCTCTTATAGGAACTAAGGAGTCCCCAGTTTCCCTCCTGTGGGGCCTTTTAACATGCAAATTAAGAGAAAGCCCATAACTAACTAAGTGTAACAAGGTGTTAAAAATGACTAGCAAACAGACCCAGTAAGATCCTAACTTTGGGCTGGACACCAGTGGCTCATGCCTATAATCCTAGCTACTCAGGAGGCTGAAATCTGAGGGTCACAGTTCAAAGCCAGCCCAGGCAGGAAAGTCCATGAGACTCTTACCTCCAATTAACCACCAGAAAACCAGAAGTGGTGCTGTGGCTCAAGTGGTAGAGTGCTAGCCTTGAGCAAAAAAGCTCAGGGACAGTCCCCAGGCCCTGAGTTCAAGCCTCACAATTGACAAAAAAAAAAAAAAAATCCTGTTTGGTTTTATCCACCTAAAAACAAGTATTAAGACTATAAAAGAACCGGAACATCCTATTTTCACAGTAGATTTGCAGAGAAAGAACATCTTTACATTGTGTCCTTGTGAATGTTTGTTTCTTCAGCATGTCTCAGTGTGTGTACAACTAGAAGATGTTTTTGTTTATTTCACTTTGGCCAAGGATCCTCATAAGGTATCAGTTATTTATTTGAGGTGGTAAAAACTACAGTTCTTAATCTAAAAAGAAGTATTCTCTGGGAAATAAATAAGAAAAAATATGTTAATAAAAAACAACTAGAAAAAATGTAAACTCAAGTCTGAGGTATTTCAAAGAAAGTGCCCGTAAAAATTCTCCTTCCCAAAATTGACAACTCCAGACCTATTGCTTTGGTCTTTCTGTACTCACATGCAGAGAGTCTGAGATAAAAAGCCCTTTTTGAGGAGGTGAGGATAGTGGGAAACAGTTTAGTGCAGAGCCAGAAAAGGGATGGAATAAAGTCAGACTTCATGTCTTTGTAGAAGACCAAAAATATTTCCTTAAAATTTGCCCATTTTTCTTTTAGCCTAAAAACACTTTTATAGGGCACATGCGTATGTGATCTACTCTTTCCAGAGGGAGGTTATTTACTTAGTTTTTTAATACTGGGAATCATTACTTGTTCAAATTAGATTTTCCATGCTATATTTAATTTTGAAGAAGGGTTTGGTTCTAAGCTGTGGTTTACTGTAGTCGGGGGTGAGCATGTATAAATTAAAAGAAATACCCTAAACCCTTATTTCTGAACTGAAACATTGATTTTGACACAGATCTGTCTCCCAATCTCTAAAACTCATTGTTTTCATTAAGTAGAAATCCTACCACTTCTATGTGCATCTAACTTTTGTAGCTGAAGTCTGAGAAACTGATTTACTGTTATTTTTTTTAATACCCAGGTTTCTCAAACCTTTTGATCATTTCTAAAGTTAAGTAGGTTGTTCCTCTAATACAACAAGAACCAGGAATTCCCAGCAGATAGATTTCATTCTTATCACAAATGCATATACCAGAAACACACAGCTCGCACGTGAAAATGTTCTCAGTCAGCATTCACAGACGTTCTTTCCAGGAGAACCCCAGTAATGAGTCAGACATCCATACATGTGCAAATGAACAACTGGCAGCAAATTATTTTCAACCCCATTGTCCTGTGCATATCAAAAAGGAACCAAGACAGCTCTGTGACATTCAGTACGAGAGTTCTAGATTGCCATGTTCGTGCTCAAGTTAGCTTCAGATCACGTCGCGTGAGTTTCGTATTGCACAGCAAAGGACCATGCTGAATATCATGCCGAAGATCTGAAATAGACAGACCTGATCATTAAGGACAGCCAGACAGGGTTCAACTGTCAAAAAGGCAGCAAACTGCTGAGCCATTTCAAGTCAATGCATGATTACAACCAAGGATGAGGCTTGCAGTAATGCTTTGTATGTAATATCCCATTTATTTTTCACAATAATCTTAGAAAGTTGGTTTGTTAAATATCCCCACGTTAAGGCTGAGCACTGGTAATGTGCCTGAGGCTGAGATCTGAGGATCTGAGGATCATGGTTCAAAGTCAGCCCAGGCAAGAAAATCAGCAACACTCTTATCTTCAATTAACCACCAAACAAACAAACCTGAAGTGGAGCTGTGGCTCAAGTAGGAGAGTAATAGCCTTGAGCACAGCTATTATGCCTACGTCCCGAGTTCAAGCCTTAGGAGTTCAAGCCTTAGGCCTGGCACAAACACACATACTTTATAGATAAGGAAATTGCGAAATATAGAAATGAAGCAACTTTCCTATAATTCCAGGACTTCTGTAAGTACTGGAGCAAGCAGTGGAGTCAGATGTCATGTGAAAACTCTCCCTGTTAAGCTGTCCCAGGCCTGTGCTGCCTCTTCAAAGCAGAGGACAGAGTCACCTCCTAACATATTTCCTTGAATTGAAAACTTGCCTAGGTCAGGGCTGGTGTGCTGACAATGGAGGTCACCACAATGCAAACACAGTATCCTAGTCAGGACAACACTAAAGTCTGTATGTTTACAGGGCTACTGATGGGTAGACTTAGTTTTTGTTCTTTGAAGACTGCTATGAGTCCCTGTCTCTGTTCTCTATGGCAATTGTCCCTTAAGTTACTGTCATCTTATGCTTGAAGAGAAATCAAATGTGAATGTTCAAGGCTTCTTAATGGGCTAAAAAAAAATAAAAAGAAGTTCTGGAACTTTCTCACCGTGAGGCCTGCAATCCCAACACCGACAATTCCAATGAGCTGTAGCTTCACACAGATGACAGTGTCAATTTCATCAATGCAATTCTGTTTAGGAAGGGAATAAAAGTTAGGAATAGACTGGTTATGTGTGGACCATCCTCACTCCAACCCTTTCCTCCTCTACTGATAGTTCTGTGACTCAATCCACATCAACTCTGCCCTCACGCAGACCACTGTCTTCAGAGTATCATCCTGACATCCTTACAGCAAAAGTGTGGTGTGCCAAAGATCCATACTCTCCTTTTGCACCTGTATGGGCCAGGCGCTGGCAGAATGCTTGGAGGGCAAGAATGCCACAACCTCCCCAGAGGAGGCATTTCTATGGGATCTGAGACAGTTTAGAGTTTGAGGCCTCTTCTTGCTTTCAGCAAATAAGAATAAAGTCCCCTAAAACAACAATTGCTCATGTTTGGTTTTGTTGTGTTGTTGTTTGTATCAATACTGGGGCTTGAACTCAGGACCTTGCTCCCTCACTTGACTTTTTTGCTGAGGGCTGGTACTCTACCACTTGAGCCATACCTCCACTCTAGCTTTTTGCTGGTTCATTAGAGATAAGTGCCCATCAAGGCAATCATTACCTATTAAGAAACTGAAAGGCTGGTAAAGGTACATACAAATGAAACAAAGGAAAGCCACACCTCAGGAAAGCCAGGTCTTTGGAATTTGAGAACCTGTCTCTCCTGTGGAGAGTCTGGGTCCAAAAGCCCTCCATGGAAGGGGAGGCAGACAGGGAACAGAAGAAATCACAGCTTTATGATCTTCCTATAACTTCAAATGCTTCTGCTGGAGTCCTCCAAGCCCGGTGTGCACTCACCAGCCAGCACCCACGGAGCCCTAGTCTACCAAAGAAACCACTGCCCACCCCTCTTCCGGCAGCTAGCTGGGTCTGAAATCATCCTCCTTTGTCAAACCCAACCCAAGGATCCCCTTTATGATGAGGAGCCTGCCTCTGGTATAGAGGCACAGCCTACTCTGTCACTCACACTGCTTTGCTTTTATTTGCCACTGAATAAAGAAAGGCCCAGAATGCAGAGGACCCGAGCCTGACGGTGGCCACGGTTTCCACTAGGAGGCGCTGGCATGTGGGAAGAGGCTTACCTTATGGCCTGGAAGCTCCCTGGGGCACGTGGATTGGACCTGTTCAGAACTTTCTTTTCCGCAACACTGAAACTGAAGAAGACAAGAGGCTTTAGGATAGCGCAGCAGCAACTATCTGGCCTACGCTTCTGGGTGGGGCTTTCTCATCCACGGTTCCCCAGGGAAGGCCAACATAGTCTCCCCAGGGCTAAGACAAGAGGCTGCTACTTCATTTTACTGATTTTATTTCTATTCCTTTTTGCTTTGGTTTCTTCTGCTGGCACTGGGGCTTGAACTCAGGGTTTTGTGCTCTCACTTGGCTCGCTTGCTTATGGCTGGTGTTCTACTACTTGAGCCATACCTTGAGTCTAGCTTTTCGTTGGTTAACTGGAAATGGAGCCTAACAGACTTTTTCTGCCCAGGCTGGCTTCAAAACTCAATTGTCCCATCTCAGCCTCCTGAAGAGTAAGGATTACAGGCCTGGGCCACTAGCTGTGTTTATTTTTAGTCTAGATGATGAACAAGAAGTTGGCGTGTGCACAATCTTCAGAAGACGGTATGTCAAGGGTGAAGTGAAGGAACTCACCGCAGAGTGGAAGATGATGAGGGTTCCATTTCCCCTTTCCCTGTCTTTAAGGTAATCGCTGTAAGCCTCTTCATACATGGTCTGCACGTGTCTTATAGCCTGCAAAAACACCAGGAAAAGAAAGGCACATGGGAGGGAAGTATCCAGGAGTCACCCCTCTCCCATGCCTTCCACGTGCTTCCTGGTGCTTTAAGAGGGGTCAGCATTGATAGAGCGGAACACAGGTCCTGGATGTCCTACGATGCAGTGGAGCCCCGCAAGACTGGCTAGTCAGCAACGGTGTTCACACACTAGCGACATTTCCCAGCACAAAGGCTCCCCATGCTGGCAGGGCTTTAGCACCAATAGGGCCCGGGTTCCTGGGCTCCACCTGGGGGTTTTGCTGCCCTGCTGATTGGAACCAGCATTCAGAAGGGGAGGTGTGGCTCAAGTGACAGAGTGCCAGCCTACAGCAAAAAAAGCTAAGGGAGAGTTTGAGTTCAAGCCCCAGGAGCAGCACCAAAAATAAGTAAGTTGTTCATTGCTAAGGAAGACTATGCATTCAAGTACCATGGAGAGCTTAGGTAATGCTTTCTGTAGTATAAAGGCATATGACCCAAATTCACAGAAATTTCAAGAAGTCCTGAGATCTAGTTTCAGTTCTTCCTAGAGCTAGATATAGCCAGCTGTGTTAGAAGCACATGCAAAGGAGGTGACATTTACTCAGTTTACCATTTGTTAGCGTTAACGCCATGAGCTGCAATGAAAGCTTAGGAATTAACCTGCGATGTGGCAGGCACATGTCAGGTTCCATTCTGCTCAAGCCTGCCCATGTTTACCCTCTGAGAAAGCCTCTTCCTTTATGGGTTCCCCTGAGAACCATTCTGGACACTGAGGCGTGGGGCAGCAAGTCTAGACCACTTCTAGTCAGGTTTGTCTTTGGCAAACTTTAGAACAAAGGACCAGCTGATAAAGATGAGAATTAAGGTTGTCCCCCCCATCCCTTTGGCACCTTAAATCTATCATCTAACGCCTTCCTCAGCACTAACTAGGACTAATCTTTGAGGATTTTTTTGTTTTGCTTTATTTTTGGTGCTAGTACTGGGGTTTGAACTCAGGGCACTGTCCTTAGCTTTTTCACTCAAGATTGCTCTACCACTTGATCCGCAACTTTATATTTCCAGCTTTTTTGCTGGTTAATTGGAGACAAGAATATCATGGACTTTTTCCCCTGGACTGGCTTTGAACCTGGATCCTCAGATTTCTTAGCCTCTTAAGTAGCTAGGATTAAGGCATGAGCCACCAGTGCTCAGCTTCCAAAGCAAGACTAATATTAAAATAAATTCTTTTTTTTTTGTCAGTTGTGGGACTTGAACTCTGGACCTGGGTGCTGTCCCTCAGCTCTTCAGCTCAAGGCGAGTGCTCTACCACTTGAGTCACAGTGCCATTTCTGGCTTTCGGGTGGTTCTTTGGAGATGGGAGTCTCACAGACTTTCCTGCCCAGGGCTGGCTTTGAATAGTGCTCCTCAGATCTCAGCCTTCTGAGTAGCTAGGATGACAGGTGTGAGCCACTGGTGCCTGGCTAAGATAGAGATTCTTTAAAAAAAAAAAAAAGCATAGAGCACTTTATAAATCTAAGGAAAGCTATATGAACCAAGTCCCTAGAGAAATCTCACAAGTGCTCTTACTTATGTGCACTCCGAGGTTAAGAAGTTCCTCTTCAGTGATCATTTGGCCTACTTGGTTTCCTACATTTTTGTGCATGAATATTCTTTCATTCTTTGCCATAAAGAGAATGTAAGCATCATTAACATACAACATTGTAGGTAAGTTTTACTTACTACATCCTTGCCTATAAAAGCAAATACTCCAGTGGTCACTTCAGCAGCAAATATCACCAGCAGGCAGGTAAAAAACTGTTGAGAGAAAATACTAATTTCATTAATTTAATACCTTTCACTTCCACTAGTGTCTTTGGATCTGCTCCACTTGCAGGACATCAGCAGGGAGCGCTGGCCTTTGGGCAGCGTGCACCCCTTGGTGCGGTTCACCCTCTCACTCAATCCCCACGCACCCACGGGGCATCTGTCCATTGGGTACCTCACCACACCAGGCACACATGGTAAACTTGGTGCCAACGTCTCTGCTGTCGCTAAGGTGAGATGGGCAGGGAAAGAAATACAAATGAGTCGAGGTTCATCAGTGGCATGGAGACCGCAGCATTAGAGTGGTGTCTGGACCCTGTGTGTGCAGCAGAGATGCTCTGCAGAGGGCAAGAATAAGGGCTGGGGGCCGTCACCAGGGCCATCACCGGGGTGGCTGGCTGGGCAACTGTGGCGGGAGCTTTGTGGGCTGAGAGGCTTCTCTGAGCAGAAGGACAGGGCATGGGTGAGGAGGGTGTGGGTGAGGGATAAAGAGGAGTGTGCTGTGAGGTGTGGTCTTAGGGGTGTGGGGTAAAGAGGGGTGTGGGGTGAGATGAGGGGTGTAGGTAAAGAGGGGTGTGGGTGAGGGGTGAGGGGGGTAGGGTGGGTGAGAGGTGATGGGGGTGAGGGGTGTGGGTGAGGGGGGTAGGGTGGGGGTGGGGATATGGTTGAGGGGTAAGGGTGTGGGTGAGGTGTAGGGTGAGGGGTGATCCTCAGATCTCAGCCTCCTGAGTAGCTAGGATTACGGGTGTGAGCCACCAGCGCCCAGCTGCTTTTTATGTGATTGTTGTTGTTACTGTCATTATTATTATTGTTCATAGAGGCTGTGGTCACACCAGCCACAGAGGGACGTTCGCCACATCGCGGTCCTGGCCAGCAGTGCGGTTCCCTGAGGCGGGCCTCGGTGGAACTGTGCCGCTCCTGCCTGGGGCCGACCCAGAGACGCGGGACTGAGCCCTCGCGGCCCCGAGCCCGGACCCCGCCGCCCTGCTGCCCGCGAGCCCCACTTACGGATCCCAGCACGCACTGGGACTCCCGCACAGCTCCGCAGCACCCGAAGAAACCCATGGCCATCATCAAGGTCCCTGCTCCGACCAGCACGTAGAGGCCTGTGGACAAGAGCGGGCCGGGTCAGCGCCCAGGCCGAGGGCACGCCCACCACCAGGACTCTGCCACGCCCCCACTGCCACGCCCACAGCGGCCTCTGCCACGCCCACCACCCCTCGTGCTCGGCCCTGTAGCTCGCACATGCGCTGTGCGCATTTAACCTGGGCCTCGTGGGCCAGGCGTCCCGGGCTTGGCTTTGCTCGCTTTGTGCGGGATCGGGGCTTGGACCAGGGCCTCCGCCTAGGACGGGCGCCGCCCTGCCGGAGTACCGCGTCGCCTCGGGTTTCTCTGCTGGGTCCCCGAAGACCGCAATTTGTATTTGCTGCCCGGGCTGGCCTCGAACCACCATCCTCAGACCTCGGCCTCCTGAGCCACCGGCGCCAGCCTCACGCTTGAGGCAGGCAAAATGGATTCTGGAAAGTGCGGCAGCCTAGCCCCGGTCTCGGGTCTGAGAAGTCCTGCCCAGGCCAGAGGCCCGCCTCCCCCTTCCTCCCTCTTCCTCCAGATCCAGATAAGACAACACAATGGGTTGGCGGGCGCCCACCTCGGCTGCCCCTGTTTCCTCTTCTGCATTTTACTCCGGTGAGTCACTGGGACGGCGGGGCGGCGTCCTGCCGGGCTGCGGGGCAGTCTGTGCCCCCCTTCCCCACCCCGCCGACCTGGCCGGGGCGCAGGCTGCCCCTCCTGCCCCTCCCCAGCCTTGGGGGCCTGGGGAGGGCGAGGCGCCCGCCTCCGGCCCGGGGCCCCACGGAAGACCCCCGGCCCTCGCTGCCTCGGGAGGCTGTGGGTCGGGTGAGGAGCCGGCCACTAGATGCGCTCGAGTGGCGCTGAAGACGCGAGGAGCCGGCGGCTCAGGAAGTGGAGCGCCAGCCCTGAGCGGGGAGAACGTGAGGTCCTGGGTTCGATTCCTCAGCACCACATCAGCAGAAAAAGCCAGAGGTAGCGCTGTGGCTCAAGTGGTAGAGCTCTGGCCCAGAGTTCAGGCCCCATGACTGACCAGAAAAAGAAAAGCAAAAGCGTGGAGGTGTGGAAGCCGTGGTTGCGGGCCAGGACGTGGGGATCTCAGCCTGTTAGGTTTGGCCTTCTGGAGAGACCGTGCTGGCCTTGGCCATTGGCTGCCCGGGCAGCAGCAGCCAGTGAGGACAGGAAACCCAACCTCAAGACTGCTCCTGGCCAGTCCTGGCCAGTCCGCGCTGAAGGAGGCAGGCCAGCCTGACATCCAGTGCGGAAGGTGGCAGGCCAGTCTCACGTCTACCAGGGAAGGATGCAGGCCAACCCCACGTCCAGCCCCGAAGGCTACTTTCCCCACATCCAGCCACAAGCCAAGCCCAGCCCTGGCTCCGATGGCATGGAGAGACGACTGCCCTGGAGGAGGCAGCCCCTATGTGTGCGGGCAACCCCTGGTGGAGAAGCTGGCTCATATCCTCTGCCTGCAGACATGACCTCACGGGTGCCTCTCTATACAACTGGACCCTGGGATGTCTGCCCATCAAAAACGCACCCCGAAAGAGGCTGGGTAGAAGTTGGGGGTGGGGGAAGGCAGGCTACTGAACCCAGGAGGCCTGGGGTGGCTGAGAGACTAGGGTGGAGACCATCCAGGGGCCCTGGCTGCTGACCCAGCGCCAGCACTGCCCCTGCCAGCCTCTGAAGCCAAGGGACACAGGTGCACTGATCTAGGAACAGTACAGGGGAGGGGGAGAGTTGTGGGGGCGGGTGTCTGACAGGCTGTCCATCTTCTCCTGGTTTTTGGTATGACTCTGGAGCCTGGGACTGTGCTGGCTGATGGACTGTATTTAGATTATATTGATCACATTGGTAGATTAATTGTATTATATTATACTTAGGTTATATTGGTAGGTTACATTTTTTTCTTACATGGAGGAACCTACAAACAGTAGAGGACTTCTGCTCCAATTGTAACATCCAAGAAATTAAATTAACCATAAAGAGATTTTTAGGATAAACAGACATTTATTACCATTCAGAGTGCTGTGACACTTCTAGATTTCACCCAATTCAGGTCTCACTCAGGGTCTGTCTTTATATTGTTATTTTTTGTGTGCCAGTCTTAGGGCTTGAACTCAAGAGCAGCACTGTCCCTTAGCTTTATGTACTTAAGGCTGATGCTCTACCACTTCTGACTTCTGATTTTTTGCTGAATATTTGGAGTGAAGAGTCTCACAGACTTTCCTACTTGGGCTGGCTTTGTTTGAACTGTAATCCTTAGACCTTAGCCTCCTGAGTAGCTAGGATTACAGGTGTGAGCCACCGGTAGGGCTAGTTTGACTTTCAGAATTTATTCAGGGGATAAGAGGTGTTTGTGAATGTTTATTTATTTATGCCAGTCCTGGGGCTTGAACCCAGGACTTGGAATCTGTCTCTGAGCTGTTTTTGCTCAAAGCTAGCTCTCTACCACTTGAGCCACCCTTCTAGGCCCTCGTTGTGATTTTTTTTTTTTGGTCAGTCATGTACTCTGGGCCTGGGCAGTCTTGGGAGTGAAAAGAGAGGGGCCGTGTGTGGGTGTGGCCCTCTCCCCCAGTGCCTGTGTCTGCCTCGCAAGCCACGTGGGGCTGGGGTGCGGGCTCGGCCCTCTCTCCCTGCCCCTCCCCCAGAGCCTAGGAGGTTTCCACACCAGGCTTTAGCAGTCCATGTCAGGCTTAGGCAGCCACCACTCACCCACGTGGAGATGCTCTGGGTACTTGTCCTCCGATGGTAAGTCCTTTGTGGAGCCTCCAAACCGAAACCACAGTCCAAATGCAATGACAGCTGAGCCAGCCAGCTGAAAGGCAAACCACAAGGCATTGGACGGGACGGGAGAGGGCGTGACACACCTGGACGGGGTGGGATGCCGGGTACCTGGGCTGCCGTGCACCGTTCAGGGGAGGAGAGCCCCCTCAGGGCCTGTGGTCAGCACTGGGCTTTGCTGGTCTCTATGCCAAAGCTGCTGGCAGGCCGTGGTGGGGTGGGGAGTGGGTGCATCTCCCTGGCATCTGCGCCCTGCCTGTCCCCACACCCCCTCACAGCAGCCAGCCTCCGTGCCAGGTCACTAAGCACAAAATGAACTCCAAGACCTGGGGCACCCACTTTTCTGAGTTAGATGTGCCAACTCTTTGCCCACCCACAGTCCTCCAGGGAGTCTCCAATTAGAGGGTCACCTTCCCAGCCCCCGCTTCTACAGGCAGCATCTGGGCCTGGTCCCCGCCACCCCCCCCCCCCCTCCAGTTGCTATTTTGAGTATCCATGGAAAGTGAGGAAGGAAAAAATACTTCTCTGAAAAAGCCTGGTCTGTGCACTGTGCGGCTCCCGGAGCGACCGGCAGCCAGTGCCCCGCACCCCCCCCCCCCCCCTCCAGGGCTTGCATCTACACTGGCAGCAGTGTTCTGCCATCGGAGCGCCTTCACAGCCACGCTGCCCTCCCAGACACCACGCTAGAGTATCACCCATTCACATGCACTCCCTGGGCACCTTCTGGGCAAGAGGCACTACGGGAAAATAAGCAAGAGATACAAAAATATCTTCCTGCGTCCACTGCCCCAGCTCCCACCAAACAAGGGAAGGGAGAGGCTGCCTGAGCCCCACATGGGACAAGAACCCTGAGATGTTGGCAGCAGGAAGACAAGAGGAGGAATTGGAGAAGAGGGAAAGGCCCTGGCCAGGTCAGACAGCCTGGGTACTCAGCATAGGATTCCAGCTGCACTTTGTGACGCTTCCAGCGCCAGCCCCGAGGGCCGGAATTCCAGGCATGCTGTCCCTCTTCACCTTCTGTCCCCCAAGGCCAAGATTCCCGGCTTGGGGTCTTCAGAAAAGTAGCAGCATTCAGTGGGGTGCTTGAGGGGCCTGCTGGGAATACCAAAAGGTTTCCAGCCTCAGAGGAAGGCGCGAGTTAAGACAGCATGAGGGATGGGGCGTCCAGGGGAACCCCACTCCCCCGCCTGGGGGCGGGAAGGGGCAGCCTGGCTAGGAAACACAGAGGAAGAAAAAAACGTGTGTAAACATGCACTAGATTTATCTTTGGAGGGTCGGGTTACAGGTGGCTTTCTCCCTGTCCATAGTTTCCAAGTGTTGAGAGTGAGGCACGAATTACTCTACCAAGCTTAAAAACAGACTTTTCCAAGAAGCCTCGCACGGTCATTTTGATGTTCAGTGTGGAAAATGCAGGCAGTTTTTCTGGGCACCAGCTCCAGGGTGGTGGCTGTGGCTCCACAGGCGGTGGGGGGCATGGAACCCCGAGGGAGGTGCCTGTCCCGGGACAGGCCTGCTTAGCAGAGCCTCAAGGTAGCCCCCCCCCAAGGTGACCCCCTCAGTGCCTGACGGGAAAGGCCATTTCCAAAGCACCATCTATTGACAGAGGCTGGGAGCCAAGCGGGCAGCCACCAGGCAGACTGGAGGAGGTGGCCGGTCCCAGGGTCACCCCACCCCCAGGCCACATTTTTGGAATCTCTGTCTACAGACTCTAATTTATGGCCGTCTGGAATCGTCTTTCCAGACGGAATCCATTTGTCCAGCGCTGGCACAGATGTGTTTGATGCATAATGGAAAATTAGAAGAGAGGTTGCGATTTAAAGCCCTGGAACGTTGGCTCTCCGTGTCCCCCCCCCCCACCACCACACGGGTTTCCTCCTGGTCAAGGAGCTGTGGCTGCCGGGACCACGCCCTCTGAGGGATTCCTCCCACCGCTGCCACAAGGAAATACCAGGCGATGCTGGGGCAGCAGTGACAGTTGGCTCTGCTTTGCAGAGAGACGGAGCAGAGACCATGGGGCTGCTCCTCCTCCTCCTCCTCCTCTCCTTCTTGTTCTGAGCTTGAACTCAGGGCCTGGGCATTGTCACTGAGCTTTTTCTGCTCAAGGCTGGCGCTCTACCCCTTGAGCCACAGCTCTACTTCTGGCTTTTTGTTGGTTACCACCTGGCCCAGAGATAATTCTTTAAGAGATGGCTCTACCAGTCGGCTTGGCTCCACTCCTGGACACCAGCCAACCAGGCCACCAAGAGCAAGTGGCTGCCACTCTTGGACCAGACACCTGGCAGAAGCACCCCGGGGGCCTTCTAAGCACCTGTGGGGTGGGCAGCCAGAGCTTCCCTTCCTTCTCCCGCCAGGACCAGAACCCCCTCCTCCACACTGGGCCACTCCCTCCATAGCCAGTGCACTTCCTTGGGAAAGCCTGGCCTGGCCTGGTGTGTGCCTCCCTCTCACCCTGCTATGTAAATATTTCTGGGGAAGCCAGGTGCTGGTGGCTCACACCTGTCATCCTAGCTACTCAGGAGGCTGAGATCTGAGGATCGTGGTTCAAAGCCAGCACAGGGAAGAAAGTCCTCGAGACTCTTATCTCCAATAAACCACTAGAAAACGAAGTGGTACTGTGGCTCAAATGGTAGAGCACTCGCCTTGAGCTCAGGAACAGCACCGAGGCTCTGAGTTCAAGCCTCATGGCCAACCTATATATATTTCTGGGGGTCTGAGTTCAGTGAGGGCAGGGGCAGATGGTCTGTGCCTCACAGGGCAGAGCTGGGGGTGGGGTCTGAGGGCTAGGACTGTGCAGGGATTGCGCTGAGTCTTTCCAGGTGTGAATACTGAAGTCCTTCCAGGTGTGAATACTGAAGTCCTTCCAGGTGTGAATACTGAAGTCCTTCCAGGTATGAATACTGAAGTCCTTCCAGGTGTGAATACTGAAGTCCTTCCAGGTGTGAATAAAGAAGTCCTTCCAGGTGTGAATACTGAAGTCCTTCCAGGTGTGAATACTAAAGTCCTTCCAGGTGTGAATACTGAAGTCCTGGCCCAAAGCAGTGGGAACTGGGGATAGGAGGAGTCAGGGTCAGGGCTAGGAGGAGTGCTAGGGGCAGACCTGACGGGACTGTGCTCTCACAGGAAGGGCCACCACAGAGAGAGCCTGCTTGCCACGCAGGCAGGTGAGGGATGGGCCATCCCTCCTGAGGTCCTAGGCTCCCTGGAGAGTACTGCATGTACACAGCCCGCTCTGGGACAGGATCACACGTGGATGGAAAGGACGCTCCAACCT